>NC_140444.1:36026961-36719461 GCF_963576455.1 Neolamprologus multifasciatus | reverse complement strand
ACCACAACATAGAAAAGTACTCCTGCGACCACCAACTGGTAAAACATCCTCAGGAGCTTCCTGAAGATGTTAAAAGACCTCAGCCTCCTGAGGAAGTACAGTCTGCTTTGGCCTTTTTTATACAGGTGCTCTGAGTTGCATGACCACTCCAGTTTGTTGTCCACCCACAGCCCGAGGTACTTGTATGTGTTGACCACCTCCACCTCCTCCCCCTCTATCTGAACTGGGTGGACCTGGTCTGGACCTCCCGAAGTCCACAACCAGTTCCTTGGTCTTTGAGGTGTTGAGTTGCATGTGGTGTGTGTGACTCCATGTGACAAAGTTCCTCACCAGACTCCTGTACTCCTCTTCCTGATCATCCCAGATACACCCCATGATGGCTGTGTCATCTGCAAACTTCTGAATGTGGCATAATTCAGAGTTGTAGCAGAAGTCAGAGGTGTACAGGGTGAAGAGAAGAGGGGACAGCACAGTTCCCTGTGGTGCTCCTGTGCTGCTGACCACAGTGTCAGACGTGATGTCCTTCAGCCTGTCGTACTGTGGTCTGTTGGTGAGGTAGTTTAAGATCCAAGCGACCAGGCAGGAGTCCACCTGCATCCTGTTTAGTTTTTCCTGAAGCAGACAGGGCCAGATGGTATTAAAGGCACTTGAAAAGTCAAGAAACAGGATCCTGACCGTGCTTTTTCCCTTGTCCAGGTGTGAGTGGGCTCTATGTAGGAGGTACAGGATGGCATCCTCCACTTCAACATCTGCCTTACTATTTTGTGTAATAGTAAAGTCTATATCTCCGTATCTCCACTGTAGACCGCTCCTTGTTCTACTTAGACTTAGTTCCTCCTGCGTCGGATGGCGCATTGGGCCACAAGGGTTTGCCAATGAGTTTGGTTTGCAGCCACATCTTCAGCCTCATCCCATGAAAGATCGACCGCTTTCAGGCCCTCAATGAATGACCGTCTCCACGTCTGTTTTGGTCGTCCGCAGCTCCGTGACAGGTCTCCATGACATGGCTATCTTCGGTAATCATTTTGGATGTTGGCGAAGAACATGATGGCGAAACGAAATCGTCGCTCCAATGCCACGTCTGCTAGCTGTTGTGAGGCAGTGCGCTGAAGGACCTCCTCGTTGGTGATGATGATGATCTTGATCTCGATATGAAATTTTGAGAATCTGTCAGAGGCCATGCTGTTGGAAAACATTCAGTCGTCGGGTAATTGTTGCCATCGTATCGTATTGAACAAATGGACTTTGGATGATATCGAGATGGCGGTCGATCTCCAAAGTTGCGCATGGCTGATGCTGCCTTTTCAAGCCGACAGGCGACGTCCTTGTCTGAGCCGCTGTTCGGTGTTTTCACGCTGCCCAGAAAAGTGAACTGATTGACTTCATCAAGCAGGCGGTGGCCAACGAGTACCGGAGTATTTGCTCTAGCCTAACCGATCCGCATGACTTTGCTTTTTGCAGCGCTGATCCGCAAGCCAATCTTTGACGCTTCATTTTCCAGCATGGTGGTCAAATTACAAATGGAGCGTTGAGTAGATCTAAGCAGCACAATGTCGTCCGCAAAATCAAGATCTGCAATTTGTCGTCCGTCGTGTCTTTGGACTCCATGCTCCCTGTCCCGCAGGGTATGCCGCAAAATGAAATCCACAGCCAGTACAAACAGAAACGGCGATATAACCGAGCCTTGTCGGACTCCCGTCTGAATCTCGAACGAGTCCGAAATCAGCGGCAGCTTGACTCGTGGTAGATGTTTCTCAGGAGGCTAACGAACCTCTCCGGTATGCCGTAGGACCTGTAAATTCTCCAGATCGTTTCTTGATGCACGCTGTCGAACGCTTTTGTAAAGTCTATGAAATTGATTGACAGTCGTTGCTGTAGCTCTGCACTTTGATCGATTATTGTCCGTAGCACAAAAAGACGTCAGAGTAGCACTGTCAGTGTCCTGGGTCTGAGCGCACCAGGGTCCCTAAGCAATTATGGACATGTGTATTTTTGGTGTGCTGTCCCTCGTTCTCCCTTCTTGCAGGTATATGTGTGTGTGTGTGTGTGTGTGTGGATGCTGGAGTTTCTGAGAGCACCTGTTTACAGGCACCTTCAGGCCTGGTGGGTGTGGCCCTGCCAGGTGGTTGGTCACACCTGGAGACCATCACACAGCTGATCAAGCCTCGTCGGAGGAGCTACTTAAGAGTGCGATGGAGCTCTCTCCGACACTGGATCATTGAGTGACTTCACGAGAAGCGTGGAGACGAGAGGGCAGCAAGGACTGGGTGCTCAGACACTGAGGAGCGGAGACAAGGAACACTAGCACTGGGAAGAGGACATGACACGGGAGTCAGGAATGCACTGAGGAATTATTGTTATTTTTCCATTCACGCACTGCTTATATTCAGATCTCCATGCCTGGGTCCTCCTTCCTCACATCCCCACGGTTGGCCAGCATCAACCGTGACAAGCACGGAGCACAGAACCTTTCCTGGAATGGAAAGGAGACTTATCCCACGCCAGTTGTTACAATCAGCAAGATCACCCTTCTTCGGCAGTTTCATGATGACATCCTTCCTCCAATCTTTCAGAACTGTCTCCCAGCAGTGATTGAGCAGGGCCATAAGTTGTTCGACTATAAGGTCGCCGCCATTTTTCAACCGAAATCTCGTCCAACCCTGGGACCCGGCCAGCCTTCATTGACTGAATCACGGCTTTTGTCTCCACAACGGTAATTGGACAAACGTTAACTGGAAGGTTATCCAGGGGGCAGAAGGCGTCTATGGGTATCGTCCACATAGGTGCCAGTTGATTCAGGATTTCCTCGAAATGTTGGACCCATCATCGGTCTTGTTCCTCCGCCGTTGTTAAGAGGCGGCCGTCCTTGCTCTTGACTGGTACTCCTTTGCCACTTGTTGTTCCTGATGGACTCGATAAACTTGTCTTTGCCTTGGTGGCATCAGCCATATTAGCCAACCTGGTTTTCCATTTTAAGACAAAACCTCTTCTCACCCATACTCTGGTATTCATCTCCTTTTTTATGTTGCGGCTTTTGAGCCGGGTCGTAACAATGACAAAGCATGTATGTTTGATGTTTTTATTTTCTTTCTGTGAGCTGGTCATGGAGATAAATGAAGAACCTTTTGTAATGCAAGTAACAAGATAATTGTAATTCTCTTGATATTGTAATTGATCATTGTAATTACTGAATAATGGCAGTAACATGTTACATTAATGTGTTACTTAAAAATGCAATGTGATTTCAGTAATATGTTACTTTGTAACGCATCATACCCAACACTGGTTGTCAGTAGACCTGTCCATGCTTAATTTCACTTAATTTAGTTTAGCACCATGAAGTACAACCCGACCCAAACCTTTATTAGATCGACAATGTATAAATATTCTAGAGATTTTATCATTATTATTATTGTTTTATTGTTTATTTATGTATGTTTTGTTAGGCCAAATTGGCAACAATGCTTTGGTTTAACTATTTCAGCTAATTCTTTTTCTTTTTTCCTCCTAGCTATTTCTGTGACCAAAAGCCCGTTCAGAGACCGTCTGCCCTCCTATGGTAAGCTCCACAGATAACCACTGACTTCAGTTCAGTTCAGTTTCACTGTAGAGTGACAGATCAGGGTGATGGTTTGCTAGGTTGGTGGGGTGGGGGTTTGCTCCAATTATTGGGTTATTACCATTCTCAGCCTTCTGGAGAAAGTTTATTCGATGGTGCTGAAATGAGGCACTGACCAGATTTTGTTCTGGGCACGAAACAGTGGAGCAGATTTTCACTATTGCAGGACTTCTGGAAGGATCATCGCTGCGCCCACGACCCAACTTAAGCACAAGATAATAGCAGGATGAATGGATATTTCTTGGAAAACAAGCTAAAAAGCTTGTGGCCATCAGGCTTCCTGAAATATTACATATATTGCATAAAGACATATTCCATTCTCTCCTTAACAGTGCTACCACTTGATGGGCTGCTATTGTCTTCCTTAAAGTCTTTGTCAAATTGAATTAGGCCTAGTCTATTTTGATCACAAGTGAAACTCTGACCTTTCCAAATCCCCACTTACAACTCTGATACACCAATGAGAGAAGATTAAAGCCACTTGCACACTTTTTTTTCTTTTTGTAAATATCAGCAAAATGGTGCTCAAGTGCCCCTATTCCTTTTTTTCCTCAGGTATCTCCCGGCCTCGCTCTGGCAGTGCACCACCCACACCAGTGAATGTACTGAGCATGCCAAGCTCCACTTCCTCAACCAGTTCCTCCCCTCCATACAACAGACAAGTGACAGCAGCAATTTTTTCCAAGACAACCACCAAGACTCCCACGGTACCACAGTACTTCTTTTTCATTTGTCATGTAGCACTTCTTGATCTCTTTAACGTATTGCTTGTTCCTTTCTTTCAGATTCCATCATCCCATTGGAAATCTTTCTCCCAGCTTCCTTCCTTCTCCTCCCTGTTTTGTTCGTCTCTCAGACCCTCTCCCTCACCCCTCAGGTGTAATGTGGACTCCCTTCTACATCTGTTTGGTTGCTGGCTGTTCGATGCTGCACTAATGAGCAGAGACTCTGGTTTGTCTCTGCAGTATTGTTTACGCAAAACACATACTACACGTACACATAGTAGGACATTGTGTACTCTTGCTGTGCTTCCGTATCTTACTTACTGAACTGTCTTCTCTAGCTGGGCAGGGTGATGTTGCTGTGATGTCAAATGGATGGGCGGCAGGTCGAGCTGAGGCTTGCGGGACACTTTGCAGGATTTTCAGCTGCAGGAAGACGGCAGAGGAAATTCTGTCTGTCTACCTGTCCAGGTACCTGTCTGTTCACCTGTTCAGAGCTATCCACCCATCTTTGAGCAGTGTAATGATTATGGTTCTCCATTTCTTATTCTGCAAGGTTCTACCTGGTTTTGATACAGGGTCTTCAAGTGTCAGAGAAGGCCAGTTCCCCTGTTCTGGCCTCCATTCTGCTGAACTCCACCTCTCTGTTCTGCTGTGACCTAAGAGGAGTCAACATACTGCTACCTCCCTTTATCTCAGCTCTGGAAAATGTGCTGCTTGACAGGTGCAAGTACTGCAAATACTCTAATTGTTCAATGAGAAAAGTTTATTTTAGTTTTTTTTAAATAGCAGAATAAAGCTGACATTAGTAATGTTAGACGTTAACTCAGAGGAAGAATGGGTTGTAAAGCAAACTTAAAATTGGAATTGTCAATTGGTAAAATTCATTTATGGAATTTGGCAAGTTGATTGGAGGCTGAGTTATGAGCTCATGGATGCTGATAGATGCTATTACCTACCAGGATTTCGGGCTGTTGGATTTTGTTGTTCACCTGAATCTCAATGACGGTAAATATTACTAAACTAAAGGCTTCTCTCATACTCTCTCTCACTCAGAGAGCTGCTGAAGTTTAAGAATTTTGTCACTCCGGTGGATTTAAGGCGAGCCTCCATCCTAGTCCTGCTTTCCCTGCTGCCCATCCCTATGCACTTTGGATCAGTCCAGTTAGAGGTAACTTATCATGCACTTGCTTAAAAACGTACCCTTGCCTGAGCAGAGCTGAGCCGGATCACTGTAGCAGTAGTGTTCACTTTGCTGCTTAGGAGTTACTGGATAGGAAGTTAAGCGCTGATGCTGCAACAGGTACCCTCCTGTTGCTGAAGCCACGCCTTATCAGTGTCCTGATTGGAGCTCTGCAGACAGAGGCAGACACCTGTAACATACAGCTCCTCCTGGGTTAGTTACTGATTCTTTTCCAATTATTGGTCAGTTTTTGAGCCAGTTAACAGAAGTTCATATCTGCGTGTTTGATGTGAAAGATTTTTCCATTGTAATCACTTCTGATCTGGTGTTTGCATAGCGGCCATGTTGAATCTGATTCAGGATTCAGCTGTGTCAGAGCCTGCAGGACGAACTCAACACGTGAGTTTACTGATATCTAGGGATATGTACTTACATTTGCCTTCATTTTATGAGACAAAAACAGTTTTTTTTTCTTTGCTTTTGCTTTCAGGAAACTGAGCCCCTGCTTACTGGGACCAGTAAACTCAAACAGGCTTTGGGAGCAAGTCGGACCAGTACAAACCGATGGACCAGAGGATCGAGTAATTACAAATCAATTCAGTTAAATTTGTTTTATATTATCAAGCCCTCACTTCTGACGAATCTAACTGCAGTAATGTGCGTCCAATCAGATGCAGTGGCAGTTTTGTGGGTTCAATCTCTACGTTTGCTCACTCAGCGTCTGACGTCTCAGTGGAGGAATGATTCAGCAGTTTGTCTGTCTGCCCTGGAAGTGCTGGGAGGACTGGCCAAGGTGGAGACACACACACACACACACACACACACACACACACACACACACACACTCAGCGAGATCAAGAAAACCTTACTTTTTTTGGACAATTTTATTTTAAATTTTCAAAATATAAAACAAAAACAAACCCAGAACAAAGACAAACCAGAAAAAACAATTAATGCGAACAAACTTGCACTTCACAATACAAGAAGAATACAAAAAGCTGAAGCTGATGAGAGTTTACAGAGTTTCGCCCAATCTGGCTAAAGTGTTACAAAAAGGCGTTCCATTTGTATTATGGACGTCACGTCTGTTACCCACAACTGAAAGGAAGGAGGAGTGGGGGACTTCCATTCCCTCAGGATTAATCTCTTGGCAACAAACCTAGTTCCAGTGGCCCCTGCACTTTAACCGGGAGTAGCTCTGACGTTGGAGAACATCCAAAAATTCCGAGTTCAGGTTCAGGCTGTAGAGGTTTCATATATGTCTTGGAGTACCAGTCAAGTATTTTAAACCAAAACTCTGTTAATGAGGGACAAGACCAAAAGTAAGGGAACAATGTGCCTTCTGCCCGTCTACACCTGTGACACATTGGGGAGATAGAAGGATAAATCTTGTGCAGTCTGACCTTAGATTAATTTAACCGGTGGAGGATTTTAAATTGAATTAATTGGTGTCTGCTGTTTATGGAGAAGGAATGGATTTTAGACAGACACTTACTCCACATAGAGTCAGGCACTTTCATCCCCAATTCTTTTCCCCAAGCCCGCCTAATCCCAATGGTATGCACTACAATAGAGTCACTGAGTAACTGTACAATTTTTGTGATAAGATGTCTGGAATCAGGTTGGCTCTTGAGTATTTCGTAGTATTTTGTCATCCCGTGCTCCGACGGTAGAGTTGCAAAATCTTTAAACTTGAATTGGATGTAATGACTGACCTGCAGATATCTATAAAAGTGTGAATGTGGCAGATTATATTTCCCTTTTAGTTGACCAAATGAAGAAAATGTATCATCAATATACATATCCTTAATAGACACTAAACCCTTTTCTCTCCAGACATGATAAGTCTTATCTTGCCAAGGGGGCATAAAATCCTGATTAAAACATATTGGCGTCTGTACAGATGTGTCTGGCAGTTCCAAAAAACTTCTAATCTGATTCAAGATTCTAATGGTTTGTTTTAATACAAAACCCAGACATTTATAAGAGTCTAATTTTTCAAACTTGGTAAATAACAACAAGAAAGCCTTACATTTAAATCAATGTTATTTATACTGAACCAAATTATTACAGGCGTCCTTTACATGTGAAGCTCTTGATCTCTCAAAATTAGACAGGGAAACTCAGTATTGTCTTCCACTATGATCCTGTACCTATCCCCCTGCAGGTGGAAGTGCGAGTGGAGGAGTCAGAGAGGATGCGAGTCGTCAGCTCAGTCTGCACCTACATTGTTTTTCTGTGCAGTCGTCCTCCTCCTCTTCACTCCAGAGATCTGCACTCCATCATTGTTGCTGCCTTCCAGTGTCTCAATGTCTGGTTAACACAACATCCCACACTGCTTGGCCATAAGGTAACTGACCAGCCCAACTAATCACTATGTATCAAAGAGATATCTAACTGCCAGCTGACTGACCAGCAGGTGGACATCCGTGCGCTTTATTTAGTGTGTGTTTTATTTGACTTTATTTAGGAGTGTTTGTTGGAGGTCCTGGAGATCGTGGAACTTGGGATTTCAGGCAGTAAGTCTAGACAGGAACAAAAAGTGAGATGTAAAGAGGAGAAAGACCAAAACCCAGCCTCTCTGAGGGTGAAGGAGGCAGCTGAGGCCACACTTAGCTGGTGAGCATCACAGTAACAATAACATTAAGATTGTAGAGATTATAGAAACCAATCATTTTGCATATAAGATCTGACTTAGTTTATATCATGCATTTTGGTTGCTTCTTAACAAGCAACAGGAACAAAAACAGAATTTTGACATGAATTGCTTTGAGGATTTATGTCATTTCAAAAATCTGTTACTGTTCATCAAAGTTGTGGTATATGTGGTAGAAGACTGTCAGCCCCAAAAACGGTTATTGTTTAAACATTTCATCGTAGAAAGCTTTCTGATCCTGGCTATACTTTCAGTCTGACTGAATCTCCTTTTATTGCTCTTCACACACATGACACAGATGCAATGGAGACAAATGAGTCAAATAATGTTCATGAAGCTGGCAACAATGCATTATTTTACTACAAGTTCAGTCATATTGAGTTCAATTCAGTTTTATTTATATAGCACCAAATCACAACGACACGCTTACTGTAAGGTAAAGACCCTTAATTGGTGTATTTGTCCTACCCTACTATCCCTGTCTCTATGTCTATATCTATCTCTATATATGTATCATAAATTAGCTGTGTGGAGCAGGCAGGATCAGACCCAAATGCAGACTCGTTAGGCAGGACTTAACACAAGAACACAGCTTTATTGCTGGAATGTCAAAGAAATACAAAACTAGCCTAAACTGGGAATACTGGGAATAATCTAAGCACACACAGAAACACAAAGCCAGGAATGAGGAAGATCGCAAAAACGGACAGAGGGAAACAGAGGGCTTAAACACACAAGGAATCATGAGGGAACGAGAAACAGGAGGGAAACACAGCGGAGCTAATCAGACAGGATGAGACAGAGGAAGCAAAACTGAACAGAAAACACATGAGACGAGGTACCTTTAAAGTAAGACAGGAAATTACCCAGAACCATGACAAATATGTGTGTAACAAACCTGCATGTATGCATATTAACCTGGATAAAAGAGACGCATTAAAAATACAACAATGTAGCATTTTCATTCTGCAACTTAGCATGCCGGAAGCCTGATCCATGCTTGGTTGTGCCATGGTATTAGTGTTAGTATTAGGGGGTTAGGGGTGGGGTGTAGGGTGCTGTATTGAACAACTGATCACGGAAATGTGGCCAAACTTGGTCCTGCAAAACTATGAAATGCGCTAATTAATCCTTTTTTAAAAATCGTTTGTACAAATTGTTTCGGTAAAAAAAAAAAAGGGGGGGGGGGTTGTTTCTTTGGGTTTTTTCTTTTTACAGAACTCACATTCTACTTTTTATTGCAATGTGGGACTTTACAGTACTGCTTCTTTTTTTGTTTGTTTTTTGTGTTTCAAATCGGTCATGCTAAGAGATTTAATTAGTGCATTGGTCCAAACTTTTTGGCTTTTAACCTTAAATGTTTTAGGATATTCATGTTAAAACATTGTCTCCCAAAAATTGTCTCCCAAAAAGTAGGTGAACGGGCCTCTTTAAAAATAAAAAATATCAAGAGAAGTATTTTAATATGTGAAACTAAAATTTCACAGAAATCAAAATGTTCCACCTCTGACTTCTTTGAACAGAAAATGTTCTAAAGATTTGAGGTGATTTGATTTGAGATGAAATGACACAGAAAGAAAGAGCATTGTCATCTTTACTGCCTTTTAGTCATCAGAGTTTGTAGTCAAATTAAAGTTACTGCAAACTATCAAAAGAAAAGCCCCGTGTAACTATAGTGAAATATCTGTACTTTGCTGTTGGTTTCCTCTAATTCCTTTGTGCACTAGTGCTCTATACAATCAATTAAATATTATTTATATAGCACCAAATCAGAACAACAGTTTCCTCAAGGTTCTTTACATTGTAATGTCAAGACCCTACCCACAGAGTCCTGACCTTAACACAACAGAACTTCACCTTTTGGACGAATTGGAGGAGAGACTTTACAGTGTCTTATCTCACAAATGTCTGTGCATCTGGAAAAATGGTCAACAATTCCCATAAACACACTTCTAAACCTTATGGAAAACTTTCCAGACGAAGTAAAGGGTGTGCCGACATGGCATGTCACTCAGGTTCACATGCGTGTGAAGGCAGATGAGCAAAAACTTTTGGCAACATAGCGTACAACTGCTGACCTGCTCCATGGTACTGAATGGATGAGCTGTAGCTTGGTTTGTTGCCACCAAACATCCAACTATCAGACTGGGGCATCTCTAGCTTTAAGGATGTGGTCTGTATTTGTCTCAGTGTTATGCAGGTTTCAGAGGCATTCCCTTTCGTCAGCGGTATCCTCACTGAGGACGTTCTGGTTCGCTCTTCCCGTCAGAGTGACAGCAGTCTTGAGAAGTTCAGATATTTTGTGGTGGAAAGCTCCACGATCCTAGCCTTTTTGGAGCAAACACTGGGAGGTGAACAGGGTAAGTCCTGATACAACTAATTCTGAAACTGATAAAAAGGAATCTGGGATGTGTACACAAAAGAATAGAAGCTAATGTTTTTCTATTTACATTATTAAGGAAAACTGTACAGGATATTGGAAATAAATATATTGCACAGCAACAATAGCAGCAGAAACCAGTGTACATGCATCAGTCCAGACATGAAACTGAACCCTAAAGATACAGTCATGGAACAGAAAGATGGAGATCCTGTTACCTACACTGACTGCAGTCTGTTGATGAGGGCTGTGGCTGTGGGAGATGGTCGTTTTGAATGCTGAGCTGACAAACAACATTCTGGGAGTACCCGCCTCAAAATGTTGTTGCAGTCTGCTGCCTTCTTTATTTTCACTCTCCTCAGGTTCTTACAGCCATCAGCCACGGTGAGATTTACTACTTTCTCATCAAAGTGCAGGATGGCTTTTATTACAGGGGTGCTCATTAAGAAGGTTCATTAAGAAGGTGTTGTTGTCACACAGCCTTATAATCTGTTACTGCCTGAATCCCCTGCCACATGTGTCTGGTATTACTAGAGTCACAGTAGAAACCTTTGATCTTTCCAGCATTCACAGGCTTATCACATACTCACACTGATCCTGGCACAACAGGAACGCAGGCAGTACTCGACACTACTGTAATATTTATGAGATATTTTAGATTTCAGCTTCTACTGTTCCACATAAAACTAATCTTTGGGAGGTTCAAAGCTGATAGTTTTGATTGTGTTTTTGCTTTTCAATGGTGAATGCAGCGCAGTATCCATCACTCATCATGGTGATCAGGGGAGCGTCAGGACGCCACACCTGGAGTCTAGAGCTTTGTCCAAAGCCTCACCAGGGACAAGCTGACACACAGGTGGCCACTTCCAAGCTGATGCAGTATGATTCAGTACATGTTGTGCATTCCTTCAGAGGACTTTATCATAGCTTACAATAGATTATACAAAAGATGTACGCAGCCACTTAGATGTCTTCCATTAGTTTGTGAAGTCATATTTTGTAGTACTTTTTTCAGGTTAGGTCAGTCATTTCTTCTCTCTCTTACCTGATGATTGTTTTCAGGAACCCCTGATACCAGAACAGCACAGCATGGCCCAGGAAGATGCCAGAATACAAACTGTTATCAAACAGCAGCTGCTTTCTGAAAGTTTTGATGCAGTTCCATCAGTTAAAGCAGATCATAGTATTCCAGCTCTGCATGAGACCATTACTGAGGAGGTAAGAACCAAGTTGGATGAAACCCAGTATATTAGTATATGCTCCTTCTTTAAACCGAAGGTCTATTAATACATAAGAAAGGTGACTGGAAAGGAAAAACTCAATGCATCATGGGAATCCCCCGGCAGCCTACATCTATTGCAGCATAACTAAGGGAGGATTCAGGGTCACCTGGTCCAGCCCTAACTATATGCTTTAGCAAAAAGGAAAGTTTGAAGCCTAATCTTAAAAGTAGAGATAGTGTCTGTCTCCTGAATCCAAACTGGAAGCTGGTTCCACAGAAGAGGGGCCTGAAAACTGAAGGCTCTGCCTCCCATTCTACTTTTAAATACTCTAGGAACAACAAGTAGGCCTGCAGAGCGAGAGCGAAGTGCTCTAATAGGGTGATATGGTACTACAAGGTCATTAAGATATGCTGCGCAAATGGAAGAAAGCAGTCTTACATATTTGTTTAATATGTGCGTTGAAGGACATGTCCTGGTCAAAAATGACTCCAAGGTTCCTCACAGTGTTACTGGAGGCCAAGGTAATGCCATCCAGAGTAAGAATCTGCTTAGATACCATATTTCTAAGATTTTCAGGGCCGAGTACAATGACCTCAGTTTTAAGAAGCAGAAAGTTTGAAGACATCCAGGTCTTTATGTCTTTAAGACATTCCTGCAGTTTAACTAATTGGTGTGTGTTATCTGGCTTCATGGACAGATAGAGCTGGGTGTCATCTGCATAGCAGTGAAAATCAAAAAGATGATGACAGTCCTTTTTTTTTTTGCTGTTTATGACCCAGGCAGCTCCTCAGTAATTAATGTTTTCTCTCCTTAAAACTTGGTATGTTCTTCTAAACACGTTGATTGAATGGTTACTTTATATGATGATGCAGTCAAATAGAGACTGAGAAAATCTGGACTGATGATTGTGGTTGTTAGGTATAGTTAAGCCAAAACTGAAACAATTTCCTGAGTACATTGAACTGGTTAGGTGTGACAGGTGTGTGACAGTTGTAATTACAGTGTAAATCCAGGTGTAACCTTTTACTGGCCAGGTGCAGCAGCAACTAGAACATCTGCGAACAGCTTTAAAGAGACAGCAGCAAGTCGAGGCTCGACCACAAGCGAGCAGTCGTTCGGCTGTCCCGATGACCTGTAAACCTCCTCCACCTGTCACCCATTTCCAGGCGGCAAGACTGTTCCTGTCCCACTTGGGCCTGCTGACACCTGAGAGTGTAAAGGTAAAGAGGTGCTCGTAGGCGGTCGCCTGGTTGTTGGGGTCTTCACTGCCTTACTGTGGGCCTTTACCTTACAATATAAAGCGTCTTGAGGCAACTGTTGTTGCAATTTGGCACTATGTAAATAAAATGTCACTTAAGTAAAATTACTTTTGAGCCTCTGACGATATGATGTATAAAAATGGCTGTAATTGCTAGACTGTAATTGTAATTGTGAGACTTGATGATTTCCGGGTGATGGAAAATCATCAAGTCTTACGGCGTACCCGACTGCTTCGTTACCGTGTTCCAAGCGTTGTACCACAACTCTAGTTGCTGCGTCCGAACAGACAACGGCATCACGGAATATTTTAACATCGATACTGGTGTGCGACAAGGCTGCATCCTATCGCCATTCCTCTTCAACATCGCCATTGACTATGTCATGTGCCGAGCAATTGGACCGAACACGATGGGCATCGCCGGACGTGATCCCCTGCAGCAGTTCACAGATTTGGACTTTGCGGACGATATAGCCTTACTTGCACCAACACTCCGGGCTCTTCAGAAAACAACCTCATCTTTGGAAAGCGAAGCAGCACCGATAGGACTCAGGATCAGCGGTGAGAAGTCGAAGATTATGCGAGTTGGTTACGCTACACCATCAAACACAGCGGTTACTGTGAAGCAGCAGCAGCAGCTAGAAGAGGTGGACAGGTTCATGTACCTGGGTTGCACTTTTAGCAGTGACGGGGACGTGGAGCATGACGTTAAGTGCAGAATTGGGAAAGCATGAGCAGCCTTTCAATGATTACGACCTATATGGATGACCATCGTACTGCCTTCATCAACCAAGTTGCGGCTCCTGAAGACCATCGTTATACCAACGGCACTGTATGCAGCGGAGACTTGGAAATCAACTGCAAAGATCAACCGCCATCTTGACGTCTTCCAACAACGTTGTCTTCGACGGCTGCTCAAGATCACATATCGGGATCGCGTTACCAATGAAGAAGTATATCGCCGTGCGGGAGTAGAGCCACTCCATGTCCAAGTCACCAAGCGTTGGTTCAGATTTGCCGGTCACATCCTTCGGCAACCGGACCCGAGACCTGCCCGTGTCACGGTTCTGTGGAACCCGAAGAATGGAAAGAGACGGCGAGGAAGACCTAAAATAACATGGAGGAGGACTTTCCTTGAAGATTTACGTTCAGTCGAACAGTCATGGGATGAAGCAACAACTGCCGCGATAGACCGAGTTCGATGGCGTTCTCTTGTCGCCCGATGCGCTGATCGGCGTGGGAGGGTCTAAGTCTAAGTAACTGCTAAACAGTTGATGTAATACTTTTGACTTAAAGCTGAATGTCTGCACTTCAATACCATGTTAATTGTTTGATTTAAAATCAAAATCAGAGGCATAATTGGCAAAATGTCGTCACTGTCCAAAAACGTATGTACCTGGTTGTATTTACAAGTGTAAGTGTGCTTATCTGTGTGTCTCTCTGTAGGATCCAGGTATCAGTGGTGTTCCAGCTCCGCTTGTGGCGCTCGACTCATCTCTTCCTGGTTTCTTTGACAGCCTGAGAAATTTGGACCAGCAGCCATCAAGAATCTACGATTCCACCTTTATCTTCTACATGGGAGCAGGACAGAGGACAGAGGCTGAGGCAACCTAAATAGAGTTTTCAATGAGCAGCTGACTGCGTTCAACATTTGTTTCAATTAAATATATTTTGTATATAGTTTTAGATTGGTTAAGGTTGTTTTCTTCTCTTTCAGTGTCATTTTGTGTGGAAAATGACACACTGTCAGATCTAGATACAATTATTTGCGAATTGTTGTAATGTTTTTTGAAAATGTTGCTCTTGTTGTGTTAATTTTATTATCTGTTTGTGTATAGATCCTGAAGAATGTGGAGTCGGCCTGCAATGTCCGTTCACACTTCCTTGACTTCCTGTCATCTCTTGGTTGGCCGGTGGAGGTGGGACAGGTGGGCAGGGTCGGCACTAGCAGATGCGGTATGTGTTGCTGATTGGGCCATTCACAGAACACTTTTAAGGCTTTTCTTGCTGATTGGTTATTTTCTTTCTACCAGAATTTTCTTCTGTGCTGGGTGACAGCGGAGGGAGTGTGTTTGACGGGAAGCGGTTCATCCTGATGTTCACAGACAGTCTGACAGAGCTCACCTTCATTGTCCCGTCACTGTTACACAGTCATGGTAACACATAATGTACACTAGTGAAACCCAGAGGGTTTGTGTGGTATGTGACTTGAGGAAGCATGTTAGTGTTTGAGATGCAAGTTTTATGTCTTTTTTTGTATTCAAATCAACACTCCTGTAATTACTCATGTAATAATGAAACCACATTAAGCAAAGTTGTTAAAAATAAGATGATTCAAATAACATGAAACACTGAAACTTTCAATTCAACTTTATTTATATAGCGCCAAATCACAACAAAGTCGCCTCAAGGCGCTTCATAGATACAGAGAAAAGCCCAACAATCATATGACCCCCTATGAGCAAGCACTTTGGTGACAGTGGGAAGGAAAAACTCCCTTTTAACAGGAAGAAACCTCCAGCAGAACCAGGCTCAGGGAGGGGCGGGGCCATCTGCTGCGACCGGTTGGGGTGAGAGAAGGAAGACAGGATAAAAGACATGCTGTGGAAGAGAGACAGAGGTTAATAACAGATATGATTCAGTGCAGAGAGGTCTGTTAATACATAGTGAGCGAGAAAGGTGGCTGGAAAGGAAAAACTCAATGCATCATGGGAATCCCCCGGCAGCCTACGTCTATTGCAGCATAACTAAGGGAGGATTCAGGGTCACCTGGTCCAGCCCTAACTATATGCTTTAGCAAAAAGGAAAGTTTTAAGCCTAATCTTAAAAGTAGAGATAGTGTCTGTCTCCCGAATCCAAACTGGAAGCTGGTTCCACAGAAGAGGGGCCTGAAAACTGAAGGCTCTCCCTCCCATTCTACTTTTAAATACTCTAGGAACAACAAGTAGGCCTGCAGAGCGAGAGCGAAGTGCTCTAATAGGGTGATATGGTACTACAAGGTCATTAAGATAAGATGGGGCCTGATTATTTAAGACTTTGTATGTGAGGAGCAGGATTTTGAATTCAATTCTGGATTTAACAGGAAGCCAAAACAGGAGAAATCTGCTCTCTCTTTCTAGTTCCTGTCAGGACTCTTGCTGCAGCATTTTGGATTAGCTGAAGGTTTTTCAGTGAGTTTTTAGGACATCCTGATAATAATGAATTGCAGTAGTCCAGCCTAGTAGTAATAAATGCATGAACTAGTTTTTCAGCGTCTCTCTGAGACAGGATATTTCTCATTTTAGAGATGTTGCACAAATGGAAGAACGCAGTCCTACATATTTGTTTAATATGTGCGTTGAAGGACATGTCCTGGTCAAAAATGAATGACTCCAAGGTTCCTCACAGTGTTACTGGAGGCCAAGGTAATGCCATCCAGAGTAAGAATCTGGTTAGATACCATATTTCTAAGCTAGAAATATGGTATCATGGTAACATGGCTAAACCTGATGTGATCTAGTTGGGAACAAGAAAGAGCTTCACCTATGACTCGCCCAATCTTCAAATCTGAGTGTCAATAAAACAGAAAATCATTCATAAGTGAAACTTTTGAATTAATATTTACATTAAATATTGAATATTTCTGCTAAAACATAATAGTGTGAAATCTAACATTTACTATGATTTTAAGAATACATGTCACCATATAAGGTTGTGAGTGATTTATAAATTTTGTATGAATACATTTTATTTGACCCATTTTGTGTTCTTTGAACTAGATGGTTCGTCAAAGAGTTCAGAGGTGTTGTTCCCACCTGCTGAGTCACCACTCAACCTACCATGTCACTCTAAATCCAATGTATGGACTTTCAAAATAAAATACTTTTTTCCTTGTTCCTCTAATTTGTATCTTACGTGCTCGTTTCTTACTTGCCTCTCGATCTTTCACGTCTGTGCAGAGTTATCCAGCAATGATGCCGTGTAACAGCTCTGAATGCAACTTGATGATAGTCTGGGTCGAACGGTTCGAGGACATTGGTAACTATGATTCATTTTTCTGGAAACAGAAGTTTATGCTTGCTCTGTGCAAATTTAAAGTCCATGGTGACATTACAGATCACACAGACAAAGAGACTGCCAGTGAGAGATGTCTTAAATTCAGAAGAGTTTCCTGAAGAGACTGAGACACGTAGAGTGATCAACTCAGCTCAAAGACAAAGTGTTATACTACTCACACAGTTCACTACATGTTTAAACACAGGCTCTGGAATCTTAATGGCCTTAATGTGGCAGATTAACTATTAATGTAGGTGATCTTGATCTAATCTGTCTATGCCGTGAATGGAGGATAAACGTGTTTTTGTGTTTCAGAGAATTTCCCTGTGTCTGGTCTCCTGTCACATACCAGGTCACAAACAGAGATGAGGTAAAACTCTCATCATTCTCACACTTTAAGACTATGAAAAATCGTAAAATGTGCAAACACACTTTTGTCCATCAATCTGTTAGTATATCCACAATCCAGCTGATTTTTATACATCCTCTGAAAACTGGACTCTACCGAATCCACGTCAGTGAAAACACCACCAGCAAGTTTGGTTTGGTCGTCCCATTGGTCAGCGGGAGTGTGGTCAGCAAGAGGTCACTGGGTACGTGTCTCCTTGTCTTCATGTCTGCATCGGTGACTGCCTTTTTTCCTGTCTGACCGTCTCGCTGTCTCCAGGTTTTTTGGTTAGGGAGATGGTGATAAACTGGTGCCACCGAAGATTGTTAGAAAGTGACTCTACTCCACCACCTCACATTAGAAGAAAGCACATAATCAATGACATCACTCTTCGCTACCGAAGCCGCCACTCTGAACCTGCCTTTTACTCTTCCCTTTTCTATGAACCCTAATCTGCTAGCCCTGCAATTGTGTGTGTGTGTGTAGACCCCCATGCTAACCAATCCTACCTCAGACATGAGCAAGAGACATAAATATGAAGCCATGCCGGCTCAGACGTTGCCTGAATTAACAAGGTCTGCGATAGGTGTTGAGGGACCAGGACACCCTGGTGAGAAGTGGGCTACTGAAACAAGACATCATCAGTGGGCAACAGATGAAAATAGGGCGTTGTTGGCATGGTACTACGCAAGTAAACTCGGCGGAAGGGGTTACATGAATAGTAAACGGAGCACTAGGTGCAGTTACCTAGGCAACTGCTAGGCAAGTGGCTCCAGCAGATCCCAGGAACAACACCAGAGATCTCTGTCCAGATGAGTGCAGTCCTAGGAACAGCTAAGATACTGCACAGGACCCTCAAGCTGCCAGGCCTCTGGTAGAGGACCCGAGCTTGAAGGATAGACCGCCCACAGGGGCAGGAGGGAAATTATATCTGTGTGTGTGTGTGTGTGTGTGTGTGTGTGTGTGTGTGTGTGTGTGTGTGTGTGTGTGAGAGAGAGAGAGAGAGAGAGAGAGAGAGAGAGAATGAAAGGGTTGTTAAGTTAGCCAATCAGACAAAAAAGGTTCTGTTTCAGCCTCCAGCTAAAGACTAGACTAGACATTGAAATTAAAGATATTGTGTTATTGAAATATATTTATATAGATATTGAAATACAGATATTGTGTGTTTTTTTATTTTAAAAAGGAAAGCAAAAACCTGTGTACTTTAAGAGTCTCATGTTCATCCCATCAGCCAACTAATTGGTCCTCTGTTGAATTACATTGACCATTTTACTAACAGCAAAATACCTTTACAATGCAAACTACAGAGCATATGCAATGACACATCTATGTTTGTTTTTGGGGTTTTTTTGTTGTTGTTTTTTTGTTTGTTTCTTTTGGGGGGGGGGGGGGGGTTAATATAACTGATTAAACTCAATGACTGATGCAATCATTTTTGGTCAATTGTGTGCTTAAACTTTTCCGGGTCATGTGAAGGTTAGTAAGACTCAATTTACATTCCAGCTTTCACGTTATCTGGTCTGAGGCATGTGCTTTTGTGATACACCAGAGTGTCAAAGTAATCTGATTTCTTGCTTGTGAAAGTCACTGAACAATCAGAAACAAACTTCATGAGGGTGGGCTCAGAGCCCAAGTCCTCTAGTGGGCCCTGTGCCCACTGCCCACCACCATGATGTCTAATTGGCATTTGCCATAGAATACCAGAATTGGCAGGTCAGCCACTGGCGCCCTGTGCTTTTCATTGTTCGCCATGTCACAGAAGATCAAAGGGTCTGGAGAAGTCATGCAATTTAGGGGGACATATTTATGGAGGCATGCACAGACCTATAAATGCTGAACAATGGCACCCTGACTGCCAGTAGGTGTCTGGATTAAATCCTTGGACCCATTGTCAGACACATGACTGCTGCAGAGGGTCCTGGGTTCCTCCTGTTACACATTAATGCCTGTGGCAAGAGTACGCAGGAAGCTTCTGGATAATGAAGGAATTAATACCTGACCTACAGCCAACAAAACACCTCTGGGATATTATGTTTCAGTTCACCCAGCACTGTGAACCTGCCCCTCAGACTGTCCAGGGTTTCAACCCAGCAGTAGGACCATTATTTGCTGCTTTGTGCAAGGAAGAATAGGAGTACCACTAGACCCCGACAAAATGACCTCCAACAGTCACGCATGTTTCTGACCAAACATGCTCCATGAGGGTTGCCTGAGATTAACTAGTGGAGCCTGTGCTTGCAGCCAAGCGGCTTTAGCATTTCACTGATAACATCAGAACTGGGAGATCTGCCACTGGTGGTTCTCTTCACAGATGATGGTGCCACAAAGTTTCCAGACTCAATCATTCTAGGTCTAAGGGATGAGAGGGTAATGTATGCTTTGCAAATAAATAAATAAATAACAGGATTCGAAGAAGGAGTCAGAATTCAGAGTTAACATAAACAGATAACGGGGTTATTATAACAGTATCAACTAATTATAACTAGAACAAAACAATCTTCAACCTGAAGATAAAATCCTTTCTTAGAGGAAGGAAACAGTATAAAGGAGATTAACAGTAACAAGAAAAAGCTAATCCTACTGGTACCAAATTCAGTGCCAGTAGGATTAGCCCTCTCTCTCAGTCACACAGTGCAAACAATGGCTGAAATGGCCCAACAACCCTGTTTGCCCCCATCTTCTTCCTGTTTATACACCGTGACCCTGATTATGAGTGGAAGCACCTGCTGTCAGAGGGAGAAGGACAGACAGACAAGTAGACTGAGGCTATGTCCCAATTAAGAGACCGCACGCTTGAAGTACGCGCACTACGGGTACTACGTACGGTGCGTACTATAAGTACGAGAAGTGCGGAAGTGAGAGGCTTGTAAAATGGGACGGTCTAGCCTTCGTCGCGCTGTTCAGGTTGCCTAGCAACCATGATACTAACCGCGAGAAACGTTACATACAGCTTTGTTTGACAGAAATGAAGGAGAAAAATGTTTTGTTGGTCATTCATTTTTGTCATGACATCACTTTGTTTAGTTGAGTATCTGAGGCTGAGACCACAGGACTGTAAAACATGATTGTTGGGCTTCATTTCTGTACCGAACAGTTATTTCAAGAGTTGCCGACATGTGGCCAACAGTAATGTTTTAATGTTCTTTGTTATTAAACATTCGCACATAAATAAGTGACGTCATGTTCAGTACTTACTTTTGACACTTCACCCTTCCGCAGCTCCCTTCTGCCGTATTTTGCCGCAAAATTATCCACACCCACCGCCGCACTATGAATTGTGGGATATATGGGACCACGAAGCGTGCACCGGACCACGCTTGATATTTGGGGAAATCGACGGCGCATTTGGAGTATGCATTTGAAGTACACTTCGAATTGGGACAGCCGTCGTCGCGTGGCGGTGACGTAATCACACTTAAAATGCGTACTTCAAGCTGTGTCCCTGAATTGGGATACAGCTACAGACACACACACACAACCACTCCATTTTGTTTTCTTCTTCTGCCCTCTTCCCTGTTTTGAGCGCCATGTCGGCTCCATTTTGTTTAGAGGATTTTTTAAAAGCTCCATCTGTTGTGCTCCTTGAGAGCTGCTGCAAATTGCTGCTGCAAATTGCAGAACACCTTAAGTACAAAATCCCTCCTATGCCACACTTCTGTGTTAACTGCACCCGACTTGATGCAATCATGCAAGTTAGAAATTGACGCCAGTGCTGTTGGGGCTGGAGCAGTACTGTTGCAAAAAGACTAGCAGGGATTGGACTAACCCATTTGTTATTTCCACTGCAAATTTAATCAGCATCTGTTACGTTACTCCACCATTGAAAAGGAGACATTGGCCCTGTTGCTAGCTCTTCAGCACTTCCACGTGTACTTGGGGTCTGGCACATTAGCCATTGTAGTGTACACTGATCATAATCCACTTATATTTCTTGCCCGAATGTTTAACCACAATCAAAGACTCGTGCGATGGGCCTTGCTGCCACAAGAGTACAATTTGGAGATTCAGCATATAAAAGGATCAGAAACTGTACTAGCTGATGGCCTCTCCCGGTTGTGAGTATGACTTGTTTTGTTGTCTGTCACAAATACTGAAATTTGTGTATACAAAACGTAGTCTTGTATTTTAAGGGGAGGGGTGTTACGGCCCTGGGCCTTGGAGAGAGTGAGACTACCTTTTTGTACTTATGCAAATCTAAGTGTGTCAGGACTCGTGGATGACTGGCTGCTGGGAGTCCTGTGCCAGCCTTCTTTTATGCAGATCACAGTGTGCCAAACCTCGCGGACGATTGGCTGCCTGAGATCCCATGACCACTCCATGACCAATTGACTGGCTGATTGTCTGCACCTGGGAGTATAAAAGGCTGAAGAGCCGTCACACTAGAGGGAACTGCTGCTCTGAAGTAAACATGCAGTGTCCTCCTCGTCTGCTTTGCATGTTAAACCTGTTTGCTGTGTTGCTCTTTGTTTAAACCTGATATACAGCTGAACTTAGCTTCATTAGAGTTTTGTGATGCTGGCTTGCCTTAGTTACCCTTAGCTTTTCTTTTCTGTGCCGCCAGCCTGCTTTAGTTAACCCTTAGCTTTTACGCCTGACTGTTTGGTTTGTTCTTTATGTAATAATTATATGCCCAGTGGTCTGTTGAACAGCCCAGTCGGTTTTCTGTTTAAAGTTTGACATTAAAATCTTTTTACTTTACTCAGTTTTGTGTGGAGGGGCTTGTGTATGTTACTCCTCCCCTGACGCCTAGCAGAGGGGGTTGTAGCACAGTACTCTTGCTGCAGTAGAAAAAAGAGGCTTTCTCTTTGCAAGCCTTCCTTGCATGACTTACATGAATTCAAAATCCTGCTACTCACATACAAGGTCTTAAATAATCAGGCCCCATCTTATCTTAATGACCTTGTAGTACCATATCCCCCTATCAGAGCACTTCGCTCTCGCTCTGCAGAACTACTTGTTGTTCCTAGAGTATTTAAAAGTAGAATGGGAGGGAGAGCCTTCAGTTTTCAGGCCCCTCTTCTGTGGAACCAGCTTCCAGTTTGGATTCAGGAGACAGACACTATCTCTACTTTTAAGATTAGGCTTAAAACTTTCCTTTTTGCTAAAGCATATAGTTAGGGCTGGACCAGGTGACCCTGAATCCTCCCTTAGTTATGCTGCAATAGACGTAGGCTGCCGGGGATTCCCATGATGCATTGAGTTTTTCCTTTCCAGTCACCTTTCTCACTCACTATGTATTAACAGACCTCTCTGCCTTGAATCATACTTGTTATTAACCTCTGTCTCTCTTCCACAGCATGTCTTTATCCTGTCTTCCTTCTCTCACCCCAACCGGTCGCAGCAGATGGCCGCCCCTCCCTGAGCCTGGTTCTGCCGGAGGTTTCTTCCTGTTAAAAGGGAGTTTTTCCTTCCCACTGTCGCCAAAGTGCTTGCTCATAGGGGGTCATATGATTGTTGGGTTTTTCTCTGTATCTATGAAGCGCCTTGAGGCGACTTTTGTTGTGATTTGGCGCTATATAAATAAAATTGAATTGAATGACGTACTTGTTGCATGGGGCTTGTTCAGTATTTTTCCAACTGTGTTGTCATGATAACTGATGCCTGCAGAGTCTGAGATCTAGCACTTCTTCATTGCCTCTGATTCTCTGTGATTATCGACCTTTGGGCATCCCATCTTGGGTCTCCCTCCTTCTCCTGCTGAGGTGGAGACAATTTGTCAAGATGTGTGGCCTCAGGTCTTTGGTACTGTTGGGGGATGCAGATGGCCCAGATCTCATACATACACATCATCTCTCTCACTCACTCACACACAAAACACAAGGAGATTGTTGATTTGTATATTTGTATTTCTGATTGTTATGCCTGAGCAGTATATTAGCTAAGCTCGGCAGAGGACCAGAGCCAGGAGGCACACCACAGTGCTCCAGACCTTTCAGCTCATTTTGTTCAGAGCACAGAGAGAGCGGATGAAATTGAAAGTTTGGATGACCTGGAGTTTAAACGCTTTAATCAGACACCAGCAACAGATCACAGGATAAAGGAAAAACTATGAACGCTCAAAAGGTGGCTGAAGGCGAGTGATAAGGAAAGAACCCCACTAAATGGCATGGACACCGTTTTTGTTCATCACCACAGTGAATCCACTGCTAGAGGTGGAGGGACGCAGTGCAGAGGTGACATCAGGTCTGCAGCACAAGACATCCTGCCTGCCGAGAGTTCATGGACGATGTAATCATGATGACTTCATCAATCCAATTGATGAATCTGACAAAAAACACCTTCAGCATCCAAAGGTCAGAGATTCTAACCCAAGAACAAGGGATCCGATGTTTTGGGAAGAATTATGAGAGCTCTCTGAAGGACACTGCTAATCTCGGGGACACCAAAGCTCAGCTCAGCACCGGCTCATGGCAACAGCTTGGATGGTTCAGCTTCAATGTTTGTCTCACCGTGTGCGATGAAGTCCAGAACTCCTCATCTTTAAAACCCCACCCAGCATTATTGGGTTTATCCTGAACAGTAACAAAGATGGTGCTTGTATACAAACACGCAGAGAGACAAGTAACTCAAAACTCAAAAGATTTATTGTATTAATTGTAAATCACAGTGAAAACAAGACGTGAAAATCCAAATCAGAAGTGAAAATTTTAATATTTAGTATTTACTGCTGTTTACACTTAGCTAGATTAATGCGATGGTGTTGTGTATAGTATGTTGCTTTGTTTTGTTGTTTTTTTTGCTTGTTTTCTATTCTTTTTCTCTCAACAGGTGATATTTTTTTCCCCCCCCTTTCTCACTGTCCCTCTCCCCTTCTGTTTTTCTTTTCCTTCCTCTTTCTTTCTCCCTTTCCTATCCCTCACTCATGTCTGTCCCGTCTGTAACAACTGAAAATAAAATAAAATAAATAATAAAAACAAAGGTCGATCAAATGGACCAATACGGCAATGCCATGATGATCCATTTGGCAAAATAAATCCATTGGGTATCCTTGTTGGTCTTCAGACAACAATTCTGACGGCTAAAGAACCAAATGGGACAGGCAGAAAAAAAAAAAAAAAACCCCACCCAGCATTATTGGGTTTATCCTGAACAGTAACAAAGATGGTGCTTGTATACAAACACGCAGAGAGACAAGTAACTCAAAACTCAAAAGATTTATTGTATTAATTGTAAATCACAGTGAAAACAAGACGTGAAAATCCAAATCAGAAGTGAAAATTTAAATACAGATTTTCAGCTTACTACAGTAAAAATATCAGTGCTTGAAAACAAAAAACAAACAGCAGAAGTAGTTAAATGTATCACTCAGTTCAGGTCATTCAGTAATTCTGACCAATATCCAAACAGTTTGTACTGTGATGAACAATTTAGGAAAGAGAAGCATTAAAATCATTTAAATCTCACACAATGTTAACTCAAATTAAATATTTACGACAGTGAACAGTCACATCAATATTGATGATTTAGAAATGAAATACATCCAATGTATATATGAGAAAGCCAAATAAAAACTGAAGCAGTCAGCTCTGATAACTTCTCTTGTACAGCCACAGCTAAAGTGAACATTATCTTCTTTTTAACAAAATATTAATGATCATTTTTCCAAATCAATGATTTGATTTTAATGATTGTTTTTATATTTAAAACTGATAGTCTGTCATATTTTAATTAAACTAAATGTGTGTGGTGTGTATTAATTTTAAAGTGTTCTTTATAGGTAAAGAAAAAAATCAGACCAGTAATCATAGATAATGGCATTTACTCAAATCAAATTATAAAATATAACGCTTGTAGATAAATCCAGTTTGTCACTTAGCCCTTTACCAAGTAAATTATGTCCTGTCAACACAAAATAATATAAATAAGACATTTTGTGCTTTCTAATATTTCAGTCCTTAATGAATTGCTAACATTCACTCAAATTTAGAAAAAAAATGAAGATTAAAATAAGGCAAATTTGTGATGTGATGTGTACATTTGGCGAATTTCTCATTTTCCCGTTTCTGACCAAGATTCACTTTGATACTCTGTAACGAGCTTCAGTCAGTAAAACAGAATTTCAGTGTTTTTAGGAAGAGCAGGCAGTTTTTGTTTCAGCAGGAAGGAGTGTTTGCTCAACCAGCTCGGCACTGGATCACAAAACAGAAGGCGTTTCTGTCTACTGAATGGACTCATGGGCAGTGTGTCAACACGTACTGTGCACTTCAATGATAAATGTGCTCTTATCAGTGTAAGCTTTATAGGAGTCACATGCAAAAGGTTAATAGCAGTAACTAAGAAATCCGATGCTGACGGGGATCAAGGACACCAGCGAACGCAGGCCCGGATGTGCTGTCTCTCATCCTTTACCCTCCCCTGGTGCTTGTCATGTGTTTCTTTGGTGTATTAAGAGTTTTTTCATGTGATATGTGCAGAGGTGTGTTTTTTTCTGTTCTCAAACTGATCTCCCTGTTGGAGCTCAGTCTGAGGGGAGTTATTTTTTTCTCCTTATCTTTCCTCATGTGGTGCAATTTTCCATTGTTATACCTCTCTGACCTGTCTTCCCCATGTGATGTTTGTGTAATGTATCTATGGTCGGAGGGTAAGATGGCGCCGCCATTGCGTGCAATAGGTCGGCAGCCTTATGAAATTTCCCCTGGTGGGACTAATAAAGGTATATCAAATCAAATCAAAGAGCAGGCCTGAGCTGAAACCAAAATGTTTGACTGTTCATTGTGAGTGAACAGCCACTAGTTCTGTTACATCACTAAACCTGTTAAATTAAAACAAAGAAATCCACACCCAAACCAGGAATGGTGTCCTCAGACATTAGTCTTTCATGAGCCAGGGCTCATGTTTCATCACCACATGCAGACACACACAGGCATAACTAGGGAAAGAAAGCGAGTGTGAGACAACTGAAAAGAAAATCTGCAGCAAACAGCAATTAGAGTTGACTTCTGAATGCTCGTACCATTTTGGAGGAAAATCCCAGGTGGCAAAATACGTGGATATTAGGGGTGGGCGATATAAACGATATACGATAGAAACGATATAAATTTGGCCGACGATAGAGATTTTGACTATATCGCTCTATCGCAATAGCGCATGTTGATGATGTCATCAAGCTGCGCCTGTTTTGGTCGAAAGCATCGCAGCGGCTACAACCATTATCATCTGCAAATTATGCCGACAGTCATAGCAAAGAGATGAAGCACTTTTGAATGGGGAAAGCCAAAAACGTTTTAATTAGTTTCAAAAATCTCTCAGTCAGAACATGGTACGTCATGTTTAGGTGGAAACTAGCGAGCTAAGTTCCTGCTAACTTGTAACTCCGTTAAATTTAATAACTTGTTTTCATGGACGTTAAACTTAATTGTTACACCTGGTAAAGCAGCAACGCTGATGATTTAATTAAAGATGAAAGACTTTAGACCGTTTTTAACTCTCAGTGTTCGTTTGACTTTGGGACCTGAAGCTGACGGAGTTTTGGACCCAGATTACTCCGCGAAGCTCCTCACTACGACAGCCGTAATGCTCTGACAATCCATCAAGCAGGGCGACTTACCAAAGTTGTACTAAAACATTTTAAACAGATTTCTGCACGCAGAAATCGGTTCAAGGTCAGTAAGCACAACCAGAATTCATACATAAGGCACACTCTCAATTTTTGAGAAAATTAAAGGATTTTAAGTGCGCCTTATAGTGCGGAAAATACGTTATACAAAAGAAAAGAATATATCGTGATATATATCATTACCGCACGTGCTTCAAATTACATCGTGATATGGATTTTAGGCCATATCGCCCAGCCCTAGTGGATATGTTAAGCTTTTATACAATATTAAAACCTATTTCAATCTAAGAGTACAACAGCCAATGGCTCTACCCACTTTCATATTTGCAAAAGGTTAATGTAAATATGTAAACACGACAGGCGACTAAATCAGCTATCGCTCTCACACACCAGTTCCACTGTAACTTAATTTTAGAAACTTTAGGCATAGTCTGGTGAATTGGTCTCTCCTTACTCTAAGGAGTTACATTTTATTTTACTGTGATTATTGTATATAAAAACTGAATAAATCCTTTAACAGTCAAAGGACAGACAAAGGAAAAACAATGAGGCATTCTGGCAGCATCTGGCTTCTTTTTTAAAAAAAGGTAAACAAAGAAGAGAACCGTTTACATTTTTTTTCCCCAGAAGGGTCCCACACAGCTCAGTGAGAGTGGGTTAGACGATTTGGCAATAAAGAAGTGGCAGAGGCTTTCAAGGTATGGGTCAAAGTAACATTTTCTGCCATCTAACATTTCTATATAAAATAATTTAGGACATGCTATTTTCCTGCATTAGTTTGTGTGGTTTTCAACCTCTTCTGAAGAAAAACCATCACCACCTTTTACACAAAACACATGTGCGTCTACAAGCTGGAACGTAGACATCTACTAATATATCGATCTAATCCCTTGATAGTTTTCAATGCAAATCACCAAACCAACATTCACTGAGTAATTTGTTAAGATTTCTAAAGAGTCTAGAAGATGGTAAAAAAGCAAAACCCAGGAAGGAGAAACCAGATTAAAGTGAACCTTGCAGTCAGAAGTTCTTCTTCTTCTGTTAGAGGAGCTTGGGCCTGGATGGGTTAGCTCTGACTGAGGAATAAGCCCCAATGTGACTGATGAGGTTGGGTTCTACACTATGGGACCTCTGCCCAGGGACTGTCCTGGCCATTTGATACAGGACAATGTCTTTAGCATGCCCTTTGTAGCAGAATGAACTGTCTAGATACTCAGCCACCCTTAATGAGGCATTGCCAGGGAACAACATGGCTGGGGTGCAGCACTCGGTAGCTGGCGAGACGGCATACAGCTGTGGGGAAATTCTCCGGACTTCTAGAAGGTAATGCCGCCCCAACAACTCTGCAACGGTCATAAAGTATAGAGTGAAAAAGAGGAGATGGGTAGCGGACAGGGTGAACGAGAAAGAACAAGGGTTCCAGTAAGGAAAGCTGAGGAGGAGAGCCGTTGCGCCAACCAATCCGAGCCCCACCCACTCCAGAATGCGGTATGGCTCAGGGTTCCAGTAGCGTTGTAGCCTTTCAGGGTGATATAGCTTGATGTAAAGAGTGTGAAGAGCAAACCTACGTGACAACAAATCCTTTATAACAATGAAAAAGTCATTTCTTGGCAAAGCATCATCTTCTAGAACGACAATATTTTTAGGCTTCACCAGCTCCCAGCCTCTGCGGAGACAGAAGACATAATCCCTCTTCTCCTTTTCAAAGGTATTAATTCGCTCCTGTATGCTCTGCTGCTCCTGAGGTGAACGCCGGACCACCCTGAAGTGGCTCTCCAGCACCTTGGCATCTTGGTTTTCCTGCGGGCCACTCTCCACGTCACAGACCAGCACCTCCGCGCACTTCTGCTCGCCACAGCTTCCCACGATGTTACTCAGCTGCAGCATTACCTGGAGCAGGTAGTGGTAGTCCCGTGCCTCCTTCCGTCTGGCTGTTACTACAGTGACCAGCAGTTCAGGATGTTGAGTGAAGTTGTTGAATCTGGACGTTGCTGCAGTTGAAGAGCTCTGCCAGAAGTGCAGAGCCTCCTGACCTCGATCTAGGCTTTCCCGCAGCACCACTTCACTCATAGAATCGAGGTACATGGACTTAATGAAGTAGTAAGAGTACAGCAGACGATGGCAGCACAGAGGAAATATGACACAAAATGTGATGATGGACAGGGCGAAGGCTTGAGTGACTGTGCTGGACCATCGCAGGTACTGGCTCAAGAACACTTTCCATCGAGGCATTGGGGAATTTGCCAAGTACAATCATGTGATGACAAAAAAAAAGTCAAAAAGAATCTGCCCTGGAGGATTTAGGTCAACATTTAGTGTCCCAATATGATACAGCAGTCCACTAGCACTTACCACAGCAGTGAAACGTAATGACTGTGGCTGAATAAATGGCTGTGATCTGATAGCCTTGTGGAAAATGAGTCAGTGATTGGCTCTTCTTCTTGTCCACAGAGTGGTAAGAGTTTCAGCTCAGTCCTTGTGGTCTGTTTCTCCACTGATGTCTGTAGAGAGAGACAAGGTATTTCTCAGTTATAGTTTTCAGCCATCCTTTAGATCCTACATTAGAAAACTACTTGCTAGTGGTAGTTCATGTGGAAAGTTTGACACAAACTGGAAATGGAGCACAATAACATTCAAAGTAAAAATTTGAAACCTTTTCAAATGTATTGCAGTGGTAAGCACAAGATTTTTGTTAAATATATTCTTTGCATATTTAATGATATAATACAAATAATGAACATGAATTTTCAAGGATAAAAGTTTTCTTCTTTTTAAAAGGCATTATGTTATCGGATTATTCCATGATAAATCATGTGAACCAGCAATTTGTTTTTTTATGTTCGCTTATACAGTGAAGGCAAATTGTAAATGGCCTGTATTTGTATGGCGCTTTACTAGTCCCTAAGGACCCCAAAACGCTTTACACATCCAGTCATCCACACACACATTCACACACTGGTGATGGCAGCTACATTGTAGCCACAGCCGCCCTGGGGCGTACTGACAGATGTGAGGCTGCCGGACACTGGCGCCACCGGGCCTTCTGACCACCACCAGTAGGCAACGGGTGAAGTGTCTTGCCCAAGGACACAACGACCGAGACTGTCCGAGCCAGGGCTTGAGCCGGCAACCTTCCGATTACAAGGCGAACTCCCAACTCTTGAGCCACAATCGCCCACAAGGCATGCAACATTTTACCATCATATCATTACTGTATGATGTATAACTATAGACAGTATAACTGAGTTACAGGCCCTAAAACTTACATGGGGCTGGTTGAAATATAGCATGCTTAACCCTTGTGTTTTCCATCCATCCATTCGCTTCCGCTTCTCCTTTTCAGGGTCGCGGGGGGCGCTGGAGCCTATCCCAGCTGTCATAGGGCGAGAGGCGGGGTACACCCTGGACAGGTCGCCAGTCTGTCGCAGGGCCAACACACAGAGACAGACAACCATTCGCACTCACATTCATTCGCACATTCACACCTAGTGACAATTTGGATTTTCCAATTAACCTATCCCCATAAGCTGCATGTCTTTGGACGGTGGGAGGAAGCCGGAGTACCCGGAGGGAACCCACGCAAACACGGGGAGAACATGCAAACTCCACACAGAAAGACCCCGGCCTGATGTTGTTATGTTGGAATTGAACTCAGGACCTTCTTGCTGTGCGGCAACAGTGCTAACCACCGTGCCACCGTGCTGCCTTGTGTTTTCCTAAGATCAAAAATGACCCCAGGTTTATGGCAAAGAAGTGTATGGGAATCCCAAGGACATTAAGTTTTATTTTTTCTCAGCATATTTAATCTTTCATAACATTTAAAAAACAGGGGATAGACAGGGCTAAAAACAGAAGCCAAAAATCTTAGGATATATAAAACAAAACAGCAAAAGTCAACCTATTTATTGTTGATGATGTTGAGGAGCAGAAATAAGCATTCTGTTTGTGTTTTCTGATAACTCGCTTGAGAAAACTGGTGCATTCTGGATTAAGATATATAATATAAGTGGCTGGTCTTAGGTTATAGCATCTTTTTATCTAAATGTTGATTTTAGGCTCAACTTCCAGTCAGGATCTAAGTTCATTTTCAAAAATAGTCATTTTCTATTTAAAAACAATGAAATCTGAGTTCTTAAGTGATTGTTTGTGAAACCTTCAAATTCTTGTTTTGTCTGTTTGTAATGCTGGCCCATTTTTACTCCCTCCTTGCACTTTCTTAATCAAGCATTAGCAAACATGAATTTGAAAAAGATTTTATCCTTAAGGAATCACACCTAGATGTTGAGCCTGGTATAAAATATAGATAGAAAGGACATCTTTTAGACTGTTCTGACTACTTGGTGATATGACCCATTAAATCTACCCCAAAAGCGCTTTTGAAGATTTCTGAGCTGTCAGAAAACAAAGAAAACATCCATGAAATCAATGCTTATTTCTGTTACTTCACACATACCTGGTATAGAGTTCTTATACAAATAAACAAATAAACAAATAACAGTCTTCTCAGATTTAGCTTATGTTATATGGAATGACCCTTAAAAATAACCCTAAATGCCAGAATGTTGACATTGCTCACACCACCTAAGTAAAGTGAGAGAGGTATTGATCATACTGAACTCCTCCTTCACTGTGGTGGTGGATACAAAACCATTAGTTAATTTAAACATGTTAAAAATGTGAGTATCAAAATCACAGGTGTGAAGTAACAAAGTACAAATACTTACATAGAATTTTCAGGTATCTGTACATTACTTAAGTATTTATTTTTCTGACAACTTTTTACTTTTACTCCCGATATTTTTAAACAAATATCTGGACTTTTTACTCTGTACATTTTCAAAACAGGCTCATTACTTTTGGTTTGACGTATTTGAGAGGAGTTATTATTTCACATCAATACGGGCCTTCAAACATCAAACCGATTTGAGTCTAGACAGTGACAAATGAGTTCAAGTATTAATCGCCTGAGGATGTTGCATAAAAAGAAATGACGTGTGCCATAGTCTGGGGCTAAAGTGGGCCGTTTTTTGTTATTTTTCTTGTTGTGGTTGTTGTTTTGTTTTTTTCAGCACAACTCCGGAAAGACTGCCGGTACCCACAAGTTGCTGTTGTGCTACTTCAGCATCTAGCTAGCCATACAGAAGAGGAGCAACAATAAAGGTGTAACATGTTGTGGCGGGTTATTTCAAATGCAACTATAAGCTCAACAAACATTAGCAAACGCTCAAACTGTTTGTAGCACAGTGTGTTGCTAGCTAAAGGTCCAACTGTTGTATTTCACAGAGAAAGAAAAGAGCTAACTTCACTCAGAGATGGGGAAAGATAAGAAAGGCAGGAGAAGAAGAGAGGTTAGATTTAAAGATAAGGACTGCTCAGTTCAGCTGGATAAACTGGAAATTTGAAACTAACATGCAAGTCCTCATGTTTTTAAATCAGATAGGGTCTGTACATGTGACATCGCTTTTTTTTAAATTGTGAAACATGCTGCACAACAAACTGAGGCAGACTAACTTGCATTTACATGATTTTTAATAAGTTGCGTTTCTCTGAGTGTCATGGGTCCCTGTGTAGCTTCAGCATTGTCTTTGACGTCTTTGAAGTGTCTTTGGGTGTTTCCCTACCCCAAAGCCCGCTTTTTCCTACAGTCATGTGTTCGGGTGATTGTCACCAGGCAATAGTGAGAAAGGGTAAAGTAGGTTTGGGGTGGATTTCACCCAGTGATAGTGTTAGTGTATAAAATCAGGTTGATTTTTAGCGATGTGCTTGTTTGCTCTAATAAGGTTGCTTTGCAGGTTAGTGCTGGATAAACAGGTTAGCTTGCTGCACTGTGATGGATTTAAAGTAAAGAACAGTGTGTGACTGGTGCACAGTGGCTGCCGAGTAAAAAGTTAGTACAAGCAGTGTCCTGTCAGTGTGAGGATGGAAATCAGCCAAGACAACTTATGAAACGTCTGCTGGCTGAAGTGTGTACATCCACAAAGAGCAGCTGGTAGCTGATAACAGCCTGCACATTAAGAACATCTGCTGGAGCTCTCAACAGAAATTATTGTGAGTTGTGATTCTTTTCCCCACACTGAGCGATTACATCTGACTTTAGGAAATTATGATTGTAGAAATACTCCACGCATCTACGTGTTGCGATAAGCCCCGTGACAAGACGGTAGCCCGAGTAAACGTTTGCTAACAGTAAGGAGCCAGCAATCAGGGAAACACTGAAATCTTCCGTAAAGGAAGTGCGGGTCACATAATATGCGCGTTAACGTCGTTATGTCGCTATTTTTAGATAATAAACTATATCGCGGTTTAGTATTTACAAACTCCGCGCGTGTGCCAACAAAGCGGTGACGTCAGCCGTAAAGTAAAAATAAACTCAAGAAATGTTACTGTGCTTTTTTCGCTGTGGTAGCTTTATTTTATTAAAAGTGAATAACAGATGACACCAAACGGCAAGAAACACGGTCTGTGTTTAAACAACACTCTCTCTAAGCTCCGGGTAACACCGTGGATCAGTCAAAGTTAGTAAAAACACCCAACACAGGATTGTTTGCGCTTAACGTGCCAGATTAAATTCTGTTGCTCGCGCCGTCCCAGCGCTGTGAAATACGGATCAAAGATCACCGTTACGCCGGTGAACCATCGGGGAATGAGGAGGGCCTCAATTCAGACACTCTGAGAGAAAACACGGCAGACAAATAAATAAACAACACTTACACTTACTTGCGGTCGATTCCCGTTCCTCGCTAACATGACCGAACATCACAGCAACCTCCCCTAAGATACGGCAAGTGACCCGCAGTAAAATACCGTATTACTGAGAACACAGTCGCAGAGGTGCATACTGCTCCTGATCGGCAGGTGGCGCCACCTGACACAAGAAATGCATACAGGAGGGGTCTTTTTTTCTGTGTTCTCACTAATGAAAGCTACTTTCCGCTTCTCCCTTGTTCACAACAGCAGAAAAGTCTCAAAAACATTTTAAACACTTATCAGGGACACAGATATCACATAATCATAATACTGCACACAATAAACACTGCAAAAGGAACAGCTTAGTCATAAGTGACACATAAACATACAAACAAACATATTTCATCCACTATTCAATGATTTAACAACATAAACTGAATCAGATTAAAACATACATGAACATCTTCACTTTTCTGCACTCCTTCCTGTTAAAGAGTAAACAAATTTCTTCTATACTACCAAAAGTTATTTATCATCTATTATCAAAGATTCCTTTATTGTCACCGTACAGGGAAACTGGCACAAGGTTTACATTTCAGAAGACTATTAGCTGAGTCTGCTGAAATGACAAGTGGTGGAAGAACTTTTAAAAACCCTTAAGAAAAGTCGCAATGAAACAGTAATAAAACACCCTGCTATGCAAAAAGTGTAAAAAGTAAGAATATTTTTTTCTGCAGAGAAATGTTTGCCATCAGTGTTAAATTGATTAATAGTACTGATGCATGTGCTTAAGGTTGAGCTCATTTAAAAACTTTATATTCTGTTTAATATATATATATATATATATATATATATATATATATATATATATATATATATATATATATATAAGTATCATATTCTATAGATGGTGTTGCCCTGTGAGGACCACAAGTCTAAAGAAAAATAATTTTTTTAAAACCCCTAAAAACAGTTATTCATGAGCTCAGAAACACAAGCCTTGAGTGTGTGACATGGTTAACTGTCAATCTGCAGGGGATTAAAAATATTAATGAATAATAAAGATCGACTGTTGGCAAACAACTGTTACACCTGCACTTGGTCAACTTAGTAAATGGACTGGTTCTTATATCACAGTTTTTTTTACTCCACCTGAGTACTCTAAGCATTGCCTCAATCATGCCTCAACCACATGCCTCACTCATCCATTCATGCAAGCACATTTTTCTATGCTTAAGTGTTTTCTATCTAACATTCAATTCAATTCAATTCAATTTTATTTATATAGCGCCAAATCACAACAAAAGTTGCCTCAAGGCGCTTCATAGATACAGAGAAAAACCCAACAATCATATGACCCCCTATGAGCAAGCACTTTGGCGACAGTGGGAAGGAAAAACTCCCTTTTAACAGGAAGAAACCTCCGGCAGAACCAGGCTCAGGGAGGGGCGGGGCCATCTGCTGCGACCGGTTGGGGTGAGAGAAGGAAGACAGGATAAAGACATGCTGTGGAAGAGAGACAGACATTCACACATTTATACTCTGATGGATGCGTTAGAGACAACTTTGGTCCAGCATCTTGCCGATGGATATTTGGCATCTACACTGGAGCAGCGTGGGACTGAACCACCAAGTTTCCAATTAGTTCTTACCTACCTAATGAGCTACAGGTAGCCACGTCAAAAGTTTTGTTAGCCTGGGCATGAGAAGAGCTGCCATCTCATTAAGACTTGCTAGTGTAGTGTTATTAGCAATTTTCTTCACACTTCCATCCTCTTTACACTACACATGTTGCCCAAGGTGGTTAGTAAGAAATTATTTTAATTTATGTCTACCTCCAGATTTGGCAAGAGCTGCTAGGTTATTTGTCAAGAAGCAGTTAAGGTCAACAGTAGGTAAATGATTTGTTAACAGTTTGTTAACCTTTAATGTTTATTCCTGTGTTCAGTGACAGATTCTGTATGTAAGTCTCAGCTGACAGAGATCCACCAGCTTACAGGAAGAAGAGTGAGGTAACACCAGCATAGTGACGCTTTGCTCATTATGCCATGGCATGCTAGACACTGCCAAGCCCAGCCTAAGAAAGAAAAAGACTATTAATTTTCATTCCCTTAATGACTCCACACCTGTAAGAAACATGCTGGGCTGCTTTACTGGTTTTTAACAGCCTGGAAATGAAAACCTGCTGTTTAAATGCAATATTGCAAAAGAGCTTTCAAGGAAGGAGGAGGTCCAAGTCACTGACTCACAAAACAATGAGGTTTACAGACTAAAAACTGTGATCTCATTTCTTTTTGAAAGGGCCAATCCCTGATTGTGATCAAATGTGCCACTCCTCAAATCCAGTTAAACTACATAAAGATGAAGGGATCAAGGAATGCAAAAGAACTTTTTTCAAACGGTGTTGCAGTTAATCTCAGCAAGGAATGAAATCCTGCTAGCTACTATGACCTCCACAAATAGTGACTGAATTTTCATTTAAAATCAGCAAGAAAAAGAATCATTGAGAGATGCGAGAATCTTAGAAAGAGAGCGGTCTTTCACTGCAGAAGGATGGACTCCAGTTTAAAGGCAGTTTCATTCTGTTCAAACACTGCTTTGTACAGGAAGCCAATTCTACCAAACTTAATGTAGACGTAGGGATTACCTATTGTTTAAGTATTTACTGGATTTTATTATTTATCTCCTGCATCGTGACAAACAAACTATCCACAGTGGATTCTGCATCTCGATGACTGGACTATGCAAGAATTTTAGTTTAATTACAAATTTTCTAACTACGTGTTGAATATGAATAGAGAAAGACAGTCAGGTGTCAGGCCACAGGTCTACCTGGGGGTTGTGGTCTGGGGTGGCTCGGGCCTCTCAGTTGCATGGTGGGCACTCCGCTGGCTGTGAGGCAGTTCTTGGGGCTGGGGGGCTGGGGCCCCATCCTTGGCTTGTGCTGGGGTTGCCGGCCTGTCTGCTGCCTCTGGTTCCCTGGCACTCCTGCCCTTGGCTGTGGGAGCTCTGTCCAGCTTCCCTCTCCCCCTGCTGGGGCGGACGCACATGTGTCATTGGGATGTGTGGCCTCGGGTTTTCAATGCTTTTATGGGGTCGTGGATGCTGGGGCTCCAAGGGATGCTGTTATGACTTAGAAAGTAGCTGCTTATTTTTATTATTTCTTTCTAACTAGCATAAAAACATTAGCTAATGTAGATTAGATCACAAAAATTTCAGAGATTTTCAGAACTTTCAGAGATACAAGTCTGGTGTTATATTGGTAATTGCCAGCCAAGCAGCTGATGCACTTTATTATATTTATTGGGTAAAGATTTTTATTGATATTCTGGTCTTCATTGTTAGTTTACAGTCCAGCTTCAGTAAAAGCAAGTCAAATTAACATTTACTGTCAATGGCCAACATTGACAGGTAAGAGTAGACCATATTCACCTTTAATATTGCCATGGATCAGTTTATGCTTTTTATTAGGTTGCAAATTCTATTTCTTTGTTACATTTAACTTTTGAGTGACAGCACAAACACAGAGAGACGAGGAAGGGGGTGGGGGAGAGAGAAAGGGAGAGAGTAGTATGAAGAAAGCAAAGAGAGAGAAAGTTAAAAGAAACAGGTAAGATAGGACACGTAGCCAAAGTCAACAAAACGTTATAAAGCTTCTGTCTTCCCTGCGTTCATTGATGATGATTTCACAAAACGAATGTAGATCAACAACCTGCTGTTAAAGTGATTACTGTAAGATTATATTTTTCTTCATTTCTAGCTGAGTATGTTTATGTGTGATTGTCAGTACAAAGGTTTGAGGAGAATGAAGTAAGAGAGGACAAAGGAATTGTACAATAGCAGGAAGAGCCAGGTGAGCACATTTGCAGATAGTTAAATGGAAAAACAATTAGTTGAGCTGAGGTGACGCAAAAATTTCCCCGTTGTGGGATCAATAAAGTCTTATCTTATCTTATTATTTTTCACATAGATTTTATGGATGCTTTGTGTGATTTCCAATAGCATATGATACAAATGGTAGCACTTAACATTTAAAAGTTTGGACTTAGAATCTCCCCTGGTTTCTGTGTTCACCAGCTTTGAATATCCAAAATGGTACTCTGGGAATTTTATATTTTTGGAAGCAGAATTCAATCTTGTACACAAGCTTCAACTGACAGAGGTCCATTAATTTACAGGAGGAAGAGTCAGGTAACACCACTGTGGTGACACTTATTATGTTATGACATGCCATGACAAACCCAGCCAATCCTAGTCTCCACAACTGTAAGACACCTGCTGGGCTGGTTTACTGGTTATTACAAAAACTCAGTTCTCATATTGTGGCTCAGACGTCTGTACAGTGTGTCAACTGTGCTGACAAAGAAAACTTTAAAAAATGTCTTTGGATTGGTCATCCCTGATTATTGTAAAATCAGCTACATTCATCACCGCCCCATTATCCTCCACCCCAGATCATTTTGGAGGCTAAAACAGTTATCCTGGACCTTTCTTTAGTACCTGGTGGAAATGCAACGAGGTTTTCAAAAGGTTGTTGGTCCCCAGGGAAGTTTCTTTGCTGAACTCTGAATACTAGAAATAATAGCTAATTATTGGTCATTTGTACTTCTGGAGAGAAAACTGATAAATTTGCCAGCAGCTCAGATTTTTGTGGAAATGGAAACCTACTTAGCACTCAGTATTTAAAAAAACAAAACGGACGGTTGTTGTGTATTAATTTGAGTATAAATCAGAAGAAATATTGGACATTAATTAAGATCCCTTCTGTGGGGTGATGAATTTGTTTTGGGTTGTTAGACATACTGATGTTATTCATTTCACTGCTTGCCACGTTACATTCTTTTAAACTGGGATGTTAAATGGAAAATCCATTGTGTTTTGATGGCTGTTATGCTAACCCAACACTAAAGCTAAAGAAACAGATTTTAACATTTATAATGATTGCTATGAAATTTTACCTTCAAATATCAAATATCTTTGTGGGGGGCATTTGTGGAATGGTACATCTGGCAACTTTCAAACAGGCAAGGAAACCACACCAAAACATGTCCAGAAGTAGTAGTATTATCCACATGCAATGTCCAATGGGAAGTGGTAGGAAGGGGCAATCCACCCTCCATGAACATGTCCCACTGAGCCAAGGGTCAGCAAACCCCAGACCCAAGCCCAGGCATACACCGACACAGACTGACCATGGAAAACGTTGTGTTATAGAATATTAAATACCACCTAACTCCTTATTACAATCCCGGGCATTAGGTACAGCTTTTTTGTGTGACTGATATACTTTATTTTAATTTTTTGTATTAGTATATATTCTTTACCTTAAATATCCTTTTATAGATTCTCTCTTCCTTTCCTTTTCATATTTATTTTTGTTCTTCTCAGTACCACAGGGACAGCACCTAATTTCATTGTACTCGTTACAGGGACAATAAAGCTATTCTGATTCTGACATACCTTCAGAAACTAGTCACTTTTCAAATTTGAAGTGTTTTATTAGTGCTCAAATATGGAACTTTTTTCCATATATTATTATTCATATATTTCAAAAATATATATATATTGAAAAATTGAAAAACCTGATATATAAATGTTCATGTTTTTAACATTTTTTACACATATCAGTGTTAAGTGTTAAGCTGATTTAAGATGGAATGATATATATGGGTTAGTGAAAGCATTTCACTGCAACAGAATGCTTGGTATTACACTATGAACTATATAGAAGGTTATGTTTCCTGGCTTAATTTTAATTGTTCTCTTTCTGCCAACAAATTATTTCAAAATGCTTTGACCTGTATTGCAATTTTATAGAATCAGGAACAGCTGCAAGGTTCTGTCACGGTGACTACAAGTTTAAAGGAACTTCATTTGGAGAATCATTAAAGAATTTCGGTTTCTGCTTGACCAATTATTTTCTGTTTGTTGTTGTTGTTGTTGTTGTTGTTGTTGTTTCTTTTCTTGAGTTTCTTGGCTTTACTTACGAAGAGTGTTGTCTCCACCAGGAGTAGGTTAGATAGTGTGACAGGTGCAGGAAACCAGATCCAGCACGTCAATTATCAGAGGTGTTTGCGCAACAGCTCACTTACCCAGATGACCAAGCTTGCCACCTTTATGTTTCCATGGAACTGTTGTTTACAGTGGGTAGTGTGAAAAGCTGCACGCTCACAAACAGAACTGAGTTCAGCTGGCAGCACATAAAAAATGTCTTCATATGTCTTTATTTCCATTCATGCAAACTGCTGCTGGAGACCTCTGCATTACTCTGCCAAATCGAGCCCTGCACTCACAAATTGTAATGTGGCCCCCTTATCAGTTTAGGTTCCATAAATTTTGTCCCACCTAGTTGTTGCTGAGGTCTGCACGCGTGGTGCACATGCTAAAAACAACAATCTGAAGCAAACGTATTCTGAGAATGACGGGGAAGTGAAGCACTCCTTTATTAACTGTTAAGAGACGTTCATGCATCCTTCTGACAAGTTTATGACGTTCTGTAACTAGGAACTGAATTTGCGCTAAAAATAATAATAATAATAATAATAATTTAAAAAAAAAATTGAAGAGGAAAATGTAAATAAACAAAAAGTCCAGCAGAGTTATTGCTATTGTCGCTCTTGAGTTTTTTTGTTGTTTGATGTTCTTGAAAGCGGAGCTGCTGCCCGTTGTCATGGTGATAAATGAGCCAGTGTCCAAACACTGACGTCTGTCCCACACTGATGCTCCATCAAAGGCATCTCCATATTCGTTAAATTCGCCCTGACTACGCCCCAATTAGCAGGCGTGTCTGCACTGTGCAGATGGAGATTCCGGTTTTTTTGCAGCCTGCTCCACCTGCTTTAAACCGGAGCGGGTTTGAATCCGATTTAGTCTAACAGCAGCAGCAGCAGCAGCAGGATGGCCTCTAGGACTATGGCAAACCTTCCCAGTGGGTTCGGAATATGTTCCACCCTCCCCGACATCCTGTACCTCCCAGAACTGGTAAGAAACGGCGATTGTAGGAACTTTTCTCTGTCACACAGTTTTTACTGACAAAGCATGCAGAAACTTTCTTATCCAGAGATGTTCAGATTGAAAGCCCTTAAAAATAATATAAAAAAAAAAAAAGAAAAGAAAGAAAATAACTTTTAACCATTTTCTACTTTTTATTTCAGTGACGGTTTTTGTTTTCTGAAACAGAAGGACAAAGTTGTTTCATTTCTGGTTAACCTGTGGTTCAAAATATATTTATATAGTAGGTATAGTATAAAAGTAAGTTACAAATAAGGTTAACCTTCTCACTTCCTGTTCGCAGCAGCAGTAAGAGGAGCTGATTTACAGGCACTTTGCAGAGAACGTGGTTCCAAACGTTTTTGTGCTCTCCTGTGCCTAATTTAAGTTGGCTTCACCCTACTGATAACTGAAATTTATGCTGACTGAGGGTTAATGATGTAGGTGTGTTAGGATTAGGATAATCCTCCTACATGAGCAATATTACAATTAATTATATTCCAGTGAATATGTCATGAGCCAAACATCACAATAGGCGGAGGACAGACCGAGCAGGTTGGATTCCTATGATGACTCATCATTGTCAGTGGAGGGAAACAGATATGAAAAGAAAAAATGTTTTGATACGCCACATTTAACTTAAGGAAATGTCAGCAGTGGTGGAATGTAGCAGGTGTTTTCACATGAATTGTGCGAACAGGTGGAGTTCAGACAGTGATGGCATACGGTGGAGGAGGGTCAGGCTCCCTGAATAATGCAGTCTGTCAATCATTAAAGGTGTAGAGTAAACGAAGGCAGTCACGCCTGTCCTGCATGCCCAAGTAGAAGTACAGGTTCTACAAATAACTGCAACACACATTGTGGAAACATATAATTTCCTTAAACTAAAGCATTATGATAGTCCCAGATCTAACTAAGGCTTGTGGAGATTTTTCACATGTTCCAGCTCTTCTCATGTATACATGTTGTTGCAGGTTTTTGGTGGTCTGGTGTGGATCTTGGTGGCGTGCACACTGGTAGTGCCACACAATCCTCAGGGCTGGGTCATGTTTGTCTCTGTCTTCTGCTTTGTGATGACTTTTATCTGGATGGTGGTGTTCGCCTGTGGGACACATCATAATAAAGCCAGCTGGGCAGCAGCAGTAAGTCCTCCACAAATCATATCGCACACACTTTCACTTGTCCTTGCTGCTCGGCAGCTGTCTGATTGTTGAACTTTTATCTCTATTTTTGTTATAAAAGTAGTTATAAAGCATCTTGAGGCTATTGTTCTTGATTTGATGCTATATAAATAAAACTGACTTGAAGTGTGTTTCATTCCTGTTTATGTAGCTCTATCATACCTTTCTTGACTCCAGTAGCAGGAAGTACCCCTGGCAGATAGAGGATCCAACTTATACGCAATAGAAATTGACCAGCCTGAAGTCCTACCTCGTTGGTTTGTCTGTTATAAACTGTAGTATAATACAGCAAACAATATTAATATGGTTGCTTCAGAGAAACACGGATAGTTCTAATTGCAAATAAATGCAGTTAAATGATGGTAGATATACAGCATCTACCTTCATCATCAACCCTGACACATGCCTCACTTTAGAGGTAAAAAAAGAGACAGGAAAGAGAGATTTTTAAGGAAAACGCAACCTTCCTTATAATTCTATATAATATAAATATAGTACATATAATTATATATAAACCACAATTAAATGTTACAATTTAATTCACTTTACTTTTCCTTCTTGAGCTTGTGTCCATTGTCCTTGTGTCCAAATGACGAGCATCAGTGCAAGATTGCTTTGACAGTCTTCTTCGGTTGCTTTCGTGGTGCTCTGACACCTGATATTTAAGAATTTGCAGCTACAAAACAAGCTTTTTGATGCAAACACACACAACACAATAGCTTTGACAGGATTTTGCAACTATATGTGTGTTTTGACTCTATGCCAATGCAGGCAGTCATTATTTTGAAGACATCACCACATAACAATGCTCTTTTTCTTCCTCCTCTGTCAGGACTTTTTGTATCATGGCATTGCTGCATTCTTCTACCTCAGTGCTTCAGTGGCGTTGGCCAAAGTGACGCTGGATCTGAGCGGAAAACAGGGCAACAGCACAACTACAGAACAACGCAACTACAAGTTGGACGTCTCTGCAGTGGTGAGTCAGGCTGTTCACCGAGTTGTTACTTGCTGTTACTTGGGTGACACAAAGAAATGAATGATTATAAAGCTAATGAAATAAAGCCTGGTTGCAGTTTTCTTTCAGAGTTGGCTCTCAGTGAGTTGAAATAGTGAAACAAGAGGTAGTCGTATATTTCAGTGAGGCAAACATAAAAATACCAAATTGTTTTTATTGCATTAACTCTTTCAGGCGTCATTTTTAATTTTACTTTAAATGTACTGATTTTTTTACTTTACTTTCCGTTTTTGTTTTGAGGTATTTAACCTATTTTAGATCATGCTCTGATTAGTTGTTTTCTTTGGATCTTTTAATAAGAAAAAATAGGAAGAATCAGAAGAAATCGAGTCAGTAGAATATTTGCACGTGAATTTCTGTCTGTCATGGATGTAATATTTGATCAACTCCATAGCCCTAACTTTAAAAAAAACATAGGAGGCTATCATTACCTGGTAAAATGATCCCAAAATACTAAAAATAACTTTGAAATCTCACCACTTCTGCCGTCTTCTGCTGTGTAAGCATCGACTCGCTTAGTAGACATTTTTGTCGCTAGTGGTTTTCTATCCATTTGTAATTGTTTCGTGTCTATTTGCATTAATGTTCTATGTCTTTGTGGTAATTACATTCTATTATTTCTTGTTTGTTTGTTTGTTTGTTTTTTTGCCTGTCCCATTTGGTTCTTTAGCCGTCAGAATTGTTGTCTGAAGACCAACAAGGATACCCAATGGATTTATTTTGCCAAATGGATCATCATGGCATTGCCGTATTGGTCCATTTGATCGAACTTTGTTTTTATTATTTATTTAATTTTATTTTCAGTTGTTACAGACGGGACAGACATGAGTGAGGGATAGGAAAGGGAGAAAGAAAGAGGAAGGAAAAGAAAAACAGAAGGGGAGAGGGAGAGTGAGAAAGGGAAAAAAATCTCCTGGATCACCTGTTGAGAGAAAAAGAAGAAAACAAGCAAAAAAAAAACAAAGCAACATACTAAACACAACACCGTCGCATTAATCTAGCTAAGTGTAAACAGCAGTAAATACTAAATATTGAATGTTGTTGTGCAGCACGCTATCTATTATTTCTTGTTAATTAACTTGTTTTTTGTCTTTACACTAAGCTAGGCTAAAGTGGTTTTAATCTAGACGTTAAGTCTCAACAAAAAAGAGAATGTTTGGCACATTGTCAACAACGGCTTTGAAACTGAAGCCAGCCTATTTTTAAAATATGAAACTACTTAAGAATAAACTTTTAGTGTACTCGAGGTGGTGAAGTGGAGACTATTCTAAAACCTCTTTCTCCAGGGCAAATATTTCATTGCATTGCAGCAGCACCAGCAGATCTGCTTTAACATTTAGCTCTATCATACAAGATTTACTCTCAACACATGACTTCTAATCAACGATGGATATTATGAACAATTTAGCTTCAGTAACACCTGGAGGAAATGTTATATGTTGCTGTTAACAATGCTTAAAATCTGATACTGTGTTGGTTTGGATTGTTTTAAGGCTTTAAGTTTCAGTGGTTCAAAGATCGTTTAAGGTGTCGATGACCTTCTGACCTCCTGATGTTCTCTGTCTTTGCAGGTTTTCTCATATGTAGCCACTCTTCTCTACTTCGTCCACACAATCCTGTCTGCCATCCGATGGAAATCTTTCTAGAAGCTTTCTCCCTATTTTGTACATACGGAAATGCTGATATGACGGGGGTTTGGTGATGAAGACTGTCAAGTTACTGGCGTTTCCCTCTGCTAAATGAAAGACAATCTGGATCTCACTGTGCCTCACACTGCCTCATGTCTACTGTTAACTTCCAGAATATCATACCACAGCATCACTACTTACAGCCACAAGATTAAAACCAGGGGCCACACAGCGTGTAGGAACTGGATATTTGTGAATGTGCTGGGATGCCAAGCACTGGAATGCACTCCTTATCCCAGGAATAATGGGGTCTGAGATTAACACCTTAGATTAGTTTCAGATTTTATTTGCCATTTTAAATAGTTCTCATTTTGCAAACATTTTTAAGTTGACAAAGTGTTCCAATAAAACCCTGCTTTGTAGTAAAAGAATCAATGCTACGTGTATGTCAGTAGTTTTAATGTTGTGGCTGTTTTGGTAAATGGTAAATGGCCTGTATTTGTATTACTTAGTCCCTAAGGACCCCAAAGCGCTTTACAATCACTACTCAAGCTCTCATTATATACAAATGTCAGAGCGCCAAAATAAAGAATATCCAGGATAGGAGCAGAATGATTGTGCAGCAGACATAAAAAGATTTATCACTGCCCTGCAAAACTGAGCGAGCCAGCTTAGTTAGAAAGACTGAGGGACTAGAGAGACAAGCTACACATTAACTTAGCGTCACTTTTATTTGCTGATATCAAAACACTTGATATCATTTGGCGAGGAGTGAACTTATCACTTGAATGATCATTCTGCTACACTCCATGAAAATAATATTTGACATATTTAGTTTAAATTAATGTGATAATTAATTTATCAGTGATTAACTTCAGGTTCCCATGGGTCCTTTACTCCTTCTCATCTTTATTATTGGGATAACTTTGTCCTTTAATGAAAACCTTTCGATTAATATTATTGTTCTGCTCTCAGCTGACTAGAGAAAGGATCGGGTGGGGAAACATTTATATTTTTGTAGGTTTATTCACATTTTCTTTGAAATTAAATAAAAAAAATTTCATGAAATATGTCAAGTGTTTCTGTATGCTATATTACCAGATTTTGTAAGGTGAACACAATACATTCAGACAGAGATTGTGGTTTGTTGAATAGTTATGCTACGTGTTGAGTGCTTACAAATTTTATGCCAAGGAGTCCAGACCAAGTCTGCTGTGACACACACAAAAGGTGATTTTGAGTTTTTGTATCAGTTTGTGAACAGATTTTTTCAACATAATGCAGTTCATGAAGTGTGAATATGTGGTAAATAGAAACAGTATCCATTACATCACCAACGTTGAGCTTTGAAACTTTGAACTAGGACTGTAGTCGTGATTTTAATGTAAACATGGCGAACCAACCTTAAGAGGGGTCAAAAACTAGTTCCAGAGAAGAAGTTTAGCTAAATACAAAATAATTTGACAATAATTTATTAATGAATAAAGAAAATCTGTTCCGTTCAATCAAATTTCATTTATATAGTGCAAAATGATAACAACAGTTGTCTCAAGGTGATTTATATTTTAGGGTAAAAACTCTACAATAATATAGAGAAAACAGAAACCCCCAAAATCAGATGACCCCCCACGACAGGGGTGGGGAACCTTTTTTATATGAAGGGCCATTTAAATGTTTATATATTTCTCAGAGGGACATACTATTATGAACACATACCTAGGGATCCAAAAAGAAAGACCAAAAAAGCTACATCAGGTTTCAGCTCGCCAACACACCTCACAGCAGCCGGAGGTGAGCGCGACAACACAAGCTTGACACAGGGGTCGAGGGGACAGAGGGGGAGAGAGGGAGACAAAGACATGACGAAGACACACAAAGGACAAGGGAGACTTAAACACAAGTTAGAACATAATACAAAAAAGGCACAAAACTCAAAATGCTGGTTCAAGATGAACCAGAACTATGTCGTAACCAACTGCAAAAAAATAATGATGAGATGAGATGAGATGAGATGAGATGAGATGAGATGAGATGAGATGAGATGAGATGAGATGAGATGAGATGAGATGAGACGAGATGACCTTTATTAGTCCCACGTGTGGGAAATTTTGTTACAGCAGTGGACAATCCAAAGTTACATGCAAAATTAGAAAAAAGAAAAACACTGGAATAAGATATCAATAGATACACAACTGTACACAATATAATAGAATAGAATAAAATAATATATACAATCGAATAAAACAGAATAAAATAGAATACAAATGCTATATACAATTGAGTATAATACAACGATGCCAGAAAAGAGTATTGCACTTCATTTGCACTTAATTTGAGATTACAGAGCACAAAAACTGCTACTGTTCTGAAGTGCATTACTATTTAACTATTGATTACTGAATTGGCCAAATGGTTACATTCTTGGGGGCCCTTGGGATTTATATGTAAACAGAACAGCTAGAAAGAGACACAACACAAGACAGAAATGGATAGCAGCCATGAATATTTCACGTAGCAGAAGCTTGTGGCTCTTCTTTTCTGTTTTTAACCACAGTAGCATTTTACTGCTAGAGCAGCAGAGCAGCACGAAGCAGAAGCATCAATGATTTATATCAGTTAAACAACAACAATAGCATTTGTCCTGAAAAGCAACTGATAACTATATTTTAATCACTCGAGCAATTTCTCCTGACATAAACACATAAACAACAAGATCCTTATAGTGTTATTTTCCCGCCGTTATAAAGCGTTGAATTCATTTGACAGCTGTACAAACTTAATCAAATTTTTAGTAGTAGTGTGGATGAGTCATGTCCAGATATAATGTCCAGCTTTTTATTCTGACCAGCAGTTAAGAGTTTAAATCAAAGAGAACATGAAAGCAGGTTTTATCGAAGTACAGCAGAGAGCAAATACAGAACACGGTGCCTCATACACAAACAAGATGTGTTTCCATCACTTCAGAGATGCACGTTTACATTGGCATATTAATTTCATGGAAAATTCCCATGATCATAACCAGTACTTATTTAAAACTTAATCCTAAACCTCACAAGTTCATCCTCGTGGGGACTTGCTTCATGTCAAGAAAATTTAAGTACACATGGAGCCATACTGGCAGCGTGGCAGGTCGGTGAACTGTAGCTGTGATGGATAATTGATGAGAGAAGGCGGGAGGTGATAATAGCAGCAGAGTATTTCCATGAAACTGAAGACGAGAGAAGTCCTGGGACGATGCAGTCTGTCTAAATGACTATAACATCCTAATCTCAGACAACAAACAGTTGATAATTATGGACAAAGATACTTCATGTCTGTGCCTCTTTTGTGGATGGTCTTGATGTTTTAGACAGCAGTGATCTTCCAACTTTGTGTCACCATTTTGGATTTTGATTGACATAGATAACAAGCACATATAATAATACTTTATAAATGGAACACAACAACCCCTCGTGCTCAAAGCTCTATAAAGATAGAGCGAACCGTTCGGTGCAGTAATTGGAACTGACCCACACAATTCACCCAACCCCACTCCAGCAGCTTTGGTTGCTGATTTTTAACTGCATACCAGAACAATATAAACATTTCTTGTCCGACAGGTTATTGTCTCCCCAGAAACTCTCCCCTTGTGCTTTTGGAACTCTGTTTTTTCCCATTTGTGTTTTCATTTTTGCTATTTCTGTTGTGTTTTGTGTGCTTTTGCAGTGTTTTTCTTATTGCTGGTGTTTTCTTAAGTTGCAGTCCATTTGGCCTCTCAGGGCCACCGTAGCTCTCTTTATCCAACACCATATTGGAACAGCGCACCGTTCACAAACTGTTTGCTCCTCCTGAACATCAACACCTGGCATTAATTACTTGTGCCTACCTTAAATAGATTCACCGTACCAGGAAACAACACACACACAAAAGGTGACCCCTGGCAGCAGCTATAACAACCCCCAAAATGTACAGTGGTTAAAATGCACATTAGTTTAGGCACAAAGAAAACTTTTTGTCCTTCTGTGCTTGATACTGTCGACCATAATATCCTATTAGAGCGATTAGAACATGCTGTAGGTATTACAGGTACTGCACTGCAGTGGTTTGTATCATATCTATCTAATAGACTCCAGTTTGTACATGTAAATGGAGAGTCCTCTTCACACACAAAGGTTACAGTTTTTTCTGAATGCTTAAACACTAACTGTGATTCTTATAGCACAATTTCTAAAACTATTAATACTTATAGCAAAACCACTCACTGAGTTTGCAAAACTAAAAGCACAAACACTGCTTTGCACTCAGTTTGCCATTTTGTAACACACACTTTGCAAACCTGTAGCTACAATCCACTGCACAGCACTCTTTTTGCAGAACTGTAAACACAACTCACTGCTTTACACTCAATTTCCAAATGATCAACGCACTCCTAGCAAAACTATACACATTTATGGCTATTATTTACACTATTTTGCCAACTGTCTGGCACACTGTCACATGTAAAAACTTTTTTAGATAATTAGTTCACTTTGCAATCAGCCCAAGCACTATAATACAGGTAAGCTCTGTGTGTGGAGTACAATTGAGGGAGCAGGAAGAGTGAGAAGTAGAGGAGGCCGAGGAAGAGGACGTGGAGGTGAAGAAGTAGGATGAAGAGGACGACAAGGACAAGGAGGAACAAGAGGAGGTTGAGGAGGGGGGAGAGGACGAGGAGGGGGGAAAGGACGAGGAGGGGGGAGAGGAAGGGTTAGAAGAGTAAGAAATAGAATTGCTGATGACATCAGAGCTACAATAGTGGACCATGTAATCAACCGTGGAATGACCCTGAGGGAAGCTGGTCGACGGGTTCAGCCTAACTCGAGCCGCTACACTGTAGCAAGCATCATAAGGACATTTTGAAATGAGAATCGGTTAGTACAGTCACTTTGCACTAAGATTTGTAGCACTGCCATATGCTAATGAGAAACACAACAATACCATAGATGTAAAAATACTGAAATTGTTACTTTACAGAATTGCTAGATGACCAGATGCTGGGGCAGAGGAAGCCTGTTCACTGCAGACCAAGAAACCCATATAGTCAACATGGCGATTGCAAATAATCCTATACTTGGAAATAAACACTTGTGTTTGTTTTGATGTGTGTGAATAAACACCAGTACTTGAAGTTTGGATCCCTCCATGTTTACAGACCTATGACAAAAGTATGAGCTCAAACTGACATGGCCTAGCTTGTGCACAGAGAAAGCAAAAGCCAGATGTGTTTTGTATTCATACCATCAGTGTGCAGTTGGCGCATTGTGTGCTTAGTAGATGATGGCTTGTGTGTACTGTTTGATACGAAAACACCATTTTTACGAAGGTGTGAAGAGTTAATCTAGCTGTGTTCGCTTTTGCAAGAGAACTACAATGTTTTGATAATTGGGTGACAGGTTTTCTTATTTGTGTGTAGAATTTTGCAAAAATAGCCAATAGTTACAAAAAATGTGCTTAAGCAATCAGAAAAAACTGTAATTATGGAGTTCCACAGGGTTCAGTGCTAGGACCAATTCTGCTTACATTATACATGCTTCCCTTAGGCAGCATCGTTAGAAGGCATAGCATACATTTTCTTTGCACTTCAGATGATATCAAACTTAATCTATCCATGAAGCCAGATAACACACACCAACTAGTTATGGAGCAGGAATGTCTTAAAGACATAAAGACCTGGATGACCTCTATCTTTCTGTTTCTAAATTCAGATAAAACAGAGGTTATTTTCCTCGGCCCTAAAAACCTTAGAAATACGATCGTAACCAGATACGCGCTCTGGATGGCATTTCTTTGGCCTCTAGTAACACTGTGAGGACTCTTGGAGTCATTTTTGACCAGGACTGCTTTCTTCCATTTGACAATATCTCTAAAATTAGAAATATCCTGTCTTAGAGTGATGCTGAAAAATTTGTTCATGCTTTCATTACTTCCAGTCTGGACTACTGTAATTCATTTTTTTAGGATGTCCTAAAAACTCCCTGAAAAGCCTTTCAGTTGATCCAAAATGCTGCAGCAAAAATACCAACAGGTACATTGTAATGTTTTTTCTTTCTGTTTATCCAACGTTTTATTGCTTTGTTTTGTTATATCCTCCTGAGAACCAAGGAAAAATATTATTCCGATTGAACTTTTTTTTGTAATTTCCTGTGTCTTTGGGGTCACCCAAACACATGAGATATCATTGGAAAGCCCAGGATGTCCTTTATTTACTACATTGGGCTGGTTCTCAGGAGGATTTATCATTTCATGTTAACCTGTTGCCTCATGTATACCAATATCCTCTGCAGCCACCTTATGGTGAAACTGCTGTACTACAGGTAAGGCATACACTTATTCCCATTGGCATCAATAAAAGCAAAACTGATAACAGCCCTAAAATGCGAATACACACAATGCACCTGATTCTATTATTAGCTTAAAAAAATAAAAGATAAAGATAAAAAAATAAAAGATAAAGATAAAAGTCAGTCATTAATTGTTACTATCTTACAGTTAACCTTTTTACAGTATAAAATAAGTAGAAACAAGTCTGAAATTATATCCCAAACTATTACCACAGCCCATGAGATATCTGAAAACTAGACATTTATTATTAGTGAAAAGGAAATGTACTGTTTTATTTTTTTACTACTGCAAAGAAAAGAAAGAGCCTTCATTTATTTTATTTAAAAAAATGCTACACTTGGATTGGATGGTCCCCAAGTAAGCTCTGACATTAAACATGATCTTCAAAAGACAAAGGATTTTTTTTTAAAATTATGGTTAGTAGCATGAAATCCTAGAGGTTTCCTGTTATTGAAAAATTCATGCTACAAATAGAACTGAACATACATTAGAAAAACGTATGTTTAGAAGGCTAGTTGTGCTGTGCATTAAGCTATTTAATAAAAGGCAATAACGTATACATTTTAAATATTTATTAACCAGTTTAAGAAATATATGTTGTAATCTAATAATCTACAAACAGAAGATTTTCAAAAGTGCTCAAGTTCTAAGTATTGATAAATGCATTAATTACCAAAAAATACAAAAATTTAACAAAACCAAAAGTACTTTTTAGCAAGTGAAATTCCAGATACAAACAGGTATTTATATAACAAAGCCTCCACTTACAGACTGTTAGTACATACACTGATACACTGAACTAGAAACTGATGTTGTGATATATGTTGATGAAAAGAGACCCATAACTCTACAGTCCATTCATGTGGAATCTGAATTTATTAAAGTTTAACTTTCATTTAAACTAATATTTGTTGCTCAATGCATTTCTGAACATCAGAAACTATTAATCACACACTAATATGGACATTTGTAAATCTTGTTTTGTTGTACCAGCATCATCTGGTACCAGAGCGCCTGGAGTGAATACACACAGTGCAAATAAAACTGAAATCCCAGACCTCCAAAAGGGCCGGTGAGCACTGCGGAGCAGGGACACTGCTTAACCCAGTTTGGAGATAATGATGCTACCTTTGATCCATAAGGTGTCAATGTCTTTGAGTGATGTCACTCTGTGGTGAAAATAAAACAGCTGCTGGCCATCCACAAACACACGAAATCTGCTTTGTTCACACCGAATCTCAATCTGTGAGGACAGAGGGGATGTTTAGTTAATTTCACATTATTTTTCTTTCAGGAGAGGCGTGCATTCATTCATGTACTCCTTGTTATTGCCGATCATTTCATGACACCCAAAATCACTCGGTAACAATAACACATCCATGTACTCTATTTTGCGCTAACATATTCTACACATGTAATTTATATGTATAGCATAAACTCATAAATGCCATTACAGTATCAACAAGTCTATGGTACCTTGAAGGGCTGGTCTCTGATGAAGGGGAAAAAAGGAACGGCTTTGTCAACATCTCCCCAGGATCCAGACATGCAGGCTCTTCGTAGCACTTGTCTGTCCTTGAATCGAACACACATCTCCAGAGCCACATCAGGTGGAGGCTCCCTGGATGTGCCACAACCACATGTCAGGGCAATGTAGAACCTAACAGGGGGATGGATATACAGTGTGAATCTGGCCACACCTTTCCTTAGATTATCACATAATAAATGAATTTTATATGCAGTGGTTTCTCAAAAGGGAATCCTACAATCAGGCATCGTTTTGGACTCGAATAATGGAGAAATCTCTGTAGGAGAGGCGATTACCGTACTGATGTCACTGACTTTAAATCCATCTTACCCCTCACAGTCACAGAGACCTGTTTTCTTTAAGAAAAGTCTTTAAGGCAGCAACTCAGAGCTGCTAGGGGCCACTGCTGGCACTGTCATCTCATTGGAGGGCCACTTAAGTATTCAATCAGAACAAAAAAGAAAACATCCACAAATATTTCCAAATATATATTTTTTATTTTAAATATTGTATAATAAGACAAAACTGCAAATGTAAGCACAATTGTTTTTCTCATGCTTAACTAACTCATCAGGCACTCTGCACTGGCTGCAGTGGTTATTATTATATTTGCATGCTTTCATTTTCCGTTTCTCATCAGTAGCAACTCGTACTTTTTGACCCTCCTTTTTTCCCTCCCTCGCCCTCACAGCACACAATGGGAGGGGCTGTCCCACACATTCCCCCTGCAGCACAGACTACACTGACCATGATGCAACATTCTTAAAGGGCCTGTAACACTCTGCTCATGCTGCCTTCATATTAAATAATTTTAAAGGAATAGGTATGGAGGGAAGAAGGATCTCGTATATAGTGTGGCAATACTGTGGGAAGGATGGAAAGTCAGTAATTACACAAAACATTTCTACCTATCAGGATGGGGATTCACAGTACCAATCACTATGATCCTTTTTCCCAGCTGCATTCCTCCTGGGATATGACCTCTGAAAGGAACTGCCTGCACACACAAGCATTTGCATAGAGCAACAAAATGCTGAAAAACCACAGTTAATTAAATTTGATTTAAATAATAAAGTGAAAAACTAAAAAATCAAAAGGCAAGCAAGTGGTGAGCCTAAATAATTTTGGATGAATCTAATGGAAATATATGGTACAATAAAATTACAAAAATTACTGAGAATTCAAGAATAAAGCTGAAAAATTTTAAGACAAAACGGAAAAAATACAAATGTGCTTTTTTGTTGAAAAAAATTAATTCACTTCTGTAGCACCAAATCACAACAACAGTCACCTCCAGGCATTATATATTGTAGGGCAGTCACTGTATAAATGGTAGCATAATCTGACCAGAAAAGGCTAAAGTGTTACTTTATTTCCAAAATGTTTTCTAAGTAAAGTGTAAATTGGATAAAAATAAAAATTTTACAAGATCCACTGTAAAATAAATAGAAAAATACACATTTTATATTATATTGTGACACTAAAATAGCACCAGTTATTATTATTATGGATGGAAAATATATGTAATCATATTTTGTTTGTTCTTTTTTGCTTGTGTATTAACAGTAACACAAAAGTCAGGCAGCACTTAAAGTATTTATGCTTTGTATTGTCATAATAATACTTTTTTTATCTTTATACACTCAAAGAGTGACTAGAACATGCTGTAGGTATTACAGGTACTGCGCTGCAGTGGTTTGTATCATATCTATCTAACAGACTCCAGTTTGTACATGTAAATGGAGAGTCCTCTTCACACACTGAGGTTAATTATGGAGTTCCTCAGGGTTCAGTGCTAGGACCAATTCTGTTAACATTATACATGCTTCCCTTAGGCAGCATCATTAGAAGACATAACATACATTTTCACTGCTATGCAGATGACACCCAGCTCTATCTGTCCATGAAGCCAGATAACACACACCAATTAGTTAAACTGCAGGAATGTCTTAAAGACATAAAGACCTCTAGCTTTCTGTTTCTAAATTCAGATTAAATTGTGGTTATTTGTACTCGGCCCTGACAATCTTAGAAATATGGTATCTAACCAGATTCAGTGCACATATTGAACATTTTCCATTTGCGCAACATCCCTAAAATTAGAAATATCCTGTCTCAGAGTGACGCTGAACAACTCGTTCATGCATTTATTACTTCCAGGCTGGACGACTGCAATTCATTATTATCAGGATGTCCTGAAAACTCCCTGAAAAGCCTTCAGCTTCCAAAATGCTGCAGCAAGAGTACTGACAGGGACTAGAAAGAGAGAGCACATTTCTCCTGTTTTGGCTTCCCTTCATTGGCTTCCTGTTAAATCCAGAATTGAATTCAAAATCCTGCTCCTCACATACAAGGTCTTAAATAATCAGGCCCCATCTTATCTTAATGACCTTGTAGTACCATATCACCCTAGTAGAGCACTTTGCTCCCGCTCTGCAGGCCTACTTGTTGTTCCTAGAGTATTTAAAAGTAGAATGGGAGGCAGAGCCTTCAGTTTTCAGGCCCCTCTTCTGTGGCACCAGCTTCCAGTTTGGATTCGGGAGACAGACACTATCTCTACTTTTAAGATTAGGCTTAAAACTTTCCTTTTTGCTAAAGCATATAGTTAGGGCTGGACCAGGTGACCCTGAATCCTCCCTTAGTTATGCTGCAATAGATGTAGGCTGCCGGGGGATTCCCATGATGCATTGAGTTTTTCCTTTCCAGTCACCTTTCTCACTCACTATGTATTAACAGACCTCTCTGCATTGAATCATATCTGTTATTAACCTCTGTCTCTCTTCCACAGCATGTCTTTTATCCTGTCTTCCTTCTCTCACCCCAACCGGTCGCAGCAGATGGCCCCGCCCCTCCCTGAGCCAGGTTCTGCCGGAGGTTTCTTCCTGTTAAAAGGGAGTTTTTCCTTCCCACTGTCGCCAAAGTGCTTGCTCATAGGGGGTCATATGATTTTTGGGTTTTTCACTTTCACTGTATGTATTATTGTAGGGTCTACCTTACAATATGAAGCACTTTGAGGCGACTGTTGTTGTGATGTGGCGCTGTATAAATAGAATTGATTTGAACTGACATGAAATTCAAATATATTGTGTTTATTTATTACACTGAAACTGATTAATAAGCTATTAATAATGTAACTGTTATTGACATGATGCACAGCCTATTTGTGATTAAAATAACAAACTTTAAATTTTAAATTTCCATCAAAGATGAAATAGTGTTTTGTTTTATTTTGTTACTTGCAGCCTTCACATCAAGGTGTGTTTGCTTGATATTCATGTGACATTACCAGTTTTCTCTCAGTGTCTCTGTCAGGAGGGCCAGTATTTGCTTTTCTAGGCTCAGTCCCACCTCTCTGTGGTAAATTCCATTTCTGAAGAGAAACAAAAAAATGATTGCAACCGGAAGTGTAGATAGATAGATAGTGACAATAAATACATCACAATTACATAGACAATTATTTCGGTTTACAATAGAAAGCTTGGTATTTACTTCACTCCTGCTGGCCGAATGAAGTCAAAGCATAGGTCACAGTTTGATCACGTGCCCTCAGAGCGTGAACAAGGCAGGAAGCTATTTGAGTTTAAGTTGACCTTCAAAATATAAGCTTCAGATTTTAACTCGTGCTACAAACTTTGTAATAACAAATCAGAAGCTCACTTACGAGCAATTTACATGTTCAGTAGATTTAGGTGAAATTCACAGACTTGAAAGGCAGCGGATGAATTTATCTTTCGTGTTATAAACCAGCTCAGTTTATAATTTAGTTTAGTCAGTATTTTTACAGACCGGAGCTGAATAATAGTTTGATTCTTCTGTCACGACCATCAACCCTTCTACACGTATTGTTAAACCAATTATTAATTTGCTCAAAAACTGATATTGGAAAAGTAAAGTTGGAATATGGGATAACCATAATATAATTTTGATATGAGACTTAAGTTAATTGTATTAGTTTTATTCTTCTTTCTTTGTGCGCGTGTGTTTATTTTTATTTAAAAAACAAACAAACATTGGGCCTTTATTTTGGTGGCTCTAAGCGGAAGAGTCGCTTTACTTACTTCTGCCGTTTTAAAACTACCTGAACTAGAACAGGTTGATAGTTTTCAAAACCAAGAAAGCTTAGGTTGCGTCTAAACAGCCACCTGAGGAATAGATCGAAATCAGAGACGGAAAGTGATGAAGTAGTTTATCAGCCTGCTTCGTCTCTGTGGTCACTTACCTTCCTGCCCTGCGCTGCTGTCAAACTGTGTGTTTCAGCCATGTTAACCTGAAGCGAACAAAAAGCAAAGAAATAAGCTGCAGATCCAGTTTGTCTGCCTCTCCTGTTAGCTGAATGAACGGTGACGCAAAGCTTAATCTCAGCACACACACACACACACACACTTACTTTTGATAATCAGCTGCCCTGCATGCCTTCCTGTTTCTACTCAATAACAAGTGCGCTCATTGTGAGGCTACAACTTAAGGCAAAATAAAATAAATCCGCTTCAAGCACAGCAAATTAAATACAATATGTCTTGTTTACTTCAAAAGCTTCAACTTTACAAGTCTCATATTTTTCATACTGCCAAGACTTCTCGAAAAAAGTGCCTGAAAGAATGCAGTCAATTTATTTACCTTCATTTGTGAGGATAAAGTGCAGAGTTCACGCAAAAGCTCAGCGGGAGAAGATATTTGTTCGATGGTGTGCGGTGTCAGCTGTCCACTGAATATTTATATTACCAGGAATGTTTCTTAAACCAGGTAATCAAACTTGGTCTGCATTTCTATATTTATTAATACAACGCAGAATATAGATATGCAGAGTAAAACAACTCAAGTGCACAGAAGAAATCACGATTAAAAAAAAAACAATAAAGCTGATTTGACTTTGAGCTAGCTGTAAATCTATTAGTTCATCACTCAGTAATTCTCAAATTGAGAGCACCAGTCATTAAAAATAAAGACAAACAACAAATATTTTTACTGTTTTTCAAGGGGGATATATTTTTGCTCTACAGTAGGACAGTGCACGAGGCCAAATACAAACAGAACCACTAGACTAATCTTAATTGTTACTGCCTTTAGATGCACAATAGTTTTTAATCGGATACAATCAGTGTTCCTATCCCATTTGAGATATCAGGATATAAAGAATAGACTCGATCCATAAATACTCACAGTGTCTGCAGCCGAGCTGTGGAGCTTATTTTTACCTGTCTGTGCGCCTGAACTTGCATTTCTAATGTGGTTTAGAGAATACTGAAACACTTCTTGTTGTGACTTTTCTGAAGTCACAAATGAAGAATCAAAGAATGGGAGGAAGCAGAGGACATGGAGTCACAGGAATGGGCTGAGCTGCAGGAAACGGGAAATGCAAGCAGCCTTAGAGCAAGAGGCTACAGTGCACTCGCTGCATACCGTTACTGTGTGCATGCTGTGCACCACATGAAAGCATCTGTTGGTAGCTACAGTTTCTTCTGATTACACTAAACAGATACTGATCAGTGATTTGCTGTAATAACAGAAACAAAGCTGGCAGGGATATTCACATGTGAAGAATGTGATACTGTGCATATGTTAGTGTGAGAATACCTGTATGAACTGAAGGAATGACAACCAGAACAGCACAAAGCAACAGCAGGAAAAGCTACAACCTAAATAAAATGTGGGTTTGTGAGATTTTCAAATCAGTACGTGCTGTTTTGACTGACATATTTTATGCAAACTGTTTTGGAAAATGACAAAAAGGCTACAGTGACGTTTAAAACTACAGATAATGAATGCAGCAACATTTCAGACATCTTCAAAGAAACAAAATGACTATAAAGAGATGAAAAATGCGTACAAGTTATTAAAACGCAGAGAGAAAATCGGTACAAAGAGAAACAAAATAATACACAGTCTATAAGGTAATTTGGTAAAGTGAATGCTATCAAGTGGAGTTTCCTTCAGCACATATCAGTGTTTGTTGTTGCAGTATTCAAGAACCTCAGCATCCACCAGGTCTCTAGAAATCCATCTAGTGTTAGGGTTCAGTTAACACAGTAAATGGGCCTTTCTACTACAAGGCTCATTCCCCAGTCACACACACTTTCATACAGTGCTTTCATCTATGCATAAGCACTTTTCCCCCACACACACACTCAACCCTGATGGATGCATGAGGGGCAGAGAAGGTTATGTATCTTGCATACACATGGACTGTAGGAGCTGGCGATTGATTGGTTGTGGCTCTAGAATTTGAGAGTTAACATCATCATCCATCTTGTTCCACTTCAGAGTAGTCAGGGTATTCACAGGGAGAACATCCAAACTTCAGAGGGTGGAGTTTTCTGTGAAGCAACAGTGCTAACCACCTCACAACCGTGGTTCCCTACGCCAGTACGTTTTTTATAGAATTTCCCTATTTAAGAAATTCCACCCATCCATCCATTCAGACAGGTTGGATCACATAAGTTGGATGAGGCCTGTAATCAGAGTAATTGACAGAGTAATGCCCCAACTATGACTAATCCCACTAAGGCAGGATGGGATGTACTGAACTGCCAGGTCAGGTGCAAATATACAAAAACTGGACTCACTGATATTTTGACATTTTGATACAAAGGCAAATATATCAATTTGTAAAAACTGTGACATAAAGCAAGAATGGGATGCTATTTTGAACAAGCCTTTATTAAAAGTTTGAATTTACATTAAAAAAAACATTTATTGCAACGTATAAAAATGACAAAAACAGGAATAAGCAGTGAAAAAGTTTATAGTTAATTTAATTTAAGTATTTTTTTAAACTGTCTTCAGGTAAAAAACATTAATATTTTTAAAAAACACTCAAAAACTGAGAGATAAATACAGTCGTGTAAAGCAAAGATATAAAAGGTCCTATTAATTTATATTTTTTAAAAAACAACAAGAGAGAAATTATTTATTTTAGCTGCATTGATCATTGTCTCTCAAATGAATTGTCCTTTCCAATGAAGTATTCAACGTGACACGAATCACGTAAAATAACGCTAGCACCTACCTGAGACTGAAATACTTACTCTGTCTTACAAAGAGTAAAACATTCATTTAGAAATCCTGCATGACTTACTTTAAAAATGCCAGTGCAACAAATGGACAGCTCAGTACTTTATATAGAGTTGTCGTTATGTCTCATATCAGATATAACATATAACTAAGAACAGGATAAGCTTCAAGTGCTTTTTCATAACAATATGTCATCAAATGTCAGATATACAGTTTTCCTACCACCTTCTAAACCAGTTTTCCTAGTAGGAATGAGAGCGATGCTCCCACAGCCAAACCCAGGACCAAGAAGAAGGTCATCAAAGAGCCAGCTGTCTCGCAATCCTTACACCGCACCAACCTGAAGGAGACGAAAACACACAGTTACAACACTATCCAGTACAGTGAACACAACACAGAGAAGTCGATTCATCTTTTTCATTTATTCTTCAACAAATACACATGAAAGTTTTTCACAAACCATCAGTACAAGTGAAGTGCTTGCGTCTTCATGTTGCCTGTATTACTTTGGTTTACTTCCTGTTTTATTTTGAAGGTTTCTGTTTCCCCTCTGTTGCCTTTCTCTTCCCTCTCTTGTTAATGCCTGATCAAGTTCAGTGTTAGTCTCCCCTTTTCCCTGTGTTTAGTCTGTTTTTGTTGTATTCATTGTCGAAAGTTTTTTGTCATTTGTGATGTGTTTTCTCTCAATTATCGCAGCAGTTTGTTATTTTTTAGTTATTAGTTAAAGTACCTTTTTTACTTCCTATAAATGTATCCTAGTTTGCTTTTTGTTCTGCAGTAGGGCTGGTGGAGGGTTTCAGGGACCCCTGACCAATGTTCCCTCTAATTTTTCATGTGTTTGAATCTTTTGAATCCTGAGCGGTCCCTTGGACCACTGTGAGCAACAGCAGACGTGTGCACTGTGGTCACGCCAGCATCGAAAGTTACATGGTTTATTAAAATAATCAAATTACAGCATTTACATTTATGTTAGACTACTTTTAATTAACTGCTTTAGCCCACTTACAATGAAAATTTAAAAACATCTTGTTCATGACCTGTGTAGTATGTTAACACAATTGGAAGTAAAAATAACTTGAACTCCAATTTTCAAAACACAACTTTCTTTCTTTTCTTTTTTCTTTTTTATAAAGCTCTGACTTGTATGATGAGTCTGAGTCTGTGGTCTGGGAGAGAGTCCTGTAACTCTGTCTGCAAAATACAGTATATAATGACCAATGTTGGGCAATTAATTATATAGTTACTTCTTCAAAAAAGTAACTGAGTTATGCAAACAACAAAGTTTTTTGTAGCTGTTTATCTAAAAATGCAGCCAAGGTGTTTTTTAAATAAACATTTCAAACTATTTACAGAACAATCAGCTGTTCTGCATCAAATCTGATGTCACACAAATTATTTGTTCCACTCCAAAAATAATTTCTGTCCACTGTGAGATAAAGGAGAACAACAGCCTGATACCTGCAGGCCTGACAACAGCAGATGTATCACTGCTGTAACACCTGTAACATTCAGCAGTCGCCTCATTGTTCTGACACACACAACAAAACTATTATTGACTACACTACACACTAACTACACAAGATTTACGCTAAATGTCTCAATACACCGCCGTCACGCCTAAAACTTCCCCCTTCCTAAACAACTAAATGCCATGTTGCCATATCATTTTTTGATTGGTTGACATGGTACATTTTTCGACCAATAGGAAAGGGTGGGTTTTTTTTGTTTTTGTTTTTGCTCACAGGCTTTCGGGCGTTTTCCTTATAAAACACTGTTTTTACCGTTTCTTCCCGCAGTAAATATAAACAACGATAGTATTCAGGAAGAAAATCAAACATTGCAGATATTTTTATCATAACTCTGGTTTTACTTGGCCGATCAACACAATTTAAAAACTGGTATAAAGTCCACACTTTTTCTGTCTGTCCTCCTCACATCTCCAATGGTTGTACACGTTGTCATTAACGTGGCTTCACTCCACATCAGCCACGCCGCTTTGCTCGCTAAAACACCGGTGTCAGCACATAAGGACGCTGTCATAGCCTGTCATCGACGTTGATTAAGCTGCGTATATACGAATGTGAATCGCATTATTGGGATAAGGTGGCATCGTTCTAATCCCATACTCTGTCAGTGCGCCGCAGGGCAGCTGTGGCTACAATGTAGCTTGACATCACCAGTGTGTGAATGTGTGTGTGAATGGGTGGATGACTGAATGTAGTGTAAAGTGCTTTGGTGGTACTTAGGGACTAAGTAAAGCGCTATACAAATACAGGCCATTTACCATTTACCATACTGGAGCAGCCAGTCACTGACTAACACTGCAAAACAGAATCGTTAAAGTTTTAATTTTAATTTCAATTCAGGTTAGATTTTTTTCTTTTTTTGTGCACAACGCAGATTTTCTGTGCGCAGAGACCGTGTCAGCAGTGCGCAGCTTAGAGGGAACCAAAAGATTTTTCAGTTGCACCATCCAGCCACTAGGTGCCACAAGACATTCTTCTTCTTCTTGGGTTTTGTTCAGCCAGAAAATTGTGCTGAATGTCTTTGTTTTGTTCCACTGAAGTTTGTAACTTGAATGACGTGTTTCACAAGAAGCACAGGAATGGTGTGCATGTGTCAGTGGGTGTAGTGTTCTCAGTCAGTGGTAACATACATATAAGGTGCCATATAAAATAGGCGGTCTGCACCTTTGGCAGATTTCTTTCTTTATTTCGGCTGAAATAAATCCTATGTTACATTTTATGTGTAGCTCATGTGCCCAACATGTGGGGACTCAGAGCTGCGACTGGCTTCTTGTGTCTGTGAAAGTGAAGCAAGGATTCAGTTTTCATTTGCTTTCAGGTCCAAACGGTTAATTTAATTTAAATATTAAATTAATTAATTAAATATTCAATATCAAATAAAACTCCAATGGAAATTTTCTCATTCTTATTTTTTATTTTAGATTTCTGTTTTATAGAGAGATTTTCTTCTCACTCTCACACAGTAAAAGTCCCTCACTATGCACCTGTGGCACTTTGACCTGCTGCTGTAACACAATCATGTTCCTCGTATCAGTAAAGTATCGATTTATCTTGTGCTTCAAGCTCCGTCACATCTGTCTCATTGTAATCAAGTTTTCACGTGTTAGCACACAAACTAAGTCACATCATTTAAGAGCAGTTTATATCCTATAGAGGGATTTTTTTTAAATCAGGGTCTGTTGAGGACTCACTGTGGAGCGTAGGCCATGCAGAGGCTTGCCAGGTATCCATTCGAGAAGGCGAACAGAGCCATGATGACGACAAAGGCGCTGTCGTGGCGGAAGACGGCGGTGAGTTTAGAGTCCTGGACATTACATAACATGACCAGAGGGATGAAGACCAGGCGAGAAAACACGACGGCGGGAAACCAACGACTCTCCTTCGACGGCTGCACAAAAACATACAGAAATCAGTCACTGAAGTAACCTGTAACATCGCAACTTCAAAGTCAGATTACGTGTAACATAATGACTCAATGAGTGCTGTGTGGATTTCAGCTCTCAGTCCTCTGCAGTCAGTAGACACGCCTGCATTTCCAAATCACATGATTTAAGATGATCTAGCAGCAAGATGCAGCCTCACTGAGTCTCAGTTTCAACTTGTCTGGACTTTAAACTATAAAGTTTGTGGATTTTATCTGTTATTGTTTCACATCACAATAACAAAATGACCATACTTATATTGTCTATAATGTGGACACATGTAACTGTAAATAACTAGAAGCTTTTAGATATTTTATGATGTAATAACGATGCTATCAAACTATTTAAATAATATATTTAGACTATGGAGACTGTAAAAATTCCAATACTAAAACAACATTTTTTTTATTGTTTTCATAATCAAAATGGTATTTATTGAAATCCTTCAGTAAAGGCCGTTTTCCACAGGAATCCTTTGAAGTGGAAAAAAACGCCTCCAGTCCTCACGAAACAATATTCAGTTGGTTTGTTGATTTCTATCTTAGAAACAAAAATGTCTGAAGAAGGCAGGCTGCAGACTTACCCACTGGACGATATATGGGGTTGTGCGACCGGCCAAGTCCATGACATTGAAAACAATGAAACAGCAGACACAGGTGAACACGTTGCCTGTTAGGAAGAGAAAGCAGAGGGTGGACTATAAGGAAGAATTCATTGGTGAGCGAGAAACTTTCTCTTTAACTTGGTTAGACCATTACACAAACTTGTGCTGAACACATAACCTGCTCTGGAGTCATATCAACCAGATGCTTCTGTAGTCTGCAGTAATGCTGTGATGATGTCTTACCCCATTCAGCATTGTCGTAGACAGTCCTTACTCGCACTGTGATGACAGGAAACACCGACAGGGTAACAGCAAAGACACACGTCACGCACAGAGCCATCAGCCAGATCTGAGAAACACAGGAAGGTGTTAGTCAGTGATTCCAGTAAGGAGGCATTTGGGAAAGCGCGTGAAGATAAGCTCCAGGAATACACGAGGAACATTTTTCATCTGAGGTTAGCAAAAGTTTATCAGCTCTTTGATAGAAGACTTTGTACTCAGAGCCAGTTTCCACTGTTACATTAGACTGCGCCATCATAACAATTTTGGGTTGTTAGATTTGGAGCCACGGACCAGTATGTCTCTATGTAGGCAAAAGTCTAAACAGTTTAAAACATGTTATTGTGATCAACAGCGGAGGTTTGAGGGGTTTAGTCAATGCTAGCAGAAGAACAAAAAATGAAGAACAAAAAAACCAAAGCTAACGTTCACCTTCTTAAAGACAGCCAGGACTGAGGAAGGTTCCTGATTCTCCTCTTGCTTGCTGAGCTTCCCGTTTGCCTCCAGGTCCTTTTTATTTTTTTCTTTGAAAGGAAAAATCAAAAGAATCAGTTGTAAGCCTCATTAACACTGAACGTAGCTCGGCTAACATATCAGCTATCTAACACAACGCTGAAAAAAATCATATTTTTATTCATTATACTTAATAAGAACCAACCTGTGCTCTCAAGGAAGACCTCCTCCACTTTATCAGGCTGATGTCTGTTCAGATAGAAATCAGCAAACTTCTGCAGAGGAGTCAACATTTTCAGAAGACTGTAATGTGGCTTATCTTCCACTGACATGATTCAATTAATTTTTTTAGTTAATATATGACACAGATTTTTCAGTTCAGTTCAAAACAGTCATGTTCATGTCTCCATACCAGGCGTGGCAGCAGCAGGTAGCATACCAGAGTCCCCAGAGTAGCCACACAGGGTGTTATGAAGTATCCCAGTGCAGCCGAGCTTTGATCTGATTTACCTGCAGGCAAACAGCTTCACTTACACCTCCAAACTCCAATGATTTTACATTTTTGACAGTGTGATACTGGTATATTTAGATAACTAACGATGAAATAAAAAAATAAATACATTTTGCCTGTGAGGAGGATCAATGCTTACCTAAAATAGAGAAGAGCATGGCTAAGGCGGCAAAGATCCCAGCGAGGCCCTGACCACTCATGAACAGAGTGCTGTAACGAGAGGGAAAGAGGCCCACCATACCGAAGAGACTGCCCTGCAGCACTGCTCCGCACACTGCACTCACACAAGTTACATGATTAGTTAGACTATAATTAGAATTATAGTCAATATATATACATATACATTTATATATAAACATATATATATATATATATATATATATATATATATATATATATATATATATATATATATATATATATATATATATATATAATTAGACTATAATTCTTGTCATATTTTTGTTAAAGACAATACGCCTGAAAAGTATTTACAATTTAATGTTTGAACTACGTTGTGATTTGTGTTAGTGACTGCACTAAAATGTTAGTGCAGTCATGTGATCGTTTGAGTGAACCTACTGTTAATGAACCAGATGGTTGCCATAGTAATGGCAAAGAAGTTGTCCGGCTCCATGGGGACCTTGACCAAAGCAGCAGTGAGAGAGAAAAGGAGGAAGATGCCGACCAGGCTGAAGGGCACACGAACACGCTCCCTCACACTGCACAGAGACATCATATTAGAATTAGACATCATATTAGAATTAGAGTTAATCATATGATTAACTCTAATTCAAAAACTCAATGAATGTAAATTCTTTGGTGTTACTATCCCACCCATCTGCAACAGCGCACCTAGAACGCTAACATCATGGAGTGAGGGTCAAGGGTCAAGTCTGGAAGAATTTGCAGCAGCATCTATTCTATGTTTGTAATAGTCCACGGTGAAAAAGTTCAAAGAAAAATCTGAAAAGCTGATGACCAAAATGCTTTCCCTCTTGCCCTCACTGTGTCTTGGATTTCACTGTAGTTATAGTCGTGTAATACTTGCTGGGAAGCATTTATTAAAATGAACATGTTACGTTGCCATTGCATGAGAAACTAGGGTCACTCATAACATTTCAGTAAATTTATGTTTCTGGATCTATTTATTTGTTATCTTTATCCTTTTACAAAGTTAGGAAAGTAGATTGCATCTTTGTATTATGGTTATGATGTTGTCTTACATATAAAGCCTCTTCTTCATAGTAATAACTACAGCTTATTTATTTCACTTTGGTATCAGAGGATACCTGAAGCCAAAGTGTCGGCAGTGGAACTGCGGAAAATGGAATTTTGGCGTCCTAGAGATTTAAAAACTTTAAAGGTCTTCTTCTTGTGACTCAAACTTAATCTAGAAGAGCCATTCAAGCAGTTTTAGTGCTCTTAACACTCACCGCTGATACAGGAAAGAGTTGAGAAGGGTAAACAGCAGCTGTGGCAGTTGGGAAAGCAAAGCCATCCAGCTGTCATAGCTGTAGTCTTTGGAAGAAGTTCCTGATGTGCCCGTTGAGTTGAGACGTTCATTGAAATACTTAAAGAGGAAGATAAAAAAAAAAGCAATTTACTATAAAAGGACATACTGTACATGCTATGAGATTCAAGTAACAGCATAAACACAGAAAGAACAAGAATGATTTGAATCCCTGTGCAAAATTGCAGACATGTTTTTGTTTGTTTTTTAACTTATTTTCTTCATTTATCTTCTCAGTAGTGTATCATGAAAATCATAAATAAGAATAAAATACAAGCAGTTTTTAATTAAAATCCTCATTATTTCATTATTTTAATAATAAAATCATTTAATTAAAATGTATACATTGAAACAAACTGACCTGCCTACATACACGATTCATTTTCAAATTTAACAGTGCTAACATGTGATACATGATGGTCTCAATTCAGAATAATGAATCTGCTGCTAAAAATGTGGAAAATGACATGAACATGAAACCTTAGATGCTGTGATGAAAAAATTCCAGGGCAGCAGAGTTCCTAGGCCGAGCACAAAGATAATCAGGGCCACAGCCTGTCCGCTGTGAAAACAAAATACACGTGAGAAGAAGTGCCAACCAGTGGAAAAGAATCCTCCAGTGTAAAGGAGGATTCTTTTAGATGTGTGTATCTGTAGAAATCAGACTCACCGGTCAACAGGTGCACTCTTTTGATTCGACATCCTGAGAGTTTGTCACGTCTCTGCGGATGTCAATAGAAGACCCTTAATAATGATTAAAATGATGTGTTTCCATCACATGTACTGACTGTACATGTAAAAATACTAGTATAACTAAAATGTGAGAACAGTCAGGTGTCACAATAAGTTGCCCCACAAATTATTTGTGACTGTAAAAATTTGTTTGTCTGCCACAAGACAGAGGAGAACACCACAGGGATAAAAGTGATCGCCTGCCAAAAACTGATTTCCCGTATTTGACAAAAACGGATTGCTCATATTTAAAATGCTATAAATAAGTTGTTGTTCTATAATATGTAAAACATATGTCAAAATTAACCCTCGTGAATGACATCAAGTAATCACGGGCCACAAAAAACATCCCTGTAACAAGAAGCCAATCAGTTTAAGTGGACAAAAAGGACCGGATTGGTTATAACTCTCTGTTTACAGTACTCTCTGTTTATAGTAACCATTGTCCTTAATGTAAATATGTAAGAAAAAATTGTGTATGTTTCTGTTCCGTGTCCTGTGTACTGTTTGTTTGTATATTTGTCTTTTTGGCTGCTGTTACAACCAAATTTCCCCCTTGTGGGACAATTAAAGGATTATTCTATTCTATAATGTAAGTACAATAACCCTGTTGTAAACTTTGTTCACCGAAGTCTATTTACCAACATACGTATATTACACATAAAAAAACACACGGAAACATTGGAAATCAGTTTTTGGCAGGAGAACACTTTTTGGCACAACACCTGTCCGCGCTATAGAGGCTGAACCATGTGTTAATGATGGAGGGTGGGGGATAACGCTATGCAATATGTTCAGTTTTAGAATTTATATTTCGTGTTAACTGTAGTTAAAGGTGTTAATGCTATCTTATTTTAATAAACAACACTGTCATATGCAAAACTAGGGTGGCATGTGCCATTTTAGGGTGGCACATGCCACCCCATGCCGCAGGGTTTGTCCTCTACCATGCGAGACTGGCTGTGAGTCATCGACTTGCGTCATTAATATGGATTAACGTCACATTTCCACATGTTGTCTTATCACATTATTCTACTTTATTTCTTAATCTACTGAAAGGAACATAAAACATGTTCAACGGATTAAAGCATATTGCTGTTTTTTTAATATCGGTAACAACTGCCTGCCTAAAGAAACTTTAGAGGATGGATCATTAAAGTGATATTAACTTTGAATAAATATATGTGTCTCGTTATTCTAGCGACGGAAGCTGCGTTTGAGTTTAATTAACCCAAACTTTAATTGTTTTGATGAATTTAACCCAGCAAGTTAAACGACGAGTAACCGATACATTAAGCAGTAACAAGTACACGTGTTCCGATTCTTTATGCGATATAAACCAAACCGACAATCAACATCCAAAAGCCAAACGCTGTGTTGAAGCAAGCCAATAAAAACAAAGCACTCGAGTCGGAGCTGACCTGCGAGTCGAAAAACGTCTTCCTCTGGGTATCCCTGGATGAATGAATGAAAACGCGGTCAAGATGCTTGTGCCGCCAAAAGCGTTAGAACAAGGAAATGCGGAAACGTGATGCGTCGGAACTGACTATTGTCGCATTATGACTGGAAACTTCGAATTAGTTCGAGTGCTTCCCCCGCTTCCAACCCACTCAAGGATTGTGCTAATTACTCTAAGGATTGTAACATACAGTCCTATTAAGCAAATTAAGTTCTTCTTCTTTTAACTAGAACTTGGCAGAGATGATGAGCCCCTTAGATTGGTGAGAAACCAGAAAAGAAAAATATGGAATGACATTTATGTTACAACAAATGCACGAGCAAATAATAATAATAAAAATAATAATAATCTGAGCAAATAAGTTCATTTCACTGGCGGAATTAAATTCCTCGCGCGTAAATTCAATAACAAGCGCGCGTATGAAGTTATGTGGAGGCGGAGCCCAAAGTAGGACGGGGTCCTTATATGATTGCTGGACACTTTAGGTTACTTGGTTAATCTGAGTTACTCTTATGCAGCTATGAAGTGCTGTTTTAAACCGTACTTGTTTACAGTTTGAAAAATAAAGTTTGCGAAATTAATTATTAACAGTTATTGCTTGCTGTACAGCAGTGGAAATACGCATAACTGTCACTGGATTACTTTAATGTTGAAGAACCAGAGGATTCTATGGCAGGTTTTAAAGCATCTGCAGTGCTGTCCCATTAACCTGCTGTACAGTGTTGCACAGCTTCTATGATTAAAAAAAACTCATAACGAGGACCAGGAAAGGAAGAGTGGATCAGAATCTGGCAATTATACATTTGGCCAAAATCCAGACAGTTAAACCAGCCAGCAGAAAGTTGCTCAGTCTGCATCAACAGTGAATTTTGGAGGTGGGAACATGATGGTGTCTGTTTTTCAGTATTTCAGCAGCAGTAGGCTACTGCCACACTTCAAATAATTAAAGGATGAATGGAAAAACATACTGCATGGCATCATCTGATGCCAGATGATGCCATGGCGCCTTTCTTTCAAGTTCATCCCAAAATGTGTTATATTTTTAAAGAAAGTGCTGTGAAGAGAAATTCAACCGCACAGTTGAGTTGGTTAGAAATATGCTGTAGTATAATATTATATAATAAGCTAAAGTCATTGATATCCAGTTATTTAAAAAGCAATAGCTATTATTCATTTACTACTCCTGCATGAGGTTTGTGTAATCAAAGAAAACATCAGTCATGCTATCATTATGTGATTTTCACAGCACCACAATGTTCTTAAAGGATGCTTAAAAAGAACAAATTGTCTGTCAGTTGTTTAAATAGAATTGGAAAAGGCAGAAGAAGATGAAAGTAAAGATCAAAGCTGCTGTGATGACACCCACCACACTCATGTCATCGGTGAACTTGATGATGTGTCTCTAACTGTGCATTGCTGCACAGTCGTGAGTCAGCAGAGTGAACAGCAGTGGGCTGAGCACACAGCCCTGAGGGGCTCCAGTGCTCAGTGGTGTTGAGATGCTGTTACCGATCCGAACTGTCTGAGGTCTCTCCGTCAGAAAGTCCAGGAGTGGGGTTCGACTTCCTCACCAACACATCATTCTGAGCGTCAAACCGTGCACAAGTAGTTCAGTGCATCTGGTAGGGAGGCGTCACCATGGCAGGTAGATGTCGTCTTCCTGTAGTTAGTGATGGCAGGGATGCCGTGCCACATGCGCTTTGTGTTGCAGGGTTGACTTGAGCATATAGCTATATATGCTATAAAAATTTATAGCATATAAAATTCATATCTGAAGATTATCAGCGTTGTCTTCAATCAGATGATTTAGACCTTGACAGGATGAGTTTAATCTTCCTGCATATAAGAAACGTTGAATTCAGTCTCCTGCAATTCAGTGTTTAGTCTACACAGTGAGTAATTAGGCACACTGCAGTTAGTAATGTCTGACATGACTGTTAGTGTATGCTATTGTTCCTGTTGTTTAGGAAACGGTTTCCACCTTGGGATCCTAAATACAAAATAGGCTGTAAAAATCAGATCCAATACTCTCAGTAAAGGAACATGGCTCATTTTCCAGTAACTAAGATCACTTCAAAGTTGGACAGTGCTCTTCTTCCATTACAAGCACAGCGCAGCGTTTTACCTTAACCAGCCTTGTTACAGCTGTTCTGTTTATCCAGCACTTGTTATTTTTATCTGTTGTTGTCTCTATGTGTTAACCTGCCTCAAACTGGTAAGAAAATAGACGGGTCTATGATTTAGGTATAATATCTGATTTAAATTGTGTTGTGACATGACTGGAAAAAATACTAATAAAAACAACAACACTATTTACATAAAAAAAAACAAAAAAACAAACAACAACTACCAAGATAACTTAGGAACTCTTCATCTTTGGGGACGGTTAATCAAAATAAACCAGTTGGTAACTCACTCCTGTCTTCCAAAAGTTTACGCAGCAGCCTAAGGTACCAAAACGTATAACTGACACGTCGGCGTTTAAACAGACGTTATTAACATTTTAAATACATATTATCCCAGCTTACTCATTTCCGGCGATTAAGGACCCTGGAATGGACTTGACACGTATTTTGCTCACTACCGACTTCTTGGCTTTAAATATATTATTTCATGCGCAGGAGGTTTTGTGCTTGTGTGCTGTCATCTGTGCTGTGTGGTTTACATTCTTCTTACAGTTACAGTTACATTTCCTGTCTTTCATATATATATTTTAATTGATTGTTACCAAACCATTGCCCTCAGGATTAATAAGTACTCAGATTCTGATTCAGAGTTTGATTTTAATTTAGCTGAATGACCTAATGTGAGGAAACATTTGACTAATTTGAGAGGATGTCTTATTGGGGTAACAGCTGCAGTAAGTCATAAACCTAAAATCATAGTTGTTTGTGCACGGCTACACGCGCAGACCGCAGAGAAAACTGGAAGTACAGGTTTTGTATTTTCATAATAAAACAAGTGTTAATGGTGCAACCATCTCAAATAACCAGGTTCTCTTAATTAACTATGAGTAAACTAAAAACTAAAAGTAGACGTTCAAGTTTATAAGACAAACTACTGGTATTTACTTCAGCTTGAAAACAATTTGGCATTTGAGTAAGTATTGAGTATTTTGGTATTCAAGTAAGTTAAGTTGTTTTACTCTGAAATGTTAACCGGAAATCAGTAGCCTTGATAGCTAAGAGGCGCAGTTGAGTTTGAAAACGTTTAAGCCAGCATTCGCTCAGTGTGGTTTTGTTAGGAACAATATCGATAAAAAGTCGCCGAACTCCTGGTAAACATTTAAGTAACTGTGACATTTTATGGTCTAAAACGGCTAACAGCGTTTGTTCCTGGAACAAAGACATCCGGGACATGAGACTGCTTTAAGACGAACAGTAACTTCGGTGAGTTAATTGTCTAAGGAGTTGATTCTTTTCGTCATTGTTAGCGCCACTAACGCCGCCTTAGTCCTCTGCAGTTAGTGGTGACCTTATGCTAAATAAGTACCTAATGAACTAACACATTCTCTGCTTTTTCTCAAGTTTCACGATCGAAAAATGCTAACTAGCTACGAGTTACGAGTTACCGTAATGACGTTATATAGGGCAACAACAGTATACCCAATCTCTTAAACAATTCAAGATTTAGGTTGAAAGCGCCATAGGTTTAGGTTGATAAGTGTTGTTTTTTTTTTTCACTGACAAAATCCCAAACACAAGTTTTTTTGGGGGGGAAATGTGTGAGTTTTGGGAAACGTAAATCAACTTTTATCGACGCTTTTATGGTCGTATATGGTATTAAATTTCGTAATAAATTACGGTGACACGTCCTTTTCGTAGTAACTTGTAAAGTGGAGTTGATGTCCTGTGTGTATGTGTGTCATAAACGGCTCTGAAGTGTCTGCTGACTCCACTAACATAGCTTCTTTTCTGTGATAGTGTGTCGTACTGATTTGTCCACAATAGAGTGGCCACAAACAGAACTCCAGATATTTAATTAAAATGTACACACAGCATTGCTATATTCTGCAGCTCATTGAATTCAGGATTTGAAGTTATTATTCATATTAGGTAAAAACATATAGTGTGTTTATATTTAGTGTCTTAAACAGGGCTCTGTCCGTGGTGGTACTCCGTCCTGTCCTGTAGCCCAGCTGGCCTTCTTTGTCCTGGCCACACAGACTCATTAGCATTCACCATCCTACCAGAGCATCTGTCTCCACAGACGATGCTTTTGTTCCCCATTTTAATGTTAAAACTTTGCCCTTTTTGTCCAACTGTCCCCTCATATTAAAAGCCTACAGATGTGTCAGCCCCATCTTCAAAGACGAATGTTGATCTAAAGCCTGGAAAGTTTTGAGAGTTGCACCAGAGGATAAACAAAAGTGATGCTTACAGTTTACGTAAATTGAGATATTTCATTGTCAGAATATCACAATTTATAGCTGATTTACATACTTTAACGTTTCTGTGGCTGTTGTTCAAACTGGTATTTACAAACAAAAGGGCAGAAAAATTATGATATTAATCCTGAGGGCGAATCTGTGGGAGAACTGAAATGCTAAAGATGGTAGTTGTCCCAACTTTGTCACCAGAGAGCCAATTAACACCCAGATAATGAAACAGAAAGTCTTTGACTTTTTGCCACTGGAGTGAGGAGATCTCTGAAAATGTTGACTTTTTTTTTGGGCCGGTCCCCACTTAGGTATCTGCAGAACATGCCTGCTCGTGTTCTGCAGGCACATCTGCGGTAGGTGTGTGGAGTGGGAGGTATTTCTTCTTCAGAGGTTATGTGGAATCATCACAGAATGGTATAGGTCTTGTAGCTGGTCTGGTTTGGTAAACATCCAACACCTCCGCCCCCACCCCCCTGTTATTTCTTTAATATTACTGTACAGAGCTTATCCTGTTGTGTCCATCTTTTGCTAACTAACTTGTATAGTACCCACAACTCTTGGCTGACATTTCCTTTGAGCTTTAGATTAGAATAACTTAATCTTTTATTTCAACTCAATAATAGTTACAGATCACAGAGTTTTAGAAATACTGGTTGGATGTTCCAAGTAAGCTCATAATTTTCTAGCATAGCTCATAAATTTAAAATAGATTTCTTTTAAGAGTTTCATCATGTACATGTAAGCCATAGATGGGCTCCAACTCTCATAGCCATGATGGTTCTTTGCACTTTAGGATTGTCTTAATCCTAATAATGGTTTTATCCCATGCTGGCTTTCTGGCTTGGCTAAATAAGTGTGAGCCATCCTGATTGGTATTCCAGTGAATATTCTGCAGTTTTGTGTACTGTAATCACCTTACTTTCACAGTAATGAAACAATATAGTGGTCAGATAGAGGTACCCGTTTGTGTCAGGTGTTATTCTGTTGTCTTTATAGTCGTTTTTTTTCATAGTGGATAAAGAAAAAAAGTGACTAACAGCTCAATGTACAGTGCTGTGGAAAAGTATTTTCCCTGTTTCTGATGTCTTTCTTTTTTATTTTTGGAACATCATTTATTATATGATGCAAAGTAATATTAAACATAGATGGCATGAGAATTACAAATTGCAATTTTTAAATCATGATTTTATTTATTAATGGGGAAAAAGGCTATTTAGACATACCGCCCGATCTGAAAGTGAATTTCCCCCTGAATCTGCTGGTGTGGCACTTTTGACACCAAGAACTGCAAATGTTTGCAAGGGTGTTTCACATCACTGTAGAGGAAGTGTTGTTAGTTCATACCCAGATGAAATGGAATGTTAACTTTCCAAAAAGTTCACCTTTTGCCTCCTCAGTCTACGGGCTATTTTCCGAAAAGCTTTGGTTATCATTAAGACGTTTTTTTGGCAAATGTGACGTTACCCTTTTGTACTTGTACTCTTTTTGTGGATTTTATTTTTTTGTGGCCAGCAGTTCTTTAGATGATGTTTCTTCTTTGACCTCCTGGGATGAGTTGTCAATGAATTTTTTTTAGTGTTTTTGGTAGGCCTGGTACTCCTGGGAAGGTTCCCCACTGTTGGAAGTTTTTGTTTGTGGGAAATGGCTTACACGATGGATCAATGGAGTCTCAAAGATTTAGAAATGGTTGGTAAACCTTTTCTGGCTGGTGGATGTCAGTGACTGAGTTTGTTTCTTTAGACTGTGAGATGTGTTGCGTTTTGAAGTCTTTTTAGTCTACTCCACTTTGTAGGACAGATTCTATTTAAGTGATATCCTGATTTAACAGATCTGGCAGTAATCTGGCCCACGTGTGGCTAGTGAAATTGAGCTTGACTTTCCAAAAAAGTGTATTTAAAAATTAAGAAGGCAGCAGACAATGTAGTTTGCAGTCAGGTATTCAACTGATACCCATCCGCTTAAGTTAACTAATTATGGTACACTAAAAATTTGTACTCTTTTATAAGAGGCTGATGTTGATAACCTAAAGTAACAGCGCTTCCATCAAATGACATCAAGGCTGAATCGTCACCATGCCAGTGGTGAGAAACGGCAGCCCAAACAAGGTCGCGTGAGGAGCCTTGACTCCATTTGAGCTTTGCGTTGTTGAGGCTGATTACAAATTGAGAGATGGGTCACAAAGGTGGGATACAATCAGCTCTGAGTTGCAGTATAAACATAGCATCTATGTCAGAATCTACATTGCTTTTACAAGAGGGAAAAGACGCACACGAGACGCACACGAGAAAGAGGAGTGAAGTCACTTTAGAACTCAACCTTGTTATCTGGTGTCAATTTACAGATAGTGACTGTGTCTCTGCAACCCTGCAGTTCACTGAAATAAACTTTGGCCATTTTTGAGGGCATTGGATAGTCATGGGGACATCGCTTTGTTGTAAATGCACTGAAATCACATTACCTCTTAAGCTTTCCAGTCAGCTGCAAGGAGATCCTACGAGGTTTATCTTTAATTTTAGCCATAGGATGTTTCTAAAATGAAGTCAGAAATTGAAAGCTGTGTGTCTATATAATTCTTATAGCAATGAACTTGGAAACAATGTGTAATGTAAAATAATTATTACAATGTTAGATTTGTTCAGAATAATTTTTATGTTGATAATTTTTCTGCTTCACAACATAATTCTTTTTGCAAGTGCGGCATTTTGAAGAAGTGACATAATTTGATGTACTTACTAGTAGGAAGCAACAGATTAATTCGGTTCATTTAATACATTTTCCTTTTAATGTAAACCTGAGATAGATCCATACAGTAGGACATTTGGTGATAGTATGCAGAAAATCAGTTATTCTAAGTGATTAACCTCATGTGTCCAGACAGGAATGGCCTGTGATGAAGATGATGTGAATCACACGCTATGAACTGAGGCTGCGTCCACACGTACACGGGTATTTTTGAAAACGGAGATTTTCCGTTTTTGTTTTAAAAAATAATCCCGTCCACACGTAAAGGCAGAAATGAAGGGAAACGCTGCTAGGAACATGCAAAGCAACAGGTGGCGATATATTCCTAACCGTGTAGAAATGTTGGCCAATCAGAAGTCTAGAAGCCTCGTGGGGAAATGGTAAACAAAGCTGGGGCATAGAAGCAGAACCGAGTCGTATGTGTCGAGGGACAGTAACTGTGTGTGTATATGTAAGCATTTAAACACTGCAGAGACAACAATTAACAGTAACAGTATTGTAGAAATTCATTTCACCGAAACAAAACGTGGCGCACAGTGTGACGTCAAAAAAGGCGCACACCTTTGACGCTGCGTTTTCTGCGTTTTCTCAGTTTTTCTTGTCCGCACGTAAATGCAAAAACAGAGTTTTCAAAAATATCCACCCTGGCCGGAGTTTTTAGAAATCTCAGTTTTTTATTCAACATTTTTATTCAATATAAAACACAAGTTACGGCTGCATCATTAAATATACTGGTCGGTGGTATCTTCAGTTGACCCTGTCCTTGTCCACAACTGAGATTCAGCCATAGCTAGTGTCAGCCTTCAGCGGTGAAAGATAGGCAGGTGGCGTGCTACACATTCATCATTATCACTATCATTAAAGCTCTAGTTGATAATTAATTGTAGATGTAGAAACGTACAGGTGCATGTGTTTATCCTGGATTAGCAGGTACTGGCCCTGTTGAATGATATTTGCAAATAAGAATCAGTAAATAACACCATTTACGGATGTATATATTTTTTAATGTTTTTGTTTTATTATTATTATTAATAATAATACTTTATTATTTATTTATGCAAAATTGTTTTAGATTATCTTACCTAACAGTATTTAAAGTAGGTTGATTATTAAAATTTGCTTTAGTGAAAATGCATAAGGTAAGTGTTTTGTTTTAAAGTTCATGCATTCTTAAACTGTAAAGTTGAAGAGCATGAGGACACCTGAGTGGGGAACTCAAAAAGCTGCAGAAAACACATGAAAGGCTTCTGGGTGTGAAGTATGTGCTAAAATGAAAGGCTGACGGGAAGCAAGAAATGGCACAGCTTTTCAGTTCACGCTAACACAGAATAGCGCTTATCACCATCAGCATATCTTCATCTAGAAGCGAAATGCCACATCCTAACAGCTTTTAATACATTTTCTGCTAAGTTGCTTTGATACCAGCTTATCTTGATAGTGTCTTGATATACTCCTTGTTTCCCGTCACTTAGCTGTATTGCACTTATCATGCTTTTATCTGTGGTATTAAGAGGAAACATGCCGTAAAGGCTTCAGTTTGTCCTGCCTGGAATAATGATTATGTTGGATCATGTTTGCCAAACCTAACTGTTACTCCTTCTACCTTCTTTCTTCTTGTGCTCTGAGGCCTGATCTGAACTTATTGGCTGTAAACAATTCTGCTTTGTAATGGACTTCTAAATATAAATATTGGTGAACGTTACAGAAATTTTAGTGTTTTGTTCATTAGCTTAAAAGGTCAAGAACAATCTTCTCCACTAAACATTTAGTTAATCATTTTAGTCTATACCACAAATATGTAACCAGTTTCCCCCACAACCAAAAGATCAGGGTTTAACAGCCATTTGTATGCTTTACTGCACAGGTGTCGAACTCCAGGCCCTGAGGGCCGGTATCCTGCAGGTTTTAGATGTGTCCTTGATCCAACACAGCTGATTTAAATGGCTAAATTACCTCCTCAACATGTGTTGAAGTTCTCCAGAAGCCTGGTAATGAACTAATCATTTCATTCAGGTGTGTTGACCCACGGTGATATCTAAAACCTGCAGGACACCGGCCCTCGAGGCCTGGAGTTCGACACCCCTGCTATAAGCTATGGCGTCAGCTACACTACTACTGTATTGTCAACCTTTGTATTGTGGGAAAAATGAAAGCTGAATCTTCTAAAACCTTTAATCTGCACACTCACGTGTATTTTTTACATTCTCCACTCATTCAATATTCGTATTGTTACTTTTATGGAGAAAACTGTCAGGTCAGGTAAAATGTCAAAGAGGAGTTTAATGTAGCAGGATTATACTTATTTTCTCAACACTGAGTTGTTTTTTCCCTGTTCTGAAAAATATGATTATATGAAAACACTGTCATAGCCAGTCGGCTTGCATAGCACAACGTTTACTGGTCCATCAGCTGTGCTGAACGTGTCCTTCTTAGCCTGTTACTATAGCCAACACTCATTGATAGTTTTTTTTCTTGCAATCCTTAAAAGTTGAGTGAAGAAATATTTTTTTAAAAACAGCCCTTTTAAAAAAATGCATTTTTTTTTAAAGCGTTGCTTAAAATGGTATTTTCAGAATATTAGCAATGCCGAACAAAGAGCGGAATAACACCTGAATCTGTGACGGTGATCTGCCACACTTTTTCCATAAGCTGGAATATTAACTCTAGGGATTGCGCTCAAAGAAAAAAAATTGGGGGTCCTTCAGCATACCCACATCTGTGTGACAACCAGTCGAGATCAGTGCAGTATTTGTCATAATTGTGTAACACGCAGACTTAGATGATCATGTGTCCTCTTTGGCCTTTTGACATCAGAGCTGGGATTCTGAATACAGGCTCAGCTTGTTAAGTGTTTTCTGTTCTTCTGTTTTTTGTTTATTTCATAGTACAAAAGAACATAACATCAGTCGTGGCGTGTTTCTAAGTGAGTCAGCCTTCACAGATAAAATGGACCCTGCATTACCCCAACAACACTCAGTAGATTTGAATGGATACATTGTGCTCCACTGATGCTCCCAGTACAAAGACACTGGGTGTATTGTAGCAATGAATAGGATTGTGTTGAAGCCTTTGTGTGTTTATATGAATGCCTAAAGGTTTTTAAAGTGAATATTCAGTGATGTATGTTTTTCATTATTTTTCTTTAAAACCGAATCATGAAAACTTTTGATGATTTTAAATGCAAGAATATAAACCTTGGTCTGATTGTGTCTGCAGGTGGTGGCTGTGTGCCTCTTTCAGTAGAGAATCTCTGATGGTACTCAGCCTGCCTTTTTCAGAAACCTGCACAGATGTTTTCGCTGGGTCAGGAAAACATCTCCACCCACCTTATGTCTACCAAAGGACCTGTCAAATATGGGGAGCTCATCGTTCTGGGGTAAGCGGTTAATTACTGAGTTCACATACATTCATAACATCAAAGCAGAACTTCTTCAGACCATTTTTATTTCTTTAAAATCCTTTTGCTTAAAAAAAAAACTGTTGAATGTGTAGGAAATAAGCAGTTTTTGATCAATGTTGTACCTTCCAGGAAGGAGGGGAAAAAATCCTATTATTTTACCCACAGGCACACATGAAACCTCCTACAGGCAAGAAATCAACGATGGTGAAAACACAAAGTGTTTGGCTTAACAAGAGGAAACCCTTTCTTACATTTTTTTAACAGGGGGATTTAGCTGTAAGGAGGGATTCCATTTGAGTTCTGTTGTCTCAATATCAAACTTAAAAGGCATACAGTAACCAAACATGCATAATAAATATGAATTTCTTCCGCCAGTGGAGATGGTTAATACAGCATGTCCTGACATGGCAGGAATCAACATCTGCGTATTTGCTTTTTGTCAAAGGGAAAAGTGGTTAATGCAGACAGTGTGTACGCACACTCATTCTAAACCCACAGACCACAGAGGCAAACTCGCTCTAAACCCACAGAGTAAAAGCCCTTCAGGTGGAAAGATGGGGTACTGTCATCACCCTGCCAGGCGGGTGGTGTGGGCACCTAAGTTTGTGAATGCGATAACTCGAGATCAAAGCAGCATAGGAGCTTCAAATTGATACCAGAGACACATCTACAAAAAATCTGGGACAAGTTTGAATCTCAGTGACCTCAATCTCAAGGTCAGAGTAAGCTTTCTGAAAATGTTGTGAATATGATAACTTGAGAACGAGGCGATGTAGGTTTTTGAAATTGATTGTTTTTGAAAGTTGTTCTATACAGTGGACGTAGAAAAAGGAGTTGAAAATTCATAACTGATAGGGGACTTTAATATGGTCTAAAACGAAATTTTTTAATAAATGTCACAACCACTCATTTACATGTAAAGGACTCTGGCCAAAGACATCTAATGTTAGCTTAATGTTTTATTTTTAATAGGGTTTAAGCATGAATGTGATTGTCATTAATGACAGTAAATCCTGGAAAAGGAAGACGGGATACATCCTTAATTTTGTTTGCACTTATACAACTTTCTTCAATATTTTATCTATATTTTTATAAATATCATAATCACAAACGTCCGTGATATATCATGATAAACTTTTGAGGCCATCTGAACCATTTCTAGACTGTATCTTATAGATATGTTCCTGGAAACTTGTGTGTTGGGGTGGCTAGTGTTTGGTAAAAGTCTCTTTAAAGTCCCTTTTAATTTCTAAAATGTACGATGTAAACCAAACGATAAAACAGCTGGATATTGCAGACATATTTTTGATGTCATCAAAACCATTTTTGGAGTTTGATAACCGATCCGATCTGGTTGTAACATTCAACTTCTTTAGCTGTAGTATAAAGTACACAATGTTTTGCCATTGTGCTGTTGTTGATCTAAAAGGGCCTGGCAGTCTTTGTTTGTGTGCCTTGAAGTTTATAAGCGTCACTGTTTTAGGTAAGAAATTGACTAAGCTTGGGTAGGTTTAAGCAAGTCTCTTTATTTTAATGTGCCTTGTAGTGTGAGAAATTCAGTTGGGTGCTGCATAACTAAAGCTTAAACCCAGTCCAGTGTGTTGGGAAACTCGACCGCAGCCATTAAATGCTGCCGACTTCCTGACTAAAGGCCATTCACTGTGCACACAAGAGTGAGCCTGCGGTTCAGGGAGGTCGGGTCAGGAACGTGGTGGCTGCTGTGGTTTTAGCCCTTTTGTTTGCTTTTGTATTATTGTGACCACACGTGGAATTAAACAGTCTGGATTGCCCTGAGACTGGCAATTACACTAGTCATAAGATTTAATTAGAAAGATCCACATAGTTTGTGAAAACATGCATTGTCGTGTGGTTCATAGAGTGGAGCCACAGCGGAACTGGGGTGGCTAGTGTTTGTCTAAGAAAAAGGTGGCTGGTACTTGATCTCAAACGCAGGAAGTTTGCATCAACCAGTGAAAGAATGGCTCGTCTCAACTGTTTACTTGACCTGCAGCTAACAGCAGCCTGACTCTGAAGATGACTTTGGTTAAACTGACTCTTGTTTGAGCCCCCATAACATTCAGGATTGTGTTTTCAAATGTTAAACACATCAGGACGACAGCGGTGCTGCCATTGTTTTGTGTTTTTTGTTTTTTGTTAATTTTCAAAACATGATAGTTTGCTTTTAAAAAACGGACACTGATCCTAATGGCTCAGTTGGATAACGTATAAATCTCTTAACCGCAGCGTCCTGTTTTTAATTCTGGACTGAAACCGTAGTTACTTTTTGCTCCCTCCCTCAAAGCTTCCTGTCTGCAGTGAAAGCTGTGGAAGGAATGTTTGGGCAATAGCTCTGTTTGTCTTTTTACCTACACTACAGAGAAACGGCCTCGGTGTGTTTAGCCAACACAAACTAGCAGAGAAAACTGAAAGTGAAGCTGCTAGGGTTGTCAGGCATAAATTTCTCTTAGGTGGTTCCTTGTTGTTGGTGAGGCTGCAACAGTTTGTCTGACCTGGGACCTGCAGGTTTAGCTAACGGCTCTGAGTTTGTTAACCATGAGTTGAGGGACGCTTTGGGTCTTCTTTTCCAAAAAGTGAGTTAACTTCAACTCCAACTCACTTTACTGAGCACTTTCACATTCATATTTAGGTTGAAACAGCAGTTGCGTTACAGATGTATATCAGCTCAGAATAAAAACTATAGTCTTCATCTTTCTAACTCTGTGACTCTGGCTGACCGTCTAAGAGGAGCATTTTTGTCCACAGTTTCCTCGTACTGCAAACCTAACTGTGTGTCACTTTATCAAACGCTGTTTAAATAAAGCTTTAGCCATAGAACACACCAATCAATGAATCAATTGTCATGTTGTAATCGGTCACATGGAAAGATAGCTGTCATCTTGGAGATGATGTGAAGAGTCTGAAATTTAAGACTTAAACTGTATAAAATGTATTTCAAAGAGAGCTTTAATTGCAGCTGCAGAGTCCGTCTTCTGAATATGTCATGTTAAAATGTGTTCATAGATTAAGATTTAGTCAAATTATGTCAAACAATATTTTGTGCGGTAGGGCTGCTCGATTATGGCAAAAATGATAATCACAATTATTTTCACTAAAATTGAGATCCCGATTATTTGACGATATTTATTTAACAATAACAATGTATCGAATAATGACTTTAAAGATTGTCAAAAAATAATATAAAATAGTGTGCAAATACTGATAACAGTGCAAATGTTTGCAATATAAAAAATAAATGAAAAATGTAAACATCTATGTTTAGTGAACTTTGCTACAGTGTCGTAGCTGCACCACAGAGCAACACTGCAAAGTTTACAAACTGTGTCTACTTGATCCACGTCTGACTCCGCGAACCCATAATGTTTCCACACCACTGAAGTTTTTTTACCTCTCTTTTCAACCAACAGCAGTCACTCTCCTCCCCAAATAATTTCTGCTTAGCTTTCCGAGCTTCCCTCGGGTCCTCTTAATCAGCAGTCCCCAACCCCGGGCCTCGGAGCGGTACCGGTCCGTGAGTCGTTTGGTACCGGGCCACGAGAGTTGAGGCTCAGGTGTGAAATGTATAGTTTTCAGGGTTTTTATCGGTTTTCGGTGTTATTTTGTTATCGTTTTTATCGTTTACTCGGTTTTCCTGGGTCTTTTCACGTGTGTTATGAATAAATCTTATTTTTTTCGGTACAGGTACTAGTTTTATTTTGTTGTATTTATCCGCGACACCTTAAAGGCCGGACCATGAAAATATTGTCGGGCATAAACCAGTCCGTGGTGCAAAAAAGGTTGGAGACCGCTGCTTTTAATTGTTGTAACATGTGTTCGAAACGCAGAGAGGTGCGCTCGATTTGCCACACGGAGCAGCGCGAGAGTAAGGCACGAGGGAGGGGCTAATAATCGGCTCAGTCATTTTTAATGATCGTTGAAAGCCCAGATCGTAATCGAGATTAAAATACGATTAATTGAGCAGCCCTATTGTGCGGTATAGTGTCTGAAATTCAGACGCTGAATCTCACATTTTTTCACTTAAAAGTGGGACATGGTGGGCCAATTCAGATCCACCCGAGGGTATCGTAATGTAGAGAGTGGAGTTCACTTGCAAGGCAGGATGGATCCAAAACTGATCACTGATTTAGACCACGTCAGCCCCAGTTCCAGGCAGATTAGACATGGTTACATTGGCGAACATTAAAGCAGAGATTTTAAGAAATTGGAGTAAATGTGTTTTTTTTTGGATTACATTTTTACTGAATACGTCTGTGTAGGTCAGGGGTGTCGGACTCCAGGCCTCGAGGGCCGGTGTCCTGCAGGTTTCAGATCTCACCCTGGGTCAGCACACCTGAATAAAATGATTAGTTCATTACCAGGCCTCTGGAGAACTTCAAGACATGTTCAGGAGGTAATTTAGCCATTTAAATCAGCTGTGTTGGATCAAGGACACATCTAAAACCTGCAGGACACCGTCCCTCGAGGCCTGAAGTTCGACACATGTGGTGTAGGTCTTCAATCATCCTGGTCAAGATGGGGGTTGAGGCGCCTGACAAGGGATTTTTAAAAAACGTGTTATAGGTGGCAGACAGTTGGTGTTGTAAGCCACCTGGTCTGTTCATCTGTCTTCTCAGTCTAAAATGTGAACATCGGTGTCCTCGAAGGACCTTTTATCTAATAGATATGAATGTACAGCTGAGTCTCGTCCTGTCGAGGTGGCGCTTCTATGTTGTGCTGTGTGTTTATGGAGGAGCTGTTTGGTTTCTCCAGTGTAGAGGTCTGAGCACTCCTCACTGCACTACACAGCATACATTACATTGTTTAGTTTGTGTGTGGGAGTCTCATCCGTGGGATGAACCAGTTTTTGTCTGAGGGTGTGGTGGGGTTTGAAGTCATGCTTGGAGAAAATTCTCTGATAAACCTGGGATGGCAATGTTGTTCTGTTTGTCATTCGGTTTCTCCCTAGTTGGTGTCTGACCTTCTTTCCTGTGTATCTTTGACTGATTTAATGAAGGCTCAGTTGGGATAACCATGTTTAAATCTTTAAAGCGTTCTTTAAATCTGTGTTTTCCTAAAAATAAATAATTTTTAAAAAATTATATGGAACTTTTATTGAGACAGTGGCCTAAGTTAATTACAGCTGCTCGTTTCTTCCTTCCTATGATTAGCACTGACACGTTACTGAAGCTCAGCAGGTCGAGCAGGTCCTCTACTACTCTGGAGGTGTGTGGTTTGATCCCTGGTTGCGGCAGTCTGCATACCAGATATCCTTACTAACCCCAAGCTGCTCTTTGATACGTCCAGCAGAGTGTAAATGTTAGAAAGCACTGAAGCATACAAAAAAGTGCTTGTGCAAATGAGTGAACAAGGCATGTTGAATAAAGCACTTCGAGTGCTCAGGTAGAGTTGAAATGTCCTCAGTCTAGTGGATTAAAATGGAGGCACTGCTCTCTCCATTCCCAGGTTGATTCCTAATATTTGGAGCACCACTGACACTTTGTTTCCTTACTCACTGCTTAACTCTAGATGAACATACTCTAAGTTGATTTAAATGCTGAGCTGCCAGGAGATGATTTTCTGATTTGCCAGTGTCTTTGGTTCATTCATTCATAATAATGTATTATTCAAATTAAAATGCCTTTTGAGATGCAGCTGAACATAAAGCAGTTTTGCTCATCGTTATCCTCTGTGTGTTCAGGTGTAATGGGTCTCTACCCTGTGGAGACAAGGGGAGGCGGAAAAGCCGCTTCGCTTTGTGTCGCAGAAATAAGGCCAACGGTGTGAAACCGAGCACTGTCCACATGTCATGCACGCCTCAAGCTGCCAAGGTGAGAGGTCAACACAGATTAAAGTGGCACATTTCTGGTGTGTTCTAATCTAAATATGACCGAGTGTGAGGAAACTACAATGAATATGGAACGCGTATTTAACTCTGGTCTGCAGGTTAAATATGATGCTGTAAATGGAACATGCCCTTAATAGGATTTAACTAAAACATCTTGAATTTGTTACCAGTTTCAAAATACTCTTCCTGACATGCTTCCTCCATCAGTATTAACATCCCCGCGATTGCTGTAGAAGAAACTCTCTCGTGTCTTAAACACACTAACAGAGCTTCTTCTTTCATGTTTGTTTTGTTAAGGCCGTCAGCAACAAGGAGCAGCACAGTATTTCATACACACTGTCTCGCGCACAGACAGTGGTGGTGGAGTACACTCATGACAGCAACACAGACATGTTCCAGGTGTGTAGTTTGAAAAGCATACACCCTACATGGATATTAAACCTTGTGATTTTCAGTATTATCTGAACACTGGATGAATGACATTGTTACGTGTCAGTTTTCTTTATTAAAGTGGTGTCTACCACAAAATCTGTTCTGTAGGTAGCTTAATGAACACCACTGAAAACAAGCAAGACATGAGCACTTGTTTCTGTGTAATTACAGATTGGCCGTTCTACAGAGAGTCCCATTGACTTTGTGGTTACGGATACTGTGCCTGGAGGTCAGAACCAAGCTGACAGTCAGACACTTCAGAGCACCATCTCCCGCTTTGCCTGCCGCATCATCTGCCAAAGAAACCCACCTTACTCTGCACGGATTTACGCCGCAGGCTTTGACACGTCTAAAAACATCTTCCTCGGGGTAGAACGCACAAACTGCTCGTGATGACATTTCTTCAGTTTGAATGTGCTAAACATACATTTGACCTCTTCATAGGAGAAGGCAGCCAAGTGGAGAATGCAGGACGGGCAGATGGACGCACTGACGACAAACGGAGTTCTCGTGATGCATCCTCGCCACGGCTTCTGCCAGGACTCCAAACCTGGTCAATGGAGGGAAATCTCAGTTTGTGGGAATGTTTTTACACTGCGGGAGACCAGATCAGCTCAGCAGAGGGGGAATATGGTGAGCGACTCCTGTTTTCTCTCACACACCACACACACACACACAGTTGTGTTTTCATATTCTCGTGGGGACATCTAATTGATATGCTTTCCCTAGCTGCTGACACTGTAACCCTGACACTAAAACCACATTTTGAGACTCAAAAATGTCTTCAAACACGTGGGGGGGGGGTGGGGGGGGTGGGGGGGGGGGTGGGAGAGAAGAATTTGTCCCCATAAGGGCCATTGGTCCCCACAAGTATAGTAAACTTATAATCTTTGGTCCCCACAAAGACATGCAAACCTGTTACAGACATGCGCAAGGCCCAGGTCATTAATCCCAGGTCATTTATCCCCCCTCCAAGGTGGAATCTGAGTCCAACGAGCTGGTGGATGGGTCTCTTATCGACCTGTGTGGTGCCACTCTGCTGTGGCGCACGGCCGAAGGACTGTCCCTCACTCCCACAGTCAAACACCTGGAGGCCCTGCGGCAGGAGCTGAATGCCGGGCGGCCACAGTGTCCCGTGGGCTTCAACACACTGGCCTTCCCCAGCCTGCGTCGCAAGGACGTCCTGGATGAGAAGCAGCCATGGGCATACCTGCGCTGCGGCCATGTACATGGCTACCATGGCTGGGGAGGGCGCTGCGATCCTGAGGTCGAAGCGGAGTGTCAGGAGCGGGAGTGCCCCATGTGCCGTGCGAGGGGCCCTTATGTGCCACTGTGGCTTGGCTGCGAGCCGGGGTTCTACGTAGATGCGGAGTCCCCTACCCACGCCTTTGTCCCCTGTGGCCATGTTTGTTCAGAAAAAACAACTGTGTACTGGAGCCAGATCCCGCTGCCACATGGCACACATGCCTTCCATGCCGCCTGCCCGTTCTGCATCCAGCCGCTGAGCAGGGAGACCGGCTGTGTCAAACTGATCTTCCAAAGCCCGCTGGATTAGGAACGACTCTTGACTCTTTATCTGAAGCCTTAATCAACAAAAGAGGGATGCAACTATTTACAGTTTGGGAATTTTCATAACTTAATTTAACTTAATTTAGTGTTGTGTTTTGTTTTTTTTTAAAGTGCATTTATTGGGTTGATTCTTACCTTTTATACGGTTTTATGGTTCAGGCACCAAAAAGGTGAAGGTTCTTCCCCAGATACAGCTGTCTGGAAAAGCTGTGATGATCTTTAACTTACTTACACTTAATTTATTCTTTTACCTTTTTAATGCAATTGTGTCCTATGAGTCAGTGCAACATTTCCCTGCATCTCATACTGCATTAATGAGCTGATAACAAGATCGAGTTAAGAGTTGTGTGCAGATGTTGGTCTGGAAACTTATTCAGGGGAAACACTGGATTTTAGATTTTTTTTTTTTAAATATTTTTTTCTTACTTGGAGTGTAAGAATAAATTTAGATTTTTTTTTTTTTGGGGGGGGGGGGGGGGGGGGGGGGGGATTGTTTTTTAAACTCCAAAATCAAGTGACCTTTTTTTTTTTTAATGCAAACTCTGAACCCAAGCTAGCAAAACTGTATCTGGGAAACTTTTTAAGCTGCTCTCCTGTGACTTGAAACATCTATAAGTTTATACATTTTTCAACTAAAGAGATGAATGACTTCAAATCAGCGATCATTGTTTTAACAAAATATTTTTACAAGCAATAAATATAGACTTACTTACAGACCTGGGTCTGTAAGGAAATGGTTATATTTATACTATTTATAAGGAAATAGTTATATTTCCTTACAGACCCAGGTAGCTCAGCAGCTCTGTATTCAGCATTTGTCCAATATCTTGAGGCCAAACGTGTCACTTTAAATTCATCATGTACTTCATATTTTCTTAATTATGTTTTATTCTGATTGTAAAGATTCTTGGACCTCTTTCTTGTACCTTTCTCTAGACTTTATTTTTGTCCCTGATGAGTTTTAAGAAACATTATCCAAGTATCTTTATTGTTATTTTTTTGTTTTGACTCATCGTGCAAGAAATTAACAGCATCATCAGCCAAAACCGTGATGAGAGGGAATGTTAGTCTGAAAGCATCAAAGCAGATGCTGATACGTTCACTCTGACTCATTTCCTGTGAACCAGGTATTCATTATATTTTGTCACTAGCCTGTTTTTAAAGTGTGTCACCTTCTTGGTTATGCAGTCATGCTGTACACTTTCCTTTTTTTCCTTTTTTTTTGTTTTGTACCGATAGCGAACAATAAAAACAAGGCTCCAATTTATGTGACTGTGTTTACTGTACATATACAACCAGAGTATCCATATAAGAGTAGTGGAAGTTAGATTTTAAATGAGTCTATCTATATATCAAGATATAGATATATACACAAAAACAAATTGAGAACATTGAAAATGAATCAGGCTGAGTACTGTACTGATATGGACTGGATAATGTGTTTGGAGCAAAAGGCAACGTCATTTAGCCCAAACTGGAAAAGTACAGCTGATGGAAAGCCAGCTGGATCAAGGTTGGTAAATGTGCATAAACTCATTTTCAAGTACAAATCACATCTTTGGATTCATACTGAACATTTACACTTTGTATTTTGAATGTGATCTGACTCCAGTTCACTGGTCTTTAGTGATTTCAAGAAGATATAACCAGTTGTTCAATAAGCTATATGGCTCATGTCCAACCTCTACACACTATAAAGCTGCTATAAAAGGTAAGATTCATTGACTACATCTAATCAGCATCAGTACCTTGAATTAATGTCCGCTACCCTTGTAACCTCACATTGAGCATGATTATCACACCTTGTCCTGCACCAGTCCAGTGCATTACTGTGAGCTTTACCACAGTTTAGCCTGCACTAAGGTGTACTGAAGCGTCTAGTATTTTCATTCAACCTCTGAATAACAAAATTATTATAATTACATTTTTTTCTAAAACATTTCACAATATGAAAAAATAAATTTAGCAACATATCTGGTCCTATTTCCCTCACGGCAGATGACCGCCCCTCCCTGAGCCTGGTTCTGCTGGAGGTTTCTTCTTGTTAAAAGGGAGTTTTTTCCTCCCCACTGTTGCCAAAGCTTTGTTCATATAGGGTCACACGATTGTGGGGATTTTCTCTGTTGTGTTATTGTAAAGTATGCCTTACAATATAAAGCGCCTTGAGGCGACAGCTGTTGTGATTGGCGCTGTATAAATAAAATTGAATTGAATCTTGGGTAGATCCAGCATCCTAAAATGAATGAGGGCATTACCAGCGAGAAATAAATTAGTTAGCATTGTTGTATCACAGCAGGAAGGTTCTGAGTTCCACAATCAAGCTATGCATGTTCTCCCCGTGTTTGCGTGGGTTCTGTCCGCGTGCTCCGGCTTCCTCCCACAGTCCAAAGACATGCAGTTAATGGGGTTAGGCTAAATTGCCCATCGGTGACATTGTGAGGTTGTCTATCTCTCTTCGTTAACCCTGTTAGTCTGGTGACCTGTCCAGGCTGTCTCTCGACAGCTGGGATAGCTAGGCACTCGTAACACCGTTTAATATGTCGTATTCAGTAAACCTATTTGAAATTATTTTAGCTTTGCGGCATGGCGAGTTATCCTGCTGGAAGTAGCCATCGAAAGACGGAAAGTTCAATAGCACTACTCTCGTAGGTTATTCCATTAAAATTATGCAGTTGTTACTGTAAGTATGCCCGGCCAGCGTTTTTCTGATCTTCTGTTGTGTAGTTAAGTTAAACCCTGCTTCACAATCACTTATCACCTTTCGTTGCCCGTTCTGATACTCAATTTGAACAGCAGCTCGTCTTGACAATGTCTACATGACAAAATGCTGAGTTGCTGCTATATTAGATATGCTATAAACTGTTTATATAACAGTTTAGCAGCTGTATCTAGTGGCCGGTGAGTGCGCACTTTGTTGTCTACTGTTGGCAACACTACGGACCAGTGTTGCCAACTCCTCAGTAAGGAAAATCGCTATTGGCTGTGCTAAAAGTCGCTAGAAGTCGCCAAATGGCGTCGTCACCTAATTTGCATAATTGGTCATGCTAATGTAATTGTAACCTACGCTGTTGGAGAGAGAAGTAACATCGTGGAAAAGACATAAAGCGAGTAAAAAAAACGTCCTAAATGCAGTTAGAATTTATTTAGGACTACAAATTAAATTTCTTTTAGCAATTATTGTTTTTTAATGTCACAATTCCAACCCTGCTCCTTTATCCAGGCCTGGACCGGCAAAAGTGACCCGAAATTGGCACTCTGGTGGAGTTACTTTGTGTGTGAGAGTGTTTGTTTATAAGTAGTTTTAAACCTTGTGATCCACAAAACAGTGTAACAGTAAAAGAAGAATTGACTGCGTTACAGTCAGTGTGGGAGCAGCGGCTTCGCTCATGCGCGATTCATTTGCCGTTTGGACGCACAGGTGTGAACGTCTCCTGCCCTGATAGCAGCTGGGGAAGACTATCCTCCGCCTGTGAGCGCTTTGGCACAGGTGAGGTGCCCAAGGCAGCACCGCTGCTTGTTGAGAGTAAGAGCAATAGCGTTTTCATGTCAAAAAGTCGTCATAAATAAGTCTCCAATAATATCAGAAAAAGTCGCCAGATTTGTCGCTAGTCGCTTTTTAGAAAAAAAGTCGCTAAGGGGGTCTGAAAACTCGCTAAATATAGCGACAAAGTCGCTAAGTTGGCAACACTGATACGGACCAATGACATTGATATGGACCGATTCAGCTTTAGTTAGCAGGGGGCAGCAGCGAGCTTTGAACACTGAAACTTGCAATAAGGCAAATAAAGAACCTGACGTTGATGTTCCTCTTTCCAGCAGTGCATGATGGTCCGTATACCGGTATTAACTGCTGTGAGTCCTGTTGTTTTCCCCTCGTTTCCTTTAGTGCTACTGTGATTATGAAGAAAAGACACACCGTCCGCTTTATTTTACATGACAGGTAGGTGTCCAAATGAAGCCTCTCGGTCCCCTGTCATTCCTGGCTTTCTTTGGTGTTTTTATTTTGCCTGTTGGGGTAGCTTATCCGGCTAACTTGCTACCATTGGCTAGTCTACGTGTAACTGCCATTGACAACATTAGCTGTAGCGTTAGCTCTAGCATGTAGCTAAGGCCGCGAATATTCTGCAGCACATCAGCCCCTGACAACAAAACTGCAATTGGTTTTGTGTGTTTCATGTTGCTGTTAGGCATTGACTTCACGGTCAGCGTGAACGGTTGTAATGCAAACACCTGCCAGCAATGCGTGCACTGTAGCTAGGCTAAGGCTAGCTGCCTAGCTTCTGTTACATCTACTTGTCCCGATGGGAGGCACAGCAACGATGACAGCCGAAAGCATAAACATTTTAATATCAAACATTAAATGAGTACAAGTGACACCTGTTTTTTCTCCGCTCAGAAATAATCACGATATGTTTTATTCTGCGAGGAAATTTATAGTATAATTTATTAATGGTGCTAATTACTAAAAGAATATGCCATTAAGGCCATGCTTATTTCTTGGCACAATTTCCGGAATATATTAGGGTTTCTGATTTACATTATAAGGCAACGTTTATGTCTGAAAATAATCAGTTCTCGCTGAGTAGACCATAATGTGATGGAAACAAGTAGAATCGAGTTCAATACAGCGGCTCCCCGTCGTATTGTGCTTTCACTTTTGGTGATACCGAGAAAAGGATTAAAAGCTTGATTAATTAATAAGATCATAATATAGGATGGTGCACACTGTTTTTTTTTTTAAGCAAGTATTCTTTGTCCATACATGCCGTCCAAAACTATTCCTGAATAATTTGGATTTCTAAGAATCTGTAAATAATTTTTCTTTGGACTTAACATGTCAACATAGAAATATAACTGAGCTTTTATGATCTCAGCAAGAATATCTCTGTGCAGTTATGCTCTTGTTTTACTGTAATTTGCTGATGATTTATTGTTTTTGAGTATTTTACAACGGTTTTCTAGGGGCAGATGAAAATAAATGAGGAAGGTGTTATAAGCTGCTCCTGTTTGTTTTTTCTTTTTCTTTTATGGTTGGGATTCAGTGTTACTGCTTGACATATCTTATATGTCATATAGTGAAGAACTAGCCAGTTATATAACTGATGTACCTGCATAAATAAATTCAAATAAGACTTATTTTAATCTCTGGCAATCACCATATTACTGCCATTCCTTCCTATTCCTTCAAAGCAGTCTGTCTTCAAAAAGATGAATCGGACAATCATTCCTATTTTTAGCTCCAAGGTGGCTGTGAGAGCTTGAATCTGACAAGTCTGAAGTTTTGTGTTAAGATGGTTCTTAATATTTTGAAAACATTTTTTTAAAATGTAAAAGCAATATGAAGGAGCTAAAAATGGTTCTGATAATAATGGGGAGCGCGTAGATCTATAATCCTCTCATTTGTGTGATGGGATTAACAGCAGAGGGTCATATACCTCCACAGTTTGAGCAGTCAGATTACAACTGACTGTTAGCACAGCAACATATTATTGGTTTACAGCTGTTATTTAACCAGCAGTTTTCTTTCAGTGGTTAACCACCAGGGCTGTGAAATGGAGCCAATGTAAAACTCTTAAAAATGCAGTTCTTCCATGGCCAAGGCCGCTTTGGTCCAAACTTTACAGGGTGGTACACAAAACTGACCCTATAGGTAGTTTCTTCTTGTATATTGTAAGACGGCCGAAAAGCAGCACAGGTCTGTTGACCCAGGCAGGTGGAGCTGGGTACCTTTTCCAGTTGAATCAGCAGAGCATCAAATATGAAACATGTGGTCAAAGTTTAGATGCATTTTGTGTTTGATCAGGTGTTGCCGCCTTGGTCAGCTTTTTGTCAGCTTGCATTTTTCGCTACAGATGCTGCAGAAAATGTCTGCATTAAGTTTTAAAGAATTTAAGCACACCTGAGAGCACTTTCAACACGTTGCACGTGTATGTAAGCTTACTGACTGGAGGTTGATAGCCCTTAAATTTGTCACTTAACCAAAGGACTTTTCCATATTTGTGTTGTTTGTGTATTTGGAGCATTTTTAATGAAATGATAAGTGATACTGTTCGATATGTTATACAGTACATTAGAGAGCTACAAAAAGTCTTTTACTTTTTATTTAATCGCACATATGTACGTGTGTGTTGTATCAGTCAGTTTTTGGATGTAGTTTGCCAACATTAGCTGATAACCTCGCTCTTCACCTACTCATCCAGTTATGGTATCTTATACTTCAGGGTTGTGGGGGGGCTGCAGTCTATCCCAGCTATCTTAGGGCATAAGCAAGGTACTCCCTGGACAGGTCACCAGCCTCATGCAAGTGTTAACTCAACCTTCAAATGTAGTTTCCAAAATGAATGCATGTTATTATCTCAGTTGTTACATGCATCTGTTATAAACAGTCCATGTTTTCTCTGGTTTTTGGAGAACTGAGATGAACTTAGTGTTAACTTGTTAATCTAAAAAAGCAAAATAAATATTTCAAACCTTTTTAGATTTAATGCAGCACTGTTGAAAGCTGTACCAGTCACCCCCCCCCCCCCCCCCCCCCCCCCCCCCCCCCCCGGCCCCCAGTAAAACCACTGTGTACATTACCACACAGAAAGAGCTGGAGACTTGCTTGCACCAGTGGATGAACCAGGGCACGTTTCTGTGTCAGTTTGATGTAGAACTTGTATTGAAATTGAGGCCCTTCACAAATTTTGATGTAACTTTAGTCTGCCTTGTACATGGCAAGCTGAACACATAGTCGTTCTCTACTGCAGCTAACAAGTTACGCTAAAAGCTACCTTTGATTTGTCTGTTATATACAAGGGTTCGCTATAGCAGGTAGCTCAACACATTTTATTGATTTTTTTTGTACTGGATGTTCTTTCTGATGCAACCATTAAGAGGTTTGTGTCTTGTCCCATGATGAAACTTTGGATCTTTTGCTGGTTAGATGAATGTGTAAGATTTTATGGCAAAACTAAAGGAACACCAACACATTACAAGTACAAGAGCTGCTCAGCATTTACTGAGTCAGCAGAAGATTGGCAGCTTTTACACATTATGCACTTCAACACTTAGCAATCACAGTATAACTTTGTACAGTCTGCCACTTTGAGGCTGAGTTGCTGCGATTCCTAAACGCTTCCACTTTGCAAAAACATCCCCTACAGTACCCCCACAGTTGATCATATCTAGGAGGGAAGACTTAGACTAGGATGCCTTCTCTTGCAGTACCACACTTGAATTTTCTGAGCTTGTTAGAATGATTCATTCTTTCACAAAACTTTGTAAAGGCAGACTGCTTGGTCATGTGCTTGATTTCAGACTGTGGCAATGGGTCTAAAAACACTCAAATTTAAAGGTTAATTAGATTCAGCTACCAATCGTTTTTTTTAATGTAGTGTTGCCATCACTAATGGTGTACAACAGAAGGGGAAGGCGTGATACTAAAAGCTGCCAATTTCAAGAAATCATCATTTTGAAACCACAAACCTGCAGAGATGTGGAATGAGACGGGGAGAAGAGACTTCAGAAAGTCCCCTAGTCATCCACTACAAAAAATGGTTCCCAAAGACTCGTCTGCAGGTTGTGCAAATCGCTGCAGCTAGGCTTTTGACAAAATCCTCCAAGTACTCACATGTGACACCGTTATTATCTCAGTTACACTGGCTTCCTGTTAAATTTAGAGTCGATTTTAAGATCCTGGTCTTGACCTACAGAGCTGTGCACGGACTGGCACCTGCCTACATCTTTGATCTGCTACAGCCCGATGTCCCTAGCAGGTCTTTGAGGTCATCTGATCAGGGCTTACTTGCTATAAAAAATACTAAGAGGAGGACTAAGGGTGACAGAGCTTTTGCCACTGTGGCCCCGAGACTGTGGAACTCTCTCCCCCAAACATTAAGAACTGTGGACTCAGTAGCTGTTTTTAAAAAACAACTCAAAACTCACCTTTTTAAAACTGCTTTTGGTTAATTTTTTGCCTGTTTTATTTTCTCTTTTTAAATCTTTTTATGACTTGTAATCTTATGTGCAGCACTTTGTGATTCTGTCTTGAAAGGTGCTATATAAATACAATTTTATTATTATATTATTATTACTATTTATTAAAAAAAACAAAACAATGCCCAGTGACTTTATGAAATTATTGAGGCTTTAACATCTTACAAGATCAATCTTCTGAAAACATCTGTGACTCTTTACAGATTGGGCAAAGTATTAAGAGAGATGGACCACATAACTCGTTTGGGACTTTGCTGATTTGGAGTTGATAGTGCTGATTATGATTTCTCTATCTAATGCTAGCCCTGTTTTCATCTTTTTTTCCCAGCTAGCCTGCTGGGAGGTGCGTCCCAATGACATGGCCTCCAGTCACAGCTCCTCCCCAGTGCCTCGTCCCAGCAGCGGAGGCCGAGATGGGATCTATCACAAGGAGCGAGATCCTTCCCCACCTCGCTACCGGCATATCCGCTCTTTGCCTGACGTCTGCCCGAAGGAGCCGACTGGTAGGAAGAATGACTGACTTCAGTGTAATGGCATGCATAGGCATCATTTTTAGCAGTAGAACATAAGCAGAAAGTGTACATACTTTGCAGTTAGACAGTGAAAATAGTCTATAAAAGGTGGTGAAAATCTAGATGTTCATCTATACAGGGTCATCAGTCAAGTTTACATACAAACATAAACAGTGATGCTAATATTTTTTTAAGTATACATTTTTATTTCCATACTGGCTATCTAAAGCCCACTCTTTCTTTCACATTGTCATATTGAACACAAATGAACTTTAAATAGACAAATTTGTGACACTGCAGGAAAACACAGCGTCTTGCAATTTTTATCTAAATATGTTGTGCATTGATTTACTGCTGTGCTTGTGATGTTGCTGTTTGTTGCATTCACCTGGGCCACAGCTGTGATTTAAGTTCAGGAACATGGAAACAATGCCAGATGCTTAAATTATGAGTTGTTGTTCTCCGCAGAAAATGAAAGCACTGACTTTATCTCTACGTGGTCCTCCAGGTGAGGGGCAGGGCCTGTGTAATGGCCCATCTGTGGTGGCGGAGCACGACCGATGGACAGTTTATAGCTCGAAGGTCAACCTCCCAGCTGCGCTGAATGACCCTCGGCTCGCCAAAAGGGAATCTGACTTCTTCACTAAAACATGGGGGCTGGACTTCACCGAGACGGAGGTGATGCCCTCATTTTGCCTCCCCAACATCACCAAGGAGCACTTTGGGCCCTACCTGCAAGAGATGACTCAGGTAATAACTAGAGCGAATTATTAAGAGCATTTAAGATTTGTTGACAAGTCAGTATCACTGCAGCTCAGATCTGTGTGGATCAATGTCAAAGATGCTATTAGGATATTTTTGTTCTTGAGAAAGTCTTGATTGGGGAAACCTGCAGTCAGCTGAGACTGAAGAAGTCACTTAGATGAGTGACGAAACGTTTCTCCCAGTGAAACCCTACAATCAACCTTTTGGGGTTTCTGAGGAAGATTCTACGTTTCTCTTGTTTTGGGTGGTGTCAAGAATTTGAGGCAGTTTCACTTTGTAGCCTTTTTTTGCTCAGGACATGTAAAGTAGAAGTGTTGAAATGCATCTGTTAACTAAGAACTTTAGTTTAAGAAATCTTGTGCAAACGATGCAACTGTCTCCCGCTGATGAGCAGCTGCTGTATTTTCCCACCATTTAGAACAAAGGTGGCATTATAGAAGAAGAAAAGATGAAAATATCTGAATAAAGCTGGACCTGATCTCAGGAATTCAAACAGCCTGAATACTGGAGGCATTTGCATTTCCTGAAGGAGTTTACGAAATTAAAAAGCAATAGAAGTACTGATGCCAAAACTGTTGTGATGGAAAGATGTGTCTAAGTCTGTATGTTAAATATGTGATTTTTACTTTAACCAGTCAGGGGTTTTCATGTTGATTTTTTTTTTTTTCCCTTGTACATGCACTCATTTGTTTAGTTATTATCAGAATGGTTGTGTTACTCTGGCATTTGGCTGAGATTTGCTGTTCTTGTTTTGCCTCACAGTTAAGCTACATTAGTTCTAACTGATAGCTTCTACTGGAGGAAACATGACAACCTCAGTTATGTATAGATATGAAGTAGGGCTGCCACGATTACGTCGACTATCAAAATCGTCGACGAGTAATTTAATAGTCGACGCGTTGTTTGAAGCTTTGTAAGATCCCAAAAGACGCAGGAATAAGTAGTAGAATTTGAGAGTGTAATAACGGACTGAAACAGAAGATGGCAGCACTGCATGTACAAGGATGCCAGCTGCCGTTAAACCCCGAAGAAGAAGTAGGTCTGTCCCAGAATTCATAGCGCAGCCCAGCTCAGTTTCCAACAATGGCGGCAGCTAGTTAGTTTTAATATTACTCTTATTATTCTTTCTGGGTCACAAAATACACGTTTAACATATTTTCAGGCGAGAATGTAGCTGTGTAAACCTCAAATATCTGCTCAGTTTATCAAGACACCACATATTTTCAAAAGTGCTCCCACGTTTTCGGAGACGTCTGTTACCCACTAGCTTGATAGCTAGCCGGGGGCTAGGCTCACTAGAGCCGTGAGAACACCGGACTCCCGGCAAATCGTTTTCAAACCCACCGCAGTCTTTCGCTACTCAGGTTAAACATGATATATAAGTCACTTAGATAACTTAAAAATGTTATTGTTTGGCTTTTTTTTTGTATTTTATTTGTTTCTGAGTAAATCAGTTTGGCTGAGATTAAAGTTATAGTTTTTACACAGCTGAATAAACGTCAAGCAGACAGCTGATTATCAGAAGTGTGAGATGCTCGAGAATTTACTCCGGTGTCCTGTTATATTTTAGATAGCAAGGAGTTTATTAAACTTCACCAAAACAATCTGCAAATTTCATTAAAATTTAATAAACTATCATCTTGTCTTTATTTTTAGTTAGCACAAACCTTAAACACTTCAAGCTGTAAGCTAATGATAGTTATATAAGAGCAGATGCTGCTGGTGCAATAAGCTGTACGTTTTACGTCCAATGGATGATGATCTGATTAGTCGACTAATCGCAAAAATCGGTGACTAGTCGACTCTCAGAATAATCATTTGTGGCAGCCCTAATATGAACAGTAACATACATGGTTACTGATAGTAATTTATTGTTTAATAGTAAAGTAGGGTTTGATTTACAGAAGTTAACTGGTAACCAAGCCAAATCCAGAGCGCTGTGGGTAGGATGACTAGCGTGCTTAAACAATTATGGAAGTGACGTGAGTAAAAATGGCGCATTGAGATAGTCTTACGTTCATCATTAACCCAGCCCCAGTGAGGAATGTCTTTGTGTTTAAGAGACAGCAGCTGTACGTTTGTTTTCCAGTCTGGATCCAGTACAAACACCTTAATGTGTTGGATAAAACCTTCCTTTACTGGCTGTCATGTTTCAAGTAGAATAGATGTCTTGAAACGCAGCTGATGCTTTAATGTTGTCAACAAACATTCTACAAACAATTAAAATAATGAAAATAAAATACAATAGGTTTTAAAGTTCTTATGTGTTTTTAAATTCTTAAATTGTCTTGGCCTGCGCTACTTCATTTTTATAATGCCTCAAGTTCTTACAGAAAGTTTCTGTTCCTCATTTAGTCTTTTATTACTTTTATTACCAGCTGAGTGTGGTGAGGTTGAGGTGTGACATCTCTTGCACTTCTGACAGTGCATTTCTGTTCTTGTAAGAGTCATCTAGTTTTTAGAAATGTTATTGTAGCTTGTTTTCACTTCCTCCTACGGGTTTCATGCATCTGATTTCTTGTTCAGTGTGTTGCTTTGCTCTTCTCTAATGACCCACAGCTGTAACCTTTGTTAGTTTGTATTAGGGGTGCAACGATACACAAAATTCACGGTTCGGTTCGGTTCGATACTTTGGTGTCACAGTTCGATATTTTCTTGATACAAAAAAAATGTTCATGCCTTTTTAATTTGTCATTTATTAAATTTTCACGGCACATTCTGCACCACATCTCTGTGCGTTCATCATTTGTTTGAAGCCAGCTCACCTCCTGCAACCACTTTTCCGAGAATACGCGCTTCTTTTGTGGTTCGGACTCCTTCTAACATTTCTTTGGAGATGGAGGAACACCAAAGTAATTGCTTAAAGGAGCTTCTTCGACATCTTTAAGAGTTCTAAACAAATGTCTGTCCTCCTCCTGAAAATCTTATGTATGCAAACACGCGTTGCAACTTCTTATCTTGTGCGCGTTTTTTATTTTGACAGTGAATGCGCACCTGCGGACCACTTATGTGCAGCCCTGGTTATATAGCTCGTCATATTGCAGCCACAGAAATTCTTTTGTCCATGAAACCATAAAGCTGCTCTTTCTTTTTGCCTTATAGTCTGATTTGTCATAACTTTTCCGTTTTGTGGTAAGCTTTTCTTGGGCTGTCACTTCTTCACCCTGACCTGTCTTATTTGGCTCAGCAGAACTAAAATATATATCCTGCTGCTTTTACACACGCACTCACACAACGCTCAGCGATTCTCTGCACGATCAACCTCTCACATGTTTAATTTTTGGAAAAGAGAGTTTATTGCAGAGAAATGTCTCTTTCCAAAATAAAAGCTATACTATACGCTTCTTCTGGGCTATATTCTCAGCAGCATATTAAACATATCAGGTCCCCATAAGGAGAATCATGTGCTAACGGCTGTCTAAATGACTCGGGTAAAGTTTGTAGCATGCTGCTTGTTGTTTTTGTCTGCTTCCACTTGTCTTTGCACTAGGATGATGTCGGAGTAAATGTGCAGTCATATTCGTTGTATTCCCACTAGTGCTGTCAGCGTTAATCTCGTTGACATGAGGTTAACGCCACAACACGGCAAATCTCCATTAACGAGCTACCGCGGATCGCCCCGTGAGTGGGGCTGGACGGCCAACACGTTAACGAGCTAACTGCGCTAACACACTAGTTCCCACCCATGTAATTGAGCATTGCTGGCACATCCAACATACTGTTTTACTTTTGTCCATGACGCGCTTACCTTCAGGGTCATACTTCACATGAAAACCAAAATAGTTCCAAACGCCAGATCTGAATGAGGGTGGGGGAGGTTCAATTTGCCATGTTGCAAGGAGAGCTTAACTTCTGTCTCGCTAGCTTGCCCTGCGCTCAGTGAATCTGCGTTCAACTACTCCGCCTAGGCTGCACTGTCGAGCGCAGATCCACTGAGCGCTCAACACAGACAGCATCGTCAGAAGGAAAGTTGATAAAATAAATTAAAAATTTTGTATTGTTCGATACATATGTGTACTGAACCGAAAGCACTGTATCGAACGGTTCAATATCGATATGAGTATCGTTGCACCCCTAGTTTGTATCATCAAACCTGACTTCTGTGATTCACTCAAGCCTTTTTTTCCTGGTGCGTAACGATCGTGTTAGCTTTACAGAGAGCTGGGCCAAAAATCCTGAACTTCCTTTTTGGATTTCATGATTTCATTTTTAGAGGGAACGAATCCATGAACGCTGCAAGACGATCTGCCCCAACAAAGACGATGTCGACGCTGTCTCTAGTATCACCACCAACCAAGGTATGAATTATTAACCAGCTGCTGCAGGACTGCCTGTATCCTCTTTTCTTGATAAGATTGGCAGCACACAATGACTTCAGATGCAAATATGCAGGCTACAGTGTCACATCTGACTATACCACACATTAAGTATGTGAGCGTAGTTTGGTCCTGAACCTTGGCTCTTTAATAGATTTAAGGGTTTTTACAGTTTAACACACGGGTTTTATTATCTTTCTTTTGATTTGCTTCCAAAACAATATTTTATGTGTTTAATGCACATTTCAGAATTTGATCTGATAAACACATTTCTCTGCCTGCTGCACTTTTCACAAGTTTCCTGTCTTTTTTATTTGTATTGTTTCGTTTGTACAGAGCACACTCTAGTGTCAGTCTTTCAATTCAATTCAATTCAATTCAATTTTATTTATATAGCGCCAAATCACAACAAAAGTCGCCTCAAGGCGCTTCATAGATACAGAGAAAAACCCAACAATCATATGACCCCCTATGAGCAGCACTTTGGCGACAGTGGGAAGGAAAAACTCCCTTTTAACAGGAAGAAACCTCCGGCAGAACCAGGCTCAGGGAGGGGCGGCCATCTGCTGCGACCGGTTGGGGTGAGAGAAGGAAGACAGGATAAAGACATGCTGTGGAAGAGAGACAGAGGTTAATAACAGATATGATTCAATACAGAGAGGTCTGTTAACACATAGTGAGTGAGAAAGGTGACTGGAAAGGAAAAACTCAATGCATCATGGGAATCCCCCGGCAGCCTACGTCTATTGCAGCATAACTAAGGGAGGATTCAGGGTCACCTGGTCCAGCCCTAACTATATGCTTTAGCAAAAAGGAAAGTTTTAAGCCTAATCTTAAAAGTAGAGATAGTGTCTGTCTCCTGAATCCAAACTGGAAGCTGGTTCCACAGAAGAGGGGCCTGAAAACTGAAGGCTCTCCCTCCCATTCTACTTTTAAATACTCTAGGAACAACAAGTAGGCCTGCAGAGCGAGAGCGAAGTGCTCTAATAGGGTGATATGGTACTACAAGGTCATTAAGATAAGATGGGGCCTGATTATTTAAGACCTTGTATGTGAGGAGCAGGATTTTGAATTCTGGATTTAACAGGAAGCCAATGAAGGGAAGCCAAAACAGGAGAAATATGCTCTCTCTTTCTAGTCCCTGTCAGGACTCTTGCTGCAAGTCTTAGAAACTAAACTTTATTAATCTGACCATATTTGATCTAATTAGTAATAATTGTGACAAATGCATACCTTTTAATTAGCTGAGCAATACAAAAGGATATTGTGACTCTTAAACATAACTGCTGTAACCGATAGTGATTTAGAGCTTTTGCTGCTTATTCCAGACAAATCCAGAACGGAGCTGGAGCAAGTCCCGAAGGTAATTATGCAAACATGCATAATATTCTTTCTGATTCTCTCTGGATTTCTCTTTCCCTTTAACGTTGACAGTGTGGCCAATGCTCTAATGCAGTTCTGTTGTATTATTTTAGCTGTGGACTCAAACACATTGTGACTCTTTTGGCTACGTTCACACTGCAGGTCTTAATGCTCAATTCCGGTTTTCTGATCAAATCCAATTTTTTTTTTTGTCTGCTTGTTCACACTACAAATAAAATGCGACCGCAAACTCGCTCTAGTGTGAACGCTCAAAGCGGCCGCATGCGCAAAAGAAGACGTCACACACAACGCGCTCTGTTTAGACCCAGAGCAACAGTATTGTTTGACTGATGGCCGTTAATATAAAGACTTTGGACTTTACGTTTCCCAACTTTTGCTGTAAGTTATTTTGTTATTTACATAATAATGTAAAAAACCTAATAATGATCCTTATTGCTGTTTTAGAGGAGCGGTACTTCAAAGGATAGTTGCAGATTTCTGTCAGAATCTGCAGATTATACAGTACAAATAAAATGTTCACGTTGTCTTCCCAACAGTTTCACTGACATCTACACGGGATGGCCAGGAAGCGTTCACCATGTCTTCTCTGGCGCTGATAATTGGCGTCTGTCTTGTGTCGGTGATGTAAAAGACAGATTTAATGCAACATGACCGTTCAAACAGCAGTCGCTTTCTAAAACATCGGATATGTATCGGATTCAGTACCACATACGAAAGTGACCCAGATCGGATTTGTACTGTTCACACTGTCAGACCATGAACAGATACGGGTCGCATAGGGTCAAAAAAATTGGATTTGATGCGCTTTCGCCTGCAGTGTGAACGTAGCCTTTGACACTTGCAACTAAGCATGTCTCCTTTATTAGCTTAGACATGATAGTGACACTATTGTGACAACAGGCTGTCTCCAGAGTGACCTTGCTGCTTCACTGTCTCACTGTACTTTATATTGTCAGATTTTCATGAAGCCCGACTTTGCTCTTGAGGACCCGGCTACCTTCAACATGGTCCTTCCCTGGTCACACTTTAACAATGCTGGGGGGAAGAGCAGCAGAGACGTGGCTTCTTCCAAACTGCTCCAGGAAAAGGTAAATTCTCATCAACACATACAGATCACCCAGGGAGGGCGATCTGTAGCTCGTAAACCTGCACTGATGTGTTTTCAAAGTCTTCCTTTCAAACCATCTTGGTAACACCCCAAAGGCAGTTTATATAGAGTGTTCCTTTGAAAACACATCAGATCACAGTGGAGAAAAGCATCATGCTGAATATCTGCACTGATGTGGACTGGGAAATGTAAGGAATAAAGGATGCCATTGTTTGACGGAATGAAAATGATCAACCTGCAGAGGGCTGAATTCAGGGTGCTCCTGCCCCCCCTGCTGTTTGTGTTGAATATTACACATCCACAGTGGTTTTGGCTCTGACACTGGCATGTTTATCTGTCTGATCACAACCTAAACAAGAAGCAACCACTGACCAGTAAGAGGTAGTTTGGTGTTGGGGCCTCGTAGCATAACAAAAGAACAAAAGGAACTTAAAAATAATAATACTAATAAGTTTTAATAGCAATTTTGTTAAATACTTGTTTAAATTCCTTTAGCTTCTACATCTGTGAGTATTTTCTGCTTTTCTCAGTTTTACAAGAAAGACACTCCAGGAAATTTTGTAATAGCACAGGTGATACAAGCCGAACATCCCGGGAGCAAAATATCGTTCAATCTTTATTTTAGGGAAAGCTAGCAGGAGCTGTAGACTCACCGGTCCATCACTTTTGATGAGGAGTGAAATTAAAGTTACTGTAGATGCGTTCTATAAGTTAACTGTCTTGAGGTGTTACCAAGATGATTTCTAAAAGGTCTCTGGTTGGTGTTGAGTGGAGAGGTTAAGAAAAACGATGGACGGATAATTGTAATTTATTTCTAATTGTATTTGATGGACTTGAATTAAACACAGAAATTAGACGTCTGTTGTTATATATTTAAGGATGAAATGCATATTGTTATTTTTCAGTTAATTTACCTGAAGATATTTAAAACTTATGACTAGAATATAACCGCAGTGGAGGTTTAGTATCGATCATGTGTCATGTGATTAACTGCTTCCAGTTAACAGGATCCTAATCAAACAGGACAGTTGTTGATTTGCACTTTTGTGCTCATCAGTCATTAGTTTAGATCAGTTAAACCTGCGACCTTCATATGTAGAAGTTAATCAAACGATGTTCTTTTTCCTCCAGCTCAGCCACTACCTCGATGTGGTGGAGGTGAGCATTGCTCGACAGATCTCGCTGCGTTCCGAAGCGTTTTTCCATGCTATGTCGTCACAGCACGAGCTGCAGGACCAGCTGCAGGAGACGCAGCACGCCGTGGCCGTCCTTCGGGGCCGTACAGCTGCCATGGACCAGGTCATGTGCCAAGGACCTCTCCGGGCTCTCTGCACCGCCCTGAATCGCAACAACTGCGTGAAGCTGCACAACAAACTGAAGCTGATGGCCGCAGTGCATCAGACACAGCCCACTGTACAGCTGCTGCTCTCCACCTCTGAGTTTGTTGGAGCACTGGAACTTATTGCCACCACTAAGGAGGTGCTCCAGCAAGAGCTGCAGGGAATCCACAGCTTCAGGTGAGAGTGCGTTTACTGGATCAGTTTTACTAGGATAGTTTTTGTTGTGATGTCTGAAATTGATGTTCTACAAGCAGCCAACAGAGCAGCTGTATCCTGTTATATAGATGTACAATGCTGTGTTTGCATCTCTCAGACATCTGGGCTCCCAGCTGTGTGAGCTAGAGAAGCTGATCGATAAGATGATGGTGGAGGACTTCAGTATGTACGCTCACAGTGACCTGAACCGCAGCCTGAGAGATGAGCCACAGGTTCTGGAGAAGGTCTGAACAATCACCTTCAACACAAAGGGTCTAATAGATTTCAGGATGGTCATGTTTAGAAGAAGAACTGTTGGGGAATGTGCGGTTGCCATTTACATTTGCATACATCTCTGTATACATGATAAATATCAGTATTCATGCTACATCTACGCACACAAAACATCAACGTTTCTGTTCCTGTTTCTTTGTCATTTTGAAGGTGCTTCTGCTTTTAGTTTCAGTTACATCAAACAAAATGTAGAATCTGATTCTAAGTAATTAAACTGGTGGCAGCAAGTCATCATTATAGTCTGACAGAAACAATTACATACAGCTGTGTAGCTCTGCTCATGCTCAGTATCAGTATTAGTTTTTAATCTTTGAATGTGATTACGTAATTGAATTCTTCGGTCTCATATAGGGCTGCCACGATTAGTCGACTAACAAAATCGTCGACGACTGATTTAATAGTCGACGCGTCGTTTGAAGCTTTGTAAGATCCCAAAAGACGCAGGAATAAGTAGTAGGATTTAAGAGTGTAATACCGGACTGAAACAGAAGATGGCAGCACTGCATGTACAAGGATACCAGCTGCCGTTAAACCCCGAAGAAGAAATAGGTCTGTCCCAGAATTCATAGCGCAGCCCAGCTCAGTTTCCAACAATGGCGGCAGCTAGTTAGTTTTAATATTACTCTTATTATTCTTTCTGGGTCACAAAATAAACATTTAACATATTTTCAGGCGAGAATGTAGCTGTGTAAACCTCAAATATCTGCTCAGTTTGTCAAGACACCACATATTTTCAAAGGCGCTGCTACGATTTCGGAGACGTCTGTTACCTTGATAGCTCGATAGTTAGCCGGGGGCTAGGCTCACTAGAGCCGGTGAGAACACCGGACTCCCGGAAAATTGTTTTCAAGCCCACCGCTGTCTTTCGCTACTCAGGTTAAACATGATATATAAGTCACTTAGATAATGTTTGGCTTTTTTTTAGTATTTTATTTGTTCCTGAGTAAATCGGTTTGGCTGAGATTAAAGTTATAGTTTTTACACAGCTGAATAAACGTCAAACAGACAGCTGATTATCAGAAGTGTGAGATGCTCCAGAATTTACTCCGGTGTCCTGTTATATTTTAGATAGCAAGGAGTTTATTAAACTTCACCGAAACAATCTGCAAATTTCATTAAAATTTAATAAACTGTCATCTTGTCTTTATTTTTAGTTAGCACATACCTTAAACACTTAAAGCTGTAAGCTAATGATAGTTATATAAGAGCAGATGCTGCTGGTGCAATAAGCTGTACGTTTTGCGTCCAATGGATGATGATCTGATTAGTTGACTATCAAAATAATCGTTTGTGGCAGCTCTAGTCTCATATTAAATTCATCTCAGCTTTCTGAAACCCTGCTGCCCGGTCATGTCGGTGTTTTAGGACGTTTGTCTGTGGATTTTAGGAGCGTCTGGAGTCGCTGGTGTTCGGCCTGCTGCGGCAGCGGAAGCTGGATTTTCTGGATATTTACAGCGATGAGATGATCGTAGCGGCCAAGGCAATCGTCTCTCAGGTGTGACTCCTCCTGACACAGTCCAGTCTTTATCTGTTTCTAAGCGCTGCATTAAATAACAGCGATCCAGCTGCGATTGATCATGTAATAGAAACCTTTTTGTGTTTGCAGTGTGTGGCAGATAGTGTTGTGCAGATAGAAGAAATTGATGCTGAAGTCGTTGTTAAGTAAGTTAGAACAATGTGATTAATGCCACTGGTTGTATTAATGTTTAATGAGCACATTGACTTTGTAAACAAAGAACATATCAGTCCAAGTTGACCCTCATGGAGACTCGCTGTACATGTGTGCGTTTGTGTTTCTCAAGGCTTGCTGACCAAATGCGTCTGATGACATTCCCTCAGTGGTTTGACCTGCTGAAAAATGTCTTTGAGAGCTTCCTTTTCTTCCTGCAGAGAATCAAGGTTAGTCAAAACAGCTCCTGGCGCAGAGCTCCTATTTTTAGTCTGCTAGACTTCAGAAGATGGTTCACACATCACAAACATTATCCAACATTTGATGCAGGTAAAAATATTCCTTCTGTGTGAATTCAACAAACTGAATCTAATTGTGTCCCTTATTACCCAACTGCCTGTTTGCTAGGCCACTATGAATGTGATCAGGAATGTGGTTCTGGAGGTTCTGGACTCAAACCAGAAAACCCGTCTCCTGGAGGACTCCTGTTCAGAACCATCCGGCCAAGAGGCTTCTCAGGACCCGTCACTCCTGCAGGGAGAGGCTGAGCTGGCCTACCTCACCCATGAAGGCCTGTTTATCAGTGATGCTTTGAACGATGCCCAGCAGCAACAGCAGGAGCAGAAACAACAGCGAGTAGTGCCGACAGCCCAGGATCAGAGCTCTGCAGCAGGATTCAGGAGCCAGCAGGGCCGGGGGGAGACTGCCAGCAGTGACTCTGGGGCCACAGAAATGTCTGCCAGCAGAGAGCAGAGCTTCATGTATGTCACTCTCAAGTTCTTCTTCTTTTTTCTTTTTCTTTTTGAAAACAAAAATATCATGGTAATTGCAGTCCCGTTGCACCAAAGCCACTAACTGACATCTGGCTGTTGCATTTTCCTTTTTTTGCATTTCAGGTCTTCTTATTTACTGAAAACAGCATCAAACCGTAAAGTGACAGTTTTGTTCAAAAGTCTTGAGCCTTCCAACAAGACAATAAAGTTGTCTTGAGCAGCAGTTCTCCAGGCTTTCTGAAGGAGCTTTTCTTTAGACATTGGGTGCTTTTTCTCTCTTTTTCAGTTCGGCTCCTGTATCAGAACACTTTTTGTTTGTGATGCTACTTAACATTGACCCGTGAATTATTCAAGCATAAAAAAGGGGATGAACCAGTGTTAAACTGCATTTTAGATACTTTGTTACTGGTCGCCTATCGCTAAAACACAGGATGCTCTCATTTCTTTAGTTGATTCTACGAAAATGGCAAACACGCATAACTTACATGAGAACTTGAAAATCAGTGGCAGCAGATCTTACAGAGTGATGTGGACTGTAGTGGTACAGGATAATCAGGATAAACAGGATAATCTCCTGTAGTTCTCTATGAAATGTAGAGACTGGCTCTCTTAAAACAACAATGGAAGTGTTGTTGCCAAAGATAAAGTACAAAAATGATTTAACCAAAAGTGAAACTGACTGAGAGGCATTAAAACTGTGAAACCTTTGACTCGTTTCCTGTTAACAGTGAGCGTGTTTGTGTTCAGGCCTGGTGAGAACATGATGCCCACCGACTTTGAGCTGAACCTTGTGATAAACAACCTCCAGGACCTCATGTACACGGCTTCCGACATCAGCCATGACCGCTGCGTCAAAGTGCTCACAGCCCGAGCCAAGGTATGGCGTCCATGTGTCTGTATTTGAGGTTTTCTGTGGAAAAGGATAAACCTGCAAATGTAATTGAAGTGTTTGTGTTTCCGTTTAACAGGATGGATCTCTGGAGCGTCTGACCTCAGCGGAGTTCGTTTGTCTCTCACAGGCAGTGGAGGGATTTGTCAGGGACACAGAGGAGCTCTGTGGCAGGCGAAGCGTTTCCCTGAGGGGCGCGTTGCAGAGCCAGGCCAACCGCTTCGTCCACCGCTTCCACGAAGAACGCAAGACCAAACTCAGGTAACCTGCAGTACCATTGTTTTCAGGATAAGGTTTGCTTTTAAATATGATAACCGTTTGTGTGAGTGAGTGAAGGTTTAGTTTCATGGTTGAATTTGAGTGTGTGTCTGGTCTTACTCCTGTAACGTAGCAGTGCAGGTGCTGAAGTTTGTTTTTGTGCCCCTGCAGCCTGCTGTTGGATAACGAGCGCTGGAAGCAGGCTGAGGTTCCTGCTGAGTTTCAGGATCTGGTGAACTCCATCGCTAATGGTAGAATATCACTACCAGAGCGCAAAATCCCAGGTATCACACTCCACTGTCCGAAAATCCTCATTAACCTGGTTTTATTTGTAGTTTCTGTAGTTTTAGTTATACAGTTCTGAAATGTTTTGACTACTTACAGAGTAACCTACGCACACATTGGGGTGGGGGTGGCTGTAGCTCAGGTGGTAGAGCAGGTCATCTACTGATCGGAAGGTTGGTGGTTCGATTCCTGGCTTCCCCTAGTCTGCATGCCAAATATCCTTGGGCAAGATACTAACCCCAAATTGCTCTCCGATGCATCCATCGGAGTGTGAATCTAGTGTTATCTAGAAAGCACCTAGAGAAATGTGCTTGTGCGAATGGGTGCGAATGGGTGAATGCACAAGTTGTGTAAAGCGCTTTGAGTGCTCAGAAGAGTAGAAAAGCGCTATATAAGAACCAGTCCATTTACCATTTACATTGCATATATATGCTGACTTTGATGTAAAATAAGAAAATGGGTAAAGAAGTAAAGGTTCACAGTTCAGTCCAGTCAAGGAGTTTATTAGAGATTAGAGAGAAAATCCCAACAATTAGTAAAGGTGGGAATCACCATACATCCCACGATACGATATTATTGCAATTTTTTAAAATATTTTGCGATATTCAGATTCTGTACATAAAGGTAAACTTTATCAATATTCATTTTATCTAATATCAAAGTCTCACACTCAGTCTTTCTCTCATTTCAGTTTTATTGTTGACAAACTGAACGGTTTGTATTACAGTCTAGTCCAACTTAACTGAATCAACCATCTGGTACAATTATAGCTATTCTGAACTATGCAGTTTATGAAAACTATGCAGCCCCTTCAGCAACTGAAGAATTTGAAAGTAAATTAAAACAAAATATAATTTTACATTAAATAAAAAAGTTTTAAACTTAATTAAAATAAAACATGTCTTAAATTAAAATAAGTAAACTGTCATGTTTATTGCTGCCAAAAACAAGTTAAACACATTTGGACAGTGAAGGAATGTCAGGATTCTTGCTCAGAAAAAGGATCCTGACAAGCAGAAAAAAGTTTTTGTGCTCTGAAGTCAGAGCACAAAAACTTTTTTGTAACAAAATATCGATTTCTGCTGTCCCTGTATCGATACATTATTAGCAAACAAAATATCACCATACTACACAGTATCCATTTTTTCCCCCACCCCTAACAATTAGACAGTCCCCTATAAGCAGCACTTGGCAACAGTGGGGAAAACGAACTCCCTGAGAGGCAGTTATCTGATGGGACCTGTTGGGTGACGGTTGGGCAATTAATTTCCCTAACGGACCACATGAAGCAGAATTTATGTGCAGTCGTGTGTCTGCTCGGTGTTGCTTGTGCTGTTCTTGGTCTGTCAGCTGGCGCAGAGAAGAGCGAACTTGTAACATACAAAGAGTTGTAGGGAAACAGAGTGTTAAAAACAATGAAACCTGTTCACTGCAGCAGCAGTCTCCCCCTCCTCCAGTTTGAACAGAAACATGTATGCAGACAGACTTAAATTACACTTAAGAAGCTGGGAGTGGAGCAGAACTGCTCTGTGTTGTTGTTAGAGGCTCCAGGTGCTTGGAGGTTTCTAGTGATGCACTGAGGCTTGGTTCCACAGCTGCATACAGAGCAACAGAGAAACATCACAGCACAAGAAGAACAGCTTTATCATTTGTAACATTCGTTTTCCCATTCCAGGTCCCGATGACAGGAAACCCACAGAGTTTCTGCTTGTCAACGGGCAGAAATATGCTGTTGTTGGGTAGGTGAAATCACATATTTCATGATTTTAAATATTATTCTGTCCTCACATTGAAAACAAGTGTCATTAAAGTTGGAAGTTAGACAGCGCAAATGCTTTTTAAATGTGAACTTTTAATTTTAAAAGATTTTCTGAGTAGCCTTTGTGTTCCTTCAGGACGGTTCTGCTGCTGATCCGGATCTTTTTAGAATACTGCCAGTGTGTCAACGACATCCCATCCATCTCTACAGACATGCTGACACGTCTGGCAGACCTCCTCAAGGTCAGAGACTCAACAGCACTCAAATCACACGATCCTACGTTAGTTCATCCTCTTGTAGTTAGTAAACAGGAAAAGACTTTTTGATCACAACACTGAAATGTTTACATCTGACACAGCCCTGACATGCTGGTATGCTAGCCTGGTGGTGTTTACTGAATTTTCTTGGATTGTCTTTCTGCAGCACTTCAACTCTCGGAGCTGCCAGCTGGTTCTGGGAGCCGGAGCTTTGCAGATCGTCGGCCTCAAGACCATCACCACCAAAAACCTTGGTATATAACACCTGCTACACACACTGCTTACAAGTAGACCTGTTTTTTCAGTATGTGAAGCAACTTTTAATGGTTGAGAATGCTGATTTCTACTGTTAACTGTGTGTGTTGTAGCATTAGCTTCCCGCTGTCTGCAGCTGGTGGTTCACTACATTCCCATCATCAGAGCTCATTTTGAGGCCAAACTGCAGCCCAAACAATTCAGTGTTCTCAGACACTTTGATCACATCACCAAGGTAACGCTCAGCATGAGTACTTTAAGTGTGGCCTCTTGATTTCCTGGCTAAGTAAAAGTTTGAGAGAAGAGTTAAAAAAATAAATAAAATGTCATGACAAAATCTCCAAAGATTTCAGCTCGATGTGAGTTGTGTTGCTGAGGCCGTTTGTTGTGTTGCAGGACTACAACGATCACATAGCAGAGATCTCTGCTAAGCTGGTGGCCATCATGGACAGTCTGTGTGAGAAGGTTCTGTCAAAGGTAAGATGAGGGCAGGGAACACGAGAACACTTCATGAATGGTTTTAAATTTTCTGCAAGCATAAAAATCTCTATTTACAGAAGACTTTCAGTTGTAATGAGATTCAGGCAGTTACCCACTGTGTAGGCCTAATATTTCCACAGTTAGTCAGTTTTTTACTTAATAGTATTGAATTAATGTAGACTTAATAGAATCATTGCTATTAGATAATAGAACAAACAAATAACCAATAATCTAGATCAGCGGTCCCCAACCCCCGGGCCTCGGACTGGTACCGGTCCGTGAGTCGTTTGGTACCGGGCCGCGAGAGTTGAGGCTCAGGTGTGAAATGTATAGTTTTCAGGGTTTTTATCGGTTTTCAGCGTTATTTTGTTATCGTGTTTATCGTTTGCTCGGTTTTCCTGGGTCTTTTCATGTGTGTTATGAATAAATCTTCTTTTTTTCGGTACCAGTACTACTTTTATCTTGTTGTATTTATCCGCGACACCTTAAAGGCCGGTCCATGAAAATATTGTCGGGCATAAACCGGTCCGTGGCGCAAAAAAGGTTGGAGACCGCTGGTCTAACCTACTAAATTACACTTGCACTGTATACCTGATGGTCAGGTATCCATTTCTGTCCTTTATTAGTACAGAAGTTATGACTTTTTGACATGTGTAGTGCACTTTCTCAGAATATTTCAGCTCTGTGTATTTTAAATTGTTCCCCACTTGATGCAGCTGTATTCCAAATGTGCACAGACTCACATGACCTCAGCCGTATCCTTTTCTGTCCTCAGTATGAAGTGAAGGCTCCGATGCCCTCAGCCTGCTTCAGAAACATCTGTAAGCAGATGGCGAAGATGCACGAAGCCATTTATGAACTTTTACCTGAAGAACAGACACAGGTGAGATCTCTTTGTTTTCTCTACACCGTGTCTGTGACAGTTTGTTGATCAGAGACTTGAGAGTTGTGTATCCATATACAGATGCTGTTTCTGAGGATCAATGCCAGTTTCAAAATGCATCTGAAGAGGCAGCTGGCTCGGCTTGGAGTTATTAATGATGGAGGACCGCAGCATGGGTAAGTGTGCAGCACTGCCCTGAAAACCAGCTCATGATTGGAGTATGTTGATATGACAGAGCAGCACTTCCTGCTTCGCTCTGAAGAGAAGTAACACCTCTTTTCCTGTTGGTGTTCCCCGTTGTTTCACATTTTATTGAAAGAGAATTTTGAACATTACATGAATACTTGACATGTCTTTATATCTGCTATATTAAGGTACGAGAATTATACTTAACAAACCTGACACACAAATTCATCGAGCCCCAATGTGACCAAATATCAAAGAGAAATTAAAAATGCATGTCGTGGAAGAGTTCGGGTGTTAGGAGGTTATGAAGTGCTTTTTGTCAGAGCATAGCTGTTCATATCTTTCATGTCTTTGACACTTTCAAAGCTGTAAGCTGTGGCTCGTGTTTGCAGGCTGGTGGTGGTAGACGTGGCGTTCTACACCGAGAACATCCAGGGGCTGAAGAGCCTCGAGAGGCTCGACCTGAACATGGTTGAGGTCTGGGAGCAGAAGAGGTGATGGAGGATGGAATCCAGATCTCCAGAACTGACCTTACCTCAGCAGTTATGGGAGCCTGACCCCCGGGGGCCGATGGTGGGCCGGCTGAGGCTGGAAGAGGCCCAAAGGGACCAAAAATGCAAGTATGGGAGAAGAGCAGCAGCGTACCGGTGCTTCAGAGACTGTTCAGAAACACACAGCGCCTGGTGAAAAACTGTTGCCACCTCATCGCAGTGTGTGCAATTCAATAGAAAATAAAGAAGTAAATTATTACTGTTTTAGTGGGAGGGCAGGATGTGGATTATTCTTATGAAATTTGGGGGTAATTTATTTTTCTTTCTCTGGAAACATTCTATACTGTGTTAAGCTTTTTCCTCCAGCGGTCTGCAATGCTGGAGCTGACAGGATTTTTATCAACACCGCATGCTCGGCAGGTTACCCTTTTGCATACTTGGAGAGCTTGGGTCGTTCTTATCGCTTAAAAAAATCAACAGGGTTCCTGTTCATGTTAACACTATTCCAATCCTCTTTGATCAGCTGCTTTTGGGTCTATTTGCTTACGTTTTTGTACTCCAAAAAAATAATAACAGTAGCTGAGAGAGAGGTTTAATTTCAGTATGTGGACATAGTGACAAGGTTCACTTCAAAAGGTTTAACTTCCACCTTAAAACAGTTTGGTCATTTCTTCAGCCCAGTCACATCCTGGTCATTGTGATGAATGACGGTGGCGCAGAACTCGCTGAACTGATGCAGAGAGTTTGCAGGATGTGAAGCATGAATATCAGCTGTTAACTTTTGCATCTTCCAGTCTGAGCTGTTAGTTTTCTGCGAAGATGGAAGAGAGAATCTGATTAAACCTTTCATCCAGAATATCTTCTTCTGATGCTGCAATATTGAATCACAACTCCCCACAGGGGTAAAAGTAACAAGTGCTTACAGTTCTCCCCTCCTTCTGCTAGCGGAGTTTTCTTCATGACATCAGATTTGATCAGATTTTCTCTTCCTGACTGTTCAGCTACCGAGAGCTCCCGTCACACAGAGCAAACGACCTGTCCAGATGCAGTCACAGATCAGTCTCTGCAGCAGTGAGAACACTACAGGCTGACAGGCTGCTGTTTGGAACCATTCGACTCCCAAATGCAAATATTCATCTACTCTCCTGGTCTGTGTGATGGCTTTTGTAAGCAGCTTGTTTCCAAGATAAATCTCCTGGTGTGAAACTAATGAGCTGGCATTGCCGTAATTTGCCCTTCTGAAACGATTGATTAATCTAACATGTGCAGTCATTCTTAACTCCCACACTAATCAAAGGCATAAATGATGTACATATGGTGACAAGCACAGTTGGATTAATGTGATGTGACTGCAGCGGTCAGCGTCAGGCTTGCCAGAGAACAGAAGCATTAACGATCATCACTGTCTGCTTCAGAAGTGCCTACTTTGGATCGACTATCAGAGACGACACATCTGAGCTCTCCACTACAGTGTGCCTACCATACCACTGTGTGTGTGTGTGTGTGTGTGTGTGTGTGAGTGAGAGACTTTTTGGGGTTTTGATGAGCATGTGTGTATGAGTCCAAATGAATTTGTTTCCTTCAAACCTGCTGTGAATAAAACAGGATGATGGAGCGACCTATTGTCAGTCTGTTCATCTGTTGCACATTGTCATCTTCAGAGCTAGCATACTTCCTGTCTGAGCCTCACAAAACATGTTAAGGCTCTAAACATGTTATTTCCAGTTAGCCAATGTTACTACATCGGTCTATTCTGCAGTTCTAGCTGTATTCGTTTTCTTAAAACTCACATCAAACACTTCCTGTGAGATCTTTGTCTTGAAACCACTTAAATTTTTTTTTAAAAAAAATTGATTTTCGACCCTTTCTATCACTTTCCAAATCGATATGAAAGATTTTACATGAATCTGCCATACGGATTAATAAATTATCACAGACAGAAGCAGAGCAAATCAGGATGAAAGTCTCAGCCACCCTCTCCAGTGCCAAAGTCCCTCGGTCCAACCTCACAATACAGGAAAAGAAGGCCGTCGCTTCCCTGAGCAAAGACCACAACATCACTGTTTTACCAGCGGATAAGGGAAGATGCACCGTGGTCCTAAACACTACAGATTACCATACAAAGATCACTACTCTCCTCAGTGACAACAATACCTACGAAGCCTTAAAGCGAGACCCCACAAGCAGCTACAAAAAGAAAGTTATAGCTTGCCTTCAAGACTTTGAAAAGGACAAAATCATTGACCGCCTTACTTACCACCGCCTTTACCCAGGGGATGCCATACCCTGCATTTACGGACTTCCAAAAATCCACAAGGAAGCTGTCCCACTCAGACCCATAGTCAGTAGCATAAACTCAGCCACTTATAACATTGCAAAACACCTTGCTACCATCCTTGCTCCTCTCGTGGGGAACACCCCACACCACATCAAGAACTCCACCAACTTCACTGACAAGGTCCAGAAACTTACCCTGGATCCAGATGAAACCATAGTGTCCTTTGATGTAGTCTCTCTCTTCACGTGCATACCCACCACGGAGGCCGTGGAGACTGTCAGAAAACGACTACAAGAAGACAGCTCCTTGGAGGACAGGACCAACTTCACACCCGATCAGATTTGCACACTGTTAGACCTCTGCCTCACCACTACATATTTCAAATACAACGAAGGCTATTACAGACAAAAACATGGCTGTGCTATGGGCTCCCCCGTGTCACCTATTGTAGCCAACCTTTACGTGGAGGAAGTGGAAAGGAAGGCTCTTGGCTCTTTCAAAGGAAGAGTACCCAGCCACTGGTACAGATATGTAGACGACACCTGGGTCAAAATCAAGACACAAGAAGTGGAATCCTTCACTGCGCACATCAACGCTGTGGATAAAAACATCAAGTTCACCAGGGAAGACACAAAGGACGACTGTTTGCCTTTCCTGGACTGCGCTGTGCACATTGAAGAGAACGGCAACCTCAACATCGAAGTTTACCGGAAGCCCACACACACGGACCAGTACCTCCTGTTTGACTCCCATCACCCTCTGGAACACAAACTTGGAGTAATTAGGACCCTACACCACCGGGCAGAACATGTTCCCTCTAAGCCTGAAGGGAAAAAGAAGGAACACACACATGTAAAGGAAGCACTCAAAACGTGCGGCTATCCTAAATGGGCGTTTTTAAAGTCAGCAAAGAGGCTCAGAAAAGAAGATCAGACACCAGTGAGGGAGGATAAGAAGGACAGACGCAACAACATTGTCATCCCCTATGTAGCCGGTGTATCAGAGAAACTCAGGAGGGTTTTCTCCAAGCATGACATCCCGGTGTACTTCAGACCCAGCAACACACTCAGACAAAAACTGGTTCACCCGAAAGACAAAACGCCAAAACACAGACTTAACAATGTGGTATATGCTGTACAGTGCAGCGAAGAAGAGCCACCTCCACAGGACAAGATTCAGCTGTCCATCTGCATCTTAAGGATAAAGGACACTCTTTCGAGGATGCCAATGTTCACATTTTGGACAGAGAGGACAGAAGGTTTGAAAGAGGAGTGAAAGAAGCCATTTATGTCCACTGTGAGCGACCATCTTTGAACAGAGGCGGTGGTTTACGACACCAACTCTCTGCCATCTATAATCCAGTTTTGAGATCCCTTCCCAGACGCCTTAACGCCCACTCACATCCTGGGCCATCTGACCTCAGGAATTCGCATGATAAGGTGGGGCCAGGTTTCACAATGAGCTCACCCAAAACTCTGGCTGATTGGGACCCACACCCAGTTTCACACCTTGGCTCAGGCGATTAGAGGATCATCAGGGGGTCCTTTTGTCCCTCTGTGGGGGGAAACTCCCACCAGGTTTATATCTGGGACTCTCCACCATTTGACCTTAGAACTGAAGAAGCTTCTCAGATGAAGGTGAAACATCTTCAAGTAACTTAAAGAAGTCCAGACGCTTTTCTTTGCAAGCTCCTTTGACTACGATGACCTGGATGACTGAGAACCTTCACAGACATGGTGTACAGGAGCATCTATGGACTGGACGTCCCAAGCCCTGATGGGAGACAGCACCAAAGGTGCTTGAGAGCAGCAGGGTTATGGTCCTGTGACAATTTGAATTACAATCAGCTTTTTGCCAGCCAACTAGAGATGGTGGCTGACAGGGAGGAGAAGATTGCTGAGATTGCCACATGCATCACAAATGCAGACAGCAACATCAGGAAGAAAGAAAATGAAAAAAAGATGAGTGCCAGGAGCTGAAGAGGCAGCTGGAGCAGATGAAGTGATCCCAGGAAACTGGAGGAGCAGCTTAAGCAGATTCCAGCGAGGGGGACTGGTGTATATTTATTTATTAGAGCAGAAATGGTAAAATGGGCTGTATTTGTATAGCGCTTTACACATCCAGTCACACACACATTCACACACTGGTGATGGCAGCTACATTGCAGCCACAGCCACCCTGGGGCGCACTGACAGAGGCGAGGCTGCCACCGGGCCCTCTGTAGGCAGTAGGTGAAGTGTCTTGCCCAAGGACACATCGACCAAGACTGTCCAAGCCGGGGCTCGAACCGGCAACCTTCGGATTACAAGGCGAACAGAACACAGTTGCCCCAAATTAACAGTTTAAATAATGACCAAAATCACTTATGTGCAAGCTCTGAATGACAAAGACAAAGATGTAGACCCAAAAAAGCACTTTATTATTTATTCTAGTTACTTTTTGATTTGGGTATAAAAACCTGAATTCTAGTTTATATGAATCTCTCTTCTGACCATTTAACCCTGTGCTCTGTGATGAAATCATCATTTGTGAGTTTTGTGTGGAGGATCATCAGTAGTGATCCAATCTGAGTCTGCAACTGAGATCAAACAGGTTTTAAGTCTCCAAAGGCCGAGTGTCAGGTGACGAGCAAGACCAGGAGCATCATTTTTCACTGATCTTTTATCGTTGGGTGCAATAAGGAATTGACAGGTTCAATCACTTTATATGCGAATGGGGTTACAGCTCTTAATGCTCCGATCTACCTATAAGATCCAAATGACTTCGTATGTTTTTGAGCAAACCCAGCACATTGATGCAGGAGTGAAGGGATACAGCAGTGATTAGAAGAGTAGCACAGAGGTGCTGTGAGATCAGCCATCATTGTCATTTTTCTGGGCCTGTTCACAGAACTTTCTGATCTCACCTTGTATACAAAAAAACATTAAATAAATAAATAAATAAAGAGTCCGACGTTTCCACAAAACACAGGAAGCTCTGCTGACCCGTACTGCACTTTTTATTGACACAAGAAAAAGATGACCACAGTGAGCCAGACTTCACAGTGATTGTCTTGCAGTAACAGCAAATTTCTTCTTCACAGTGCTGGAGAAATTTGGAGGCACGATGAATTTGACCTCTGACCTTTACACTGACACAACTGTTTAAAACAAAAGCTGTAACAACCCTGCTGTTCATCAGAAGAACAGAATCTCTTAAAAGTCATCTTTAAGATCCAAATGGCTTCGAGCATTTTTCCCAGAAGGCCTCAGTGGTCAAGGATCCGCAGATTTCCTGAAACAATCTTGTTCTCCAGCATGGCTCCAGCAGGAATATCTATCCGGTCACCGTGATTAGCTATGATGATGACGGTACCCTGATGAATAAAAAGATTAACGAGTGAAAAACTGACAGAAATGTCACGTATTCCTGCGACCTCTGCTTGAAATCAAAGGTTATTGTTAAAAATTATAGTTGAGTAGCCCTGACAGGCTGGTGAGCTGTCCAGGGTGTATCCCGCCTCCCGCCCTGTGGCAGCTGGGATAAGCTCCATGAAAATTGTTGAGTCTGGCTAAAAATCTTTAAGCTGGTCTTTCTTTGAGCAAACATGTTAAAAGGTGAACACATTCAGTGTATGCGCTACCTATTTGCTCTAAACTTCAGTCAATATGTTCACAATGGTTAGTCAAGTTAGAAGTGAAGGAGCTGCTCGTTATTATGTCTAACATGGGACATAAATGAAATGTTTAATCTGGTCTGCATAGCAATAATCCTCGAAATCCGGTGGGGCCGTTTTCCCCTCATTTCCTTGGAGAGTCGCAGTGTTTTAAAATTTAACTCTGAGTTTCTTTCCCTGCAAAATACATCTTGAAATGATCTCATTCAAATCAGAAAATAGTTGCAATGGAATTTCTCTTGGGAGTGGCTGGAATAATCGGAGGTATCAAGGAAAGATTTACATTTTATACTGTAAATTCTATCCAAGGACATTTCTTTTGGCAAATATATTCCTAAATATCTAGTCCAGTTAAGGTGGAATTCCTTTCTAATTTCTGGAACAGTGCTGTAGGCCCGAATAAGGCTCGACGTTAATTCAATTCAGAGCTGAAACAATGCTCTGTAGAAGTATTTGATTTGAGCCTATAGGTGGCGCTGTTCAACTGTGCCTCAGTTATTGGAGCTGTTGCTTACTTTGAGAGAGACGTTCTTCCCGAAGGTGACATCTCCAGACACAGTGAGGTGATCAAGCTCCAACATGTCAGGGATGTTTTCAAACCTTGCCAGAAACTCCTGAACCTGTGGAGGAAAAAACAAAAACCAACCAAACACTGATTTTATTATTTAAGCTCTCTAACATTATAACATAAAACACCTTGAGATGACTGTTCAGACTCGGTACTATTTAATTAAAACTTCATTTAAACTGAAATGTTTGGAGAATTGCAACATGCTCCTGCTTTCTCACTACGCTGAGCAGCAAGCAGGTCTGGCACATCGTGATGTTGTAGCTGAAAACATTATCTTTCCATTTCCTGAGAATTGATTTTTTTCCCTTAACTTGTAATTAGATTTAAATATAAAGTGATTAAACCTGTCAATTCCTTATTGCACCCAATGATAAAGTACAGAAGCTGAGAGAGGCTTGGGTTGAGAGCAGAGATGATGCTTTTCGTGGCAGCTGACCTTTGTGAAGGAGCTGCCCAGTTTGACATGAGGCGTGGTCGGGAACTCTCTCTTCTTGCTCATGGTGAGAGAGCCGGCGTCCAGGGTGTACAGATTGGACATCACCAGCAGCAGGTCAGATGATGTCTTCACGGGCAGGAAGCGGCTACGGGGTACGTTCACACCCATGGCATTGTTAAAGCTTTTGATGGCAGCACCCACAGCTGTCTCTAGCTGGATGACGTTCAGCCCACCATCCAGGGTCTACAGAGAGATGGAGCGCTTCAGTCAACAGGAGGAAAAACAGTTCCAACAGGCTCATAATCAAATTCAATTCAATTCAATTCAATTTTATTTATATAGCGCCAAATCACAACAAATGTCGCCTCAAGGCGCTTCATAGATACAGAGAAAAGAGAAAAACCCAACAATCATATGACCCCCTATGAGCAAGAACTTTGGCGACAGTGGGAAGGAAAAACTCCCTTTTAACAGGAAGAAACCTCCGGCAGAACCAGGCTCAGGGAGGGGCGGCCATCTGCTGCGACCGGTTGGGGTGAGAGAAGGAAGACAGGATATGGTAATGGAAATATGGTCACTCCACTCCTTATCGTCCACTCATCTTAGTGGGGTACTAATACACGTAGTACCCCACTAAGATGAGTGGACGATAAGGAGTCGAATGAACAAATCAGGACTTTACACAAGTCCTGAGTTCAAAAATAGCTTTCAAAATAAACCAAATCTATTGACAAAATGTGCAGAAAAAACTGCTACGAGCTAATGTCAAAAATATCCATTGTGTAAGATAATTCCTGGGATGTATGATAATACCAATTTGTATCCTAAAACAACATATTAACAGTATTCGTCTGAGAAAAGATAAAGCCTCTTGAGAAAATGGAAGCAGGGTAAAAAGAAAAAGTAAAAGACCCAAAACATTTTAATACTGCCCCCAAAACTTTTCAGAGCCTCATTACTTGAAGTACCTTTAAAATATTGCTTCATATCACAACACCAGAGAACACAAAAGCTCAAGACTGTGATTACGAGGTTTTTAAAGGTACATTCCTTTAGTATTTTGTGGTACTTTGATTCTTAAATATCAGTTTTCTGACATTACAAGTTACAAACTTTGCAGCCTCGAGGAGCAACGTTTATGTTCTACATGCAGTTCTGAGTTTGACATCCAACTCTTTTTCCTCCCGACACCAAGTGGCAACTCTTTGTTGGATGGTCGTATTTAAGAAGGATCTGAGAATTGTTGCTTAGTCATGAGTAGGGATGGGTATCAAAAACCGGTTCTTGTTGAGAGGTTCCCACTGTTTCAATTCCTTGGAATTGTTTGCCATTTTTGCAAACGATTCCCTTATCGATTCCAGTCGCCCCGAATGACGTCACCACGTTGCGGAGCGTCACCTGGCAGGAAACATGGCGCCCAAGCGGCTTAAACGCTCAAAAGTTTGGTTATACTTTACGAGAACAGATGACAACAGGGCAACTTGCAATACTTGCAAAGTAGATATTTCATTTAAGGGAGGAAACACTACGAATATGCAAAAGCATTTGCTCACAAAACACACGATGACCTTAAATGAATGTCGTGTTTTTAATTCCGCTCCGGACTCGTGAATCTCAACCCAGCAGCAGCGGTAACGTTTGCACGTCCTCTCCCGTTAATGCGGCAGGTAAATAATCAACTAACAGTGCATATTATGTTAGCGCGATCTGCCTTATTACAAAACCTGCCATTACTGTGCATTTAGGTGACCATGATGAGAGAGACAGACAGAGTCTGGCTGGCGCTCGCTGGCAGTTCTCACTGCAGTCTACCGGTAGCGTCTCCTTTCAGGCCGGGATAGACGAATGTCACCGACTAGTGACTAAGTTTGTGGTTAAAGGCTTGAACCCGTTTGCCACAGCAGATGCCCCGATTTTCAGTAAGTGAATGTGTTTAATTGTAGGCAGGGACGTTACTGGATATTCTTGTGTAATTGCTACAGAATAATTTATGTTATACTTTGTTATTGCTATAAAAGAATATTTATTTTATTATTTTACATTTACAGTTTTTTTCCTGGGGACCCTGTGACACCCCATTGAAGATCTCTTAAGATCTCACTGTTGGGTTTGTAAGGCCATGTTACTCCTAAATTTCTATCTTGTTCGAAGAGAAGATATAAAACAAAGTTCTAAGCTATTAGACCTTACTGTTCTCCTTTTAAAAAAAAAAAAGAATCGATAAAGAATTGAATCGTTAAACAGAATCGAAAATGGAATCGGAATCGTGAAAATCTTATCAATACCCATCCCTAATCATGAGGCAGGTGTTTTTTTAAGTTATCCATGAAAAGGGAATCACAGTGTCACTCGTGTCAGGCACCCTGGATTCCCTCGGCTGAGGTTAGTGGTAATGTTTTTGCAGTGGTAGCTCCTGTGCTTCTTAACCCTTTAAGACCTACCATACAACCAAGTCCGCCAGAGCTTATATTATATTTTTACATGCTGTGGAGCCATTTTTGGGAGCATTTCAAGTTGCTATACATCAATACAACCATTACAGCCTAGATTTTAATAATATGTCTGCATTAAGTGCATAGTAATTACATAAATTGCAAAAAAGTGCAATAAACTACAAAAAAATTGAAAATCGTTTTTGTTTTTTTAACATATATTTCTAGTTAGAGAAATTTAAGAGGCTTATCCCTCAGAACTGTAAATACAAAAAAGTTGCACAAAATAGTTTCCCACCACAGGAAATTTATTTTGAGTGTCTTCATAGTTTTATTTTTGAAATACACCAATTTTTATATACTGCAGGAAAAACAAAAATAAATATTATAATGCAAATTTGCAAAAAAGCAGCATATGCATCAAAATAAACTATTTCCAGCAGTGCAATATGAGTCCTAAGCATCCCAGAAATGACACAGAAAGTCATAAAGTCAAACATAACTTTTAAAAACACCAGTATAGGCTCATTGAGGCCCAGACGGTAAAAAACTACATTTCCCGTGAAAATGACGTCACTTCCGGTTTCGGGCAGGTTCATGGCAGACATGCGATAGTTCGCGCTGACGTCTATTCCAACGTAGGAAGTGTTATGAACAGCTGATCGGATCGGTAAAGCGTGTTTCTGGAATATTATGTTTTTGTTGCTGCAAGCGCTTTTTATGCAGTTTTTGCAAAGTTATATGTGGAAGGAAACTGTGACCGAGGACAAGCTGATGGCATAAGATGTAAGTACAACTCCTCCGGTTTCATATGCAAAAAGAATTATTGCGCTAGCTCACGTGGTTGCAGTGCTACCGATATTTAAAAATAGTTACGCAAAACAGAGCGTGCCCGCTCCGACCGGTTTTAAAGGGTTAAACAGCCTCACTCCTACAAACAAGTCTAACAGCAAAATGTTAAACAAAAAGATTTCCGCAGGATTACCTTTGGATTGACGATGATCTCCAGGTCCATGGAGTTCTTCTCTTGCAACCTCTTGATGGCAGGCAGAGAGATCCACAAATTGTTGGTGTTGAAGATCTTGAACTTGGTAACAGACTTAAATTCGTCAACGTGGGCCTTGGGGACCTGTGCGATCTCCAGCAGCCTCAGACGATCCTCATACTGGATCAGAGTACCACCCTGGACAGAAGGGAAACAGGCTGCACAAGCCGAGCCACACTGTCTTCAGCCGGGACCAGATCGCCGTGAGGGAGACGCTAAACATACCTTGACGTCGGCTCTGGTCTTGTCTGTGACCTCCATGATGAACTCGCAGCGTTTGTCGGCCGGCTGGCTCATCAGATGGTTGAGGACGAACAGGTCAACGGTGGCTCCCAGGTTGTCGATGTTGGAAACAAAGATGTACTCTTTCCCCTCAGCAATGAGTTTGTCCAGGAGCCCGGAGTTCTGGAAGCTGGCATAGATGTCTCCGTGTCCTGGTGGGTACCAGGCCTCAGCATTTTCGCCACTGGTGCCCATGCTCTTAGCAATCGGCAGGAGGGACTCCTTGTTGATCCTCGGATACCTATTAAGAAAATAAAGAGTTGCTCATTTAGACTATAAAGAACTGAAGAGCTCTCTATTCCAAGAGAAGTGAAGGAAAATCAGATGGTGGACAAAACAAATTTACCCTCAAAGCAACTTTTTATTCTTGGACAGCAGATGTAAACGATGGCCCTTATTTACAGTTTTTACATTTACAGTTTGTTTAATGCTCAAATCACTGACTTATAAATGATATTTTTCTATATTTTGTGTACTTTTGTACTTCAAATCAGAGAAGACAGCATAGCTCGATATATCTTCAGAATCTTGAATCTGGAAATGTTTTTTAACATCATCATAAAAATGAGTAGTGAATCCTGATGCATACATGCCTGCTCTTCATGTAGTGTGCTTCAAATCAAGAGACATTTCAAGTCTTCTAAAAACTTTTCTTATCTTTTCTTATCGTCGTTGTCCTAAAGCCTAATCTGGCTGTTTCGCTCTGGAGTCAAATCACTGGATTGTACTTTTTGATGAGTCCTGTGTGTTTGAAGTTTTCTTTTCAGTGCAGACCTGAATAATAACATCAGGTCTGATGTGATCTTGTCTTTACGTGTCTGGATGTTCTGAATGGATCCAGCATTGTCTTCCTTCCAGGTTTTGTTTTTTTAAGGATGCACCAAAGATTATTTGTCCACTGCTAACGCTCCAGGTTTCCTTTTAATGGACTTGTTATAGTTTTACTGCTTACCACTTTAACAATGACATATTTAACTCCCATCTGTCTCTGTTTCCATCCAATAAAAAAATAATGAACCATTTCTTTAACCACCTCTGGCTTTTTTACACTTATTTCAAACTTAACAGATTTTGTTCACAGACTCTCTGTATGTGTGTGTGTGCGCACTGCACCTGCTCTGATTGAAAGTGTGGATTTTGACTTGGTGGTGTTTGTATTTCTGCAGGATCTTCTTTGTATCCTCGTCGGTGTTGAAGGAGTTCATGAGTACAAGCGGCACGTCAGCATTAAAGGTTTTGTTTAGATGCTGAAAACACACAATCATATAGCATCGTGTTAGAACAACAATTGCCTCAAAGTAGTTCAGCAGAGGCAAAAACATGACCCTGGACTCATCCTGATCATCAGAGGTTAAGATGTGCAGCGTTTTTCTGCATTCTTACCTCAATTTGTTTCACTGTCAAGTCCAAGAAGGTGTTCTCATTGCGGACACTGATCAGACTCTTTGGGCCCTTGCAGCCCATGCTGGTTCCTAGACCGCCATTCAGTTTGACCACAGCAAGTTTGTTGAGACTGACAGCGATGTTGTCGGGTAGTCCCCTCGCCTTGATCTTGTCATAGGGCTGGATCTGAGCAAAAAGCCAATAATGAGTAAGATAGGAGTTTTTTTTAATACTGTAAAACAAAACAGTGAAGAGGCTCAAGTTAAGGTCAAGGTGAGATTGAACAAACAGTTCAGTTTGTTTTACATGTAAGTAGGGAACAATGCAACGATACCAATTTTTTCAAACCGATCCGATACTTGGATCTGAGTACTTGCCGATACAGAGTGCAAAAACCAATACTTCTAACACACACACACATACACACACACACACACACACACACACACACACACACACACACACACACACACACACAAATGCAATGAATTGGAAGACAGGTTTAATTTATTCTCTGCCGATAATAAATAATATCAATTTCAAGTGAAAAATAAGCACTTCTGTTAAATTATTGCAGAGTCTCCACATTGTAATTTAACAAAATATCACTGAACTATTGGCACTGTCTCGAGCTTTCAGAATAATAAATAAACACTTCTGTTTGGAATAAAATAAATACAAATTAGGTTTGAGAATAAAATAAACTTTTAAATTATTGCAGAGTCCATATTGTAAACAAACAAACAAAATAACGAAAGTATTTGGCATTGACAAACAAACTCCTCATCTGCCCGTGGATCATCAGTCCACTGTGCCGTTAAACCAAGGACTGACATCGCGCACACACTGCTTGTCTTTACCTCTTTAGAAAGTTTTGGCACCATTATCTCCCTGATGTATAGGCGGCTGGGAATTTCATATCGCAGCTCGAGTATGCTGAGAAGAATCCTATGTTTTCCACGACCGGCATTGGCTGGTCATCCAGAGCGATAAAATGAGTCAGAGCCTCTGTTATTTTAACTGCCCGTGGATTTTCTCTTGACATTTTTCATCGCTTTTCCAAAACCTGAGTTAAAGTTGGCTGTTGACATTTTGACACTGCTGACATTTTGTTTAGCCTAGCTACAGCAGCCTCCAGTTTCTCTTTTTTTTTTTTATCTGGAGCCGCCAGTCTCACTCGCCTAACCCTGTGCCTGTTTAGCGTGAGATGTCCCCCTAGTGGCCAATCTAAAAAAAGACAACAAAAATGACAAGCCACCCTCTGATTAATGAAATAAGTTAGTATCGGTTCATGGTATTGGTTAACTTTTACGAGTATGAGTACACACACATTTTACAGTATCGGTGCATCCCTACATGTAAGTCATCAGGATGTTCTGCAATAACACAACCAGGCTTTAGTCTGATAAGCACCGACAGCCCGACTCAACACAGCTAACAGCTCTGCAAGTTACAGTGAAACCCATCAGTGCTCGATTTGTTTGTTCATTACAAAGCTGCTATGTCACCACCAGAAATGAGGAGTAACGCATGAAAAGTAATGCATTACTGTAATCTGATTACTTTTCTCATGTAACAACTAGAGTAAGGGATTACTATTGCAAAAAGTAATTAGATTACTGTACTTTCCCGTATGCACGCTGCGTTACTGCACCATGATTTTGTTTGTGAGAGTGTCTCATGACAATGACGTGCGAGCGTGCGACGTCCGTGGCAACAGACGTGTGCAGATCAACAATGGATAATATGAGTAATATATTATAATATGAGAGAGTATGATTGTGCAGCGTTTAAAGCTCGGAAGTACTCACATTACTTTGAGTTTGATTCCATATAAAGTAACAAAAACATTAGCGTCTGCTGTTCACTCTGTGACGGAAGAAAACTTCTTTCTACAAAAATTAAAGTTCAAATTGAGCGAGCAGCGAGCACGCTGCCACGGGAATGTGAAATTCACAGAGAAACCCCCGGATCCCCCTGCTGACACGGCCACTGCAGCACCGGGCAAACCTCCACCCGCCCCACTCCTGCTAAACAGGTGAAACACAGCAAACTACTTTTTGCTGTGTTTTACTTGCATCTATTTGAAAGAGTGAGTGTGAACACAAAAATTTTATTTTATGTGCTGGAATATGAAGAAAATAGGTTTAAATGTTAAACAAATGTCTTCAAGTCAAACACTGTTGCATATAATTTAATTTTTTCTTGATGAAATGTGCATAAAGTTGAAAGATTAAACCTAAAAAATGTTAAAAAAACAACAACAACTTTTTCATTTGATTCAATTTTATATGATGGATTATGCAGAAAAAATAGAATTGGCCTGAAAGGTCTGCTGCTTTGTTATTTATTCAGGTTGTGTATCATGTTTTTAAAAAGTAACTAAGCAATAAAGTAATTAATTACTTTTGAAAATAAGTAATCAGTAAAGTAATAGGATTCCTTTCTTGGAGAAGTAATCAGTAACTAATTACTATTTTAAAGTAACTTGACCAACACTGCTGACCACTGCAGACTGGGAGATATGTTGACCTCGTTGTGCAGCTATCACAATTTGCCTCTTTAAACTTTCTCAAATCCTCACACTTGCCCTTTTTTCCTGCTTTGACCAGATCAACAATCTTCACTTGTTCCCCAATATATCAAACCCATATCAGGAATATCTGCTTGCAGATATTACACAGAACCAAGAGTAATAAAAGACTGTTTGAAACTGTGATAGGAGCAGTCTGGCGCTTGAACTTTTAGCTCACAGGTATTACCTCATTATTTGAAACATTGACCATGTTTGTAACAGGATATATTTCTGTGGTACAAATGTCTACAGTAAGACCATATCCTTTACTTGAACCCTTTTTATATTCACACAAACATGCATACCCAGATACAAATATATGTGTAGCTGGGTATCAGTAAGTCGAAATGGGAACATGGACAAGTAAACTAAATGTGTATATATGTATATTCATATCATTTCTAGTAAGTAAGTAAAGTTTATTTATTAAGCGCTTTTCATAGACAGGTAGTCACAAAGCGCTGCACACAGAGATTAAAATAAACAGTACGATAAATAGCAAAATGCACAATATACATAATATAGAGTTTAAATGTAAATTAAAATATAAAAATGTAAAAAGCATTGGTCAACAGAAAGCTTGTTTAAACAGTAAAGTTTTTAACTGTTTTTTAAAGGATTCCACAGAGTCAACCAAACGCAGTTGTAGAGGTAGACTGTTCCACAGCCTTGGTGCCACAGACTGAAAGGCTCCGCCCCCTTTCGTCTTCAGACGTGTTCTGGGAGCAACCAACAAACTCTGAGTCTGTGAGCGGAGAGGCGAGCAGTAGTGTATTTTGTGAGAAGCTTGGATAAAGTAATAAAGATTTCTAGTAAGAATGAAATAAAAAAAAATTTGTAGGGAAACCAATTTGGGTCCTTTTAATTAATCTCTTCTCCTGTGATGATTAATTTGGAATGAGTGGTGTTTTTTTTAGCTTCCAAATGGTGCATGCCGAATAAAGCCTGCTACATTTATACTGAGTGAAACTGTGGTCTACAGTTATGGGCAGGAGCAGTTTTCTATTTTAAGGTTTTACTTGGATATTTGTGGTTCCATTATTAAACAGTAACTTTTTCCAAAACAGATAACCTCCCGTAACTGGAATGAACAGAGTTACTTTTGGAAGTGCAGTCATGACACAGTGTGACACACAGAAAGGACACATGTATTTACGGTCACACTACACACCATATCAAAGCTGTATTTCTGCGCGTGCTTCTATAAGCAGCTATCCAACAACAGAGCAGCTGTTAAATATACAGCAAGTCACACTGGAACAAACACTGGGACATCTTGTAGTGCTTTTCTCTTCATGCTTTGTGAGGTTCTGAGGTTTTTAAAGATCTACTGGAATGGTGTGAGCTCGGAGGCCGACCAAAGACGGTCAGCTGCAGGTGATCAGTTATAGAGGAATCTATGACCTTTGCTCTGTGACCTCAGTAAAGTCTTTCCTCACATGTTTGTGGATGTATTGGAGAGCAAATTGGGTTTAGTGTCTTGCTCAAGGATATTTGGCATGCAGACTGCCGCAGCCGCAGCAACAAACCTTCTGATTAATAGAGAACCTGCTCTGCCTGTTGAGCTACACGAGGCCAAAACCTGAGAAAACAAGTGGACAGCTCAAATTATATCCATTATTCCTGTAATATTCCTTTGAGATATCCACAGCTCATCATGACTGTAAATATGTTAGTGTTTGTTTCAACTCTGGAAAATATCCAGTCGAAGACATTCGGAGACTCTCTTTATGAAATAAACAGACACATGAAAATGTGAGGGTCGTTTCAGGGACAACGTCAAAAACTGTGTAAATAAAGGATGTAAAACCTCTATCACATTGTCTTGATGCATGCTCAATCACCAAGGTATGGAAATCCCACGACGTCGATGCTGTACATATAAAGGCGAGTGTTGTCTTGCACCAGTAAACTTAGAATACAGTGTCTCATTTTCCCTGAACTACCCTCATGACGACAGCGGTGTTTTGAGGGTGATTAAGGTCAGAAGGGGAGTGCGAGTGGAAGATGTGTGGGTGCTCAGCAGTGTTCAGACAAACGCCAGTGTTTTCCCACTCTCACTGTCCTACAACGACACTCTGAAACGCTCCAGCAGTCAGGCTAATCTTAGTCCTAACCTTCACTTGGCTGATATTTTTGGGAACGCCGTAGGCAGGAACTGAACACGTGTCTGAAATGTCACCATGCTGACAAATAGTTGGCTTTGGCCTGAGCGTTCACTATCCTCAGATCTGGTTGCAGTAGCTTGTTTTTGAAGTATGACACCCGTCGCCACAGTGGTGTAGGAGAGTCAGGAGAGGCCATGTTGACCTTAGCATAAAGACTGGAGTTAGGTAAGTAAGTGCTAGCCTCACTCAGTTACAAGTTAATAAGTAAACATTGTACTCTAATAATATGATTACTCATCTTTAAAATGTTCAGTTTTGAATTCACCTTTCTTTGAACTTTTAATATAATTCATCTGAAGGATAAATAAACACGTGAAAGAAATCGGTGTTTGGAATAAAGCACAGTGTAGATGGTGTTTGCAGCCATGAAGCCCATCACCACACGGGCTGCAAACTCTTGGGACAGGACATCTCTGCATGAATTGAATTCATGATTAAGCTGAACTATGCAGTAAGTTTGCTTTTTAGGGGCATATAAAAGTGCATTGCTTAATTTAATTAAACACTGAACAATGAAAATTAGAAGTCTTAAAAAATGTTTAATTCTTAACTTAAAAGCTTCAGAAAGTCTTTTCAAAGAGTTGGAGTTGATCTAAGAGTGGATGCTGCTCGTGCACATACGTATAACATGTATACAGCTTTAAGATATAAACTGAAGCAGTTAGAAAATATTTTGAAAAATACATTTGCTCATCTGTAGATTATGTAATTATTCCCTTACAATTTAAGCAATGTCTTTCATCCTGTCTTCCTTCTCTCACACCAACCGGTCGCAGCAGATGGCCCCGCCCCTTCCTGAGCCTGGTTCTGCCGGAGGTTTCTTCCTGTTAAAAGGGAGTTTTTCCTTCCCACTGTCGCCAAAGTGCTTGCTCATAGGGGGTCATATGATTGTTGGGTTTTTCTCTGTATCTATGAAGCTCCTTGAGGTGACTTTTGTTGTGATTTGGCGCTATATAAATAAAATTGAATTGAATTGAATTGAATTAAGCAGCTGTGGATTGTTAGCAGGTCCCAACTGTGAGGTTTTTCTTACATATTTCTGTTTCTCTCAGATGGGTTATATTCTAGCTTACTTTTAGTTAGCTTACTTCTAGAATAATTTATTCATCCCTGAGGAAATTATGCGGTCGCAGTTATTCCAAGACAGTAAGAACTGCAACCGACTAAACTAAAAAGTGTAGATGATGCGCAGAGAGTGAGGGTGTGCAACTATCACACAGCGTACTTGCGCTTTAGATGGAACATTTAAAACACATATGACAATATGAGCACCAGCACAGTGCACTGCAATGTAAAAACTCAAGCCGTGTTAACAGAAACATTATCTTGTGCTCACCAGCTCCTCCGGTGGCCGGCTGATCTTGGCCCAGTCCACTGAAGGCCCTTTGACTTGCAGGAATCTGTGGAAGAGCTTCTTGAAACCATCAAAATCTTTTCTGGAGATCTGAAACAAAAGAAGTCAAATATCAAAACTCACTGATTAGGAATCTATGTTTGACATCTATATTTTGCATTTATCTAGAGAGATTTTTCACTGGCTTTCAAACTACCCATCCATCCATCCGCTTTCGCTTATCCTTTTCAGGGTCGCGGGGGCGCTGGAGCCTATCCCAGCTGTCATAGGGCGAGAGGCGGGGTACACCCTGGACAGGTCGCAAGTCTGTCGCAGGGCCAACACACAGGGACAGACAACCATTTGCACTCACATTCACACCTAGTGACAATTTGGATTATCCAATTAACCTATCCCCACAAGCTGCATGTCTTTGGACGGTGGGAGGAAGCCGGAGTACCCGGAGGGAACCCACGCAAACACGGGGAGAACATGCAAACTCCACACAGAAAGACCTGATGGTGGAATTGAACTCAGGACCTTCTTGCTGTGCGGCAACAGTGCTAACCACCGTGCTGCCCTTTCACGGTGCCCTTCCTACATTAAATAAATCAATACAAAATAAGCTTTATTAGAAACAGTTAGTCAGGCTATACATCAATAAAAGCTTCAAACTAAAAATACAAAGGTGATTTTATTTACAAACATTTTGTTTTTGTCAGCTGATCATATTAAAGCTCTAATCTGCAGGTTGGTTTACACGTCTACCCTGGTTTCTTAAAGTGCACCCCTAATAATATATTATGTGTCCCACAAGCATAACAAGGACAAAGTGGACTTCATTCACAGTGCATACTGTGGTATATTAGTGCAGAACAAGACCAAGGGCATGTCTTTAGAATTTCAACTTCTTATGTGATCATAGCAGATGAAACCTTCATAACTTGGATGAAAACAGCTGGTTTCAAGAAGTGAAATGGCTATTTCACTTTAAACCAGCACACAAACATAATCAACATGAACAACCAGCTCATTAAAAGACAAACTGAAAACATTTCACACAAGCGCAGCGTCCCTGAACTTTGAGACCTCAAACACAAACACAAAGTTCATCTGTGAAAATAGGTTAGAAGAGTCTAAAGTGTGCTTTCTCACTTACTCATGTATGCTCGCTTCATAAATTAGCACCAAAACAGGTTTATAAGCTATCAATTAATGTTATAGCAAAAGAAAAGGAGCAACATTGTCTTCGTTCATCCTTCAGATCGACAGCTACACCACATTAAAATCTTCATAATGTCTGAGGCCGATTACTGAAGCAGGTACAGGACCTCTGGGTTGTTCACCTCAGGTTCCCCCGTCAGGCCGACAAAATCTACGTGCTCAGATGAACCTAATGGACTCTCTGTACACAATAATGTACAAACATTTGTTCTACATATATAACAGATCAATGAGTCCATGGCATCTGTCACCTCATGTGTCCCCCAAAAACTGCAAGAATGTAACAGAAAATTACAAATTTAACAAAAGTAGCAAATCAGACGCTGTCTGCAAACGCCGCATCCTTCAAAAACCACATCGCTTCAGAGCTAAATCGGACCAAATGAAAATTACTAGTTAAAACCAAACAGTTAATGGCCAAAAAGCTGATGGCGCTTTGTGTCATTACGACCTACGCACCAACTCTGTGACGACCCTGTGATAGTCTGCGTACAGCAAAAGTAATGGGTATGTGTCACCTTATTTGACATATGCATGTTTCCTCTCACGTATTAACTACAATTAGGTGAATGAAACCTCAATTAACAAAACTGTAGGGAAAAACTAGTATTAAATTACAAAAAAGCTTTGCACGAGATAATCCTACGCAGAAAAATCCCACGTTTCCTGCTGAGAGGATTTTTCAGAGTTTCAGAGCATTTGTGGGGATGTTTGGAGGGAGCAGCAGAGCCAAAGGCGTTCCCACCTCTGCTTCAGCTTTGTTGGTTGTGGTGAGCAGAGCCTCCAGCTCGCGGTGCATTGAGTCCTCATGTTGCTGACGGAGCTTCTCCTCAAACTCTGTCATTGCTCTCCGAGTCAGATCTGTAAGCAAACGAACGGATCGTCTTCATTTAATTTAACCGTAGATGTGTTGCTCAAAGATTAAATACACAGGCTGTTACTGGTTTCCAAATATATTTTAGAAAAAGAGCCACAGTTAAAGGAACAATTTTAATCTGTAGCTAGCTAATTTCTCTGTTCTATTATTTCTCTGTCAGCTACATAAATTTAAAAAGTGCTTTAAAAAAATAAAACTTTAAAGCTCAGGTTTGACAGGAATTGTAATCCTGGAATTAAACGCTTGTACTTTATCCTTAATACATCAAATATTAGGTCACACATTAAGCTTGGGAACAAATAATTACATACGGAAGTTAGTGCACCGCAAACCAATCAGCAGAAGCTCACTTTTAAAACAGTACGAGGTCCTTTTATGTCAGTGTTTGTGTCAATACTAAAGCCTGACTTTCAGGATGTCTGAGGACGTGGTGGAGTCTTCAAGTCGCTTTTTTACCCCTCTGGTAATCTTGGTGACGAGGAGTTTAAGGAAAAACCAGAAAATCTATTGACACTAACAACACTAATGTCTGAGAGAACAGACTTGCACTCAGAAAGTCCATCCTGCAAACTTACCAGCTACAGTCAGAGTCATTTTAACAGTGGGGGCGAGATCAGCCGCTGGCAGCTTTTGGTAGCTGTTTGTCAGCTCACAGTGAAAAATGGTCCCAAAGAAAAGCAGAGTGAGCAGCTGTCAGAGAACAACACACATACTCCTCATCCTCAGCTCAGAGGAAGCTCACAGAGCCGCTGCTCTGACCCCAAGCTTAATTCAAGGCCTGCCCCCAACCCCACACACCAATCACAAGCTGCCAGGGGGTTTGTCACAAAGCGCTGTGGACCGCTGAAACATCCAGTTAATCAGTTCTTTAAGAAACAGACATTACAGTAAAAATCTGATTTCTAGATTTCGGGACTGGCATTAGAAGTAAACAAAATATATATTTTTTTAAATGTCAACTTTATATTAAAAAATAAAAACTATCCAAAGTCCTTAAAGCATTGAGGTAGATCTGGCTGACAAGCCAAGGTCAGGATGCTCATCCTATAACAACTTCCTCAGTCACAGAGTAGATCCACCCTAAAACTGTTTATTCGTCTATTTTACCTTCTGCAGTTGCCCACAGTTGGGGGTCACCCACTCATTTCTTCATATCTACAATGATTCCCACCCCATCATTCTACTTTGACGAGTCTCTCAAGCTTCTGTAGATTTGATGGCCACAGCAAGTGCAGGTCGGTCAATAATATTCACTTTGGACTTTACCATGTAGTTCTTCACCACAGATGATGTATGTTATGGGTTGTTGTTTTGAAAGACACAGCGATGACCTAGATCTAATTTTGCTGCTGAACACTTGAGGTTTCTTTCAAATTTCTTCACGTCCTTTCTTTATGATACCTTTCACAATACTCCCAACAATGTTTCACTGAGAGGATGGTGTTCGTTGCCTGACCTTTCTTTTTCTAAACATAAGAAGAGCTTCAGTTTAATGACCTTCCAGTAAACATAATCTTTCTCCAGGTTGTCCTGAGCTTGAACATATCGCTTGTGCAGAAGTGGAGTTTTTCTTGGTGTGTAAAAGGTTCTGGTATTGACCTTCTTTAAGACTACAATTTCTGACTGGGAAGTCAGTCATTGCTGTCTTCGTAGTGGTTCTGGAGTCTTAAGCCACTTCTCTCACTAGTTTTCTTTTCAGCATGTTTGAAATCATCCACTTTTCATCTCTGTCAGGCTTTTTCTATACGGTGTGCAGAAAAAGTCTAAAATGTTTGTTTAGCATGTTTTTTCAAGTGACAAACCCTTTCTTAAGTTTTTATACTGTGTGTGAATTGGAAGTTATCCTTCACCTTAAACTCAATTTTGCTTTGAGCATCACAGAGATGAAGCATGTTGTACTTCATGCTAGTCCAGTTTTTCAGGGGGCTAATATTGTTGACAATAATTTTTTCGTAAGTTATTCTATTTTATTGTGTGCAAACAGAAATAATTTATGCTTTAAAGAAAACTGGTGTGTGTAGAAACGCTATGCTGAAAATAAAATATTAATAAAAAAATCAATTCACCTTTTTAAATGTGAGGTTTTGCTATATTTCTTCCATTCAGATAATAATTTAGTTGGTTTTCCAAGTTGGTTTGTTGCTGAAATCACCTGCATGTAAATTAAGTTCCCAGAGAAGCTTTAATGGTGACCTTTACCCTGACCTTTACCCTGCTGTTTAAAGGTCAAATGTTGAGATTCCGCTCCAGCTGGCACAACGTAAAGGCACGTATCATTGCACCACAAAGAAAAAACTGCAACGTTTGCATAAAATTCACTAAAGCTATCAGCTGCAGATTGTTGTGTGTCTATTTGGCTGTAGGGTGTGAAGACGGTGGTGAAACGTTTAGCGCGCACACACACGCACACAGGGCAGAAGCAGCTTCGTGTTTGAGCGCTTTTCAATGTTCATTTACGCTTCGTGCAAAGCAGCCACAGCTCTTACTGAGCTTTTACTCACCTGAACACTGTCAAAGTAACGGAAGGGCCTCAAAACACACCCGAGAACAACTTCAGACGGGGACCGAGTAGGGCTCAGACCGGGGAGGTCATTTTAATTTAAAAACAAATAACATTAAAAGGTGTCAACACGAAAAGTCGTCATCCTGCCTTTAGCTTGTAGCTGACAGCAGCCACAACCAGCTCCGCGCAGCGCGAGCCCACGGGGTGGTAAGTGACGTAACGGTGCGCCTTTTGTGATTGGCTAAAAACGCCTGTCAATCGAAGCAGGGGGCCATAATTTCATCTGCGGTACTGCTGGTCATTAACCCTTCTTCCATTTTCTACAGATGGATTCACCAAACTGCAAAACTCTACAAAGAAAACCCTGTTAACACCTGTTTAACACCTGTTTAACACCTGTTTAACACGCCCCCAAGCCCCTAAAACTGTCACATCTAAAACTTTTATGCTGTTTGCTGCAGGTTTTAGCCCCATTTCTTTATATTATTTATTTATGGTTATAACGGGAGGAATGCATGTTTTTAAAAGGAGCTGGTGGATATTTAAATTCATCTGTCTCTCTGTCTTTTGTAGACCAGTGCTTAATTTGACAAAAACAGCTTTAGTATAACTGCCATTTATTCTTTTGAAGTTAACAAGCTTTCATTACTGATCTCCTGTTTCCACATATCTTACTCTGGTTTTATTTGTATTGTATTCATTTCTATTAAAAAAAGAAAAATAAATCTTCTCTTGGTTCTATCCTAATTATTTTTCAAGGTGAAGTCTGTCAGTCTTTCAGAATACTAAAATTTTCAGTCTATTGTTGATTAAAAAAAGGTTTCATTTATATAAACACTGAAAGCCTATAGTTACCTATTAATTTAGTTGCAAACAGGAAGAGTCTGATTATAAATTAATAACTGAACGCAACACAAAAAAACCCTCAGCTGTTTATGTGCAGATTGATACTGCCCTCTGGTGGCTAATAGTCTTCTACTGCAACTGTCTGGAGGATTTAATAGAAATCATAAAGTAAAGGTATCATCACCACCCGGGTTGAGCTTTGTTCTGCCTTCTGAGGTTTTCAGAGTGGTAAAACACCACACTATGCAGTGTCTACCTTATAATGACACTGCATAGTGTACATAAGGTAGACACTGGCTAAAACTTTACAATATTGGTGCTCATTTCCCACACATCACTGCAAGTTGATTTACATGATTGAGATATAGAAAAGATATCAATAACATTTTAAAATAAGACTTAAAAAGGTTGTGCTGCACATAATGTCCCCTATACTGCATTCATGTCTTTCAGACTGTATTCTGACAGTGGACCATCTATTACAACAGATCCAGTAGGGTATGATAGTTGAACCCCAGTCTTTAACCTGCATTGTATCCACTGCTGAGACTCCTAAACATGAAAGAAGCACACGTGAGGCCTGGTTTGGTCTGTCGGTTTCTTGCTTTATTGGTGACGTTCCGTTACAGTTTCTGGACAGCTACTGCGTGTTATCTACCACCAGACATTTTTCAGTGTCTTGCAGATGTAGGAGGCCAGGCTATGTTCATTAAACAGGTTTTCTGAAAACCTGAAGTGGCCAAGTGACACACACTCACTCACACGCATAAACACACACACACAGAGGTGACACGCGGGCGCCAGCTTGGACGGTTTATTATGGTGGAATCTCAGAGCCGAGAGCAGCGCGCCTTTGGGGGAACTACATTCTGGACACCGGCGCGTGACAGTCACTGGGAGAGGAAATCCAGGGCGGTGTCTCGCTCCTCCACCAGCTCTGCCGCTGTGGCGTCCATCTTGGCTCGGGAGAAGTCATTGATGGGAAGGCCATCGACCACTTTCCAGGTCTTGTTCTGTGGATAGAGAGAGAAGAGTCAGTGGTCGAGCTATGAGATTTATTGCATTTTGTCCAAACTCAACTTCAACTAAGCCTGTCAGCAAAAGAGCATCGTTGTTACACTGTTGTTGTTGCTGTGCGACAAACATCAACTAAAACCATGTGACTAACCTACAGTTTTGGACACTAATGTATCTTATACATCATCTGGGAGACGAGTATATACACTTTATATACAAGTACCAGATATAATGCCGACTAAATTTACATGAATGTGATAAGGGGCACACGTTCATTTTGCAGCGGTTAAGTAATTAGGCAAGCTAGCAACCACTTCTGGTTGCTAGCATCTGATTTTGGTTAAGCGTTGGGTAACATTAGCCAGAATCACATTTGATCACGAAAACCAAAAGATCCGTTCAGTGAGATAAATGTCCTGTTGATGTCCACTGCAGTATTCTGCTGTTTGACAGGCTTTAATATTCACAGCGTGTTTTTTTCTTCTTTTTAGCTGACATCAGCTGACATCAGCTAGCATCAGCTGACATCAGCTAACATCAGCTGATATCAGCTAGCATCAGCTAACATCAGCTAGCATCAGCTGACATCAGCTAGCATCAGCTGACATCAGCTAACATCAGCTGACATCAGCTAGCATCAGCTGACATCAGCTAGCATCAGCTGACATCAGCTAGCATCAGCTAACATCAGCTAGCATCAGCTAACATCAGCTAACATCAGCTGACATCAGCTAACATCAGCTAGCATCAGCTGATATCAGCTAACATCAGCTAACATCAGCTAACATCAGCTAACATCAGCTAACATCAGCTAACTTGCTAACGCTGACAAACTGCTTGATGTCCAGGCAAAAAGAAATACACCCTCAACAACCTTAAAGAGTTTGTGTTCATTTTCTGAACCGATGGAGGCAGAAGAGTGCAGGTGGACATGCTGCTGAAAAGACAAATCGGTTTGCTACAGATTTACAAGCACTAACATTGTTTATTTAGCTTCACATAAGGACCATAAAGCAGTGTGGGAATGATCTGCAGCAGCTGTTTATGGAGACAGATGTATATAAACCAGCCCAACACAAGAACCTGGACAGATTTTGAACAGTCACTTCCTAATCTGGACCTATTTTACGGTCCAGCATGTATTCACCTTGATTTGGACTGGGAAAGAATAGATCAGGTCCTCTGGGATGTTGTAGGAGTTTCCAGAAGCATAGACACCCATGGAGACAAATTCACCCTTGAATACAGGTAACAGTTTCAATCAGTTTGCATCAATAATATGTAAGCAGAAATGTATAAAGAAAGACGACAAACTCAGCAACTTGTCTGGAAAAAAAGAAAAGAAAAAGCTTTTTTGATGTAATCTTACAGATCTAAAGATGAGTACTCACCTTTCTGACCATCGGGATTCTACGGAGCCCCGCACGGGACATGGGAGAAAAAAAAAATTAAGACGGACTTTTGCAAGATCTCGCAAAACAAACTCGGGATCTCGCAAAAGTTGAATTCCAACAATGGCGGCAGCTACTTAGTTGTAATATTACTCTTTCTGGGTCACAAAATACACTTTTAAGATATTTTGAGGCGTTAATGTAGTTGTGTAAACGTCAGATACCGGCTCGGTTTACAAGACATCACATATTTGCAAAAGTGCTCCAACGTTTTCGGAGAGCTGACACCCACTAGCTTGAAGCTAACGGGAGGTCGAGACCTACTACAGCCGGGAGGAACACCGCTTTCCCGGCACATCGTGCTTCGACCTCCCGGTCGGCTTTGAGCTGGCGGCCTCCGAAGAATGCGGCTAAAACTTTTGCGAGATCTCGCAAAACTTTTGCGAGTCCGTCTTAATTTTTTTTTTCTCCCATGTCCCCTGCGGGGCTCCGTTTCTTATTATTGTCAAACACTAAAAAAATAAAATAAAATTGAGCTGGCATTAATCTCTGTATCCACACTGACCTCCTTGGTGCCAAACCAGATGTCCCTCATGTGGTCACAGATGGCCTTGGCGGCAGACATGGCACTGGACAGCTTCCTGGCCTTGATGACAGCAGCACCACGCTGCTGCACTGTCTGCAAGATGAAGAGGAGAAGGTTTCACATTAGAACAAAGTTTCTGTCTGTTTGTTATGTTCGGCATGGAGTCAATAACTCACAGAGATGAAGTCTCCTCTGAGCCAGGCATCGTCCTTGATGGCTTGGTAGGCTTCCGTCTCGGCTCCCTGGAGGTTGACCTTAGCGTGGTGGACATCGGGGTACTGGGTGGAGGAGTGGTTGCCCCAGATGATGACGTTCTTCACTTGGTCAGAGGACACGCCACAGCGCATCGCCACCTTCAGGAGAGAATACAACAACAAAAACAGAAGTAGTATTATAAAATAGTAGGGGTGGGGGGAAAATCGATACTGTGTAGTATGGTGATATTTTGTTTGCTAATAATGTATCGATACAGGGACAGCAGAAATCGATATTTTGTTACAAAAAAGTTTTTGTGCTCTGACTTCAGAGCATGTTGATCCTTTTTCTGAGCAAGAATCCTGACATTCCTTCACTGTCCAAATGTGTTTAACTTTTTATGGCAGCAATAAACATGACAGTTTACTTATTTTAATTTAAGACATGTTTTATTTTAATTAAGTTTAAAACGTTTTTATTTAATGTAAAATTATATTTTGTTTTAATTTACTTTCAAATTCTTCAGTTGCTGAAGGGGCTGCATAGTTTTCATAAACTGCATAGTTCAGAATAGCTATAATTGTACCAGATGGTTGCGTTCAGTTAAGTTGGACTAGACTGTAATACAAACCGTTCAGTTTGTCAACAATAAAACTGAAATGAGAGAAAGACTGAGTGTGAGACTTTGATATTAGATAAAATGAATATTGATAAAGTTTACCTTTATGTACAGAATCTGAATATCGCAAAATATTTTAAAAAATTGCAATAATATCGTATCGTGGGATGTATGGTGATTCCCACCTCTATAAAATAGTAACCATGATATGTCAACACTATAATTAATGGTGCGTTTTCCAGTTAGTGATTATTCAATTTCAAATCTTTTATCAATATAAGCAAAAAAACCCAAAACAAACTGTTACTGGGGAACCAAAGGAAAGTTTGAGCACCTGAAAAAACACTTTGTGCAGCTAAATGTTCTGGGCACTTGTCTGTGCGTGATATTGTTCGGCTGTGTTTGCAAAGACAAATGTCAGTTTTAGATCTTAACGTACATCACAATATTATGATACGGTTTACTCATTGCCACCAAAAAACAAAACAAGTTTAAAGCATGTCTGGACAGATTTAGGGCAGAGACGAACTACAGTCACGTCAGATAGGATTTTATGCATTACTATAGTTCAATTTCATGATGACAACTCTCGTCAGCTTGATTTAAGAGTTTCTCACAGAAACTGTCCCAACAAGATGAGTGTTGCCTCAGTGATGTGTGGCCAACAGCAGGTTGTCCTGTATTATACAAAAGTATATTGTAAACAAAACAATAGTAAATTGTAAACACGTGTACCTGGGAGCAGGCTCTGTTGTGGTCCAGTCGGGTCAGGCAGGAGAAGTTCTCTTTAGGGATGGATGGAGCAGACTTGGAGGCGATCAGACAGTTGGTGTTTGCAGGGTTTCCAACCACCAAAACCTGTCAGGGTGAGATCCAAACATATCAGACACAGAGTCTGAGACACTTTCCTGAATTTGCTTTGCCTGCAGCAAGCAAATGAACAACTAGCAAAACAGAGTCACGGGGTGAGCAGAATTTAGAAGATGCTCAAATCTTCTGTTATCCTGAAAATACACATTTATTTTAAAAAAAATTAAAACTTTTAAACTAATGGAGTAATCAAAAACGTAATGTGGGTGTTTACAGTATACAGTATAGCTCTACGCTGGTAGTGACCTGAGTTTGTAGCTGCTCTGTTAAAAGTCATTTCTGAGCAGGGCGGGTTGTTATGGCCCACGGCGCTCTGTTGCATAAACAAACTCAGATATGAATCACAAATAAATTTAGCTCTCTTTACAAAAAGGACTTAAAACACAAATATTCTCCCCCATTTGTAAACACAACTCTGGCATGAAAAAGAAAGATTTCTGAAGATAAAGTACTCGGGACTAATCCTCACTGAATTAGAGATTTTAAGATTAGTCACAGTACAAAACGCAAGATCAACAAAACACACTTGATGGTTTTGACACGCAAAAGACTTTTTCTGGATAAGCACTTTCACTTCTGTGTTCATCAGCTGCAACTGGCTTATTAAGTCACAGGCTTTCAACAAAATATCTGAAAATAATATTAAACTAATATAATAATATTACCCCCACCAAAAAAAAAGCGAATGAAATGAACGTAAATATGGATAAAGTGAAAGTCGAGGGGTCACCTTGACAGTCTTCTTCGCATACTTGTCCAGAGCAGATCCTTGCGTCTTGAAGATGGCCACGTTGGCCTTGAGCAGGTCCTTCCTCTCCATGCCCTCCTTCCTGGGCATTGAACCCACCAAAATGGCGGCATCAATGTCCTTGAAAGCCACTTCTACCTTGTCGGTGGGGATGACCTCTGTTGGAGACGAAGCACATTAGCTGTCGCAATCGGGACTTAAATATTCCAATATTTTGACAACATTTTGATGAGCGAGAGGAGAGACAGCCTTTATTTGTCAGTTGCCCACAGTTGTTTTGCAAACCCCACACACATTTTCTTTCTGTGTTTATCATTACACTGCACCATCTGAACAAAGGGGCCCTGCAGGAACGTCATGATAAGAAAAAGTAAATGCACGGACTGATAAGACACACACTGATTTTTAAAACCAGCATTGGCACCCAGTGTACCCACACACTCCCTGCAAGCGTAACTTTGCCTTTAAATATAAATTTGAGATTTATTTCCCCCAATTTAACTTTTTTTTTAAACTACTTGTTGCCTTGACTCTGACTTTTAGGACATTTCAGGGCCTGGAGATTAGCTAACTGGGGTATAACCATAATTCATGGAGTAAATCATCACTGTCCTTGCACATTCTGTGATCACATGACCTGAAGACAACTCAGACATTTAGATTTTTTTTAAAGTTCTGACTAAAAATAGCGACTACTTTAATGAAAGTTACAGAAGCTTGGCATCTCAAAGAAACGTAGGGTAAAGCTGATTGGCCTACTATGCGATTATTTTTGTTCTTAGTTGTGTAAAAACTTTGGACAATAGTATTTATTTTTTAATGACAAAATCAGTGTGATAATTTATAAAAAATGATCATTTCCCAAGTAAAGATAGTCCTTGATAGAGTCACATTAACCTTCAACCAATTGTTACTGTAATAAAAGCTCATTGTTATTGAGTGACTGAGTCCACATGAATATCTGCAGCCTTGGCTGATTCTGCCTTTGCTGATAAGATGTGCTTGATGTCTGATGTTAGACGTAAGCCGGCTGCAATCAGCCTGGACTTCAGTCGGGGTTCATCTCTACTCCATTCATATTTGTCCCACCACTGCTCTGATTGGCTGCTGTGGTGCCTGAACCAGCAGCCAACCAGAAACTATACTTCAGACACTCCTCCAAAGAGCAGCAGTAGACAGAGAAGGCTTCTGCCCACAGTTTATTTAAAATCTCCATCCTTCTATCCACTTGAGCTTAAAATGAGCAATAAACAGCTAACATGATAGAGAGGTTTCTGATTCAAAATAATTTCACCATCATAGCAAAAGCTCTGCAGAATATTTGTCAACATCTTCAAAGGCAACACCGTTTAAGATTCCAGAAAATAAACAAGCAGTTGTTTTTGTAATTAAATGGCTAGTTTAGATCCAACTGATTGAGAAGATTCACCGTGAATTCTTGCCACGCACAGACACACGGTGTGGGCTTACCCTTCAGAATGGGGAGGGCGCAGTCCTGCAGCTCCATGACGACTCCATCCAGCACTGGCAGCATGGGGGGGATGTCCAGGAGGATCAAGATGATTGGCTGAGAACACAACATGGTGACATCACAGTAAGACAACTTGAATTATGGCGTTCAATGTGCATCATACAAGTTCAAACCAAACACTTTATTGTAAGTGATATAAAACAAACAAAAAACCCAAAAACCTTTGACTGATTTATTTGTAAGCAAAACAGAGTTTATCCATGAAAAACACTGATGTGGCTTAAAATTAGATTTTGCTAGTGGCTAAATCTAGGGACAGATAGATACTTGGGGAAATCCATGGTTAACATCAGCCGGGCATCTACAGAATTATTTCGTCTTTCATCTGGCTAACACTGGCTATTTCTAGCATGTCCTCTCATGTGTAAGCTCTTTCTAGTGAAAATGCGATCTCGAACAGACAGGATCAGTAATTTATCCAAACTCCCTGTGCAAAAGCAAGCAAACTTAAGTCACTTATTAATGCTTTGATAAAGTTATGCAGAGCTCATTTTATAAATGTCGAGAAAATGTGCAAAACACTTGTTTCAGTACAAGCAAGATTAGGATTTTTTGTAATTAAGGTGAATATAGCGTGAAAGTGAAAGGATCTGGGACAGATTAGCTCCTTTCTACACCTTTCGATGCATTTCCCGGTGTCACCTCCCACATGCAGTGACTCATTAAGGTCATGTTTTAAACTGCAATACTGGCATGGAATCAGGTTTCAGATGCTAAAGTAGAACCTGTTGTTCCTAAAACTTGTTCTTCCAAACCTTAACAAGTGTGGAAGTTTTCCCATGCTTTTCTCCAACGCCTTCCTAAATCCATATTAGTTATTAAAGCTCTGTTATTTTATTCTAATAGCATACCTTTGCATGATTCCCAGTTTAATACTCTTACACTGGCTTCATCTTCTAAAACAAGCTGTTTTAGCCCCTCCCACTTAGAGACCACACTCCCTTTAAGTCAACTTTCTGGCTGCACTCATCAAACATAAGAGTGAACAGCAAGTGGGAGGGGCTTTTGTGAGACTACTTGTTCATAAAGAGGCCTTTTATTTGAAAACTTTGTTCACTTCTCCTTTTTCCCTACACGCTCTCACAGATCAGAACTCCATTAACTATCCCTGAAAAGGCATGTTCACTACTCATAGTAATTCCATTATATAACAGTCCCAGTCAGAGCTCGGGATCTGGGAGAAGGGGACTCTGCTGCTTCTGAACGTTATGTAATCAAAGCTCAGAGTGAATCTCACCTGGTCCTTCCCGAACACATCTCCCTTGGCGATGCTGTACAGCAGGGAGTAGGCAATCTGGCCAGCAGCGCCGGTCACCAGAACACGGATTGGTTCAGCCTGCGTAGACAGAAACATCAGTGTCACTGACCCAGTTAAACAACTGAGGCAGGAAATGAAGGAGCAGTAACTATCACTGTTGGCTCACTGGCTGTGACTTTTCTTTCTAGTTGAAAAGCACACATGTATAACAAACTCAATCTTTACAATGAGGACAGTGACGTCTTCCTCATAGACAAAACTTCACAACAAAGTTATGAAAATTAGGACAAACAGAATGATCTAATATTCTTGCATAATAGCAAGAGTAGCAAAATTGTTGTTTATTTTCTGTGAGCACTTGGTATCATAAAAAATAAACTGCAGACAAGTGTGTCCAGAGCCCGCCTTGCATTATTTCTAACTGGGCGGTTTGTAAGAGACATTTCAATCTGATGGAGCTCCTGTTGTGATTGGTTACCCCAACAGATTGAAAGAAAAGGCCGCTGATGTAATTTGACGCCGATGCCACGCCATCGCCTCTCGTTCATATTAAAATGGAGGTTTTGATGTAAAGTGAAGCAGCGACTGTTACACAGTACAGCGGTGCACTAACAGACCGTTGCTGTGTTACATCTTCCGTGTTTTCGATAACGCATCTCCTTCCTGCGCCACAGCCCGCGCGTGCCTGCTTTGCCCTTGGGGCTCGTGCGAACACAAAGACAACCTTTATTAAAAACTCGTCACACCATCAGCATGAAGTGCGATGAAACAATTACTCTGCCGCCTTCTTGCCAATGTCAATGTTAACGATTAGTGCATCATTAAATAAACCGTTTTTTTAACTAAGATAAACGGCATTACGATATTCGACGTCTAGTTTACATAGTTACTATCAGCCAACGAGGTCAAAATACACCAGCTTACCATTTTAACTAGTGAATGCAGATAGGTTTGCTGTGCGGTGCCTGATTCCCCCTGTCAGAGTCGGACTGGACTGCGAGGTCACCTCTAGCCTTGTGTTGTTAGTCAGGCGGCGAACCGACTCTTCACACTCACCATGGGATTTGTAGTCCTTTTCAATATTAATTCAGATGTTTTGACACAGCCGAGAATACAGAAAAGAACCCATTCTCCCACAATGCATCACTCTGGTGAAACCGCGCCCCATTGTGCTGAATATGGTGGATGATTTTCTGAAAAAGCGTCCTTTTTAACAGAGCATCTATAAACTGTAGGTTGTCGACATCTTGTGGTCGGCAGCGGAACAACATCATTTGTTTCGCAAAATGACAGCTTTGTAACTCAAGAACGGCATTTTTTACACTTAAAGAAGCATGTTTAAGGCCCTCTCTATGGAAAGTTTTAAGAATGAGCAATCTGAAAAAACGAAAACACTAATGGAATAACATAATAACACTGGGAATATGGGGACTCAACATTGACCCAATGAATGCAACCACATAAACTTTTCTGGCCCTAAAACTACCGAAATATATCAAGAAGTGGATGAATTCCCTTCAATAGTCAATTAAGTATTCACAGAACTGAGGTGAAACAAACACACACACACACACACACACACACACACACACACACACACACAAATTCCCCTCTTGCTCCTGCAGGCAGTCTTTATTCTTCAAGCTGGGTCCTCTACCCGAGCTGGCAGCTTGAGGGTCCTGCACAGTAGCTTTGCTGTTCCTAGGACGGCGCTCTTCTGGACAGAGATCTCAGATGTTGTTCCTGGGATCTGCTGGAGCCACTCACCTAGCTTCAGGGTCACTGCACCTTGTGCTCCGATTACCACGGGGACCACTGTTACCTTCACCCTCCACACCTTTTCGAGCTCTTCTCTGAGCCCTTGGTACTTTTCCAGCTTCTTGTGTTCCTTCTTCCTGATGTTGCTGTCATTCGCTATCGCTACGTCTATCACTACGGCTGTCTTCTTCTGTTTGTCTACCACCACTATGTCTGGTTGGTTAGCCATCACCATTTATGTCCATCTGTATCTGGATGTCCCACAGGATCTTAGCTCGGTCATTCTCGACCACCCTAGGGGGTGTCTCCCATTTTGACCTCCGGACATCCAGGCCATGCTTGGCACACACTATGGTGTGGTTATGGCGTTCCATGTATGCTCTGCCTGCTAGAATCTTGCACTCTGCTGTGATGTACTGGAGCGTCTTTACACAGCCTTCATCTGGGGCCTTGCTTGGTTGTGATAGACCCCAGCCTCTAAGGATCTTGTACTTAGAGCTTGTTCATGTGCTTCCATGATTAGAGCCTCTGTGCTGTCTTTCAATCCAGCTTTGTCAGCCTACTGGTAGGATTTCTAGATGTCAGCCACTTCCTCTATCTGTGGTACATACCGTGCAGAGGGCTTGTCCTTCCATGATGGTTCCTCCTCTTGCTCTACTTTCTTGGGTTGCTGCTGCCTCAGGTATTCATTGAGCACCTGGTCGGTTGTGGCCGTCTTCCTGATATAACCGAGGATGTTCGTTGTCTCATCTTTGACTGTGGTACTGACACTCTCTAGTCCCCGGCCTCCTTCCTTCCGCTAAGCGTACAGTTTCAGGGTGCTGGACTTGGGATGAAACCCTCCATGCTTGGTCAGGAGCTTCATTGTATTGATGTCAGTGGCTTCTATCTTCTCCTTTGGCCAACTTATTATTGCAGCAGGGTACCTGATCGTGGGCAGGGCGTGGGTGTTATAGCCCAGATCTTGTTCTCTTCATTCAGCTCACTCCTCAGGACTTGCCTGACCCTCTGCAGAACTTAGTGGCTGCTTTCCTAGCGGCCTCTGCGTAGTTCCCATTTGCCTGTGGGATTCCCATGTACTTGTAACTGTCTTCCATGTCTGCAATGTTGCCTATGCAGAACAGCAGTGGGGACAGAGCATCTCCTTGGTAGATCCCACACTTGATGGTGACTTGTGCTATGGGCTTGAAGTCGACCTCTATTGTTGTACCCACTGAGTTTGTGATGAAAGCTCTTAGAGTCCTAAAACACGGTGGAGGTAGAGATTGCACGTGTGGTTAAGAGTTTAAGTGAGTCACTAGTGTTTATTGATGATTGAACTGCTGATAGCAGTAGCAGGATCAATCTCAAGTATACAGAATCTCTTCATTGTATCAGTGAGCCTCTTACATGAACCAAGCCTTTTGGACCCTTATCATCCATGGAAAGTACTTCTGGAACTTCCTCAAAGGACTTGACGATTTTTTCCATTAAATTCAAGATGAAGTTCATCATGCATTACATGACATTAAGTGTTTATAGATTAATGTCAAACCGTTGTCTTTTCCCGTTAACGAGTGAACATTTTGCGACTGTGTGAGGTGTCAGAATTTCTTATAGTTTGCATTTTAGAATTCAAATTCTTTACAGTCTTTTCATTATTATTATTATTATTTTGTTGAAAAACAATAAAAATCAAATCAGGCCAGCAAACAGGTGTTATTGCACAGGGATTGGTATAATACAGGTTTATACTCCCGAATTAATTTTTTATAGTACTTTCAAGCTCAGAATTGGATATGAATAATGGAGTCATTTCAATGATTTCATGTTTACTTATTATTATTATTATTATTATTATTTATTTATTTTAAATAATAATAATAACAACAACAACAACAACAACAACAATAATAATAATAATAATAATTATTATTATTATTATTTATAATTACAAAAATAAAAAAACAAAATAATTTTTCAACTATGAGATAAAGTATTTCTCATTCTCTCTGTAAGTCAGAAGCATAGTAGATGACACCTTTTGGCTACCAACAATATTATAAATAGTAAATGCATCTCTGACTATTCACACCAAGCACATTTATTCTACATCTAAGTACTTGGAACCTGTGTATTTTTAAAAGACCAGGATTTTCAGGCTCATCAGAACTCATGAGGTTCCCTTACTAACCTGCTCAAGAATCCCTGAAATCCTGTTAAATGTTTCCTCTGGGATTTTTTTCCCTACTCCAAGACTCCTATAACATCATGTAGGCTTTTTTTTTATTTACCACAAGTCTTTGCCTTTGAGACTTTTGTTTCAGTTGATTTGTGTCCCCTTTAAAGCATCTAAAACTCTAAAGATTTCATTTCAAACTCGAAGCAGCAATATGTTTTCCTCAAAACATCGCCCCTGATGTAGATAGTAGAAAAAGTCTATCTGAAAAAGTCAGTCAGTTTTACAGTAAGGTGTGAATTGTTTTGATTGCTTTCAAGTCAGGGCCAAAAGTGAACAGTTACTTTTGGTGAGTTCACTTAATGCACTACAGGAGGCTAACATGATCAGCTGCTATCTTGTTAAGTTGCCAGTCAACCTAGCAGGGGGTAAAGTTGCACTGAGCTGAGCTATCTAATCTGCTGTTGTGTTGTGGCACAACCAAGGTCACAAACAAGAGTCAGGAGGCTGAAGTGATCTGATAGCTTAGCGGTTAGAATGCATTTCACATGGGGAAAATAAAATAACTTCAAGCTGTGAGTCCCCTGTTTTTCGCAAGTCATTCCTCTGCCCTCTTTCCACTCTAACTATCCAATGACGCCAAAACTTCTTTCTTTTTAATGTACTTTCTCTATGCATCCTTTCCCATTGCTCATTGATGCTTAACCTATAAAAGAAATCCAAATTTAACAACAAAATGTAGCCTTTTAAAAATATTTAACCACAGTTATACTGATAGTTACACTGAATTGTAAATGATTCCTTGGCTTTAAATGGGTGTCAATCATAATCAGGGACTGCAAATATCCAATCTGAAAAAGAATTACAACACAATGCGGAAAGCCTGAATGGGAGAGTCAAGGCTGTAGCGGCACATTTTCATATTCAGCCATCACACATTTTTTGGCTGTGTAGTGTAATTTAGCAACTGATAACTGAAGGGAGGGAAATAAAGGAATGCAGGGTCTGCTCTAGGAGAAAGAAACAGAGGACCAAGTGAGTTTTTCAGTTACAGTCAGAATTATTCTGCATATCCTTCAGCTCAGCCATGTTGGATTTGTGTGGGCCCAGTTAAACTTTCCCGAAACAGGTCTGTGTTGGCGGTAGCTGGGCGGGAACTGACCGCGGTGCTGATAATCTGCAGCGTGGTGTACTGAATCAAAGCAGCGGGAACAACCACCGGTGTATGGCCTTCAAAATAAAAGGATGAAAAGTGTATAATATTTGCTAAGCCTTCATTGGCAGACAAAACATCTATGTTACACGATCTATGTCCTTTTATTCTGTTTGTATAGTTTTAAGGATGTTTTTCTTAGGTGCACTGTACATGGGTTCCTGTATGAGCTGGGAGAGACTCCAGCAAGCCAGGGAATTTTTTTGTGTGTTCATTTTTCATGCAGAGCAAAGGTTTCGGGTGTTAATTTATTATTCATTCAAATGTTTTAAGTTTACTTTGTGTAATTATTTACTTAAAAAACAACATGTTTTATCATAGTTTTAATTTGGACATTATCATAATATATTTACTATTGTACTTTCTGTCGTGCCAACGGTGTATCTTCATGCTGGAGTTAAAAAAAACCAAAACAAAATCGGGGAGCTTTTTCTTTTATTTTGAAGAAACCCTGCGGAAGTTGGTTTGCTAGTTTGGTTTGTTAGTTTGGTTGTCAGTGTAAGCTTTACCAAAGCTGCTAAGTGTGAAGGCGACTGCTGTTGTCAAATCAATGACAACGGGGTGAGAGAAAGACGCAACCTGCTGAGTTTCTTCATTCACATCAATGTAGCACAGGTTTTCCGGTAGCCAGTTTCATACCAGTAGTTAAACGCAAAAGGCCCAGGTGAAACACAACATAGGGCTGTATAAGTTAGAACAAACGACAATGACATGCACCTGTCTAACGCAGACATGAATTATTAATATCAATTAGTTTGAAAGCTAAAGTGAATAGTGACCGTTTGCGTCGGTCAAGTTTGACTTTAATGATGCGTTCAAGGACGCGTCGTCAGCTCCGTCCCCAAGGTGGTAAAACTAGCATCCTATGCTTTGCTGATGCTGATTTCCACTCACCTGCGATGAAACGGTCCGCATCACCAGATACATGGAAGTCAGCAGCGTTAACATGGTGCCGCTGGTGTTTAGTTGTCTTCTACTAAAAACAGACGTCCTCTGAAGCAGAAATGGCGCCTCAGTAACGAGAGAAAGACACACAGACACCCTCAGAAAGAGAATACGGCAGGCGAGGATACCACCGCGACACCAAAAGCGACTGTACCCGCGCTGCAGTCACATTCACGGCTTCTTGTTTCTCGTATGCCCGAGTCACACCTCCACTCTCTACCTATACACACACATTAACACACAAACACACACGATTGCTGCAGTCCGTCTAGTCCCTTAATGAGATTTTGAGGACGGAAATAGCCTCTGACCAAACCGCTAAAGCTTTTCCTCTGCAACCATAGGTGTAAATTAATCGTCATAATGGGCGTAATATAGTAGTGCCTTTCTAATAAGAATATCTGTAGTAGGTGACGTCACTGCAGGGGAACGGGATATCATGGCTGCTCCGACCCAAAATGTATGTTTTTCAGGTCACATGAGGACTGCTGCAGAATCAGCGCTGTCTTGGAAGGAAAGCAAGGAGCAATAGTAATGCAGGTATTACAGAGATGTGCAAAGACATTCAGACAGGGCTCGATTTAAAGACGGAAAAACTCACAATGTTCAAATAAACTGTTTTGAGGTTAGGGGAGTTCGGATACAACAAAGTTGGCCACAATTATATTTGATCATGTAATAATCAATCTATTGTTTCCTGATTCATTGATTTAACTACTCTTTTGATGATAAATGTTCAAATGGGAAGATGTAACCTAAATTATATTTACATTTTAAGGAGACTAAGGTGAAATATAAGTTTGGACACACCATCTCATTTAATGTTTTTTCTTTATTTTTACTTCTTTCTACCATATATCTGGAACAAACTCCCAGAAAGCCTCAGATCAGCTGAAACACTCAGTTTATTTAAATCCAGGTTGAAGACTCACTTATTCTCAGCTGCATTTGAATAAAGCACCAAATCCACACTGTTTTACTTTTAAACTTAAATTTCAAAACTTACATTTTAACTACTGATTTTATCTACTGTTCTGATTTTATCTACTGTTCTGATTTTATCTGTTTTGATTTTATATACTGTTTTGTTTGTTTGTTTGTTTGTTTGTTAGTTAGTTAGTTAGTTTGCTTGTTTTAATCAATTTTAAATCATGCTTTTTATTTGTTTTTGTTTCTAATGTCTCTGTAAAGCACTTTGAATCACCTTGCGGTTGAATTGTGCTATACAAATAAACTTGCCTTGCCTTACATTGTAGATACATACTGAAGACATCAAATATATGAAGCAAGATATATGGAATTATGTAGCAAAGAAAAAAAAAGATAAATAACTCTAAATATATTGCTTTGTTGACAGCGCCGCAAACCGTTGGCCTTCTCTCACTGAGCTTCATGATGTAGTCACCTGAAATGGTTTTCACTTCACAGGTGTGCCTTGTCAGGGTTCATTTGTGGAATTTCTTGCCTTCTTAATGAGGTTGGGACGATCAGTTGTGTTGTGCAGAAGTCAGGTTGGTACACAGCTGACAGCCCTATTTGACAACTGTTAGAATTCATATCATGGCAAGAACCAATCAGCTAAGTAAAGAGACATGACAGTCCATCATTACTTTAAGAACTGCAGGTCAGTCAGTCCGGAAAATTGCTAAAACTTTGAATGTGTCCCCAAGTTCAGTTGCAAAAATCATCAAGCGGTATGACAAAACTGGCTCACATGAGGACCGCCGCAAGAAAGACGGTGTTAAATCTGTCAGTTTTTAAAAGCAAGGCTCCATTGTGTAAATGAGCATATTTATGCATAGTGTAGCAGTGTTCATGTCTACTTTAAAATCACGTTAAAAAGCTCGTGTTCACAAAGAAAGATGCAGAGTTGCAGTGAGCTGCAGTAAGTAAACATACTGATGCCAGTAGCTGTGCGTGCTGACATTGTTCACAAAGGACATTTTACACGCTGGCAGGTTTCTGACTGGGGGACCTGTACCCATTAAGATCATTCTGTGAAATCCTTTTGGGTTAGTTAATGATAGAGTTGAACGTTTTCTCCCCTCTTATGCACAGATGCAGCACCGATTCATTCTGTGAGTTATATTTGTATTCTTGTACTATTCTTAAGTCAGAATGAAGTCGTTTAACAAACTTTCCTATGAAAGTAGTCAGGTGGAGACTGACCAATAATAACTGAAAAAGTATCCAATACTCACTGAAGAAGTTGAGTTTTGCACCGTACCGTGTGTATTATCACTCTCGCTTTAAATACTGCGGCTATTTAGGGAAGGGAAACAGAAAAAGAACGGTAGACACAAAGTAACTCCTAAAAATTATACAATACTTTTCAAACGATTGTAAATGTGTGAAGTTTCATACTGTTGCACATGCTGACTCCTGTCAGTAGAGGTCACTGTATGCATACAGGTGCAATATGGTGGCTTCTCTTTTGCAGTCAGAGGGGTCATGTTTCGAGAATATTTGGAGTAGAAAATAGTTAAGCACACGTGAATATGTATACAGAAATGAAAGAATGTTATTTCAAATAGTTAATAGTAATGTTAATAAATGCTATATATTAATATTAATTAACTCTCTCCAACTGCTCTGTGGAACAAGACATGGCTTTTATTATTATTATTATTATTATTATTATTATTATTATTATTATTATTATTATTATTATTATTATTATTATTATTTTCTGCAAAGTGCTGGTCTTATAAATTAATCTTATGGTCTATGAATTCTGTCTGGCACAGTGGTTAGCACTGGTCTTGGGTTTGAATCCACCATCTGGCTTCTGTGTAGTTTGTATGCTCTGTCTGTGTGTGATCTCACTGCGTTCCTCCCACAGTCCAAAGACATGCTGTTAGTGGGGTTAGGTTAATTAGTAATTCTAAATTGCCCATTGGTGTGAAAGGTAGTCTGTCTCTCTATGTAAACCCTGTGACAACTAAAGCATTTACTTTAGCATTATATAAACCTTTTTGCAAATAAAAAAAAGAACAGTTCTGGTGATGACAAATACTCACATAGCTGTGACCCCCACTGACCTGGCAGCCTGCCCCTGCTTCAATCTTGTGATAACTTATTGTGAGGTGAATTCTTCTTTCATGCTGATTTTGGTAGCACAGATAGTCACGACTAGGCACACTTAAGTTATTTGACCAGCATGTCCAAACCTGGCAAATAACAGCCAGCCAGCTAATCAGTCAGTCAGTCATAGCACACATAATCTGAGTACGTATCAGTATAAGTAATATGGGGAGAGAAATCCTTACACTGGGGCTCTTAAAAAGACAGTTTGTTTGGTTTTAACATCATGTACAGACAGGGGTTAAAGTTAGATTTGGCAGGTGGGGGGACTCTAAGATCAGGTGTACTGGTGCAGAGTGGGGAAAAGAATCAGTATAATTTGTGTTGTGAGCCCCAGTAGATTTTTCTTGCGTACAAAATGTCATTAGCAGACATGCTGATGTTCCAATATTAGCTTTCCAAACCCGCAACACTATAAAGTTAGAATAAAATATATAGTTGAGTGAATCTAATCAACATCATCACTTTAAATATGAAATGATTTCTGGTACTGTAACCTAGTAACAGTACCTTAGATGTAACCAATCCAACATACTGCATCACAATAGTACAGACTAACTAATTTAGCCTGCCCTTAACTGCCTGTATCATGGCAAAATGTGTAATAGAATAGCACAAAATTATCATACATCGGTTTTTTTCTCCAAGATATAAAAAAATAAATTAGCAAACACATTGTGGTTAGATCTCATGCCGTATTTAAATTCTATAAAATAAACGAGAACATTAGATGTAAGAGTTAAAAGTCTCAAAATAATCGTCCTTCCTCTCCATAACCAGTGTGGCACATTAACGTTTTTATTTTCTTTTTTTTTGTTCTCCCTGGGCAATACAGCAACTACACATTCGAAAAGTTGAAATTAACAGGCACTTAAAACTGCTACGTGTCTTCGACATCTAGCTAGATGTTTAAGTATCAGCAACCACAATCTTACATCTGCATCATGAATGAGTTGAAGGTGTGAGTCGTGGGACGATATTTTGTTCTTATTATTGAGCGAGCATCTCAATGCTGTCAGTCTCTGTTTTGCAACCCTATTCCAGAGTTGATTCTGCTCTATTTTTATTAAACCGTTGCAGTTACTGTTTTAATTATGAAAATGTTCATGGTATCCAGTTGAAGACGCTGTTTACAAAGCTTAATTCGGGAACAGTGAAGTCGACATTTTGACATTGTCTTTCACATACTGGAACGTGTCCAACATCTAGCGTAAAGCTTCATGTTCTAGTTTATACTATAAATCTTGTGTTCATTGTTGTTTAGTTAATTAAAGTCATATAAATGTGAGAAACTGTCTACTCAGGGCCCCTGGTATACCAAGTGCTTGCAGTGAACTGAGGGTTTGGCCTAATATTCATTGGTTATTGATCTAGTTTCATCACACAGACCTAGCAACCCTAAACAAAATAAAATTTAGTTCAGATCCTGGGCTTTTGCATTGTATTGTCTTACTTGTTGACCTATTACAAGTGTGCTTCACAATAAAAATGTTTGTAATTGGGAATTGCTCTTTTGAAACTATTTCTGTTTTCTGCTACCTGCGGACAAATGCTCTGCTCTGTTTACTAACTTGTGTGATTAGATGCTAACCATGGTTTCTACAGAAGCTTTTTGTTTCTCCCACTCTTTCTAAGCGGTACAGGTGACAGTTCTTGGGCTCTTTCTAGTGACCTTTGTGTCATTTTGAACACAGTTTTAGTGTCAACTAAGATATTATAGTTATGTCATAGTTTTTCTTCATCACTTTTTCTTCTTTTGAGTGGTTAAAACATTCATATACACCAGGGCTCATTATTTAGTTTCAAACCGCGCAGACACATATCCTCTGTAATAATGATACAGATCTCTACTTTTAAGATTAGGCTTCAAACTTTCCTTTTTGCTAAAGCATATAGTTAGGGCTGGACCAGGTGACCCTGAATCCTCCCTTAGTTATGCTGCAATAGACGTAGGCTGCCGGGGGATTCCCATGATGCATCGAGTTTTTCCTTTCCAGTCACCTTTCTCACTCACTATGTGTTAATAGACCTCTCTGCATTGAATCATATCTGTTATTAATCTCTGTCTCTCTTCCACAGCATGTCTTTTATCCTGTCTTCCTTCTCTCACCCCAACCGGTCGCAGCAGATGGCCCCGCCCCTCCCTGAGCCTGGTTCTGCTGGAGGTTTCTTCCTGTTAAAAGGGAGTTTTTCCTTCCCACTGTCGCCAAAGTGCTTGCTCATAGGGGGTCATATGATTGTTGGGTTTTTCTCTGTATCTATGAAGCGCCTTGAGGCGACTTTTGTTGTGATTTGGCGCTATATAAATAAAATTGAATTGAATTGAATTGAAAATTGAAATTGAATGATATCGGTTGTGGATCCTTTCTGGCCTTTGGATTGTGTGGCTCGATCCTGGTACGTTGGACTTTTTATAATCCAGCTGCAGATGCCCAGTCAGGTTGGCATCTGATGTTATGGTGCAGCAGGAGACAATGGAAGGTAGCTGCTGTTGGGGAGTGCGATTGTCACGGGAGGGTGTGTTTGAGCTGCAACAATTTTCAAGTGGGTATAACGTGCCAAAGTAAAAAAGAATCTTAAATTCACTAGAGGAACCAAGTAATGAGATGATAAATATAATAACTTCAGCTGTCATTATATATAACAGTTGTAAAGTCGTAGTATTACACTTCTGCGTACATTTATGAGGAAGTATGGATTTTTTCTTCTCATTCTGAAGCTTCAGGAGCTGGAGTTAGTGGGACACAACATTTTTTGCTGGAAGCTTAGATTTTTCTCATGGTGAGCATTCGCCATTCTGTATGTCTCCCATTGATATACATGCTTTATGTAGAATAAACACTTCTAATACAAACGATGTTTTTCTGGGAGGTTAAAACTGCTTTTACATGCTGTTTTCTGTTGATTACTGAGCTACTGCAGCTCAAAACTACATCCAGTACCAGCTCTTACTCTACAGTCTAAGACACCACATGCTTAAGAAGACTTAACTCTTTAATTTGATTTGATTTGATTGAATCTTTATTTTGAACATGTTGAAAAAGTACAACAACATAGAATTAAAAGAGACAAATGAACAAAGCAAAACAAAAAGAAAACGAGCAACCACAACTACAAATAACTTTCATGTTCAAAAAGGAGCAGGAAGAAGCATAAGCTTATTTAATCCCACCCCTTTTCCACTATCTAGTAGATTACAGAAATACCTACTTGCCTTTACATTATATGTCATGTGTATATTTTTTTTATTATTCATCCAATCGCTTCTGCTTATCCTTTTTTTAGGGTCGCGGGGGGCGCTGGAGCCTATCCCAGCTGTCATAGGGCGAGAGGTGGGGTACACCCTGGACAGGTCGCCAGTCTGTCGCAGGGCCAACACACAGAGACAGACAACCATTCGCGCTCACATTCATTCGCACATTCACACCTAGTGGCAATTTGGATTATCCAATTAACCTATCCCCACAAGCTGCATGTCTTTGGACGGTGGGAGGAAGCCGGAGTACCCGGAGGGAACCCACGCAAACACGGGGAGAACATGCAAACTCCACACAGAAAGACCCCGGCCTGATGTTGGAATTGAACTCAGGACCTTCTTGCTGTGCGGCAACAGTGCTAACCACCGTGCCACCGTGCTGCCGTTTTTAAAATATTTTTTAAATATATATATATATATGTTTCTATCTATCCATACATACGTATATACACATACGCACATATACACATTTTCAATAACCCCAGTAACACCTCAAAGGATACACAACCTACAAATATATATATACCCATACCAACATACCCATGCACCCGCACACACATGAAAATATTGGACAAGAACACCCTATCAAATCTCTACCTCTTCCCTGTACCCTGTAAAAACCATCTCCTTAAACCGCTTTTTAAACTGCGCCATGCTCGGACATTGCTTCATATCTTTACTTAGTCTGTTCCACAGCTTCACTCCACACACGGAGATGCAAAAACATTTTAATGTTGTACGGATACGAGGATGTTTTAAATTTAATTCCCCCCTCAAATTGTATCCCCGTTCCCTTTTAGAAAACATTTTTAGAATATTGTCAGGAAGCAGGTTATTTATTGTTTTATATATAATTTGTGCAGCGAGAAAATGAACCAGATCTGTGAATTTTAGAATTTTTGATTTTAAGAATAGTGGATTTGTATGATCTCTGACCCTTTAAAACCTGAACCATGAAATAACTGCCAGAAATCTTTAATTGTTTGATAATGGAGTGTTTGTTGAACCTTTAGACAAAATATATAAGAATATATCTAATTGTAATCTGCATATACCTGTATATGAGTTTTAATGTGTATCACATTTGCTACATAAGGCATTTTTGTTTTTGCAATTTAGTCATTAAAAATGTGTCATGCAACATGTGTACACACACACACACACAAATGCAAATCAGGAAGCACAAAAAGTCTAGTGTGTGTTTTTCATTGGGGGCTCGTCACATGAAACACCAACTGCCTGTTACAAATATTTATAATCAGCTGGTACTAATGAGCAACATTTGTTCTACTTTAAGCCATTATTTATTTTACTATGTTAAAATATCAATGAAATGACAAATTAGACTTTGAGTTAACATGTAAAAAAACATGAAAAACTGTGAGTAATCATATAATTTAAGTGAGAAGCCAGGCAAAGAGTGATTAAAACAACCATTATGAAGACAACCAAGGGAACAGTGTCTCCTGCCCAGCACAGAGTTCAAAAGGCTCCACTTCCTAGGAGCCAGGCCTAGGAAGTGTGCCGGAGGGAGAGTCCATGAAATAGCGCAGCCTGAAGAGGAGACGTGGGCCTGTTCTCCTTTCGGCCCACTACCAAAAGGAGGCGCTGAAGGGGTTTGGTGCAGTATGTGTTGGATGGCAGCCACGTGTGGAGTCCCTGGTGGATGGAGTCCCGACTATTGCAGCTGGTGTTGATGGGTCATGGAATGTGACCTGTCTGGTGAGGAAGAGCGAGTTAGGTTGGGAGATGTTGGGTTCATCTCAACACACCTCTTAAACTCTGTTCCAGTCAGTCTGGAGTTGCCCTCAGTGAGGGCTTGTGGGCTAGGATGGTTGTCCATCTTCTTGGTTTGCTGCCTATACATTGGCGTCTTTATTGGCGGGCAAAAGGTTGTTTCCCTGCACCTTTGGGCCAGTGACCAGGTCCTGATGCTTTTTTTCCGCTTATGCAACAAACAACTGTTTAGAGTCGCTGGATGGGGTGCTCAGAGGGGATCCATCTGCTGACTCCATTGTTCTACTGGGAGACTTCAAAGCTCACGTGGGGAACTGCAATGAGACCTGGTGAGAGGGCTGTGATTAGGTTAAAAGGCCTGCCTGATCTGAACCCGAGTGGTGTTGTCATTGGACAAAGTTTTGTCCATAAGAAACACCATGTTTGAACATAAGGATGTCCATAAGAGCGTGTGTCACCAAGGTTCATCAGAACTGTGATCATATGTTCTGGACACTTGAGTGAAGAGAGAAGCTGAGCTGTCAACTGATCACCACCTGGTGTTGTGCTGAATTAGGTAATGGGGAAGGATAGATCTGTCACACCTTAAGGTATAGTGAGAGTGTGCTAAGAATGCATCGGGCATTGGTCTGTAAGATCTTCAACTCTGCAAGAACCATTTTTAGTGAAATAAAACAGAGCTCTAGAAATTCGAGTCTGCTCTTGTGCTGTATTTTATCTCCATAAAATACAGCACAAGCCATGTGGTTGGTGTACTGAAAAAGGGTTGTTTTTCCCAAAAACACTAAATGCACTATGCTTAAAATTAGAGATGGTATCTGTTTCCCCAAACCAAACTAAGTGCTGGATCCAAAAGAGAGAGGCCTGAGAGCTGAGGGCTCTCCTTCTCCTTTTAATTTTAGAAACTCTAGGAACCACAAGTATGTCTGATGCAGCTGAAGTGGTCTATTGGGATAATATAATACTAAAAGGTATAATAGGGCTTCATTATTCAGGAATTAGTGAGAGAAGAAAAAGAAAGGAAAAGAAAACACAAGCAAAGTATGGGAAAATGATGACAAAATATTGACATGCTGCAGTGATATCTAAATTTAGGGAGTAGGAATAGATGGAGAATAAGCAGTAAGTGTATTGCAGCAGTCTGAGCATATAATAGAATAACTAAGGGATAGTTCACAGTCAGCCGATCCAGGCCTAACTATAAACTTTATCGGAAAGTTTTGAATCAAATTTTAAAACTAGAGAAGATGTCTGTCCCTTGAATCCAAACTGGATGCTGGTTCCACCAGCATCCTACACAAACCTCGTGAACTCCAGTTTTATTTTGGAGGAAATAGTCACCCAGCTTCAGGAATACTACAAGAATGTTATAATACAAGAAACTGATTCAGGTTCTTTTCTTTGGTGATTACATTTCATCTACGCTCTTGGGATACACTGAGATAGCAGCACACACTGTTACTCAGATTTAGCAGAATCTTCAGAGTGAGCTGTTTGGCATAGGCAGTCCTATTAAGGAGTGTCCGTCTTCCCTTGCCACATGGTCACCTCTCTATTGCTGTTGCTGCCAATGACTTATTGCCCCGCACTGCAGCAAGTTCTTTGCAAGAGGAAGTGTGGCTCCAGGTGACATTCTTCCCCTGCACAGCCTCAGTTCAACCCTGTATCTCTTTTGGCACCTACCTACTGGTGTGTCCTGTGCAGAGAGAGTCTGGTGAGGATCTTCTGAATGAGCTAGCGAGTCCTGTTCCACCTAAACCTGAGCTGGAGGAGTTTCAAACTGCCTCTGCATGACCTTCTCCACTTCCACCTCTTCCTCCACCTCCGCTGCAGACCGTCAGCCAACACACTCTGTTTGTGGTTTCTTTTTTTTTTCATTTTAAAAGGTTGCTGATAGAGTATTACTTGTGTCCCTTTTCATTTTTTTAAAATCTGAATTTGAGCTCCCCGTAGCCATAATGCTAAAATATTTACCATACAGCCCCCAGAAAGACAAGCTGCATAGCTCGACTTGGAAATAGTTTGTTGACAATAATATTTCTCATTACTGTGAGCTCTGGTTGCAATTATGAAGCTGTCTGTCAGGTTGTCAGGATGGAGGAGGAATGTAGAGAATGCAGTTTTCTGTCTGTTCAGCTGGATATTAGCGCCGTCGTAACTGAACATATAGAGACAAAGAACTTAAATGTTCCTTCTTCTGAACCAGTTGTTGTCACTTTTGAATTGGCATCCCTCCTGCAGCTTGTCACTTGTTTGTTATGACTCATGAACCAACAATATGGGGATTAGGAATATTTTCAGGAGCTTTCAGGAACACAGACAAAGAGGAATGTGATTGTATCGGACTAACGGTTTTCGTTTGGTGCATGGTTGACACTTGAAATTAAGGGTAGTGAGAGCTTCTACTGACCTAAGGTTGAACTTACTGTAGATGATCTCATCTACGACGGGTGGCTGTCTCCTCAGTTGTGCGTGACTCAGATACATGAAGCTGCCGGCTTGGTGTCTCCACGCCGTCTTTGTCTTCATCTTCACCCCTATGAAGCCAACACCCATCCGCCTTTTTGTACCTGTGGTTTCCAACCTGGTGGTGGTTAGCTTTGTTCATCTGCTCCTTGAGGCCACTCTGCTGGCCGCTTGAGTAGATTCATATCTCAGCAAGAGTGACATGTGCACGGTCACATTCCAATGGGGATTTGTAGAGTAGATCGGAGAAACTCATCTAAACCCAGGATTAAAGCTCAGAGCCAGTTCAGATGTTCTGATAGCAAATGCTGCCGGCCTGCCTATATTCTTCTCTTGTATTTCATGGGAAAGACTATCAGCGTAGCTGTTGGCAGCAAACACGGGCTGTTTACAGAACCACATTAATGACTTACATTCTGGTATCAGAAACCTCCCCACTGCCCCCAAAATTATCAGTGGAGCTGGAAACCCATCACTCGGCTCTAAAGAACCTTGTCAGAGCATCAGCACTTGGCAAGCCTTTGGGATGATTAAGACTGGTCGTGCCCTGCACCCCTCCATTCGCTGCACACTCTTATCCCCCCTCCCAATGCTTGCTGGCAGCAGCCTCTGTTCTGCCTCTGCTTCTTCCACTTCTCCTGCCAATCACACTTACTCTGCCATCTGCCTGGAATGGCACTGATAGAAAACACCCTAAAGTGCTGGTTCAGGGCCAGAGACGATTCTCTAGATGCTGATCAATGGTTAATGGTGAAGACAGAAGAAGGAAAGTGTTGTGACTTCCTTTGCAGGCCAAAAGGATGCTTCCCCTCCCTAAAGACTGACAGAAAGGCTGTTTGGCCTCAGACGAACTCAACAATTTGAGGAATTTTCAGGCTGTCAACTCACATTTCTGTTGTCAGTCTGGTTCAGAGCACTCTGCTTCAACATCTTAAACTTAAAGAACCTTCTTTTTGCTAATTTTTGTCATGCACTATTTTCTGTGCATGACAAAATGTACAAGTCTTTTTCGAGCGTATGGCGTTATTTTTGTGCTACTATTCTGAGCTCATGTAAAAAGATTTTGAGCGCACATAAAAAAAAGGCAAGTGTTGCATTTTGAGGAGAAATTTATTTTGAGCGAAGAAAAGCTAAATATGAGTGAACAAAATTCATTGCTGTGTGCAGTGTTTCAGTGTTTGATATTATCCACACACACAACAGCAGCCCCTCTCGCTCAGTTTTTTGCATTTGCGCTTGGTCGCAATGTGTTGCTTGCGCTCTCAACATTTCTCTCCGTGCACGTTCAACTCTTTCTGTACACCATTATATTTGCGCCACAGAACCAACCAATCGCAGACTTGGATGCAAAAAAATCTGATTGGCTGTTTTGGTCTCCAATCAGCTCGAAATGACGAAATGCAATATCCCAGAATCCATTTTGTCCAAAACTCAAACAAGGCAGTGACGGAGGAACACAGATTGGCGGAGTTTGAAATATTACTCTTTCTGGGTCACAAAATAAACTTTTAAGATATTTTCATGCGAGAATGTATGTATGTATGTATAATAGGAAAAACCATAAAGCCTTTGAACTAAAACAAACGCTGTTGTGACAGTGACGTACACTGTCTTGTTGGTATATACAGTGGGGCAAAAAAGTATTTAGTCAGCCACCGATTGTGCAAGTTCCCCCACTTAAAATGATGACAGAGGTCAGTAATTTGCACCAGAGGTACACTTCAACTGTGAGAGACAGAATGTGAAAAAAAAATCCATGAATTCACATGGTAGGATTTGTAAAGAATTTATTCGTAAATCAGGGTGGAAAATAAGTATTTGGTCACCTCAAACAAGGAAAATCCCTGGCTCTCACAGACCTGTAACGTCTTCTGTAAGAAGCTTTTCTGTCCCCCACTCGTTACCTGTATGAATGGCACCTGTTTGACCTCATCATCTGTATAAAAGACACCTGTCCACAGCCTCAACCAGTCAGACTCCAAACTCCGCCATGGCCAAGACCAAAGAGCTTTCGAAGGACACCAGGAAAAGAATTGTAGACCTGCACCAGACTGGGAAGAGTGAATCTACAATAGGCAAGCAGCTTGGTGTGAAAAAATCAGCTGTGGGAGCAATCATCAGAAAATGGAAGACATACAAGACCACTGATAATCTCCCTCGATCTGGGGCTCCACGCAAGATCTCATCCTGTGGGGTCAAAATGATCATGAGAACGGTGAGCAAAGATCCCAGAACCACACAGGGGGACCTGGTGAATGACCTGCAGAGAGCTGGGACCAAAGTAACAAAGGTCACCATCAGTAACACACTACAACGGCAGGGAATCAAATCCCGCAGTGCCAGACGTGTTCCGCTGCTGAAGCCAGTGCATGTTCAGGCCCGTCTGAAGTTTGCCAGAGAGCACATGGATGATACAGCAGAGGATTGGGAGAATGTCATGTGGTCAGATGAAACCAAAGTAGAACTTTTTGGTATAAACTCAACTCGTCGTGTTTGGAGGAAGAAGAATACTGAGTTGCATCCCAAGAACACCATACCTACTGTGAAGCATGGGGGTGGAAACATCATGCTATGGGGCTGTTTTTCTGCCAAGGGGACAGGACGACTGATCCGTGTTAAGGACAGAATGAATGGGGCCAAGTATCGTGAGATTTTGAGCCAAAACCTCCTTCCATCAGTGAGAACTTTGAAGATGAAACGAGGCTGGGTCTTCCAACATGACAATGATCCAAAACACACCGCCCGGGCAACAAAGGAGTGGCTCCGTAAGAAGCATTTGAAAGTCCTGGAGTGGCCTAGCCAGTCTCCAGACCTCAACCCCATAGAAAATCTGTGGCGGGAGTTGAAAGTCCGTGTTGCTCGGCGACAGCCCCAAAACATCACTGCTCTTGAGAAGATCTGCATGGAGGAATGGGCCAAAATACCAGCTACTGTGTGTGCAAACCTGGTAAAGACCTATAGTAAACGTTTGACCTCTGTTATTGCCAACAAAGGTTATGTTACAAAGTATTGAGTTGTATTTTTGTTATTGACCAAATACTTATTTTCCGCCCTGATTTACGAATAAATTCTTTACAAATCCTACCATGTGAATTCATGGATTTTTTTTTTTTTCACATTCTGTCTCTCACAGTTGAAGTGTACCTCTGGTGCAAATTACTGACCTCTGTCATCATTTTATGTGGGGGAACTTGCACAATCGGTGGCTGACTAAATACTTTTTTGCCCCACTGTATGTATGATTTGTATCATCTTCATGTTTCCCTCTCACCACATATCCAAACGGATATCATGACCAGCAACATTTACAGCTGTGGCTCCAGCAGACATCAGCTGATACTAGAAATTAATATTAAATAAATGCTAACAAGCTTGAACGTGCTGCTGTTGTTTAGCGCAGCATCCGCTGGTTTCTTTCTGGCGTAAAGTGGGCGATAAAGAAATAAGAGAGACGATCAGCTGATCATTGATCAGTTTCATGATTGAAGTAGCAACAGGAGAGGGAGGAGGAGAGAATGAGAGAAGAAGAGGTAGTTGTGCAGCAAAAACACAGAATAACTCCAGCTTTGTGTCTTTTTTTCTTTCCCAGAAAGAGTAATATTTCAAACTCCGCCAATCTGTGTTCCTTCATCACTGCCTCGTTTGAGTTTTGGACAAAATGGATTCTGGGATATTGCATTTCGTCATTTTGAGCTGATTGGAGACCAAAACAGCCAATCAGATTTTTTTGCATGCAAGTCCGCGATTGGTTGGTTCTGTGGCACAAATATAACGGTGTACAGAAAGAGTTGAACGCACACGAGCAGAAATGTTGAGAGCGTGAGCAACACATTGCGAGCAAGCGCAAATGCAAAAAACTGAGCGAGAGAGGCTGCTGTTGTTCACTCAAATTTAGCTTTTCTTCGCTCAAAATACATTTCTCCTCAAAATGCAACACTTGCACCTGCAATTTCTTTTTACGTGCGCTCAGAATAGTGGCACAAAAATAACGCCATACGAGCATGGGTTCTCAAAGTTTTCACAAGAGAACATGCAGAGAGGTTCTTGCATTCGTAACCCAGTACACCTGTGTTAGTGGGCACAGTCCACTACTTTAGTATTGTAATAAATAAAGTTTCAATTCAATTTCAGAGACTGTGTTGACACTATCACTATTATTTTCAGTCTTGTCCACAATGAACTGAGTTGGCAGAATCAGTCTCTACCCTGTTAGTGTTTACTGGTTTTATTTCAAAGCCTCACTTTTAGTGTCTGTTTAAAAGATGACTTATTTTTAGTTAAGATTATTTAATTAGTCTAAGCTAATAGCTTTTTAAAAACTACAGAGATAGTTATTACATTACATGAAAATGTAATTGAGTTGAACTAATGTTAGCTATATTGACTTTAGGCTTAAGCAGAGAAACCATGAAACCTAGCAGCACTGAAGATTTTACAAGTGAACATGAAACATTTTATTTGTTTTAGAAAACAATACTGTATTTTTCTGATATAATTTAATGAGCCTCATTAGGGAAAAATTTAACTATACATACTCCAGATTTTAGAAGCAGAAACTGGTGAAGTGAAAAACATACAGTGCTTAATAAATTTACTAGATCACCACCCAATGTAAGGTTTGTGCCATAGCTGCCCTAAATTACTTGTAATCAGTGTTGGTCAAGTTACTTGAAAATAGTAATTAGTTACTAATTACTGAGTTACTTTTTAAAAACATGATAAAAAACCTGAATAGGTAATAAAGCAATAGACCTTTCAGGTCTGCATAATTCATAATATAAAATTGATCCAAATGAAAACGTCTTTTTTTAAAACTTGTTTTATTCGTTTTAATCTTTTAATTTTATGCACAAAAATGAAATCATATTCAACACTGACGTGAAGAAATTTGTTTAGCATTTATGCCTATTTTCTGCATATTCCAGCATATAAAAAAACTTCTTTGTGTTACACTCACTCTAAGCACTATGTCCTATTGCTCTTAAGGGTATTTTCACCGGGTTAGCATGAGTGGGGCTGGTGGAGGTTTGCCCCATGTCAGTGGGGGGATCCAGGGGTGTCTCTGTGAACTTCACATTCCTGTGGCAGCATGCTCGGTGCTTGCTCAGATTTGAAGTAAAATTTTTTGCTGTAAAAAGAGTTTCCTTCCCAGGCACAGTGAACAGCGAACGCTAATGTTTTTGTCACGTTTTATGGAGTCAAACTCAAAGTAAATGGACTGATTCTTATATAGCGCTTTTCTACTCTCCCAGAGTACTCAAAGCGCTCCATACAACACGCCACATTCACCCAGTCACACCCATTCTGACAACCACTACCTCTATACTATATACTCACACACATTCATACTCCGATGGATGCATCGGAGAGCAACTTGGGGTTCGTATCTTGCCCAAGGATACTTGGCATGCAGACTGGAGGAGCTGATCGAACCTCCAACCTTGCGATCAGTAGGTGACCTGCTCTACCTCCTGAGCTACAGCCACCCCAAAGTAATGTCAGTACTTCCACGCTTTAAACGCTGCACGATTGTACTCTCTCCCACACTCCATATTATCCATTGTTGATCTACACACGTCTATTGCTGCTACAGATGTCGCTCGTACGTCATCGTCATGAGACACTCTCACAAACAAAATCACGGTTTAGTAATGCAGTAATGCAGCGTGCCTACGGGAAAGTAACAGTAATCCAATTACTTTTTTGCAATAGTAATCCCTTACTTTACCCGTTACTTAAAAAAGTAATCAGATTACTTCCCATCTCTGCTTGTAATAACCAAAATCATTTTCATGTGTTTGCATGTTTAATCCATCAGTATGGGTTCTTTAATGTAAATTATATTTAAATGCTAAAAAATAATTATTGCTGTTATCCATGAATGTTTCATTTGACTGTTTTACACAAAAAGCAGTGAAACTGTTTTGCTTTCATTAAGATGGTTAATTAAAATTGATTACTTGCATAGAAAACCTCTGTTAGCCAATGAGTATGCCACAGATAATCACCCACTTTGAAACATAGTATAACCAAGATTTACAAAATAGGTCTTTATTTTTAAATTCATTATGACCCAAAGTAAGTGACTATTACTTCAATTGTTCTTTTGCATTCAGAACACGAGTGCTAAACTGAACCAGAGACATCAGTCTTAGATGATTTTCACTTTTGACACCACATTCAGTTAAATTACTCTGAAGTTGGTGATTACTCAACTCAAAGTAAATCTAAACCACCTCCGTTTATGTTGTAAACCACTTACTATTTTACCTTCTACTATTCGTCCTCTGTCACCTTAGCCTGCTCTAATCCTGCCCCCACCCCCAGTCCTGTCTTTGCCTCAGATTTTTGCATGACTGCCTCCATCGCCTTTCTACTCACCTTTCTTCTACCCTACGGATGAACTTTTCAACCCTTCAACTCTGCTCACATCCTCGGGGACAGGAGACAAAGTCCTGAAGTGTTTCATGTCTTTTCTGTCTGTGCGTGACCTTTTAAAGTCTGTGGTCTTATTTGCTTACTGGCATGCCCCAGCAAGAGGCATCACCTCTTGCATGGCTTTGACTCCTGCGGCCATGTTGTATATGCTTACACCTGATGAAGGCATGCACTAATAAGCTCATTGTCCTCATCATGTCCCCATCATCCTGACATCTGTCAGTTGACAATATAAATATCAGGCACGTGCACCAACATGACATCTGTCACTATGTGGACACTTATTCTAAACATCATGACTGGTACAGGATCTCCTTAAACTGGGGGAATTATAGTAAACGTAGTTGTGATGAATATTCCTTTTTTATTTCAGTAACTGATTCAAGGTTTTACACGGTTGAGTTTACATTCTTTAATTAGTCCCATTAAAAAAATAAAAAAATAAATAAATAGTCTAATAAGGTTAGTAAAAAACAAAAACAAACTGCCACATAAAACAGCTATCAACACTGGACAGGGACAGGGTCTCGTTTACCTCTAAAATTCTCTGTTTTTTCCTGAAACTCTTTACCTTTCAGATGTAAAACCCTCTCTGTCTCTGTGCACAAACTAGTACTAAGTACTAAGAAATAAAAGAATGATTTAATTAAAATATAATTTATGTTTTTAACAAAATATATTTATTAACTTTAAAAATGATCAGCAAATACTCATTGTAAATACTTTCTTTTTTTCCTTTTCCCCCCCACTTGGGTTGAAACATCCTTAGATTTCTCATGTGGAAAAGATTCACGTTTTGTTCGTACTCTTACTGTGAAACACCAGGCAAACACATGTTAGGGAGAAAATTATTAAAATAATTTGAATTCAATTTTATTTATGTCGCAGCAAATCTCACTATCACTTCATCCGACGATCCCTGACACATCTGCATGGGTTAGTTTCACCTGATGTGTCACATGATCCAGTCTGTTTTGGGAGAATCTGAGGAAGCCTGCTGGATGTGGCTGTGTTAAGTCCTGGCGCCACTCTGTCCACCCATCCCTACATTGCCTCCTCAGGCTCTGTACTCCTTTACATCACCTTTATTCTGGGCAAGAAGTGAGCCGAACATCCCCCAAAAGACCTACAGGCCAACAACAGAGAAAGAAAGAGTGAGAGCAAAGGACTGACAAGGAGAAATCAGAGACACTAATAAGAGGAGAAAGTTCGAAGAGAGAGAGGGAAAGAGGTGTAATTTAAAACTTGGAATTAGTGTGACACAAGGAAAATCAACAACATAGCCACTAACAGAAACATTTATAGCTGTACTGTTTATAGAGAATAACGCTCAGCTACTCTGTATATAGAGTGAAGTAAGTAAACCTTGGACAGCAGTGTTCAAAAAGTAAATTTCAACTTGCTTTTGTTGGACTAGTTACACCAATTTACTGTACATACTGTACTATGTGTGTATTTGCATGTCAGCGCATACTGACATTTAGAGGATTAAAGCTTTTTGAAAAAAAGTAGTTTAGAGCTTCTCGTTTAATGTCTTTCCCCAAAGAAAGATTGAGAGACATGTTCAAAGCCTGGTTACTTCTACAGTATATAGCTGCATCATCGCTACACAATGTGAAAGTCATTGTCAGGTTGAGCACCCCTCATTTTGTTATGAAATGTGAGTTGCAAACACTGTTCAGTAAGAGTAACTCTTTTCAGTGCTGTAAGAATTAGACAAATCTTTCATATCGTATGATTTACTCATGAAAGTGACCATTTTAGCATCTTCTCCTACAACATACCATTTGCTTGACTTAAGCAATAGTTACGGCTCAGAACAAAGACAGTGATCTCTGATACAATTAAAAGAAGTTGAAACAGGAAACAGTGATTTTTATTATTCTTATTATTTATTCTGTTTTACTTTGTTGTACACGATAGATACAACAGGGCCATTTGCACAGTACAACCCTAATTTTAAAAGTAAAAAGCAGAATTCAATCATTTGGAAGTCTCATATAAACCCATATTTTATTCATAGTAGAACATAGAAAACGTATCAAATGTCCAAATGGACAAAATGATTTATTTAAAAAACAAGATTAGTTCATGTTGATTTCAGTGATTATCACACTATAGCATGCTCTCTTCTTTGAACAACAGTTGTAAAGTCTGGGAAGTGAGGAGATCAACTGTCTGTGAAGGTTCTCAGTCTCAATCAACTGCTTGCCTTTTAGGAGAGGAATGTTGACCTCTTTCTGGTCTGATAAAGGATTCTAGCTACTCAACCTTTCTGTTGCATTTTTGGGTTTGTGATGGAAAAAATGTTTTCAGTTGGTGGAACATCTGGATTTAACCTGCATTTGTAGAGAGCAGCTATTTCTGGAATTGTTCCTGAGTCCGAGTGTTTTCCATGCCTGAGGACCCGTAGATGACAGACACTGAATAATGATTTTTACCCTTATTCCTTGAACTTAGAGATTTCTTCAGATTCTCAGAATCTGTTGATGATATTATGCATCGTATATGGTGAGATTTTCAAATTCTTATGTTGAAGGACACTTTTCTGATTTTTTTTAAAAATTGTTATTATAGAGCCAAGAATCAATCCTTCGAAGCAGGAATGACCCGGCTCTCTGCACTCTCTGTTTGCTCGCTCTGCGGTAGAGTATCACTTCCTGTTCCTGCTCAAACACAGTAGTGTTTCTGAGTAGCTTATCTGTTTAGCAATTTAATTAAAAACTTTTAAATACATTCTTTTTTCATAGTATAATCTTCACGTGCTTCATCCCCAGCACACTTTCTGTGTACTCACTACCTAATTTATAGCCAAAGTATTCACTCACTGTCTCTGTACTGTTTCGCTAGCTTAGCTTAGCTCGTAGCCGACTCGTTAGCACCATGGCTACTTCACCTGTCCCTCCTGCACTTTCTTGCTCATTGTGTCAGATGTTTAGCTACTCCTCGGCCTCCTTTAGCAGTAATGATATCTGTAACAAATGTAGCATATTTGCAGCTCTGGAGGCCAGGATTACTGAATTGGAGACTTGGCTTCACACCCTTCATTCACCCGTAGCTAGCCAGGCCCCTGTAGCTGGTGCAGCCGAAGATAGCGTAGGCCCCGCTAGCTGTTCCCTGGCAGACCCCAAGCAGCTGGGGAAAGAGGGCGGCTGGGTGACGGTGAGGAGGAAGCATAGTCCTAAAAAGAAGCCCCAGGTACACCACCAACCCGTTCATGTGTCTAACCATTTTTCCCCACTCGACGACACACCTGCCGGGAGTCAAACTCTGGTAATTGGTGATTCTGTTCTCAGACATGTGAAGCTAGAGACACCGGCAACCATAGTCAATTCTCTTCCAGGGGCCACAGCAGGCGACATTGAAGGAAATTTAAAACTGCTGGCTAAGGGTAAACGTAAATTCAGTAAAATCATAATTCACGTCGGCAGTAATGACACCCGGTTACGCCAATCGGAGGTCACTAAAATCAATATTGAATCGGTGTGTAACTTTGCCAAAACAATGTCGGACTCTGTAGTTTTCTCTGGTCCCCTCCCCAATCAGACCAGGAGTGACATGTTTAGCTGCATGTTCTCCTTAAATCGCTGGCTGTCTGAGTGGTGTCCCAGAAACGATGTGGGCTTCATAGATAATTGGCAAACCTTCTGGAGGAAACCTGGTCTTGTTAGGAGAGTTGTAAAATGCATGATAATATATTAAGTAATCCAAAGTATTCAGAATACATTACTCTCATTGAGTAAAGTAACGGAATACGTTACAGAATACATTTTAGGGCATGTATTCTGTAATGGAATACATTTTAAAAGTAACCTTCCCAACACTGCCTATCTCTAATAATCAGCTATGTACCACAGGCCTTCAAGGTGGCTGTAGTTAAACCTTTACTCAAAAAGCTATTTCTAGACCCAGCAGTCTTAGCTAATTATAGGCCAATCTCCAACCTTCCTTTCATATCAAAAATCCTTGAAAGAGTAGTTGTCAAACAGCTAACAGATCATCTGCAGAGGAATGGTTTATTTGAAGAGTTTCAGTCAGCTTTCAGAGCTCATCACAGCACAGAAACAGCTTTAGTGAAGGTTACAAATGATCTTCTTATGGCCTCTGACAGTGGACTCATCTCTGTGCTTGTCCTGCTAGACCTTAGTGCAGCGTTCGATACTGTTGACCATAATATCCTATTAGAGCGATTAGAACATGCTGTAGGTATTACAGGTATTGCACTGCAGTGGTTTGTATCATATCTATCTAATAGACTCTAATTTGTACATGTAAATGGAGAGTCCTCTTCACACACTGAGGTTAATTATGGAGTTGCACAGGGTTCAGTGCTAGGACCAATTCTGTTTACATTATACATGCTTCCCCTAGGCAGCATCATTAGAAGACATAGCATACATTTTCACTGCTATGCAGATGACACCCAGCTCTATCTGTCCATGAAGCCAGATAACACACACCAATTAGTTAAACTGCAGGAATGTCTTAAAGACATAAAGACCTGGATGGCCGCTAACTTTCTGCTTCTTAATTCAGATAAAACTGAGGTTATTGTACTCGGCCCTGAAAAGCTTAGAAATATGGTATCTAACCAGATTCTTACTCTGGATGGCATTACCTTGGCCTCCAGTAACGCTGTGAGGAACCTTGGAGTCATTTTTGACGAGGATATGTCCTTCAATGCATATATTAAACAAATATGTAAGACTGCTTTCTTCCATTTGCGCAACATCTCTAAAGTTAGAAATATCCTGTCTCAGAGTGACGCCGAAAAACTAGTTCATGCATTTATTACTTCCAGGCTGGACTACTGTAATTCATTATTATCAGGATGTCCAAAAAACTCACTGAAAAGCCTTCAGTTAATCCAAAATGCTGCAGCAAGAGTCCTGACAGGGACTAGAAAGAGAGAGCATATTTCTCCTGTTTTGGCTTCTCTTCATTGGCTTCCTGTTAAATCCAGAATTGAATTCAAAATCCTGCTCCTCACATACAAGGTCTTAAATAATCAGGCCCCATCTTATCTTAATGACCTTGTAGTACCATATCACCCTATTAGAGCACCTCTGTCTCTCTTCCACAGCATGTCTTTTATCCTGTCTTCCTTCTCTCACCCCAACCGGTCGCAGCAGATGGCCGCCCCTCCCTGAGCCTGGTTCTGCCGGAGGTTTCTTCCTGTTAAAAGGGAGTTTTTCCTTCCCACTGTCGTCAAAGTGCTTGCTCATAGGGGGTCATATGATTGTTGGATTTTTTTCTGTATCTATGAAGCGCCTTGAGGCGACTTTTGTTGTGATTTGGCGCTATATAAATAAAATTGAATTGAATTGGCCAAAACAGCTTGGGAGGACTGTATATATTGACTTTTATTTATTATAGTGTCTTTGTGTATCCATGAGAATAAAAGTATTTGGCTGTTATCATGTTAATTCTGCTCAAGTTTTCAGGAACTTGTGCTTGTTGAATGTTTCTAGTTTCTTGTTGTTGTTTATAGCAGTGCAGTATTGTTCATTAGATGCATACTGCCATTATTTCTCTCCCTCATAGTAAAGAGAGTTTGGGTATGCAGTTAAGGACCGTCCTACATTTCTTTGTCTTGCTTCTAAAGATCTATGTTTTGGGTCATTGTTGTGTTGGAAGACAAAATGATGACCCAGACCCAGTTTTGCTGCTGACTGCTTGGGGGTTTTCTTTCAAAACCTTCACATATCCTTCTTTCTTCATGAATCCTTCTACTTTGATAAAATTCCCAGTCCCAAACTCACATAAGCATCCCCTAAGTAATTGTACTCCCACCACCGTATTTAACTATGGGGATGACCTCTCCCTGCTTTCTCTGTAAGCAGCGTAAAATGAGACGAAGCCATATCTCTTTGGCCAAAGGACACACTTCCAGTATTCCAGTACATTCTTTTTAGTAAAACTTACCTTTCTAGCCTTTTGTTGCACCTTAAATGAGATAATATTTTTCACTAAATACCAAAATGTCTCAGTTTAAACATTTTATTTAAATGCTTTGTTTTGTATCTGCAGTCATTTATTTTGGTATAATGTTATTATTTAGCGATGGTACCTCCCTCCTATTCTTTGCACATACACGGAAACATGGAGATATGAAGTCCAGGAACAAGAGTCAGACACAGAACAGAGTGGATCATCAGTGACAAAAATATATGATGCTGATGACAATGATGCCCAACATGGGCTGGAAGATGGTCACAAAGTTGCTTACATATGGGCAGCAAATGATAGCTCACAGGTCACCATAAATAAGATACTGGGCTTATTGTACAGAGTTTTCAAACACTTCATATGATTACTATTTGTTTTTTACGTATTTTTTACGTAAGTATTTTCTGAGTTAGAAACTTCCTCAAAGTCCTCAAAGGGTAAAGAGCTATTACTCTGTTCTGTGACTGGGATGAAAACTGCATTGTTCCTCCTGCATCTGAGGTTTGACTAACGGATGGACTCTCCTCTCCAGCAACCTGGCATAGGCTTTCCCACGGTGGCTATAATTGGAGCACATCCTCTGGTCCTCCTCCTTAAAGATGGGAACCACCACACCGGTCTGCTAATCGAGAGGTACCGTCCCAGATCTCCATGCAGCATTGTAGAGGCGTGACAGACGAGACAGCCCTACAACATCCAGGGCCTTCAGGAGCATCCACCCCAGGGGCCCTGCCACCAAGGAGTTGCTTAATTGCCTCAGTGACATCTCCCCCAGTGATGAGGGAGAGGTCACTGTTTTGAAAATTATTAATTATTGATATAAACAGGCTGATATTGGCCCAGTGAACCATTTGATGGGTTTGATTAATTAAACCACACAGAGACAATGTAGTTATACAGTAGCTTTGAACTTTATTTTTTCTTCTGAACCATTCATTTTATTAACATGTACAGTAATTCAATTCAGTTCAGTTTTATTTATATAGCTCCAAGTCACAACAACAATCACCTCAAGATGCTTTAAAAGATAAGGTAAAGACCGTTGTGTGAGATCCAAAAGCAAGTGATCTATAACAGATACATGTAAACACACTTACACACTGCCCATGTATTTGTATATATATCTTCAAACTGCACAATCACAGAGAACAGAATTCGACAAAGGTAATTAACCCTGTATAATTGAGAAGAGATGAGAAGATATAGATGAGAAGACGAGAAGAAGAAGAAGAAAGAAGAAAACAAGGGGAGGCAGAGGGATACATGATCTCACTGCTCATCATAATGAATATATAAATGCATCTTTCCGAGCTCTAGGAATCTCACCGGAGCTGGGGCATTATCCTGGCGGTGGTGTGTCTTTGTTCTTCCCTATTGAAGAGCAGCAGTGAAAGCAATCTGTCCTGTAGTGGAGCTCCATCCAGCAGCCTAGCCCTGATAAGGAGACCCCCTTGGCCACCCCACTGGTGTCTGGTCCAGCGGGCTTAGCTTCGCCTTGCTAATCCCCCCCAGGAGAAAAAAAGTGCTTTGATTATTTGCTGACCATTAAAGCCCAAACTGCGAGCAGAGGTGGCATTTGTTTCAGGGGTTATAGACAAGGTTGAGGCCATGATTGGCACATTTATTTCACAGCGTTTATCACTTCTAGTGATCCGTCTGCCTGCTTAATAATGTCTGTCTGTAGGATCAGTGCAAAATGTTTGTGCTTTTTGTTCAGCTCTTTTTCATTCCCTTTCTTACTTCCAGTGTGAAAACAGCCACTTAGAAAATGGAGGGTCAATGAAAGAAGCTAATCTCACAGTGTCGAGAGGCTTGGTTCATTGGGCTACAAGGTGCTACTCAGGCTGCCATGCTACAGCACCTACAAGCCAAGGTGGCAGGTATGCTGTCTGGTCCAAATATGAACCACAAAGGCCTAATTATGGCACACACACACCCCCTCTAGCCCCCAAAACCTCCAGTGTAAACCCTTGACGATGCAAATGAACCATGTAGGTTTGGGTGAGATAGCACGAGGCCTTTAAGCTATGCAAAAATATTCACAATTCCAAACTAGAAAATGAAGAGAAAAATAATAAGATATGAAAAGTAGGAGAAAAAATGATTATATTTTGCTTTGCTGGCTGTATATTTAGGCTGTATATTTAGGCTGGAGAGTGCTGGGGATTTGTTACCGTCTATCACCTTTCCCTCCCTCCCCTTCTCTGCATCATCTTCCTCTAATTAAAGTGTTTGTTGTCACCCTCAGATCCAAAGTGTGAAATTAAGTTAGCAGTTTATGTAAGAGCCGTGGAGAAAATCAAACACTTTGTTCATCAGAAAGACAGGGACTTCAATCACTCTGAGCTGGGATGTATGTTCCCATTGTTGACTTTGCTATCTGCATGCTAAGCCAATTTTCTACTTAAGTCTCCCAGCTTTAAAAAAAATGTTATTTGGTTCCCTATGTGGTGTTAATTCTTATCCCTTACTGATAGGCACAGCCACAGCAGCTTGGGAAAATATAGGCCCAATTATAGAGACTTTACATTCCAAATAATTCTAGAAAGACAAGAAAAAATGATTTTGATGTACCAGTAAAAGAGAAGGTGTATTCTGAGGCCCGATGGTCCATTTCACAAGCAAAACTGTCCCTCACCCTTAACAACTCCCTGTTTCCACATCATGCTGTGTGTTGGTGCCATATAAATACCAGAGGTAATATAAATATATAGGTACTCAGGTAAAAGAGAAAAAGTACAGTTTACACATTTAAGATGAACTTTGTGCTATATTAATATAATTATAAAATAAGTGAATGAGTTATAGCTTTCTGACTATAACCCATTGATCCATTTTATTTGAACTATTTCACTTTAAAACAAAGTAATGAACTGACTGGTTGGCTGAGTGACATTTGTCCATTAGCAGGGAGCATTGGTGAAAAGCAGTCAAATGAAAAAAACAGAGACCTGGGGTTGTTTTTCTGAAGCTCAAACTCAGAGATTTTCTTTGCCCAAACATATCTATTGCACAACAAAACAGTAGGCTAATGCAGCACTCTTTCCGATTTCTTTTATCCAGGACGCCGTGTACCACTGTTCCCCCAACTTGGTGCCAGCTGAACTTGCTAGGACATTTGTCATGAAACTCCAAAGCCTCTATTGATATCAGTCAGTGGTGTTATTGTCCAGCTGGGTGGAGGACTGGCCAGGTGTTACATTCTGTGTTGCTAAATAAGCTTGTGTGGTGTGGAGAAGACTTCGGTCGGTCCGGAGACTCAAACCCCGGCCAGCTGCAGCTGCTGCTCAGATGTGGAGATCAAGATTTTTTGGTGTTTGTGTGTATGTGTGTGTGTGTGTGTGTGTGTGTGTGTTTGGGCTGGTAGGACAGGTGTGGCCTGATGCTGGCCCACTGGTTGTGACAACAACCTGGCAAAGATCTAACCCCTTCGTGCCACCTGCACCCCCCACCCCACTTCATCACCACTAAACCTCCCCCCTCCCCCATACCCCTCAGGGGGAAACAGGATCTGGTCCAGAGGGATAACAGGAGAGGAAGAGAATCCAATTTCTTATCCAGCCAGGCAACTGACTTAATTCTAGTTTTGGCAGCCAGTGACTAGACTGCTGCTGCTGCTGCTCGACTGCCTGCAGCCTCCCAAACAGAGGGAAATACAGAACTACAGTACAGGAAGAAAGGTGGGAAAGGAAAAGAAAAAGGAAGAAATTACTATTAGTTCTATAATGAGCTTCATGAATAACAGAAAGTAGAGTGGATGGAAGATAAAATAACTGTCATATTATCAATTATAAAGCTTTAAAGGTACTAACTGTATAACTCTGAAACTGGCATTAAAGTAGTGTTTCATGTCATTCAGCACCATTCATTTCCACAGCAAGCACATTTTTTTCATTTTAAGTGATCTTTAAGGATCAAAGAAAAAAAAATGCAAGAATGGCTATAAAAAGGTTGGAACCAAAAAACCCCAAAGAGGGAAACGCATCCTCATGTAGCAATTTCAAATATCCAGTGGCCTTGAGGTTTCCATTGATGAAGAATGGACCCACTATCGTTGTACCCCATATACCACACCAAACCATCACTTTTGTTGCTCCAACAGTCTTGGAGGATCCATCCAATGTGGGTTAGTGTCAGACCAATAGTGGTGGTTTTGTTTGTTAGCTTCACCATTCACATAAAAGTTTGCCTCATCACTGAACAAAATCTTCTGCGTGAACTGAGGGTCCTGTTCCAATTTTTGTTTTACCCATTCTGCAAATTCTGTGCGCCGATCTGGGTCATCCTCGTTGAGATGCTGCAGTAGCTGGAGTTTGTAAAGGTGCCATTTGTGAGTAGCTAATATTCGCCGAAGGGATGTTCGACTAATGCCACTCTCCAGTGACATGCGGCGATTGCTACGCTGTGGGCTCTTGCTGAACGAAGCTAGGACAGCCACTGATGTTTCTTCATTAGTGACAGTTTTCTTGCGTCCACATTTTGGCAAATCCAACACTGCTTGCTAAGTTTCACAAAACTTAGCAAGCAGTTTGCTGACTGTAGCATGGGAGATGGGTGGTCTCGTAGGGTGTCTTGCATTGAAATCTGCTGCAATGACCCGGTTACTGCGTTCGCCAGATATCAACACAATTTCGATCTGCTCCTCACGTGTTAACCTCTTTGACATGTCAATGGCTGTGAACAAAGAGAAACTTGTAAATAACTCATGAAAGAATAAAGTTACGTTGAAACCAAGCACACCATTGTTTTTCTTGTGACATTACCAATAAGTTTGATGTGTCACATGGCCCTCTTCCTATTGAAAAAACAAAAGTTGTATCCAAGATGGCCGACTTCTAAATGGCCACCATGGTCACCACCCATCTTGAGGAGTTTGCCCCCTCACATATACTAATGTGCCACAAACAGGACTTTAATATCACCAACCATCCCCATGTTATTACGGTGTATCCATATAAATGGCCCACCCTGTAGATTTAAATGGCTCAATTTTAGATTTTTTGGGTTGGTTTAAATCTTATACATATTAGTTTTTTAATTCTGATTTCACGAGCATAAATAATAAAAGAAGGAAGAAACACACTACACTACACTACACACTCCTACAAACACACAAGTAAGAACCGCAACAGTTCCAGTCCATTCGTCCTGTAAGAATCGTCCACTGAGCCAAGCAGATTGAAAAGGAGGAGCTGAGGCTGTGGAGTATGAAAGAGGATAGAAGAAGAAGACAACAGGAGAAAAGTGAATAAGAAGAAAGGAAATAGGTGGGGGGGCAAAAAAACAAGAAGGAAGGGTCAGTCTTCAAACAATTCCTCCTCCACCCCACCACTTAAGAGACCCTTTAGGGGGGAGTCAAATTGTTAACACTCCTACGACCACTTTAATGATGAGAAAAGAGGCTATGTGTGTGTGTGGGTGGGGGTGGGGTTGGGGCACTGATGTTTCACCCAGTCGGTCAATTTCTACTTTAATTAGTCTCTAAATGAACCCACTGCAAACACAAAAATACACACTAGGATACACGTATGATAATTTAAGTGCTTTTTTTCTTTTGTTTGATATAAACTTTGTTTTAATTAAAGCTGAAAAGTTGGCTCACACATTAGAAGTATTGATTCGGATGTGAAAGTCTTAACGTTTGGCCTGGATCTGTCCTCTGGGTCAGCTGGTGTTGAAATTTGTGACACTGTTGATTCTTTCTTTCTTAAAAACTGATGCAAGTTGTCTCCTCATCCAGTTGCTGCATGTTTGCCTAAATGAAACCGAGTGTTTACTATTGTGCAGATACTCAGTGAAATAGAAACAAAATGCATTCATATTTTTTTAATGTATCTGATGTTTTTTAAACTGTAAAAAAGCTTGAAATTATGTTTTTTAAGTTAGATGTAAATCTAATTCCTTTTATCATCTTAGTTTATCTGGTTTAAATCTGATCATTACCAGTGTTGGTCAAGTTACTTGAAGATAGTAATTAGTTACTAATCACTTCTCCAAGAAAGGAATCCCATTACCTTCTTGATTACTTATTTTCTAAAGTAATTAGTTACTTTACTACTTAGTTACTTAAAAAAACATGATATACAACCTGAATACGTAATAAAGCGATAGACCTTTCAGTCCAAAGACGTTTTCTTCCCACGCAGAGTACAGCAGACGATAATGTTTTTGTCACTTTTTACGGAGTCAAACTCAAAGTAATGTCAGTACTTGCAAGCTGTAAACGCTGCATAGTCGTACTCCATATTATGCATTGTTGATCTACACACGTCTGTTGCTGCCACGGATGTCTCGCACTCTTACGTCATTGTCATGAGACACTCTCACAAACAAAATCACGGTTTAGTAACGCAGCAACGCAGCGTGCTTACAGGAAAGTAACAGTCATCTAATTACTTTTTTTTGCAATAGTAATCCATTACTTTACCCGCTACTTGAAAAAAGTAATCGGATTTTGTGTTACTGCCCATCTCTCATCATTACACAAACTTATTTTTAAATTTGTTTTTTATTCTAAACATCTACTTCAACTTAACACAAGTCAGTTAGTTACAGGCATGGAAGGAATGGAAGTGAATTCAGTATAACCTTGGAGAGTTTTATCACTCCAAAGGTTTTTGCATTTCTACATCTACTGGGGCTAGTCCTAACCTGCCATGTTTGACTGAGCATCTGAGTAAACACAAAATGAAAATAATCAGTAAAGCGAATCGTGGTTCAAGAGTTGGGAGTTCGTCTTGTAATCGGAAGGTTGCCGGTTCGAGCCCCGGCTCGGACAGTCTCGGTTATTGTGTCCTTGGGCAAGACACTTCACCTACTGGTGATGGCCAGAGGGGCCGATGGTGCAATATGGCAGCCTCGCTTCTGTCAGTCTGCCCCAGGGCAGCTGTGGCTACAACTGTAGCTGCCTCCACCAGTGTGTGAATGTGAGAGTGAATGAATAGTGGAATTGTAAAGCACTTTGAGGGCCCCAAAAAGCGCTATATAAATACAATCCATTATTATTATTATAAAATAAAATGTACCTTAATATCACATGTGGTCATCTTCCAAGTGGAAAAAAAAATAAAGGCTCATTAGAAAAGACTCTTACTTTCAAGTTGTCAGGCTTCTGACTCAAAAAGTAAATAATTTTATAAATATATAAAAGTTGACTATGACAACAGCTTAAATTGTAGTTAGTATATTCTAGCAATGAACAGAGTAAAAAAGGCCCCAAAGATCAAGGAATGAATAGATGTCTTTTTTCATATTCCTCATATTGAAAATGGTAAGGCACGAGTGCTGTTATTTGATGGGCTGCCACATTTTCTGTTAGATGACAGTATTAGTCATACTGGGAGTGAAAAAAAGTGTGTGCTTTCTATCATTTAGGACTGACGTTCCCTTACGTGAGGCCCAGATGCCACCACACTTTCCAAATTGATTCCTTTTAACTGAGATCTAATCTAGATTGACTCTCAGAATTTAATTCTTTGTTTTATAATTTGCTCTTAATCGCCTTGCATCTCTGCTAATGATAAGGCTGCCACTTTGCTTAGAATAAAGCTCCTCATTGTGAGCCTCTAAAGCTCTTAAATAAATAAGATTAGCACATATCTTGTGTTACATTACCTCCATCCATCCATCCTGTGCTCATGCAGGTCAGAGTCAAGGGGAGTTTTCTGTCATTTCAGCATAAAAGCTGTAAATGATGTTTATTTTAAAATAGGCACATTTTTCTTTCTACTGATATATGGTTAGGGTTAGGATTGCTGCTGGTCACAACAAATATAGCTGTCACATTATGCTACACGTATGCGGATCCAACAGTGTATGTTGATTTGACAGACCACTGGATCCTGTGTATTCCAACTAACCCAGCTGTCACGGAAAAATCTAGATCATGTAATTAATCTGATTTCAACGTAAATTTTTTTTGCTCCCTACTTTAAAGATGCGCTAACACCAACATTGACACGTTGCGTAATATCATTAACCAGGTAGTGATATTACACAGCGTCAACATTGTGGCCCAAACGGCATCTGGTGAAATATTCCCATGATTCTCTGAGTTGAAATGGGATAAGTTTGCCAAATTTTAAGAGACTGTCTAAACCCTTTCTTTTTGTTTCTGATGAACACATCTGGTTAGTGTATCTTACCCAAAGATATTTTGGCATGCAGGCAGGAGCAGCCAGGGATCAAACCGCTGACTTTCTCTACTCTATATATTAACTTTGGAGAGTTTGCAAAAACAAAGTGTATAGCAGTAGTTAGCAACAGATCAGGCACCGACTCTGATTTCAGCCAAAAGATCTCACTTTGTGCTGCAAAAAAGAAACATGGCTGAAGTTTAAAGTGGGTCAAAAGTCTCTTTAAAACATCAGTGTTTGTTTTTGCCTGGCTAAATTTAATCCTGGGTTCTTGTGTTGCACAAGCCTGTCTGTCAAAGCAGTGACAGCAGCAATGAAACCTGCATACACATGCTCTGACTTGTTACTGGTGCACTAGAAACAAAACCATCCGGGAATGCTCAATTAATGAAACTCTTTCATAGTGATTGGATAACAATACAATAGAAATTTGTGGACAAGAAACTGTGTTTCGTTTCAGAATGGTGTCACAGAGACTGTTTTATCGGAAACAAGGAAAAATAGTGTCTTCTGTTTCGTGGCTACAGGTTTCAAACAATTTAAAGATGTTCACTATGATCTTCAATAGAAGGACTCTAATTGTTGCTTCTCTATTAACATAATATTTTTAGTGTTTTTGCATTAATATGTGATTTTTCTCTGTTGTTTTTATTTTTGTTATTCTCATAGCAGATATTTCCCAGGCTAGTCTTAGTCTGTTTTACTTGGTCTTTGTCTAACATTAAGACGACTTGGGATTTTTTAAGTCCTGCAGGTTACCAGTGAAACTGTCATTTGTGGATGCTGTTGACATGGGATACAATTAAAAAATTGCTGCTTAAAAAACACTTGTCAGGGTAAATTTTAGATAAGTACAGGGACACCAGGTACAGGCAATATCAGGTTGAAATGGCAGTTTCATTGAGTTTAAAAAACTACTGTGATAAAGGTAATCTCGATTTATGATTGTCATCATAAGTCCTAGATTTTAAATGGAAAGATAAAATAAACAGCATTTTCGCATGTCACACTTCCTTAACTTCCTGATCATAGAGATTGAAACTGTTTCCACAAGTTTTAATACATTTTTCATTGTGAGAAATCAGATTTTATGCAAACCTGATCAAGATGGCGCCGGTGAGGTCGGCTGCCGTCACGACTGCTCCGACCACCTCATACATTCTTATATACTTCTATACTGTGTATTGTGTATTTTGTTGTACAGTTATTTTATTTTCAACTTTAATTTATATATTTTAACTTATTCTTTCCCAGTTAAATTTACCCTTCATTCTAATTTGTGTTGTACAGTTATTTCATTTTTAACTTTAATTTTTATATTTAATTTTATTTTATTCCTTCCTAGTTAAATTTACCCTTTTTAATTTTCATATGTATTTCCTATCTTATTCATAGCCTTTTCTGTTTTTTCTTTAGGTCACGAGCAGTTGTGTAAGCATTTCACTGCATATTGTACTGTGTATGACTGTGTATGTGACAAATAAAATTTGAATTTGAATTTGATTTGACCACAAATGCTTACACTTGTATCTTTTACCATTAGATGTTTTCTAAAGAATAATGATTAAATGAGCAGAGCTACTTCCAACCTAAGCCATAATCGTGACTTGTGACGTGAGACGTTGCCTCTGGGAAAAAGAGAAGGGGATTTTTACTTCTAGTGCCAAGGGTTGCTTAAATAGTGCTTCACATTTTGAAACCCCCATTACTCCAGTCAATACAGCGCCAGTGACAGTTACGGTGGTTAATCATTGTTTATGGGTAAATGCTGCCCTTGTGTGTTTTGCCATCTGTCATGTAAAAATCTTTCAAATATTGGCCGGGTGTTGTTTCCATTCTGAGTGACGATTTTTGTCAAACAAAGTTTTTATTGCTGTGTTTTGTCCAGAAGTCCTCAAAATGTTTAGTTCCAGGGACTAACGTCTGGAACGGTTCCTTTAGCCCCTTTTTATCTTCTTTTTCAACACACTCTAAAGCCCCATGAAGATTAGGCAAATTAGTTAGCTGATATATCTGATTGCATATCACCATTTCCCACTGGATGTCCTTTTCTGCATAAAGGCCTGTACTTTGCAGTCGATCCTTCTGAGGATTTCTTCTGAACCTCAGTAGTATTTTGTTGAAGCACAAACGTTTTTGCTGTTGGAGGCTTTTAAAAATGGCAGAAGGCAGATGCAGATTCTTACTTACTTCTTTAACAGAGACCAAAATGACATCTACCATCAATGGGTGCATGTTTACAGTCAGATTATATGACAGGGGAACGATCGCAGTTGCATGTTTCAGTCTTGGAAGCGGTCAAAGATCAAATGGAGGAGGCCAGCTTTTCCATTACTTGTGAAACAGACCAGGATCACAGCTCAGCAGAAACACATTCCTCTTTGCCACCCCAAGTCTCAACTTAATGGGGATTCCCTAGAAGGCACAGACTGTCTTCTTTCTTTCTCTCTCCCTCTTTGCTCTTCTTTAAGTGTTAATCCTTGGGAAACTTCCATCCGTAGCGGCTCGTTTGAAGCAGGCCAGTGGCAATCTGCTAAGTACAGCCCCCAGTCATCAGAATCATTAGATTAGGCTTAGCCACGGTCCTGACAAAGAGATTTCCTATCGCCATTTGTTTCAAGGAGAGACCGTGCTTCAGCCAGCACAACCTTAGAACTGGGAGGCACTTGGAAAGAAAATGCATCAAACGTAGGAAGCAAACAAGACACACTCCATCTCTCTCTGATTCAGGGCATCGGTATTGGTGCAGCCTGTGCTGTTTTCATGTTACAATAGGTTACTGCCCTGGAATTGTACAGATACACTTACTGAATTGGTTAGTGGTGAACTGATGAGTAATGTCCACACGTTACACACAGAATCACAAAGACAAAATGTTAACTTGTTACAAATGCATAGATAAAAATTCACAAGGGGTTTTACAATGACATACAAGCTAAAAGATCAATGAAGCACTGATAGTATATATCAATAATAGTATGCCTACACTGTCATATTATTAGTGTAAGCATCCAAAGACTACAGAAACCTTTAGCTATGTCACTCATGCTGTCCCCACTCTCTCAAATTAATATTAAAAAGAATTGATCTAAATCGTTACATTCAAAATGCACATGAAGTCCGCGTGTCCATGATGGTTAAGAGGACTTTAGTTATTCACACACAATTACAAATATGTTGTGAACAAGCAAACTGAAGTGCTTAAGAGAAGAAATTGAAAGACACTAAAAACTCATTCACACCCTGAAATCGTTCAAATGTTCAGAGGTTTGAACATAAACGTCTTTAAGTTTGACTGAAGTTTATAAATCTCACCAACTTCCTGTGCAGCTAAGTTGCTGAAACGTGAAGAGAAATCACTTCAAAGAGTCTGCTTTTGTCTCGTGCAGCATCTAATCTTCCCACTTTGAAGACAAACGTCATTGTCTTTTCCACTGGTGACAGCTCTGATAGGAACATTCATGTTGGTGGTGGAGGAAGTGGCGTTGTTAGTGGGTGTGTGTGGGACTAGGTTGGCTTCTTAAACAGGTTAGAAGCCATTTTGTGCTGAAGGAGTCCCGGACATGTCAGGGCTCTTGACAGTCTGCGCTTGGGATTAGTGGGCCAGCAGTAAGGCAATCCCTAATCCCTCAGGGTAGTAATCTATTTACCCACCATGCTAAAAGGGATTTCCATATGAAACTATGCACACAGAGAAGCAGTCTGTAAATGTTCAAAATTATAACTTATTTGTTTTTTTTATCCACTTTTCCTTGATGCTTTTCTTCTTTTAAATTCTAACAGCATTCAAAAACGTGGGGTAAATAAATTATCTGCTGCAGGAAAATTGAAACACAATTTTGCTTTTCTCTAGTTTCTCGAGAAAGAGAATTAATTCCTGAATTCAATAAATGTTTTCACAGATAAACACCTACCAAAGTATAGTACATGTTTGCTATGATTACACACAAACCCCACCACACATACACACAAATATTGTGATAGTGTATTGATCTAACAATCAATGCACTATCATGACGTGCAGCAATAAATTTGGAGATATGCAATGAAGGTAAATTTAGGAATAAGTTAGGAATAAATTTCCAGGACTTTACAGAGATGCTTCTGCTCGTATAGAGCTGGAGGAATCCTGATACTAAGTACCAAACATTTAACTCATATAAGACAAAGAAGTGCAGTTTCAACAGCACTCTTTTTCTACATGATAAAGAAATATGTCAGCACGACTCTGTGAACAGAAAATAGAAAGATTTTGTTAATTCACAGAAAATTCATCTTCTGTAAGACTTATGAAAATAGACTTAACAATTTTGCATTCCTTTACATTTTGGAGGAGATTTTGCTGGGCTGATTCCAGCCCCCGGGCCTTATGTTTGACACGCCTGACTTAATGATACTTATTATCACCCAGGCACAAAATGATGCAAATACAGTGTTCCTATAATCCTAGCTGACCTGAATGACACAACCATGGATAAGAAACTGGAGTGAGAGGAAAAAAAATCAAAATAAAAAAATGGAAAATGTATAAACATATTTAATAATAATGGTTTGCTTATTTATAGTAACTGGTCGGGTTAATTAGTGTCTTTACACTGGCAGCAAATGTGAATGTGACTGTAACTGGCTGTCAGTAGAGCGCAGCACATTGTTTGGCAGAGATTTCAGTGTTTAGTACCGTCCCCTCCACCAAGAAGGTTCTGGGTTTGTATGCTTGGTTTGTGAATGTTACAAATACAGTATTGTGAATGTGTGGGTAGAGTTGTCTGTGTTCTCTCTTGGTACCCTCATTTCCTCCTAAATAAATGCTTTGTAGGTTAATTACTGATTCTAAACTGTCTGTAGGTGTGAATGGTTACCAGGTTCTCTGTGTTAGCCCAGTGATAAACTGGAGAGTGTCTTAGGTGTAGTTGCCTCTCACCCAGTGACAGCTGGGATACACTCCATCATCCCTGTGTCATAAAATTGATGCTTTTTTTTAAAATGAAAGTTCTATTAATTTATAAAAACACCTGTTGGGTGGCCTTAAAATTAAAATCTGCACATAACTGATATCTTACTAAAACATATTAGCTGTGTGTAGCACTTGCTTATAACAGAGGTCTCAGTCTCTAGTAAAGACATGATGTAATATAGTTTCTGTTTCTAGTCTTTGTGCTAACTTAGACAAAATGCATCGTGGACTCTGTAACTGACAAACAAACATAAAAACTGAAACATGAGTACGTGCTTATTTGTGTCTGAGGAATTTGAAAACGTTTGCGTTCACCTGCACATTTAGCAAGATTTTTATAAAGACTCCTCTCCTGTCATTAAATCCAGGAAGTTGCTGTGTCGCTACCATCAACTCTATGAATCATTTATTTTAAATCAACAACACTCACGAGGAAACTTTAAAATCCTCGAAAGTGCAGTTACATCAGGAAAAGTGAGGTGATCGCCTGTGAAGTCATTGTTTTCAGCAGCCTTCAGGAAAACTGAGAAGCTAAAAAGCAAAGTCACTTAGTCACTACAAGGATTCAGAGAGTAAATATTCATACCCTCAGGGAGCGGCCCACTGCACAATAAGGCATATGAAGCAGGCGTTCAGAGGGAAGTGTCCTTTCTCTAAATGAAACTGCATTTATTGGCTGAACATGGCCTGAAGATTAGTTTGTTCTAATGTGCTAAATCTCGGCTCATGTTTGCGTGAATCTGTGGTGCGTGCAGCTAAAGCCCAGCGGGATGCAGAGCGGGCAAACACACAGCGCTGATGCCATGTTTACAAAAAGCTGTTTGTCCAGCTGCTGGACAGACACAGTGAGGAAGCGGGACGCCACTTAATTAAAATCGTGATTCGTCCCTTTTTCCCTTGGATCAAATAAGTTGTACATTACTGTCGACATGGCCAAACAAACAGCAGGGATGCCAGTGTACATGTTTGCTAACCTGCCCGGCTATGAGCCCATCACTGCAGGGGGGAAGGAGGGGTTTGATTATTGACATGCTGTTTGGATATTTTCTTCTGGTTGCCAGAGATAACATTACAACTGAGTGCAAAGCTAATGCATGCAGCTGATAGTTCTTAAAATTAACGTGTATTTAATTCAATGAAATATTAACTCTCTCTCTCTCTCTCTCTCTCTCGCTATATATATACATATATATATATATATATATATATACACACACACACATATATATATATATGTGTGTGTGTATATATATATATATATATATGTATATATATATATATATATACATATATATATACATATATATATATATATGTATATATATATATATATATACATATATATATATATGTATATATATATATATATATATATATATATATATATATATACATATATATATATATATATACACACACATATATATATATATATATATATATATATATATATATATATATATATGGTTGTATTAACATTCAGCTGCAGTATGTTTAGAGTGATAGATCTGCTGCTGTTGGTTTTAATCTTTTTAATCAGTCTCCTACTTAATCCCGTTCCTACCTGATTTACCTACTGGGTATATTTTCTTCTCAGACATGCTCATTTTCATTGAATAAAGAGTTAGTGAATCAGATAGAAAATTCTCCAAGATGGTAATAACTCACAAATTCAGATGAATTGAACTTTCTCATGGCTCACTCTGAAACATATTTTATCACTGACTCACTGAATGTCCTTGAGTTCCTCGTAGTTCTTTGTCAGGACTATGACACATTGTAATACATTTACAATGATCTTAAATTTAAATGCAACACCCCAGAGATTTACGTTCAGGGTGTTGCATTCATTTGCTGCTTCTATAATTCTATTATTTTTTCTTTAAGGCATTTTTTTAGGCATTTAGTCCATCTCCTGCTCATGGTGAAATGATTGGCCAAGTTTCCAGTTGCTAATATGTATAAATTAAATAGAATAAATGAAAAATAAAACACTTGGTGAAATTTTTCTGAAAAAAAAAAAAAATCAATTTAAAGCAATATTTTTCAACCAAGCATAAAAAAATGCCTTTTGGTGCCATAGCAACAACTTACACCATAAATAAAACAAGTAAAAATGTTCAAACTGTTGTTCACGTGACCATATCTACACCTTTAAACCAGTTAAGCCAGTTTAGCCTGGTTTATTTTAAAACTAAGCTAGTTATTGTGTGATGCTCTAAACTGCTGTTCACTAGCTAAGGTTGATGAGATTCATTCTGTATTTAGGAATAAAAGTTTCGTTAGACTGTTCATGTTTATACAAGACTTTATTATAAAGACACGAATGTACATTTCTCAAATTTCAATGCAATACTAACGTCGCGTGTCTAAATTCACATTTTTAATTTTCTTTCCTCTGCAGAGAACAAATAGCAGAATCTTTCACCTTACAAACAATTGCTGCAATTAAGTCTCCCAAATAAAATACCCACAGTTCCTCAACGAGAATCATGTTGGAAAATAATAGCAGCATCCTGTTTCAGATCTAAGAAAAGCCAACTCAAAAGTCTAATGTATATGAATCTCAGAGAGGATGTGTTTATCTTCTTAAGAATGATCTGTGTGGCAATCCCAGACTGGACTATAACAAATGTTCCATTGAAGTTTCACTAATAAAGGCCTTCAAAAGGTTTAGCGTCAGTTTGTCTTGAATCTTGGAGTAGAAAAATAATCCTGGATGAATCACTCCACTGAAAAGCACACAGTCAAAGTTGAGGCTTCAAATCATATTGATTGGCTCACAGTTAAACTTTTTTCCTTTTTCAAATGTCACTACTTTTACTTTAAAGGATCTCCAAAAATAAACCACCAACAACAAAAAAAATACTTCTTTAAAAGCACAGAAGAAAAAAAAATGCAGGAAGTCACAGCACTTGGAAACGCCATGAGGCCTGGTCTTTATAGTCCAAACAGTCGGAGGCGTTGAAGTTGAGTTTCCAGGCTGAAGCTGCTGTCTGCTCTTTGTAATCCAGACAGTCTGTGGAGTTAAAGGCGAGGCTGGGTGCGCTGTATGCCTGGTGGTGGTGCGGCGGGTGGTGGTGATGATGGTGGTGTCCTGACGTCTGGCCAATGTGATGATGTGGGTGTCCTGACATGGAGCTGCTGGTCATTGGGCTGAGCTGGTGAGGGTGGTGCGGGTGGTGGTGGGAATGCATGGGTGCCAAGTATGAGCCGCACTCAACACCACCAAAATAGGAACCTGATGCTGAAGCCGGGTAACCCTGGCTGTACGCTGCTGCTGTCTGGCTGTAGGAAACAGGATAGGACGACGTTCCACTTGTCGCAGATGATGACACAGAGCGCTGCATGCAGGACGCGCTGGTAGGGGCGGCAGGGTCAGGCAGAGTGGCCGGTGCTGGTGCTGGCGAGATAGGTGCCGGGCTCCAGATGGATGACACTGGAGCAGTGATGGAGGTAGATGTGCTAATAAGACCAGGTCCACTTAGACCAGAGGAGACAGATGAGGAAGAGGAGGCGGATGAAGAGGAAGAGGTGGAGGAGGAGCTGGACACTACTGGCGGAGTGAACTGACCGCTGCTCTCTGAACCAGTGCTCTCTCTGGTTGGAGATAACTTCTTCTTCAGTGGTTTTACCTTGGCACTGTTGCTGCTCTGCTGCTGCTGCCGACACTTGGCTCGTCTGTTCTTAAACCAGACCTGAGAAAGGAGAAGAGGTCAAAAGGTCATCATCATGCATGCACCAGGTCAGAAATAACAAACTGTAAAACCTGGCTGAAATAGCATGAAGGAAACACGTGCTGTTGCTGTTCGTTATTATACTTCCTCATGTAATCCCACCTTACCTCTTGTACACACTTGCACAATAAATACATAAATTAATTAATTAATCTTTAGAATGTGTAAATATGGGATGTTTTTGGCACTAAAAATATTCCAAATGAAATGAATAAAAATTATGAAAACAAAAACAATTAAAAACAAATCTGTTTCTTACTCATGTTTTCAAACTTGCCAAAGATTTAAGGCATCTAACACTAAGACGTTTATGTAAATTACAAATTGTGGTGAATGCAATGTCCAGCATGCCAGCGACATCTTTAACTTTAAACTTTTGTCTGGTGCCTCCTTCAGTAAGTGCTGTGGTGATGACATGCTTTAGAAAATATTTTGTAAAAAGTGGAAAATGCTGATAAATAAAAGAATTATAAAATATTTTGATTTTTTAATGTAAATAAATTTTACGTTTTGAAACATTACATCTTGTAAGTCTGATACACTGCTTTCATAATGTTCAAAAGACTGCATTAAACTATATTAACTGCCTTTTGATCCTAACACAAGACCTCTTTTTATAGCAAACCTTTTTATCGCATTTTATTTGAATAAATCCTGCGATGGCGTTTATGGTCACAACTATATGATGAGTATATTAATGTAAAATTGTGTTCTATGACATTGTGGTTTATAACATCAATTTAAAAAGCGTTTTTTAAATACAAATCTCCATAAGAAAATCAACCACTGCAGCTGAAATAATAATACAGATATCTGGGCTTGTCATAGTGTCATATCCTAGATATGCTCTAATCCCAGCAGAGCGCTGCTAAAGCCAGCCATGGAAAACCTTTCAGAGCCTTCTTTAAAGAAAGCTCACCACATCAAAAGGTGGCCCTGCGTTCTGCCACAGCCCAGCCAAATCCTTCCCTTACATTAAAGACTTTTCTCACAATCATGCAGATGCCTGAGCTTTTAAAAAATCCATCGAAAGGTGCCACGAAATGGAAAACTACAACTTCGGTGCCTTTTCTTGTCCTACATTTAAACATTTAAGTTCTAAACCAGGAAACAGGTTTTGTGTGTGGCTGACCTGCACTCTTGATTCCGGCAAGTTAATTTTCAGCGCCACCTCCTCCCTCATGAAGATATCCGGGTAACGGGTCTTCGCGAACAGCGACTCCAGGATGTCCAGCTGAGTCCTGGTGAAGGTGGTTCGCTCCCTGCGCTGCTTCCGCGGGTTGGCTGAAAACGAAGTGCTTGTTTAGTATTGGACTGAAGTCTATTAAATACCGTATAATACTCGTTTGCTCGTCCCAAATTACAAATTTCCAAACCTCGAGCATATCACACCTTCATTAAGTTTTTTGCTTTTAATTTTTGGATGCAGAAGTTATTTTCCTTATTAAGATTATATAAATCTTGGCATATAAGCATTTCCTCCAATCGAGACAAAGGAGAGTGATAGGCCTGCATGAAATATCATATTAAGGTCTTGCGAAGTACTCCGAAATAAAGCAATGACAAAGTTCGGTCTTGAAGTTTCACTTTTGGATTTCAAAGTAATTTATCTAATAAGAACATTTACCAGATAACAGTGCTCCTTACAAATTCACCATCGAAATTACAAAAATGTTAAAGGACGATAATATGACGCTTAGCAGGGATCTGTCACAATCATTACACTCACTGCTTAGCAGTACGAAAACAAACCAAACCTCCCATTAGCTTGAAGCAAAACACTTTTTAGGCTATGGCAATTTGGTTATTATTATAAGGATATTATTGGGAATAATTTCGCTGAAACTCATGCGGTAGTCTGCGTTAGGTTCTCACAGCTAACCAGCGTTAACACGGGCTTCAGGGGTCCGGGCCCACCCAGTAATGTCACTAGTAATACACTCGAACTATAAGTCGCACTAATTATTACAGTCTGATAATGAAAAACTTAAACACTCATATCCCAGATATGCCACTGCATATCTGCCACTGCCACTCAGCTTATCCAGTTCACAGTATAGCGTCTCTGCAGCGATCGGGGTAACCAGCATGACCGAGGAGGACACTGAGCAGATGGGCCTGTGCAGGTCAGAGTCTTTGAAATTAAAAAGAGGTCTTTCATCAGTTTGTACAACTTGTTTTAAAGCTTGAAAACTGCTAAACAAATAGAAAAAAGCGTGGAGGAATATTATGCGATGTTCTGGTGTCCTGGTGAGTTAACTAATCCACTTCTGCACTTAGAGAAAACGCCTCTCCTGCTTTGCCTCTGTAATCTGAGACTGATGTTTGTGGACTTTCTAACTGCGGCTCCATTTCTACGTTACAGACGGCAAATCATAATTTTATAATGCCTTTTCATGGAATAGGAAGGTGAATCGATTCCCTCCCCGTCTCAGTATGTTGCATCTCCAGTTCACATAGTCGTCAGTTTGGCACCGACCCTGCAGCTCACGGATCCTTACCGGGATATCCCACAGACGGGTGCAGCAGGTCCATGGCAGCTCCGCTCAGGCCCAGCCCGTTCATGCCGTACGGGGCCTGTTTGAGATAGGACATCATGCTAGAAGCAAGCGGGAGGAGAGACCGGAGTCTGGACGGAGAGGGCAGGTGTAGATCTCCCGGTTGTCGAGTGTTCAGCTCCCCTGTGTCCGGCTCTGGTTGTGAGACGCAGATGCGCGACAGTTAATACTCATAATAAAAGAAAAAGAGGTCATTTCGTAAGTGAACACTCAAAGCTTATCACGCAAGCAAAAAAAAAAAAAAAAAAAAGTGTTCGCTGAGAAATAAAACTCACAAAAAACAACCAACAAAAAACCACACACGCAGAAACGAGGCAAAACTTGACTTTGGGGAGAGGCCTGTTAATAATAATAACCCCAAACATTAATCACAGCCTTTAACACTCCGAAAACACGAGAAACACAAATACAATTTTATGCTGTTAGAAAAAGTATAATAACGTTGATCGTCAATTTAAACATTTAATTTTTTATATTATTATTTTATATTTGGGGCGTTTAAAATAATTTTAGCCCATGAATGTTAATGTATTATGAACAATAATAATCACTGAAAACCAAATTACCCGCCAAGAAGCTTTAAAGGAAAACACAAACATATGAACCTTTTAACATATTTGTGCTGGGGAAAAACTCCAGCAGTAAAATAAACTGGAACAAAGTGTTACAAAACGCCTGAACTTTGCCTGTGTTGGAAGATAACATCAGAGACACCCTTTCGCCCCCACACGCCCCAGAAAATGCTCACGGGGGAAACTGAATTATTTTTTCTCATAAAGAAAACCTCAAACTCCCGCTAAACTATTAATCTAGTAATCACATTTTTGACTTTTCTTAAACATCCACCAGGATGTTTTAACCAGGATGTTATCGCTCAGATCTTCATTATGATTTCATTAATTCAATAGATCAATAAAATCGACCTGCAGCACCGTAGGTTTGCATCAGTCCAAATGAACTTTTTTCTCAAGCAGACATCTTTGCAAGTACCTGAGTCTTAAGTGGTTGCTCACTAGATCTTAATATTATAAATTAACGTTGTGATGAAATAAACTAAAAAAAGAAGTATTTGCTATTCCTGTCCTCATATTTTATTATTTCTTTTGTATTTCTCCAGCAGCTCTTCTGAAAAAAAAAAAGGTGCAAAATGGCCCACGTAATCATCTGACACATGTAACATTACTGCTTTTCGCTGAAAATGAGTTCAAATAAGTAACATAACCTAAACTGGGGTAAGAAAATATAACAATAAAGACATGATACAATGCAGAAAGCATCCATATCTAAATTTACAGGGAATATCCATCATGTTGGATTTGATTCATTTCTCCTTTTCTGTAAAACTCGAGTCTACATTAGTGTGGGGCTAAATATTGGCTGAGAATTTCCAAAATCCTCTGGGGTCCGTTTGGCAGCACCTGGAAGGTGCCGCGGGCCTCCTGTTGGATCTGAACTGAGGCCTCAAGCGCCAAATAAAGCCCGACTTATTTCCATAACCACAGGAAGCAGACAAACCGCGCAATGTAAATGCTAAACTTGTGTGCAAATGAACTCCATTACAATTTAGATTAGATCAACAGTGCGACAATTAGCAGAGTGCCCTTATCAGCAAAGTAACTGGAAGGCTGCGGGCTGAAAGTCCACCGACAGGATAGAAAGTAAGACCCCCCCCCCCCCCCCCCCCCCAAAAAAAAACAAAAAAAAAAACAAGAACAAAACAACAACTTTTAGCTGGAGCGATTGATACGTTTAAAAGTTTTGTGTTGTTAAAATTGTGAAATATGTCATTGATAAATAATTATATTTTTTGATGGACTGACTTGTTTTTAAATCTGTTCAAAACATTGCCTTTTAAAGATCGTTTTCGTTGATAAAACGATTACATATTCAAAATGGAAAAAGAACGACACGTTCACAAGCGAAGAGAAAAAGAAAAATAGATCATTAAGAACATTTAAAATTAGGAACACATTTCAGTCTCACCTTCTTCGGGCTCCTTATTTTAAAATTCCCTTTAAGTGTCAAAACAGTAAGCTCCAAAGTTCAAGAAAAATATCCTCATGAAGCGCAGTTTTGTTTTGTTATTTGGCAGAGGTAAGAAAAAAGGTTCGGAAGCTCCACGTGAAAACCACACCTGTCTTCGATCTGTTAAACAAATGCGTACGGAGAAATGAACAAAAAATAAAAATAAAAAATAGGCCTTATTTCTCTCTTGCGCGAGCGTTTTGTCTCCAGCCGACGTTGACGGATGGAGATTAATGAACGTCTCTAGGGCCCTAGCCTCTATGAGCCCAGAAAGCACACGGGCCTTCTTTCTGCGAGCCAATCACGGCACTCTGCGCCTATACAAGCCACGACAGCGACCAACCAGCCCCCGAGTTTGACACCGAAAAGCCCGCCCCTTGCGAATCTAAGTCACATCACGTGACATGAGTGAAAAGTTCAGGTCAGAAAGTTGGAGAGTGGTTCGGCTGCCATTACAGCGAGAAAACCACGATTCAGGTGCAAAACGCGAGATGGAACCTTGATATAATTAAAGAAACATTTATAATAAATAATGTTAACATTCATTAAATTAAACGTTAGCTTCAATCTGGCTTTGAAGAGTAATGAAAAACATTGATATTTATTAGGCGTAGTGTTTTGAGTGTTAAGTCATTTCCAATATGGTTTCACACTTAGGTTGCATTAATATTTACTTCAAAGAATTTCCATCAGATAATAAAAATGGCAGAGCTTTTAAAAACAGTTAAACGAAAGAAAACACAAATAAACAAACTATTAACTATCACATTAGAAAAAAAAAACATTGTAGTGTTTCATTTAAGGTGTAATAATAGAAAAAAAATAAACCTGTTTTATTCAGAGTTAATCACAAGCATATCTCAAACAACCTTCTTTTGACAACATATCAAGTACATAACCAAATAATCTATGTTAATGGAGGAACAACCACCTGCCTTGTGGCCTTGAGGGGAAAAAATGAATAATAATCAAAAAGAATAAAATCGGTATGTTGTTTGGGTAAATGAGTATGAACAAGTTTGTAATCTATCTCATCGCTTTCCCCCGGAAACTGTTGACGAAGGTGACAAAGCCAGGGATTGATCACTAGTATCAAGATATCAAATGGAGGGAATCATTGTTGTGGAGGGTTTTTGTGGGTCTAATCCCAAATTGCAGGAGTATTTTCTTAATACTAAACCCGTAAATCCAGGGATCAAGCAGCTTGAAGAGGTCTGTGTGTGTGTCTGTGTGTGTGTGTGTGTGTGTGTGTGTGTTGGAGGTGGGGGTTAAGTTTGGAGAGGCTCTCATCTGTGGTGTTGGTGCTTATTAAAAGCAAGATGCATAAAATCCCAGGTTATCAGAAAGCATGGAGGAGGCTTTGGCTAGGTTGCTGCACATTTTCCCACCTTGTGTATGAAAATCTCACATAGAAGCTTCCATGCAGACAGGGCAGAAACCCCCTAAAATCTTCAGTGTGCAGAGAAGATTGTAGGGGGAGAACACGTGATCCTGGATAACTAAAACACACTATCTGCTATGACTGTGATTTTCCTCAGTTCTTGCCCAGCTGGGACTTTCAGGTAAGCAATACTAAAACTTGATAATACTGAAAAATGGCCTCAGTAAGAGGCAAAACTGTATTAAAATCTTCTAATCTGATGCATTGTCTTAGGTGATGTAAATTTAGGATTATTTATCTAATAGTGCATTATTTCCCCAAGACTGTGTCATGTGATAATCTGTAGAAAATTGCTGTGGTAAGTGTGAGTGATCTAGTTCTTACTGAGCTTTGGGTCTTTGAACTGTTTTCTTACGCTACAGGAAATGAGTCTGTACAGCTGATCTGCATTTTGTCTTTCATATATTTTTCTGGAAATTTCTCAGTATGATGAGAATGTGATTATGTAACACCTCCTCAGGGCAATTGCATTGAGGAGATTACATGTACTGACCTATATTGCATTTTTAAAATATCATGTAACTGTCCTTTTTGGATGTGTTATAGACTCTTTTATCAGACAAAGGTATATTGAGTTTAATTAATTTTCTTTTCCAAAAAAAGACAGCACACAGTAAACAAAGATAAATTTGACTGAGAGCATCATTAGTATTTTTCCAGACATATTACAGAAAAATATGATTTATTTTATCAGCACAATCATGTGAAAAAATCATATGAAAATCTGATATCGTGATGGCTCAAGCTCAGGAGACCATCTGCAGTTAACACAGCGATTTTATACTGTGAAGTACACAGTTTAAAAAAATCTTTTAAAATTATCTGTTATATTTAAAAACAGTCAAGCCTTTTTTTTTTTACATTTTACATATATATTTTTTTAATATCAGAAAAGACTACCAATAAATTTAAACATATTTTTGCAATATTAATTTAAAGATCATGTCATTTAGGCACACAGTTTGTATGATACCACAACCCTAAATCTGATAAGAATAGAATAGAATAGAATAAAATAGAATAGCTGTTACTGTCACTGTTACAAGAACAATAAAAGGCAGTTTGGCATCTCTCTGTCTGAAATACACAATAGTGTAAGAAAGTATTTACATAATAACACAGATAGATTTACATTTACACAAGAAAGATATGTATAACTTATTCATACACCTGCATACATACACATATATACATGCATATATGCATGCGTACGTACATACACACATATTTCCGCATACATGCTTACACACACACACACACACACACACACACACACACACACACATCTATCTATCTATCTATCTATATATATATATATATATATATATATATACATACATACACATACAGGCCATCTGAGGAGCAGGTGCACTGAGAGGTGCAGTGTGTGATCAGTGATATTGCACATTGAGTGAGGGGGCTGTTGCTACTATATTATAATAAATACCGTTTGGTGATTACCTTTTAATCTCTTTGGTTATGTGCATATGTAACAGAGAGAATACACATTTTATGATCACCAAATGGTGATCATAAATCTTTCCCAGACATATTACAGAAAAATATGATTTTTCTGTAGCACAATCTTTTCATAGCACAGCTATGAAAAGATTTATCTGTCAAGTTGGACACTGTCACTCTAAGATATACTTTCGTTAGCCATGTATGTGTCAACATTTCTTTTCAGGCCATCGGCATCTCAACAGTTTTAGATGTCATGTATTTCAAAGATTTAACCTGTAGTTTCCAAAAAGTGCACTGAAAGAGGACCCGTGCCCAAGGATATCTATCTTTTTCCTATTTTTTTCAAACGAAAGTTTTTTTTTAAATCTGTAAATCAAAACCAGAATTTCAAAATGTAAACAGGAAGGGAAATGTTTAAACACGTTGTCCAGAGTTTTAATAGAGAAACATGCTCTGCTTGATTAAAGAAAATGCAACATAGTGGACTGATTAAAGTCTGAAGTTAAACCTTTCTATTCATTAACCCATTTCCATTATGCAAGTAAAAGAAATCCTGAAACATTAAAAAAATTGAAACTGTATATAGAGAAATCTGTTAATGTGCACTTTATCAACACTGTTAACCCCCCCTAAGGTTTTGTCAACTATAAATCTGTGTGACTAAATCACGAAATTTTAGGGAAATTCTGAAACTAGGTTTGAAATATTCTTTTGATTTTTTGTTAATAGATTAAGCCTCAGTGCTAAAGGATGCCTTGCTCATATCTCTATTACACACGCTAATTCTGGCAAATGGAAAGGCAATGCGTTGGTTAACATGCCTTTTAAAAAGTCAACCCAAAGCATGAGCAGTATAGACCCATCTATAAACAGGAGGACGTCAGGGTGGATCCCCGAGTGCCTCCTGTTGAAACTTGTGTAGTTTCCATGAAAGTGTGTTCTCTGTTAATACTCTGCTAATTCCCCCTTAAGAAACTGTGCTCTCCACAAAGTGTCCTTTCTCCCACTCTGACGGTACTGCTACGAATCCACCAAGGTGTTGGACTGACAGAAGGCAGAAACCTGAAATGAAAAATGTCTCGTTATTCAGTGTCGGGTACAGAACGGACAGCAGCGAACGCTGACAGAGACAAAGTGAAGAGCAGTGAGTGAGGAGTAGCTGTCAGTCACTGGCCCCTATGGCCCCACCCCTCTCATTAAGAAGGCAAACAATGAAGATAGAGGGAGGGTGTGGTGGGGTGGTGGGGTTTACAAGCAGGGAGAAATCAGACACCAGGGCCACAAAACCAACTGACCCCATCCAGTACCCATCACCCCCTGAAACACAGAGAGGGATACGTATGGAGGGAATGACTTGGATGTGTGTATGTGTATATTGTGTGTGTGGGTGAGTGGTGGGATGGGGGGGGTAGACTTCCAATCCTTTTAGGATTATGCCCCCTCCAACCCCACACCCCCTTTGGCTCTGTTCTTCGCTCTTTCACTCTACTGCCCCTCGGGCAATCACCTTAAAACTTGCATAGCCAGCACTCATTCAGATGTCTCTAACAATGTGTAGCAGTGGTAACCATGTGAATGCTGGCAAGGCATGCAGGAATGCACAAATTCAGTTCCCTGTAACCCTCCCTGTAAATGGATTAAAAAAACATACTGAAGGTGATGAAGCATTTCCCAGGAATGGTTATTTTAAAATGGTTATTACCATAAAGTACTTCTCTGTTTGAAAGCGAAATAAGATGGGTGTACTGCATGTGATCTTTGCAGTGCAAAAGTTACAGTTCTTGAAAAAGGTTTGGGTCATTAAAAAATATCCCCTGCTTTTTCCCCCCTATAAAAGCACCTTTGATTTGATTTTGTTCATCATAATTTTCTTTCTTTTGAATTTCTTTGATTTTATTGTTTAAATCAGTCCCATCCAATCAAAATGTGGCAAACTAACATAATTTCTTATTTTCCCCTCACTAGTTTTATTAGTAAATTCAAAGTATTGCATAAAACATTTACATTTTATTTATAAAGCACCAAATCACAACAACAGTCGCCTCAAAGTACTTAATATATATTGTAAGGTAAAGACCCTACAATAATATAGAGAAACCCCAGCAATCAGATGACCACTTATGAGCAAGCACTTTGGCCACAGTGGGAAGGAAAAACTCCCTTTTAACAGGAAGAAACCTCCAGCAGAACTAGGCTCAGGAAGGGGCGGGGCCATCTGCAGTGAGCTGTTTGGGGAGACGGGAGGGAGACAGGAAATACGTCATTTTCAATTCTGGATGCCAACAAAGGGTCAGAATTACACTGCATGCTAACAGTTGGAACAATAAATTTTTTCAAAGTCTGCTCTGCAAAAATCTAATTGTTTTTCAGTTTTCATACAAATAATAATGCTTGAGTTAAGCTGCCCAAAAAGTTGATTCTGTTCAACTGGATGTAACGTTTTTCATTGGGAGAAACGTCATCGCTCATCCGACTAACTTCTTCAGTCTCAGCTGACTGGAGGTTTCCTCAACATTATAAACAGTAGATTTGCTTACTGATCGAAATTAGCACCACTTATGAACAATGGGCTGTAAGGTCAGTTTCATGATCGTTAATATGCAAATTCACATAACCATTGATTAACAACCACTGATCAAAGAATATTGATCAGTGACAACTCATGAGTACCATTCACAGAGAGTTGAAGAGTCTTGGCTGCATTTCTGATCAGCGCTCTCCTTGTTCGGCCTGTGAGTTTAGGTGGGCGGCCTTGTCTTGGTAGGTTTACAGTTGTGCCATACTCCTTCCATTTCTGAATGATCGCTTGAACAGTGCTCCGTGGGATGTTCAAGGCTTGGGAAATCTTTTTGTAGTCTAAGCCTGCTTTAAATTTCTCAATAACTTTATCCCTGACCTGTCTGGTGTGTTCTTTGGACTTCATGGTGTTGTTGCTCCCAATATTCTCTGACAACCTCTGAGGCTGTCACAGAGCAGCTGTATTTGTACTGACATTAGATTACACACAGGTGCACTCTATTTAGTCATTAGCACTCATCAGGCAATGTCTATGGGCAACTGACTGCACTCAGACCAAAGGGGGCTGAATAATTACGCACACCCCACTTTTCAGTTATTTATTTGTAAAAATGTTTGGAATCATGTATGATTTTTGTTCCACTTCTCACGTGTTCACCACTTTGTGTTGGTCTTTCACGTGGAATTCCAATAAAATTGATTCATGTTTGTGGCTTTAATGTGACAAAATGTGGGAAAGTTCAAGGGGGCCGAATACTTTTGCAAGCTACTGTACCTGAACCGATGACTAATTGGTGCTCCAGGGTTGGATAACAGAGTCCTCTTTTCCACTTCTTACATTTATAAGTTGGCCAGAATGAGTGAAACCGGGGAAACCATGGCACACCCATGTTTCTGCCTGTAGTACCAACCCTTGTATGTGAAATATGCAGAATCAAGACACAGTTCCAAGAGCAAACACACTGAGGGTGGTTCTGTTGCTGAGGTTGGGGTTGTCCTGTAATTTCTTACAAACTACTTAAACTGCTTCACTGACTGGAACACAAGTAAAGAGAACATCGCATGAGGCCATTGTTTCATCTGCCTCCCTAACGGCATCTCTCATTTTCTCAAAAAAAATCCAAAGTGTTCTGGATTTGGTATTTAGAGCTGCCTACCAACAGATTGATGATTACGGACAATTGTTCAATCCGGACAATCCAGATGGATGATAATGTTGTTGTCATTACTAAGCAATGTGAATGCCTTTTTCTCCTCCATGCTGATGTTGGATGCTGGGGACTTTGCATTGCTTAGACAGGCCAAATCTTTCATCCATAGTTGGTCTGCATTGCTGAAAACTAAGCTGTTTTTAATTTTTTTTTAAATTTACAGTTATAAAAGGGTGTAAAAGAGTATATTTATTTATTTAATTATTTATTAAAAACCCTAACCAACCTACCAACTGACCAACCAAACACAAAAACTCTGAATAAACCAGCTAGTATTGGTGCTTAAAACCAAATCCCAAATAGTTTTCCTTTGAAGGTCCTTATTAGACCCTTAACAGAGGAAACATAATTGTTTCAGGGCACTTTCATGGGTTGTTTTGGATGTTAGAAACAAATCAATAACTTGATTTTTCAGTTGGAATATTTGTCAGTTCTGACACATCACAATCTGGAACCTTTGTATGATTATCAGATAAGTATAAATAAGCAATATGTCTTCTCATGGTCCTAGACTAAGGGTTTTTGAATACTTGGTTTCAAATACTTGTTTAAGTATTTTCTGCTTCATTCTCAAGTTAGTTATTGTTCATATCTTTATCTTCTTGCATTTCCTCAGTGCTTAGTAATTCTAAGTTTCAATGTCTACCTTCCTCATTACCGTTTTATGTTCACTCATTTTCAGTATTCATAGTTATTTCCTGTTTTACTTTGGTAATAATAGTCATCTATATATTGTCTTTGGATTGACTTCTTGTCTGTCTTTTTCTTTTGTGGGATCAGCTGGGTTTAGCTCCCCCTTGTTTCCACTTGTTATCTATATGTATTCATAGCTTCAGTTTGCCTGTATTCTTGGTTGCATCATATTGCGAGCCTGTTTCTGTGTCTTTCCTGAATTTTAGTAACTCTGCATTTTGGAATCTCGTTTTGCCTCGATTTAGATTATGGAATGTGTTAGCGACAATAAAGGCTTTCCTTTTGTTCCACCAAGTCTGTCTATTTGGTGGTAACTCCTGTAAATCTTGACATCTCATGCAAACCTAAGGAGAACCTTTATCAAAGTCAAAGCCAACTTTGTTGTCAAGTTGGCTTTGACTTGACAACTTGACAAGTTGTCAAGTCAACTTAACTTAAGTAACTTAAGGCACTTAAGTTAAGTTGCCTAACTTAAGTGGGCAAAGTGGGAGAGAGTGGATTTTGAAGGTTTGCTGGTTCTAAAAGCTTATTCTCATTTTATTCCAATTAATATGTTTACTGACAATAGGTATTTTCATTTTGACCCTCTGTGAAAAAACAGCTTTAGCTGCTCACTGTATAACTGTTTGGAAAAGAGCCGTCTAAAATGTGAATTTACACCTTCCCAAACAACTGCTGATCTTATGCACATGACACTCCCACCCTGCCCTTAGTGTACACGAAAAAGGGAACTGCCATTTGTCCTTATCTTGTAGTTCAGTCAACTAGAAGCAGTGAGAGAGTTTGCTCTATCATCAGCGCTGGGCATTTGATAGGATTCTGGCACTACAGCTAATCAATCTGCAGCACAGAGCTGCCAGAAGATGTGTAACAAAGCTCAAAGAACCTCACAAATGGTCCAGTCCCGGGGATTAGCCTCTGCACAGGATTAAATATTGATTTTGAACGTCTAAAAAAGCTTATTGTATAAAACTGCAGCAGACTACAAAAGTAGCGGACTCTATTCATGAATCTGTCTTTCAGAGAGGAGCATGAACTTTCAAATACAGAGACCCCGAGCATGAATCAAAACAGAAATAAATGGAGGAGAAATCAATGGCAGGGATGAACTATGGTGGCACATTGTTAACTGGGGAATCACAAGTCTCCCTCACTTCTTCATGTTGGAGGTGAGAGGGTGGTATATTTCAATTCAATTCAATTCAATTCAATTTTATTTATATAGCGCCAAATCACAACAAATGTCGCCTCAAGGCGCTTCATAGATACAGAGAAAAGCCCAACAATCATATGACCCCCTATGAGCAAGCACTTTGGCGACAGTGGGAAGGAAAAACTCCCTTTTAACAGGAAGAAACCTCCAGCAGAACCAGGCTCAGGGAGGGGCGGCCATCTGCTGCGACCGGTTGGGGTGAGAGAAGGAAGACAGGATAAAGACATGCTGTGGAAGAGAGACAGAGATTAATAACAGATACGATTCAATACAGAGAGGTCTGTTAATACATAGTGAGTGAGAAAGGTGACTGGAAAGGAAAAACTCAATGCATCATGGGAATCCCCCGGCAGCCTACGTCTATTGCAGCATAACTAAGGGAGGATTCAGGGTCACCTGGTCCAGCCCTAACTATATGCTTTAGCAAAAAGGAAGGTTTTAAGCCTAATCTTAAAAGTAGAGATAGTGTCTGTCTCCTGAATCCAAACTGGAAGCTGGTTCCACAGAAGAGGGGCCTGAAAAAAAAAAAAAAAAAAAATATATATATATATATATTATATATATTTGCTTCTTCTGATTGTGATGACTACTTTATTGTAAATCCTAAAACTTTCTCACATGTTATTTTTGACGATGGGCCGTTTCTATGGGAGTTCTAGTTTGTAACTCAAGTACAGCTGAACAATTTAATGGTTTTATGAATGATTAAAATATGTATGAAGTCCAGGGTGTACCCTGCCTCACATCCTATGACAGCTGGAATAGGCTCCAGGACCCTATGACCTTGAATTGGATAAGTGGAAGGAAATTGATAAATGGCTGGAAGTACTGAAGTAAATAGGCCTTTATTGGAAATGATTACATGATTAAAAAAGCAAAATAGCAGCCTTTTTCAGTGATTGTGTGAATGTGTGCGTGAATGGGTGGATGACTGGTTGTGTAAAGCGCTTTGGGGTCCTTAGGGACTAGTAAAGCGCTATACAAATACAGGCCATTTACCATTGTGAAAACATGTTGCAAAAAATTAGATGGAAGGTCAGTTTAGTTCACAGGGTGAGAAAGCAACTATGTGGTACACAACTGATGTTCTACTAGCAGCCTGGGTTTAGGGAGCGTGGGTAAAGCCTGGTTCTGCCAGAGGTTTCTTCCTGTTAAAATGAATTTTTCCTTCCCACTGTTGCCAATTGCTTGCTCAAATTGGTCATGAGTATTATTGTAGGGTCTTCACAATGTAAAGCATCATGAAGGGACTGTTCATGTGATATAAGGTCTAGCTTAGGACCCTTACTGGATACAGACGGAAATGGAACTTGCGCTCCTCTGCTCCAAAGGCATGTAGTCTAACCACGCTATCCAGCTGCTATTCGGAGCACTAGGTGCAGTGACTCCCAAGCTAGGCGAGTGGCTCCAGCAGATCCTGGGAACAACATCGGAGATCTCTGTCCAGAAGAGCGCAGTCCTGGGAACAGCTAAAATACTGCGCAGGACCCTCAAGCTCCCAGGCCTCTGGTAGAGGACCCGAGCTTGAAGGATAAACCGCCCTGGGTGTATATATATATAAATATAAATAAATTCCCCCCTCGCAGAAGCTGGGGCCTTCTACCAGAGGCCTGGAAGCTTGAGGGTCCTGCACAGTATCTTTGCTTTTCCTAGGCTTTTCCTAGGACCTAGATCTCTGTCCACAGAGATCTAGGATGTTGTTCCTGGGATCTGCTGGAGCCACTCACCTAGCTTGGAGATCACTGCACCTTGTGCTCAGATTACCACTGGGACCACTGTTACCTTCACCCTTCACATCTTCTCGAGCTCCTCTCTGAGCCCTTGGTACTTCTCAAGCTTCTCATGTTCCTTCTTGCCATCACCAGTTTGTCCATTTGTATCTGGAAGTCCCACAGGATCTTAGCTTGGTCATTCTTGACCACCCTAGGGGGTGTCTTCCATTTTGACTTTGGGACTAGAGCAATTCCTTGGAATTGTTAGTCTACCTCCCTATCGATCCCGCTTATCAATTCTTGCACTCTTCCTACAATCAGCTGAGCTGATTTCCGGTCGTGTGTTGGAGAAGGAAAGTAGTGGGGCAGTCTACAGCGTGGATATTCAATTCAATTCAATTTTATTTATATAGCGCCGAATCACAACAGCAGTCGCCTCAAGGCGCCTTTATATTGTTAGGTAGACCCTACAATAAAATATACAGAGAAAAAACCCAACAATCATATGACCAAACCCTATGAGCAAGCACTTTGGCGACAGTGGGAAGGAAAAGGACGCATCAGTCACGGCCATCTGCCGTGACTGGTTGAGAGACCCAGAGATTAATAACAAGTGTGATTCAGCAGAGAGGTCTATCAACACATAGTGAGTGAGAAAGGTGACTGAAAAGGAAATACTCAATGCATCATGGGAATCCCCCAGCAGCCTACGTCTGTTGCAGCATAACTAAGGGAGGATTCAGGGTCACCTGGTTCAGCCCTAACTATATGCTTTAGCAAAAAGGAAAGTGTTAAGCCTAATCTTAAAAGTAGAGATAGTGTCTGTCTCCCGAATCCAAACTGGAAGCTGGTTCCACAGAAGAGGGGCCTGAAAACTGAAGGCTCTGCCTCCCATTCTACTTTTAAATACTCTAGGATCAACAAGTAGGCCTGCAGTGCGAGAGCGAAGTGCTCTAATAGGGTGATATGGTACTACAAGGTCATTAAGATAAGATGGGGCCTGATTATTTAAGACCTTGTATGTGAGGAGCAGGATTTTGAATTCAATTCTGGATTCAACAGGAAGCCAATGAAGGGAAGCCAAAACAGGAGAAATCTGCTCTCTCTTTCTAGTCCCTGTCAGTACTCTTGCTGCAGCATTTTGGATTAGCTGAATGCTTTTCAGGGAGTTTTTTGGACATCCTGATAATAATGAATTGCAGTAGTCCAGCCTGGAAGTAATAAATGCATGAACTAGTTTTTTAGCGTCACTCTGAGACAGGATATTTCTAACTTTAGAGATGTTGCACAAATGGAAGAAAACAGTCTTACATATTGTTTAATATGTGCACTGAAGGACATATTCTGGTCAAAAATGACTCCAAGGTTCCTCACAGTGTTACTGGAGGCCAAGGTAATGCCATCCAGAGTAAGAATCTGGTTAGATACCATACTTCTAAGATTTTCAGCGCCGAGTACAATAACCTCAGTTTTATCTGAATTAAGAAGCAGAAAATTAGCGGCCATCCAGGTCTTTATGTCTTTAAGACATTCCTGCAGTTTAACTCATTGGTGTGTGTTATCTGGCTTCATGGACAGATAGAGGTAAGTGTCATCTGCATAGCAGTGTAAATGTATGCTATGTCTTCTGATGATACTGCCTAAGGGAAGCATGTATAATGTGAAAAGAACTGGTCCTAGCACTGAACCTTGTGGAACTCCATAATTAACCTCGGTGTGTGAAGAGGAGGATATTACTTTGATTTTTTACCGCAGAAAAGGATGAGAGCATGATGGTAAAGTGGAGGCTGCTCCAGGACAGAAACAATTATGCTGATAATACAACTTTGGCTCGTTGCAAGCATCTGCGAAGACAGCATGCTAATGCTAAGCTAGCCAAGAACAGAGAGTAATCTTAAAGCTGAGTGAATGCTGACCCCAGCCCAGCATCGTCATAAAGTGAGCCGTCAGCCACTGCTAAACTTCAACAGGTAAAAAAGGGATAAGAAGTCAGGCTGCAGCCTCCATTTCCACCTGTTCATGTTTCTATAGTAGAATCAACATGACCATCACTTTAAAGTTTGGTTTTCATCTTTGCTTTGTATTGTTGGCTTTGTGTTCATACCTAACTACTAAGATATATATATATGTGTGTCCTCATTAGGATAGGGATTTGTGTTGGTGGGTGGGACTGTAGCCTGTAGGTTTATATTGTTAATTGGTAATTATGAGACAGTGAGTTTCAGATCATTTTATAGAGTAACATGAAAGTAACTTAACGAGTAGTACAAAAAACGGTTCTTGATTCCCATCCCTATCGATAAGGGAATAGATTAAGAAATGTAATCAATAAGTGATATCGATAATGGAAATGGAACAGCTAAATTACTCAAACTCATACTCCATTTCTCATACATACTCGGCACAGATGTTTCTGTATGCTAATTGAATTGAGTGATCATGTGGCTCACATGAATAGTATTCATATTTAAAACAATTTTAAATGATGATAACAACAGAAGAAAGTGAATTAACATCTCCTTAAAGTTCAGTATGGTTTTTGCAAACAGTTTTAATTCAGTGTTGTATTGAAGTGCACTAAAAGTGACCAAATTAAAATTTTGGGGGGCCTGGGTAAATGCCCTGGGACTGATCACTTGTTATATAATCTTTAATCCAAGAAAAAAACAAAACAAAACAAGAAAACAATAAAGTGAAGCACTTTTTTCCACTTCCATTTCCACTTCACTGAATCAAAGATTTACAAGATGAATTCTCTGTAACAGGTTCATATTTCAAAGAGGAGCAATCTTTGGATAAAGACCCTACAATAATATAGAGAAACCCCAGCAATCAGATGATCACTTATGAGCAAGCACTTTGGCGACAGTGGGAAGGAAAAACTCCTTTTTAACAGGAAGAAACCTCCGGCAGAACCAGGCTCAGGGAGGGGCGGCCATCTGCCGTGACCAGTTGGGGTGAGAGAAGGAAGACAGGATAAAAGACATGCTGTGGAAGAGAGCAAGTATGATTCAATGCAGATAGGTCTATTAACACATAGGAGGTGTCCAAATTCATAGGCTGCATCCTCCTGACGGCGCACTTGTAGGCCGATTACGTCACAGTGACGTGACAAAGGCTGTCCAAATTTGTAGACTCCTACAAATGCGTCCTCCTTTTCCTCAGATTTGAAGGATGGGTCGGGTGTAATCCTTCGTGGCCCACCATATCCCAGGATTCATAGTGCGGCCCAGCCAATTCCAGTTTCCAACAATGGTGACAGCTACTTAGTTTTAATATTATTCTTATTACTTTTTCTGGGTCACAAAATAAACTTTTAAGATATTTTCAGGTGAGAATGTAGCTGTGTAAACTTCAAATATCTGCTTGGTTTATCAAGACATCACATATTTGCAAAACTACTCCGACATTTTCGGAGACGTCTGTTACCCACCAGCTCGATAGCTAGCCAGGGCGGTAACAGTGAACTCCTCACACATCGTTTTCAAACCTCCTGCGGTCTTTTGCTACTTAGGTTAAACATGATATATAAGTCACTTAGATAACTTAAAACTGTTATTGTTTGGCTTTTTTTTTAGTGTTTTATTTGTTCTTGAGTAAATCGGTTAGGCTGAGGTTACAGCTGAACAAATGTCAAACGGAAAACTGATTAAACAGAAGTCTGAGATGATCGAGAATTTACGCCAGTGTCCTGTTATATTTTAGATAGCAAGGAGCAAACGGCTGAGTTTATTAAACTCCACCGAGACAGCTGGTGACGCAAAACTGAAGGCTAGACCGTCCAATTTCACAGCCGCTCACTTCTGGCCTACACAGCCTTCGGAGGACCTGGCCCACGTAGACCGCCTATGAATTTGGACACCCCTATAGTGAGTGAAAATGGTGACTGAAGAAGAAATACTCCCCCAGCAACCTACACCTATTGCATCATAACTAAGGGGGATTCAGGATTCTGTATGTAGTTTGTACTAAATACAGATGTAAAACAATACATATAAAATAATGGACTCCTCTTTGTATGCCTCACAGTCATTTGGTCGACTGCCTACCATTTTCAAATGAGAAAGTACTGGATAATGTTCAGAGTCATGTGACAAACTGGCTGCTGCAGGAGTTAGACTAGTTTTAGACTAGTTGAGACAATATGCTGACAGACTGGATGTTAAATCATAAATGTCATGCCAAAAAAATGTGAAATAAGGTTAGACAGTAAACTTTTATTGGACTAACAAAAACAAAACAAAACAAACATGCATGCACACACACAAACACATAAAACCCTTCGAACAAACAGTGAAGAGCAAACAAAAGCATCATGTCCTCGACAGAAGAGACTACAGCAAATACAGCCACTTCTCCTGCATCAATAATCCCCACTTAATAATCAGGAGATTAACTGATATCAAGTGTGCAGATGATGGAGGCTAGAAACAAATAAGGATGGTGGGTAGGGTGGGGCGAAAAAGCAGAGGGTCCCCTTACCCGCAGCCCCTCCTTCATTCCCTGCAAACATAAAACTAATTACAATTGATTTATTATGGATCAGGTACCTTATCAGGTAAGAGAGGGAATTACCATTCTGAGCCAAAGGTTTGCGGCAGGTCACTGCTGAATGAGAAAATCAATCTAAGCTGAGTGTGTCACATCCCAAGGAGAACACAGCTAAAACACTTTATTTTAAAAAGGCTGAAAATCATGTTTTTTTACATGACATTACTCAGTAAATATGAACAGATCACCAGATCTTGCCAGGGAGAATAGTGTACACTGTAAAGTGAAATTTTCTTTGGCAATATGTTGCATTTTATAAAAGAGAAGAAACATTGCCTGATGCTTTCCTCTGAAGAAAGATTTTCTTTGTTTCCACCTTGTTTTTCTGTGGCTAGTGTCGGGTCAACCAATCGTCGAGCCCTCTCCAGGTCTCCAACACTTTTTTTTCACCCTGAGCAACTTTGAAAACTTCATCAATATGTTAATGACTTAATCTTTAAACACTTAAAGAAACAGTTAATAAACATTGATTTGCACACTTGCCACCATTAAGTCACATTAATCCAGTGCAAATAGCTGATACACAAACTGCAACACAGGGCAATTTGTGCAGGATTACTAAAAAAGAAAAATTATGTGAAAGACACTGATCATTCTTTCAGTAGCAGGAATGAAATGAGGCAGTTTGACTCTGTCAAAAGATGAAAGTCTTCACTTTTTCTGATGATTTCAGCAAGTTTAAAAGGAAGATACTCTCTAAAAGAGAGAACAAATTATTGAAAAATCGAGTGTCATCCTCAACAAGACCACCTACAGTCACAATATTAACAGGTCTGGATTTGGCTTTTAAAGCTGCAATGAATAAAACAGATGTTTAGCACTGTGAACTACATTTTACACTTTCAGAGGTGAACACATAGGGAAAGATATTCACTAAGCAGTTGTGAAGCATCTTGATGGTCGCAATGAGAGAGCATCTTCACTAACTCATCCTGGATATTGGTTCTGACACTCAGTAGCCCTCCCGGACACCCTTCTTCTGTTTAGTGTACAGTCTCAGACTGCTGGATGTGGTGTGACGCCCTCCATGTATGGTAAGGACCTTTCTTGTCTTGATGCCAGTGGCGTCTGTCTCCTCCTTTAGCCAGCTTATTATCCCAGCAGGGTATCTGATGACAGGCAGGGGATAGGTGCTGAATTCCTAGATCCTGTTCTTCCCATTCAGCTGACTCCTCAGGACTTACTCTCTACAGGGATTTGATGGTTGCAGTTTTCCTAGTGGCCTCTTCATGGTTCTCATTTCAATCCTGTACTTAATGGTGACTCGTGCTGTTGGTTTGACGTTGGTCACTAGTGTTGTTTTCTATTTCCACTGAATTCCTGATTCAAGATTCAAGATCCTTTTATTTGTCACGTACATAGTTATACAAGTATAACATGGAGTGCAATGTGACCTGATACGCTCCTCGGCTGTGCAAAATAGAGAGAGAAAACCCCCCATTATACAGTAAGTAAGTAGATATATACAAAGAGGACATTATGTGCAATAAGTGAGTGGATTATATGCACTAAGTTAAATAGAATAAAACAACCTGGAAATTTACAGTTCAAAAATCTGGGAATGTACATTGTGTGAGTGGGGTGTTAAAGTGACTTAAAGTGCCCCAATGAAGTCAGAAGGATCAGGCATGATATGGGAATATGTGAGTCCTGACTCAGTTTGTGCTTGCGGGTAGATGCTCCTCTTGAGGGTCTCTGTTCTTGCCCGGATGGTGCAGAACCTTCTGCCTGATTGCAGAAGTTGGAACAGTTTATTGCTGGGGTGGAACAGGTTCTTCGGTATCTGAGTGACTCTGGTCCAGTATCTTCTGGTGTAAATGTCCTGTAGGGAGGGAGGAGCAGTCCTGCAGCAGCGTTCTGCTGTATGGATCACTCTCTGAAGAGTTTTTTTGTACTTGACACAGCTGTTCCCATACAGGACTTGGTGTTCTGTGTGAGGATGCTCTCCACAGCAACTGTATAGAAAGTCCTGAGGATCCCTGGAGAAGCCCTGAACTTCCTCAGTTGTCGTAGGTGGTGCAGGCTCTGAATAGCCTTTTTGAACTGTATCTGAATGTGAGCAGACCATGTCAGATCTGAGGAGATGTGGACACCAAGGTACTTGAAGGACTGCACCCTCTCCACTGGAGCTCTGCTGATGATAATGGGCTTGTAGTTCCTGTGCTGACTCCTTGTGAAGTCCACCACCAGCTCCTTGGTCTTGCCGACGTTCAGCTGGAGGTGGTTATCCTGGCACCACATTGCCAGATGAAGGCTCTTGGGGTCCTATTGGGTTTGTACAGTTCTAGGCACTCCAGGATCCATGTGTGAGGCACTGTGAGGCTTTGTTGTAGTTAATCCAGGTAGTTCAGGTTGGTTAGTCTGGTCTTACAGTCTTGAGGGATGGATCAAGACTGGAGATAATAAAGAATAGTCGTGGTGGACAAGCAGAGGAAGATGTAGCTATACATCCTTCCTTCATCACAAGGAAGGAAAATGAGAGACTTGAGAAATACCAAGGGCTGAAAGCTTGAGAAGATGTGGAGGGTGAAGGCAACAGTGCTCCCCCACCCAGGTAATCGAAGCACTGCCCCAAGTGCTTCGATTACTTGGGTGAGTAGCTCCAGCTACTCCCAGGATTTACATCAACATCGCTGTCCAGTAGAGCGCTGTCCTGCAGCAACAGTGCTAACCACTGTGCCACCATGCTGAGTTCAGTTCTCTTCAGTTTAATTTTATTTATATTGTGAGGTAAAGACGCTTGTGGGAAAAAGTTCTTTAACTTTAACTTTATGGAGTTTTCCTTGTGACTTTTTAAAATATGTGTGTTTCAAACATTTGTATCTCTTTTCTGTTCTGTTGCTTCTCCCACTCAGTAACGTGCCCAAGAGGACTCAAGCTTGAAGGGTAAAGACCGTCCACAGGGCGAGTGGGGAAAACAACTGTGTGACTGGGACTTTCTTTCAGTTTCGTGTAGCTCATATTTTCTACAGCTGAGCAGTTTCATGTAAGATTTACAGAAATTATAGGTGATCATTTATTTATTTATTTTTCACCCGTTGTGTCCAGTAGTTTTAGCAAGCAGACTCATGGTCTGAATGCTAATGCTATAGACTTTCTATAGGTCCCTCTTTTTTCTTTATACAACTATTTTATATAATTATTTAAATTATTTTCTGTGTAGTTATATAAAGCCAGAGCTGGCAGGTGGTAAAAAAGAGAAGAAGGAGGAGGAAAAGAAAAGGGACAGGAAGTGAGATACAAAAAAGGTGGGGAAGTGAAAAAAATAACAAAGCACACATAAGCACACTAGGTCTTCAACTGCTGCATCTTTAATGAAACACACTAAAAGAATAAATAGCACCTCAAAGACAAAAAATAACTAACCAGAAAACAAAACAAAACAAAAAACAGAAGTACCCCAGAGACCCAGAGGCCACGGTCAGCTGACCCCACCAGATGCCGCCATCCCAGGACGAGCTGAGGTATTAAAATCTAACGTAAATATGTTTAACATGTTTTGGTGGATTTATTTACTTTGTCCTCGTCTTTTGGCTGCTCACTTTATCTGCCTCCATCTCACCCTATCCCTAGGATCCTTCTCTGTCACACCAACCTTCTCCATGTCCTTTCCTCTGTGGTCTTCCTCGTTTCCTTTTGTCTGGCAGCTCCATATTTACCGTAACAGCTGACCTTTCTCTGCTTGTTTCCAAACTATCTCAACCTTGCCTCTCTAGCTTTTTCTAAAATTTATGATATTCTTGTTTAACACATGTTGGACTATGATCTCAAAGACCTTCACAAGTGCTTGAGGCCAGATTTATTCCTTGCCTTCCATTTTATGCCCGGACATGTCAGGGCAGCTGTCCACTTGCACACAGATGGTACAAACTAAAGATCCTAATGATCTAAATACATTAATTTTGAACACTTTTACTAGAAGATGTTTTATTGAGATATCAAGATGAATGATGAAAGTAAATAAAAATAGAAGTAAGAATGAGGGCTGTTGAGTGTCCTTGTTTACAATTATTGTGCATTTTAGATTATAGTATCAGTAGTTTCAGGTATTACCATCAACCCACATGTGTCAGGGCTCTGTGTGCAGGCAGATGGAGAGGAGGATCCAAATGCGAGGCTCGGACACTGAATACAACTCAAAACCTCAGCTTTATTGCTGGCACGAAAACAAAACATGAAGTGAACACTGAATACTGAGAACAGAAACACACAGGCATAATCTGATGGTACGACGCGACGCCGAGCACAGGAAAACACAGGGCAACAGGAGGGAGACATAGCTGTGAGGGATTGGACTCACGAGACGGGGAGCAAAGCTGCACACACTAACATAAGACAAGACTTTCACAATAAAACAGGAAACATGAATCACTAAACAAAGATGCAGACACAACACTGAGAGACAGACTAGACACTGAACTAAACCTGCAATAAACATGAGAACACAACCAAGGAGCAAATCCTAAAACATGAACAGAAACCTATAATTCTCATAATGGTCAACAATGTAAAAGAATCAAAATACAAAATTAAACCAAGACACGAGAAACTCAAAACACTCGGTCAAAACCGACCCAGAACCGTGACAACGTGACCCTGAACTGTAAAGTTGGTTAAGAAAATGATTAATAAAAGCAACATAATTTCATGTTGTTTTTAAAACAGGATGGAGGCATTTTTTAGGTCAGCTAAAACAAAATCCTAATATCACCTTTTTTCGCCCAATAACAAAACCTTCATTTTTAGGTTATATTTTTGGCGATGGCCATAAATTTATACTAAAAAATCAGAGTCTTCAGCACTTTTCTGTCAGTTAAAGAAACAAAAATATCCCCTCTACAGGTTGATCATTTACAAAAGTGATGTAGATGAAACTATCATCTACCAGACCCACTTTATAAAATTCTGCACATACAGTCTAGTTCAGATATATAAAGCAAACAGTATCTCAAATTTTTTATTTGTCCAGTGCTTCGCCTTTGACGGGTTTTCTGCTCTGTGCTAAAAAATTGCTCAACAAACTTACACTTTTTTTAAATTATAGAATCAGATTTACAGTGAATGGCATTTAATTGTCATGTCTCACTGCTGTATAATTTATTAAAAATATACAATTTTAGCCCTAATTTCAAAGACAATAACAAAATCTTGATATATTGTGAAAGACTGTAACTTACAGACTGTAAGATTTATTTATTTATTTTTAATTTAAATCTTATTTTGTAGTGCAGTAATAGTCTTGTACAACACAACACTGAGGAAGAGATATTTCATGGAACAACACAGGAATGGGCAATAGGCCAAGAGATTTGGTCCCTTGAACTGCAAACCCTGAGGAAGAAACCCAAAGGCCAGAAAACAGTTGGCTGATATTTATTTCTTTTCTGCAGAGGTGCTGATTTTTTCCCCAAAGAACGTAGTACTTATCTGAGTGGACAAAGCCTCCATAAGCAAATAAGATTAAGATCACAATCTGGCCAAGTGCTACATTAAAAAGATAAGGCTAATGAGAACAGCTATGTCTCGTTGTCTGCTGAACAAAAGAAGAGCCTTTTTTTTCCTATTATAGATTATTAATATATAATAATATCTGATATTATAGCTATGAAAATGTTTTATTAGTCACAATTTGATATGTTACATTTGAAATAAAAAAAGGATACATGATTCCAAAGATTTGGAGCAATTATTATATTTACACAGATTATCCCAAAAGGCTTTTATTTCACCGCTTAAATAAATATGTGAGGGATAACAGCTTTCGCACAAAGCTACAATCTCTCAGAAGCCCCACAGATACTGCCCTAAAGCGCGTGTCGTGTTGTTATAGTACATTTTTTCCTGTTTGCTTTAGATAACAAATCTTTCGTTGACCCCGAGGGTTAGGAGAGCATTACAAATTAATCCCAGTTTTAATAAGTCTGTCTTAAGCCTGGGATCTTTGCTCGAAAAGAAAGAAAGAAAGAAAAAGGGGGAGGGAGAGAAGAAAGGGATCCGAGAGGAAAAGAAATATATTAAACCCTGTGATCACAGGCAGCTTTTCTTGTTTGTTATCCCTCCGTTTTACCTTTAATCCAATACTTGCTAATCCAATTTGTCTTTTGGGCTCCAACCCTAACTTCTCCTTATCTTACAGCTTTCTCTTAAATATGCCGGAGCCTCCAGAGTCAGTGACTGCTCTTCATTTCCCAGTGTTGCTGGAGCAAACTGGATTCTCTGATGTATGTGAAAAGAAAGTTTGGGGAAAAAGGGAAAAAAAGGAAATTGTTGCATGTTAACTGCTCATAACGATGAACATAAAACATAAGAGGCTGCTATAGACAAGTTGTAGCTTCACCCTGAATATGCATGAAGAGCCGTAATCAGATCTTGGGCATTCACTCACTGAAGGGGAATATTGGGCAATACAAAGGGATTGATTTAATTACTTGGAGTGGGCCTGTGCTTTGGAGCTGCCTTGTTAGGAGGGAATGAAAAGGCTGGCAGTATCCTTGTGCTATTTTTGAGGGGGGGGGGGGGGTGGAGAGGTTGAAGAAGGGTGGAGGGGGTGAAGTTGCAGATGGTGGGGGTACAGAGGTAGTCTAGCTTCTTAAGTCACCAAAGTAATCCCAGTATGAAGCTCTCCCAATTGAAAGGACCTGCATTGATTGCAAAAAATGAACATGGTGCATTCTGTGTTTAATGTCCTCTGGTATAATCACCTTCTTTCTGGGGTAAATTGCAGTGTATGATACACACATTTGTCCTTGTGTTGAAAGCTTTCAAATTTATTGTCTTTTCACCCGTGCTGTTTCCTGAACGCTGCTAAAGCTGACAAAGGATTGTGATAAACGAATTCTGACTTACTGGCTTTGATGTATCTTAACAACAAATTTATTCTTTAAATTTGTTGCTTTTTTCTGGCTGTTGAACTTGTTCCGTTGCAATTATCACGAATAGTGTAGCAAGACAATGAATTTTATTGGATGACTGTCTTTAACTGTTAAAATCACTTGAAGAAGCACATCAACTATACTTCCCACCCACATAAACTTATATAAAGTAAACTGATTTCACATATGTACTAATTTTTTCTTCAAGTTTCTTCTCTTTGCTGCTCCCCTTTCAGGCAGTTGTCTTTGCCCGAAGATGACGACAGATTCAAGGGTCTTTAGAGGAAAACAAAGCACTTAAGATATTTTGAAGGGGGAGTAGATGTGAGACTCCAATGCAGAGCTCACCTGATAGATCCCTGAGAGGTGTATTCATCAAAAGGTCCTCTTTCTACCACATAGACTCACACAATAAGCCAGTCAAAGTGGATTCTAGTGCCTTTGCGCTCAACAGGCAGCGGTGACAACGAAGCCCTTAATCATCTCGTGACAAAAGCCAAAAGGCATCATCCCATTAAGCAGTGTGCTCTGCCGCAAATATGAGCTACTGCCCAGGAACCTTTCATAGGGCGTTCAGCTATTAAAGTGCTTCTGAACCAGCCAGCAGGAACCTAGACGGATTCACCTTTCATCTAGCAGCCTGTTGTTTGGTGGCTATAGTGAAGGCGAGCTCAAGATGTTAGTGATCTCATTACAGCGGTTGTGAGAAACAGCCTCCAAATTTGAGCATCTCTCCTCCTATTCTCTCCCATCCCTTTCAGTCTTTCCAACTCATGATTCTTCCTGCGTCAAAGGCTTTGCCCTATCTTGGCCATAAATTGATTATTACTTCAGGTTCACAAATTTGCCATTTTCCCTGAAAAGTTTACTCATCCATACCCCCTGCAGCACTCTCTTTCTTATCCTTTCTTTTTGGGGAGGTACATTGAATGGGCGGCCAGGTTGAAAAGCAAGGAGGCCCCTAGCGTCACAAAAAACGTTCAGATTTCTCATTTAGTTGTCTTTATGCTGCAAGCGCCATGTGGTCCTTGAAGGTGTTGAAAACATGGGAAGCACTGGAGGGATCAGAGCAATCTCATTAGCATTCGCTCAGAATTGGAGTGGCCCGGCTGTATGGCAAGACCAAGTTCCCTGTTAGGCTCGAGACGGCTGTCTCAACTGCTGTACCCTCCTCCTCTTTGTGCCTTTGTGTTCTTTCAAGATTTTTTTTTTTTTGTTATGTCCGGCTGCTTTTCTAGGTGGGATGTTGCAAATAGGATCATGGGAAAATGGATTGATCAAAATAAAAGTGAAATTACACAATGAAACACGGTGAAGTCATATTATTGTCCTATCTCCAAATGGAAAAGTACTGGGAGCTTTGAGGAAGACTCCAGCAATAAATCTGGTTAAAGCAAATAGACATTCGGTACCCAAAGTGAACTCAGTGGGTCAGAAGAAAGCTTTGATTATTTTGGATTTGTATACATTTAAATATAAGCCTATTTTATTCCAGGTTAGTGTTAAATATATGACTTTGTGTCTCAGACTTTATGCATATAAATAAAGTCAACTGTGTTAACCTAGAACATTAACTCAAAATCGTATGATTACATACCCTTTAGTTACATGGGACACACTGATTTCCTCTTGGTTTTCCATAGTGTCATCATTGCTGTGACACTACCAACACTGAATTGTGTCAGGCTATGAAGCTTAGGTAGCTGCAGAGTTGTAGTGATATGGAAATTCAAATAGCAAATAAAATGAAACGGTATGGTTATATTAAAAAATAAAATAATAATGGGTGTCAGGACATGTGGATATATCAGGGATATGAGGACAAACAATGGAAACATCCTTCAGCTCTGGGATTTTGGTAACCTAATTAGCTAAAAGCAGAGATTAAAAAAAAATCTTTAGTCCATTATAGGTTTATGAACTGTTTTCTGGCTTTGCATTATAAAATAAAGTCAAATTAAGAGCAGCTAACTTGCAGTAATCATTTTTCTCTGATCCAGCATAGCGATTTTACTCAAGCAGAGAGTGTCATTATTATTATTTTGTTTGTAATTTGGCCCTATGGCCAAAAAATGTTGCAAATGTAGTCACAACATCATGTTTGTTGACTCAGCTGTGTATGTGTGTGTTAATGGCCAGTATTTCAAATTAAAACTGATATTTTATTGTTCAAACTGTTAAAGAAATTTCTCCAGGTGTGACTGCAATAGCGCAAAAGATCTGTTTTTAGCATCAGAGACTATTTCATTCAAGGTCGACTCCATTATAATGTCACGAGTTCTTTTATTCCTCACTTTCTCGTTAGGAAGATTTTCAACATATTTCCTTTCCAGTAATTTCCTAAAAATCATGTAAATGTTACCAAAATCTTTCTGTTTAAATGGGGCAACAGTAACGTATGGAAAACTGTATGGATGTGGGTTTCACTCAAAGGGTTTATCTGCTAAATCCCAGCAGTTGGTCCTGTTATCATAGACAATGACACTAAATAATGTCAACAGCTCATTTCCACGAGATCTGGCCTTCTCGTTCTCAGTGTGTGTGTTTGTATGTGTGTGTGTGTGTGCAGGAGAGTGTTTGTTATGGAGAGGCGTATATTAAGTGCTGGTGATGCAGCTCAAAAGCAGACTGACGTGACTGATATTAAGCCACCTCTCCACTTTACTGGATAAAGTAGCGGCTAGAGATTTAATTTGTTGGTGCTGAGTCAACAAATTTCTCTCTTTTATTCAAGTGAAGCATTCAAATATGTTAATACTCTATGAATTTCATAAATTTTAAAACAAACCAAACAGATGTGTTGATAATCTGCAAATGAATGAACAATTAAAAAACAAACAAACATATTTCACAGATAAAATCCTAAATTGACCAGTTGATAGAAATGACTGATGCATTGGTCTTTAATGGCTGCACGGTGTGCCTTTGCTTACAGTGCTGCTGCTGTTACACTCTGATCCATTATCATTGATATTCTGTTGCTTTACGCACACTTTATTGTCATCTATTTTGTCATGTATTTTTCTTTTATCTAATTGATTAATCATTCGATTTTTGCTTAAAAGGCTTCTTTGCGGTCCGTCTTCCCCAGAGCCTGCCCAGATTAAAGTCAGTCATGAGAGGGCGCATGAGTTGAAGACAGGGGAGCGAGCAAATCCAAAACACTTCAAAATTTGTCATTAGACACAAATGACATTCTTTCATTACTGAGTTTATCAGAGCAACCAGCCATAAGACGCAGGTTCATGCACCCTTGAGCACAAAGACTCAAGTTGTTTTACATTTACAGAATCATTTAACTTCTTTAATTATTCTTCAAATTACAATTGCAAATAAAGGTGCTGCCTGAGGTGGATATGCATGGCCTGCAAAAAGAGCAACATTTTTAATGATTACTTTTCACATCGAACCAAACTAATCTCCCATGGACAAGAAATGAATGAAAAAGGGAAGATTTTCTCTGCCATTCTACTTTAATGGAGGGTGCATCCATCATCAGGCGCACTGACTGTTCTGGACCAGATGTTGCCGAACTAACCAACAATTGGGCTGAAAATAGAAAAGGAGCCAGGGCAGGGAGGTTGGAATAAATTAATTGCTAATTTCTTAGTCTTTGTTGGAATTAGGCTCACTTCTTTCCACGTATGTGGTGTGTGAATGTCTATGAGCTAAACATTTTTTTCTTCTCTTGCCCCCCTCTCCCCCCACACACACCCGTCTTTGCTTTCCTGATGGTTAAGGGCCACCCAGAGGAGAGTGAGCGATGCAAAACCGAGGAGTAATCCCTCTGTTTATCTCGGCTTCGAAGCTCAGTCCCAACCTCTGCCTCTATTATCCAAAGGATTTAAGGCAAACTTTCATTTATTGGCCGGCCTCCGTTCTCTATCTCAGCTCCTGAGCTGAGGATACCCCTCCCCAACCCTCTGTCCCAATGTGACTGGATTTGCATAGAGCAACAATGCATGTTGCTAGGGCAGTGGGCAGTCAGCGATGGGATAGGCCTGCTTAGAAGCACAGTTTGCTCAGGCAGCACATGGCTATAGAAGAATTTGGCCTTCTGGGGGGAAGGAGCAGCACCTGCGTGGCATAGCAGCCAGACCTTGCTATGCTATTAAAACAGCAGATGTACTGCAATATGGACACCTCCCCAGTCACACAAATGAACAAACAGTGCAGGAACTGCTTGGCCAAAAATTTATAAATTTGGAGCTGCGGTGACGAACTGAAGTGGTTTGATTTTCTCAGATTCTCCTGAAATTTGCACACGATTTTTAATAACTGCTACAATAACTTTAACACAGTGTGGAAATTGCTGAATTTACATTTTGGATTTGACTTTCTTAAACTATGAAAATCATTTCAACAAACTGCACTTCATAGGAAATGTCACAGGTGCCATTTTTTTTCAAAATAATTTTGTTTAGATTTTGATACTACACTGCTCTGCAATAGTAATATAACAAAAACAATTACACTTTTCATGATTCAAAATTAATTCATGTAGTTCACGACCAAAAAATATTGTAACCATTACAAAAATTAAAGCAGACATAATGGATTGGATTGTTTCATACAAGTTGTTAAATATATAGATATAAATGTAAACAAAGATGCAAGCTCTGTCATAAAAGATTTAAATAGATGGGTTTAAACATATATGCCACCAGATTTTTTTTGTCTACCCATTTATGCTCTGTCATTAAAGAAACTGACTATAAATGAAGACTGGATTCTTTTAGAGTCAGGATGTTTTATAGTGTTTTTACAAAACAAATCCACTTTAATATAAAAATCCTCTCAGTAAGCAAACACACAAAGAATGAGAAATCAGTAGATTTAAAAAGACAACAACTAATAAACACTGCATTACATTAATTTGGCAGTCATATTGTCCAAGTGTCTTAAAATACACTTTACTTCCACAAGAAATATAATAAATGGTACAATAAGAAACAACAAAATTAAAAACTACTATGTAAAAAAATTGCTTTCATATAATTTCATTAGGATTATACTACATTATTAATATATCCAGTGTGTTTGCATCAGAATCAGAATCAGAAAGGGTTTTATTGCCAAATGTTGAGCAGGTTTACAAATTGCTGCGGTACTTAGTGCAAACATACTGTCATATAACGCTTAAATAGACATTAAAAATAAAAATAAGAATTAAAAGTGCTAAGTAGATAGATATATACATGAGTGCAGGTGGTGATCAGTGCCAAACATGGATGATGCAGTGAACACAGCGTAGGGTCATGTGTTAGTGGTGGGAACAGTCAGTCAATAGTGCATAGTGACTATTCTACAATTAAGCATACTGTAACTACCTATCAGAAAATCTACTTTAGTACCCAAATTAGACCCAATGTTCTATATTTTATTACTGAAAACAGTTATTGTGAAAAACATCAGAATAAAATTATAATAAAAAACATACTACTATTAGTTATTATTTAACACACATGCGACCAGTGCGGTCCCATAGTCAGTTACAACTATGAATACACCACAGCCAAATATTATAGTCTCAATTGCAAACTTTGAGCTCATTTCACCATGTTTTGATCGCTGTCATTGTTGAGGGTGACCATATGTTCCTTGGTCTCTTGTGTATGAGTCCGTTGACTCTGCAGTGCTTGCCGTGAGTGCTGACGAAGCACAAAAGGGGGACACAATGTAAAGCAGTGACCTGCAGGGAGCTGAAATCCCCTTCAGTTACAGGTAAATAGAGACCACCCACCCTCACATCCACAAGAACTGGCCTTATCTCCACTTGCCGCAGACACCGTTTCCCTACAGCAGCGGTCTCCAAACTTTTTTGTGCCACGGACCGGTTTATGCCCGACAATATTTTCATGGACCGGCCTTTAAGGTGTTGCGGATAAATACAACAAAATAAAACTAGTACCGGTACCGAAAAAAAGAAAATTTATTCATAAGACCCAGGAAAACAGAGTAAATGATAAAATTGATAACAAAATAACGCTGAAAACCAATAAAAACCCTGAAAACTATACATTTCACACCTGAGCCTCAACTCTCAGGGCCCGGTACCAAACGACTCACGGACGGGTCCGAGGCCCAGGGGTTGGGGACCGCTGCCCTACAAAATAAAATAAAAAAACAAAAACAAAACAAACAACAATCTGTAGTTTGCTGAACCCAAGGTTTGTTTTCAGACACTAGTATCAACCTCAATAATGGAATCACATCAGTGACTGTTGCATATGCAGCCATTTTACTAATGTTATCTGTTTCCCAGTCATTCGATGGGGAATGACTATAAAGCTTTAACCAAATACTTACATATACTCATTGTAAGTATCTATTCTACTTCTATTGTACATATTAACCAGCATCTGTGTGTGGACAGCAGAGAAAGAATTTCATTGTACAGAGAAATGCTTTTCTGTACACATGACAATAAATGCTTGAATCTTGAATGAGGTCAGTCAACCTATAATTCTATGGAGGAATATGCCCCAAACCATACAGTTAAACGTTTGTAGTTTAATGTTACAAAATGATCTTTAACTAAAGATATGAAAGTTTATTACAAAGTTTAATTTATTACAGAGTTTATTGTTACAAAAAGATGATCAAACATGCTATTAAAGAGCAAACAGTTTATGTAGATTATCTAAGCTGCAACTGAAGAACCCAGAAAAACACGCCTGAAATGTATGTTGAAGCAGGAAAGTGAGTCTTGTGTGAGTTTAGTTCCAGTTTGTTTATTTTCAGTACTAGACTTTTCTTAAATTCACTGACAATATAAATGTAAAGTTTTACATTTGAACCAGGACTATTGCCAAGGTCTTATGCAGATAGGATATTTATTTTGGTCCTGGCCAAAAGCAACACATCTATTGAATAGATCTGCATCTGTATTATATTTTGTTTCTGTCTTACTTATTTTTTGGCTTTTATATTGAACTATATACCATTAAATTGAGTTTGTTCCACTCCCCCAGCCTTAGCATATTCTCTTCTCAACCCATGTTTGGAGCAGGTCAGCTTTGGCTACTGTTTTCACTGTTGATTATGAATCTGACTGATTATGCTTTTAACACTTAGTGACATCAGTGACTTTACTTAGCAGTCTACTTGATAGTCTTCATCAGTGCTAACTGTATTGATTTTGCAGCAAGGGTAGGTTTGTGTACAAGAATTTTGTTTTATATACTTTTGTTAGTCAAAACAACACAAATCATTTAAAAAGTTCCTAGCTCATAGGGAAAAGCAAAGACAGAATAAAATACTCTGAAGTTAACTTCCTATTTATATACTTTTTATGAAAAATAAATCACTTATGCCTATATGTTTTTGTAACTGATATATCCAAAATCTATATGCGGCCATATATACTTTTAAATATGACTTATTTAAATGATGTAAGCAGATGCAGACCTTCATAAAGGTATGCAATAAATACAAGCTAAAGGCCTTGAATCTAACAGTTCTTACAGACGGACTCGTCATCAATCATCATCAATTTTAAAGATAGTAACAGGTGGGTTTGAGGTACGTTTTACTTTTTAAAGTTCTTCTTATCAACTGTGAAACTGTAAAACTGCTTTTCTGCAGACTAAGAACAGCAGTTTTAAGAGAAGAAGAGACGTTGCTGTGTTTGAGTGGGCCGAGCCAGCTGATAGCACACAGCGCTAATATATGTTGACAGTCAGCTCTTCCCTGCATAATTGACTCCACCTCCCCCATTAGCGCAGCTCTGTTTGGCTCCCCAGGGCATGTGTTAGAACAAATTTGAGAAGTGTCATATTGCACGCATTTCAACAGGGCCAACGGGGTTAGACTCACATTAGTGTAATGAATCAATCTGCTTTGCTAATGGCTGATCTAACTCCATTAGCACAAGGAGCCGTCTGAGGCGTCAGATTCCACCAGGGAAGGAAGATTTCACCTCATCTGTAAAATCATGATATTACTAATAAAGGAAAACGGATAAAATGAACAAGTTGGAGGAAAAAATAAATGAACTTCAACGGCTTCAAATAATAGCGATGCAAGAACATCATTTTTACCTTCTTGTTTTTTTTAAATTGTTTTTTCTTCTTTTTTAATTGATTAACTTTTATAACAAAATAGATAAATACATAATTAGTAGTGACTTGTGTTGACCTTTCTGAATCTGAAAGACAGTCAGTTGGTAGTATCTATATATTCATGTTCAGCATGTCATACCAAACAAAAAATAATATCTGATTTAGCTCAAGGACTGGATCGATTGGAAACCAAAATCATTCATTTGTGAAAATCACAATTCCTGAAACACTGTTGACAAATGGCAGTGATGGGTACTTTTAGCATGTGAATGGAGGCAGATTACTGGGAGAGATTCAGTCTTTGCAGATTAACTGATATGGAAAGGATGACCGGCTGTCGGCAAGCAGTTGATAGCCACCTGCTGATCCATCAGCACTGTTGTTATGTTTTAAACTTATCTACCTGCTTTGCACAAATATTTGACAAGTGGACTTCTCTTATCCACAATCTTTGCACATTAAACCCACATTGTGTTTTGAAAATGGGATGGGTGCTAAAGTCGCTTTAAGATTTGTAAAGTAGCGTAGTAGACTTTTATGCATCTTTAAAACCTTCTGCAGGACGTTTTAAAATGCATTTTGGTGAGAAAGAAAGAACTCACTCAGTGACGTCCACACAGGAGCTGATTAATCATCACTTAACTGCATAACTGTCTGATCAGTGTTACAAGTTTCAATAGTACAAGTATAAATGGCCTGACAAATATACGTCTTCTGAACTCTAGGCTTTTTCCATCAGATTTCAAACATATCAGTGAAGGTCATTTGATGCAAGAGAACATCGACATTCAACAAGCGAACATTTGTAATTTATCACTTTTTATTATCCCTTTATTAGATGAAAGTGAATTAAAATGATCCTATGCCAGTTTCACTCTGTCTACTGTTCTACAGAATGCCATCCATCCATCCATCAATCCATCCGTCCATCCGTCCATCCATCAATCGTCCATCCATCCATCATCCATCCATCCATCCATCCATCCATCCATCCGTCCATCCATCAATCGTCCATCCATCATCCATCCATCCATCCATCATCCATCCATCCATCCATCCATCCATCCATCCGTCAAAGTCATGGTACAGTATGCCATGTTGGTTCCTTTTCTGATTGCCAAACCTATGTTTCTCTCTGACTAAGTGTTTCAGTGTTGCAATGTTGTTGACCCGTGGATGGATTATGTAATCAATTTAATGGATTAAATTGATGAATTATCGGTCATTAATAATTGAAGTCAATGGAAAAATGATAATAATCAAATAAACCTGTGATAATTTTTTGTGAGCATGAAATTCATATATATTGCTTTGGGTCACCGTGAGTCATTAATTAGTTGTGCATTACATAAGCACATGTACCTTCACAGACATTTAACAGCTCTGGTGTTAAATGCTAATCAATGAACTCAGAGATGCTGACAGGTGTAGAATAAAGAAAAGTTTATTTGTACTCGTTTTGTTAGCTCCATACACAACTATTTGACATACATGTGTCCTTTGGCGTGTATGTAAGTTTGAATGGTCCTTGGAATCATCTTGCAATTACACCAGTAATTAAATATCAAATATTCTGATCACTCTATCTGATACCTTGACATGTTCTCCATAAACTGATCTGAGTCTTAAGGTTGGTTATATAAATCTGCAAATAGCAACATTAATTAAATAACAACAACAACAACAACAACAACAATAATAATAATAATAATAATAATAATAATAATGCTGTAACCTTAAATCTTAACACTTAAAGCACCAAATACATACTTGAATATTTCTCTCTTAAAATTAGTAACTTAACTTTAACTAATAAAGTTTCTCATAACATAAAAGCATTGACATAAAGATCTCATGTCTTTCCACTTAAAGATTCCTAAGTTTTCTGATTTCTCTGAACCAACATAGTCTCACAGCAGGTTTACAGGATTTTTCCAAAAGGATTTTTAGTGTGACTTTCCAGTTTTACACCCATCACTGCTACTGTCTGTTCTGTTGACGTGTCTCTGTTCTTACCGGCTCTGACCTCATTGCCATGGTTTCAGTGGCTTCTTCTGATGATATCCACAGCTGCAAATATTGTCTGTTCCTTCTCATCTCTCCCTCTCTTGGAGAGTACAACTGATACAAGCACACCAGTCATTTCCATTTCGTATCCTCAATTAGCTCCACCATGACTGGATTCCTGACTGACGTGGAGGAAGGTCTTACACTCCATGTCTTCTGTTAAACTAAAGGCCTTGTTGTTGCTTTGCTTCAGCATTTCTGCCTCTGATTAGAGCTTTATCTGAACATTTTGGAATCAGTTTATTTTTAATGAGTGGAGAGTGGTGTGGGTTTTTAATCTCATGAGCAGTTTGGCTGGGCTCATGCCAGTATGTGTTGCACTCTAGCATATTAATGCTATGCCTTTTTCTTGGTGGTTATGTGGATTTGATTTGACATGCTTGGTGTCACAGACTCTACAAAAGTCTTTCCTCCTGTCACTGTTATACTATTGACTGTTAGGTAACTGCTCTGGGATTCTAAATCTTGCAAATTTCAGTATATGAATAACTTGATCTGTGTGTAACTGCAAGATTTCCAAATAAGATGAGTATGTGGTATTTATCTTTGTATTCAGATGTCTTTTCTTTTGTGGTTGTTGGCTGTAATTGCTCCCTCTTGTTTTACTGGGAAAGTCAAATGTCTCAACTTTGTGTTTGAAGTCAGCTTAAGCCACCACCATCCTACTTTAGCACATTTTGACAAACAATGATGTCCAGAGTTTGATGTTTGCACTCCATATACTGTCTCTCAAAACTCCCTCACACATTGACAAATAGTTACTCACTGGAAAATAGTCTTTAACTTCTTCTGGGATGCTTCTCACATCCAAACTCATTTTCTCAGTTTTCATTCGAAACTAAAAAAAGAAGCTGGTCATTTTTTTTGTGCTTCTGACAACATCCAGTCACACTTCCTGCTCCTTAAACGTCGTCTTGCAATAACACTGAATACATATCATTATAACTCTATAATGTAATACCATGACAATAGGGGGATCTTGTTTCCTGTTGAGAGAACTAGAGTAGATTGAGACTTATCTAAGTCTTTGAAATAAAGCAAATTTCCCTCTGCTTAAAAAAAAAGAATAAAAAAGTTGAATAAAACAAATAATGACAGCCCTGAGCCCTAATGAGCCCTTTAAAAAAGTAAAACTAGTATTGCCACTAATTATTCAAAAATAATGAAGCTCAATGAGTAACCATATTGAAGCAAGAAAATACTCTTTCTGCCATTAAACAGGAAACAGCAGCATATCAATTCCAGATATCCAACCTCCTTTTATTCCGAATCCCCAGATACCAGGCGGCCAACCACCTGCCTCCAAATGTACTATCCCCATCCTCCCCCTTCTCATCTCACCCCCACTCTGTCCCTGCCCCCATCCCCAAATCAAAACTAAACCAATGCATTTCTTTCTTTCTTTCTTTTTTATCTGCAGATTCTCAGACAATGCCTGGAGGATCCTGTAGCCTAATCTCCCCCAATCCCTCCCGTCCCCTTTATCCCACTTTTAAAGAATGTTTGAAAGGGTGACACTGAACACTAAAAAAAAGAAAAAAAAGTGTGTGAGCATTAAACAAAGCATATATTTTCTAGTATAAATTTAATTATCTATTTACCTAAAATCAAAAGAATATAAACACTAAATAGAACAACAAAATCTAAACAACATCTAAAATGTAAGAAACCGAAAATGGATTTTGAATGTCTAGTGTTGTTTTTACTAATGTGTTTCAAACAGGAGGGTACAGATGTGTTACTGAGCATTTACTACCTTAATAGTCCATGTAATACATAAATGCTTAATAATAATAATAATAATAATAATAAAATGCTTGTTACTTAACTATATATTACTAACAATATCTATATGGTGTTTTTACAATTTATTCATTAATAAATCAGTTCTGAAAACAAGATTATCTGGATGCTTTCACGGTCAACACGCTTGTTTCTGTCGGCAGTAAAGAAAAATAAAGAAGACTCAAAAGTCAAGTTGACAAAATAACAACATTTCTGTGTCACAGTGTGACTCTTGAGTGTCACATGGGCCCACTCAGCATTGGGAAGAGTATTATGTTTAAAACACTTTATTCCTCCCATTGCTGTGAAAGATTATACTAGTTATCCCATCAAAGTTGAGTAAAAACTCCATTCTTGTGTGTTTAAGCTCTTGCATAGGAGGTCAATAAGACTCTGCCTCTGCTTACAAGACTGGGCCGGGTGTAATCTCGCTGAAGTTACATTAATTAAATGGTAAGCTGCTTTAGCAATACATCCCTAAAAAGAACTTGGCTGATAATATACTTAAAGCATTTGCAGGCTGTTTGTTTCAAAGCCAGCTGACGTTTAGCCATGCGGCTCACGTACAACGGTTTAAAACCTTCAGCTTAAGCTACAATGAGCGAGCTGTGGCTGGCAGCAGAAGTGAAATTTGAATTATCAAATGGAAACATATTTGTCTGAGCATGCTTGAATTATGACGCTAGCAGTCTGCTTCTGAAAAATTAAAATGTTGCAAACTAACAGGGTTTTTGGCACAGCAAAGGATTTGTCGTAGGATGCATGGGAAAAGTGTAGTGCTGCTTTTGAAACTTGTTTGTAAGACAGCATAAATCTCTTTAACCACCTATACACATCATGATCTCAAAATTCAAGTTGTGCTAAATTCAGTGTTGACATATCAGGTTAAATTATGGTAATAGCAAAAATGAACTAACCTTACAGAACTATGATAGAATATTTCACAAAAAGGAAATTCATTTTAGTTATTCACTTTACTTTATTAAGCAGACTGCTAGTGTCATAATTCACGCATGCTCAGACAAATTTAAAATTTAAAATGCATACAAAACACTTGAATATATCAGTTATTGATGCCTTTTTACTACACCACATTATGTGGCTTTATGTTTTATCACAGTTAAAACTGCTGTATTTAGTATTTAACTTTATGAATATTTTTTAAGTAAAACTAGACTAAATATGATAGATTGCTTTTAAATAAATAAATTTAAATAAATTCAATAAATTCAATTAAAATAAATTACATGAAATCCAGTTACAAAATTAGCTTTTTTTTTTTTTTTTTAAATAATGTTCCAAGAAGATCAAACAACAAACAGTATTGCCTTTACTCGACTACAACACAATAAACAATGGGATGCATAATTCATAATCTGTTTTTTCATCACACAAACTTATTAAATACATCTTTTCAACAAAAAGCAACTTTATACTGTTAGTTTACGATGCATTAGTGAAGCATATTATGACGTGAGTTCTGTAATTTAGTGTTTTTATTTTTATCCTATAACACAAGTTAATCTCCACAAAATGAAGGATGTGTATGTGTGAAAAATCTGTCTTTATTTTAAAGTTTTATTTATTTTATTTTAGTTTATTTTAATAAACTGATGTCTATCAGTTCTCCAATAACTATCGTTGGTGCTTTGCTGTAATTCAAAGAATTTGTCCCGGGAATTCCCGCTCTAACTTATGGAAGTCTGCTTAATTAAGCAAAGTGAAAGTAAATAATCCTTCCAACCTACTTGAAAAACAAATCTGCTATTATAAAGTGGAAACCAATCAATTCCACACCAATACTGGAGAACAGAGTGACAGAGTATATTTTTTCAATAAAAGGACAGAATTGTGGCACTGGACCCCTGCCTGCAGCTCCAGACCTCGCCCTCGATCAAATATGAGCCTCACAAATCAATTTTACACTTGATCGCAACCCCACGCCCTCCCTCTCACAGGCCCTCCCCTCCAATTAAGCGTACACATTAACATATATATGATATCAGTAGTAAACATCACTCAGTTGGTAATTCACAAGCGCCGCTGGATAATAGGAGGGTTGAACACCTATTAACCCCAGCCAGCAGCAAAGAGGAGAGCTGGGAAATTCCCCAACCGTCTCCCAGAAGAGAGAGCAGGGGAGGCGGAGACAACAAAAGCCTTTGATGATCCTGGAGAGGTTGTTGATGGAGGAAATGAAGTGATGTCACCGGTAAACTGTGTTTGCTGTGTGTGTGTGTGTCTGTGTGTGTATGTTTCTGAAATAACATCGAGGAACCCAGGGGACATCCATGCTTTTGTCTGTAGACACCATTGTTTTATATGTGGCTGTAACTCAGAGGTCTAACAGTGTGCAAAGCTGATTGGAGGTAAAGCTGGTTCTGTGTAAGGTCCATAATAACAAATGACCATGAGAGCCAGTAGAATTAATTCAACTGGACAATCAAACGACGTCCTTAAATGCTCTTTAAGTGGCAGAACAGATGAACAAACAGTTAATCGCTTACTTGAGATGAAATCTGCTCAGCTACTTTGAAAACAGCTTCTAACTGGTTCCTCCTTTAACAGGATGACTGCTCAGGAGTAAGGCTATCATGCAGTCCAGCAACCTTTATGGTTCTGCTTTGATTCACCAGGAACTATTAGGGAAACCTTCCAGCGCCTCCTGTGAAAGACACAGGCATAAACACACAAACATTTATTAACATGTTCCACAGTCTTCCAGTTTGATTTTCTCATCCTGTGGACAACAACGTACATAAATGCAGGTTTATTGTTAACTTTTGTAAGGTTTCTTTACTGAACATATCCAGCTGCAGCTCCACTGTGATCCTGAACTGGATAAGCACTTAAGAAAATGTGTCAATAAATGGACATACATCAATTTACTATATTTATCCAAACAGACTGGACCAATAATGCTTCACTGAGTTACAGACTTTAACAGACTCTTCTATGTAAGAATGTCTCGTGCTGATGGACCTGCAAACTTGACAACAAAGGTTTTTCAGACTACATGTAGCTGTCGTCTATGTCAGCTCACACATTTACATTTATGTCACACTTATTTCTGCTTTCCCATTTTATAATTATTACTTACATTTTGATTAGATACCTTGAGTTTGTAAATGATCAGATTACATAATTGGAATACAATTCAATACAATTTATGTATCCAATTCAAGGTCGCGGGAGGATGAAGCCTATCCCAGCTGATACAGGACAAAGACAGGCTGCCAGTTTATCACAACACAATACATGTAACAGAAAATCCACTTAAATGTTTGATATTTCTAATAAGAATCATAATTATGACTATTATTTGAAATATTATTTAAAGGTTTCTTTATACATACATTTCGATTTTTTTATAACCCCTAGAATATAAACCTGAGCTGTTTCAGATTCTGACCTCTGACCTCAGTGACCTGGCTGTGTCCTCACTGCAGCTCCCTCTTGGAAGTACGTCTGCTTCTTGTCTTCCCCCAGTGTTGACCGCCTGCCCTTAATATCACGTACTGTACCTGAGGAACAAAAAAAGACAAACACTTGCCTTCATTTAAGAAGTAAATTCATACAGAGATAATCTATGGAAACACACTAGTTCACCCTTTGGGAGGAATCAGTTCCTGTGAAACATTTCTGTAAATCAACATCGTGGAGAATGAAACAAGTTCTTCAGGTATCTCAGCAGTCCCACACTGACAAATGAAACTTCTGTGGAAGAAGAATCTGGAATTTTTTGATTTCAAATCCAGTTAAACTATTAAGGATTAAGCAACAGTGCTCATCTTTGCTCTTCTGAAATCTGTGTTAAACAGCAACAAACATAAATTAGTAACAAAAATACAGCTGAGTAGAGGCTTTACAAACCACCAGCAGCCATAATGCTAAATTTTAATCTTCAAATGTTTCTGAGCCGTCTTCAACCTGCTTTTAACACAGAAAAGTCCCACAGTCAATGCAGCCTGACTCAGTCCTAAATGTTCAGCACACACACAGAGACACAGAGGTACTGTTTAAAGTTTAGTGTTAACCTGAGTCACTGATCATTTGCAGTTTTACAGAGTCTGGAAGTCTTTGCATGATGTCCACATCACTGTAAGTTTCTAGCTGACTCTCAGGTGTGACAGGTGTGCCAGCAGGAAAGAGTAATAATAACCTGCATCCTGAGGTTTGTCATGCAGGATTAAAGGAGCCAGTCTTTGTTGACACAGCTAGGATTGTATTTTACACTGACCCTGGGTCAGTATAAGTATCATACAGTTTAAACGAAGCACTGAAACTTGCACGTATTTATTACAGATGCACTGAAGCTAATCGAAATATTTACTGTCAATCTGTGGCTGCGATTAATCACTTTACTGGAAACTTTATTAACTAGTAACTTCATCAGTCATGACAGAACCTAATATTTCTGTGCTAACATCGTTTAAACAGTAACAGCTTTACTCCAATATAAGCTAACGTTTACGCGTAACTTTAAGCTAGCACCATAAAGACGGTAAAACACGTAATAATATCTACAAATGCATCTTAAAGCTGTTATATTAGCACTCGGTGTATTACTAACATAACCACATTAACATTATTGACACTCACTGACTTTTAATAGTCATTCTATAAATGCTGTCCGTTTAAATGGTCTTACCTGTAAACACTGCTGTATCCACCGGATTCCAGCCAGAGTGGATTCTGGAGTCTTCCCACGCTCCTGTTAGTGATCCTCCATCTGGACAATCTAGCAGGAGATGGCCCATATCTATGGGACTGCTTTGTGCTAATAACGCCCATTGTATGGACTGATAACATCCGAAGCGGGTGAATAAAGTCACCCAGTCGCTAGCTGTGCCATTACCCAGCATACATCACTCCCTCCATAAATGCAATAAATGATACAAAAGTAATAGCCTATAATTAATTTATCTGCTGTATCTGCTGTTTCTCAGGTAGTTGTTTACATTATATAATATAGTGTGTTCAGTATACGTCTCTACAATGTGATTTTGGAAATGTATAAATATATGGACAACAGGCTCTTCCGTGGAAATCTCTTGTTGTCAATAAGCAACGTTTAGGGAGCTCTATAGTATTCAATAAGAGGACCCTGCATGTCAATTCTCGATGCGAGGGGGGTACCCTGCGCGTCGATAAGTGAAGCAGAGGGAGCCTGACCATGCGTCACACATTTGACAAGTTGGGAGTGAGAACGTGCTGGTTTGTCACACCAACTCCGACAAACGTTTCTGGTTTTTCTTGGAATATTCTAGAATCCTTTCATATTCCAAAGACATGCTTGTTAGAAAACTGGTGATTCTATAAAGTGGTTTTAGATGTGAGAATACAAAGCTCTCTTCTTTTTTTCATGTTTTCCACATCACTTTTTAAAAGTGAAGTGGACTCAGCTCAGGCTACTCATAAACAATAAAATTTCTGTTTGTTGGTAGGCTTTCACAACCCAGCATCAAGGGAACTTTTCTCAAAATAGTTTTAACATGTGTGGACATCTATTCACCTTTATTCACATCAAGCAGTAAATATGTAAATGTGACAGGCAAAAACTTTACGTCTGGTGTTAACAAATATTTGTTATTTTGCTTCTTGTCCAGAAAACAACAAGCATTTCAATACCAATTATAAATGCCTAGATCATTTATCAGATGTCAGTATACATATAAAGTTACATTTAAATCAATATACTTTTAAAACAAGTGCTTGAGCTCAAAAAGATTTTGAATGCTACACGAAGTTAGCTAATGCACACAATTCAAGCTACACTTTAGGATGCACACTAATATGTGTTACTCTCTTCACCTCCTGCCATTATCTCACATTAGTCAAATTTAGACTTAGTTGATTGGTTGTAAGATGCATTATTTATGGGCGCCTTATCTGTTGTGGAGATCATTACTAAAAAGCCCATGCTTTTTAGTACAAGGACCAAAAATGCAAGTATCTAACCACTTCTCTTTAATGTTAGCACTGACATTGCCATAGTAATTTATAGTGCACAGCTAATTATGAACAAGCTGCATTTGAAATAATTCAATTCAATTTCAATTCAATTTTATTTATATAAAGCCAAATCACAACAACAGTTGCCTCAAGGTGCTTTGTATTGTAAGCCAGTTAGTAAAAAGTGTTAGAATTACAAAAAAAAAATTGGGAACAAAAGTCCTGCTCAGTGTAACTATATAATATCAAATAAGCACTATTTTATTTATACAGTGCCAAATCACAGCAACAGTCGCCTCAAGGTGCTTTGTATTGTAAGCTAGACCCTACAATAAAAGAGAGAAAAAACCCAACCCCCTATGAGCAAGCACTTTGGCGACAGTGGGAAGGAAAAACTCTCTTTTAACAGGAAGAAACCTCCGACAGAACCAGGCTCAGGGAGGGGCGGGGCCATCTGCTGCGACCGGTTGGGGTGAGAGAAAGAAGACAGGATAAAGACATGCTGTGGAAGAGAGACAGAGATTAATAACAAGTATGGTTTAATACAGAGAGGTCTATTAACACATAGTGAGTGAGAAAGGTGACTGGAAAGGAAAAACTCAATGCATCATGGGAATCCCCGGCAGCCTACGTCTATTGCAGCATAACTAAGGGAGGATTCAGGGTCACCTGGTCCAGCCCTAACTATATGCTTTAGCAAAAAGGAAAGATTTAAGCCTAATCTTAAAAGTAGAGATAGTGTCTGTTTCCTGAATCCAAACTGGAAGCTGGTTTCACAGAAGAGGGGCTGAAAACTGAAGGCTCTCCCTCCCATTCTACTTTTACTCTAGGAACAACAAATAATAGTTAAAAAGTATAAAAAGGGCTGACTACATTCAGTTCTCTCACAAAATGGCACTGATAGACAATGCTAAAGAATTCAGTATGCAGATCACGAAAGGATCTGTTGTGTCTGTACTGTCCTGTGTCTGTGTCATTCTGTTCTGTGTTGCACTGTTTTTGCACTTTATGTGGTCCTGTGTTGTTTGTCTGTTATATGTAGCACCACGGTCTTAGAGGAGCACTGTCTCACTTCATTGTGCACTGTACCACCACACATACCATACCAGCTTTATTTATAAAGCACTTTAACATAAAACCAGGTTTCACAAAGTGCTGTACATATGCAAATAGCATAAGCAGAAATGGTTGAACATTTGAACATGGTTGACGTGACAATAAAGCCATGTATGTCGATCTGAAAAGGTGATGTTAACAGACTGCATACTAATACTTTTCCAGTTAATTTTGTCACTCAATGAGTCATGAGAGCAGCTCGTTCACAAAAATCAAAACTAACCACTAACCAACATCTTCCCTCAGTCTGACATAAAGCTTTTGGCCAAGCACAAGGTATACCACTGCCTCAACGTCCTCCATTGTTGTGTTATCTTTGTGTTAGATACAAATAACTTTCTGTAAGGCAACAGTGCTAATCACTCATATTTTTAAATTCAACATCATAGTTTGTTCTTTTTGTGAGATATGGAAATCTCTACACCAGCTGCATCCATATGTGCAGATGGTGATCTGGTACCAACAACATAGTTTGACTCCATACAGCGAGGCAAGCTCAACACTCCTGTTATCTGGATTCACCTGCCCTACAATTGGCAATCTTTACAGAAAGAAAAAATCATGGATTAAAGTTCCATCTAAAAAAACCCAGACTTATTATGCAACTTAAAAACTTTAGAGCTGAGATGTCAAGGGTGGGGGGTGGACAATGTCACATTACAGCTATTTCAATGAACTAAAGCTGAAATGACTGATTTATTACAGTAGCAAAATACAATTAAGGGTTGGCATTTAGCCTCTGAGCTCAGTGTTCTTTAAAAATATGTTTATGTTGGTAAATATCAACCTGGAGCCTACAGTTGTGTGCTGATGTAGGAATGCTACTAATAATCATAACTAATAATTAAATGCAAAGCGGAGTAAGGTCACGTGCTTGGGATCAAACCATCAACCTTCTAGATAAGTAGATGACCTGCTCTACCTCCTGAACTACAGTCACCCCAGCTTTGTTGTTACTACAAACTCAAATAATTAAACCAGTGGAGATTTCACTGGGGATTTAAAACAAACAGCTGTTGTTTGAGTAGCCTCTGACACCTAAATGTTTGTGCGACCATTTTATCTTATGGTATTACGAGTCACAGTCACTGAAGGGGCAGTGTATGTTATGATTTTGGATTTTAAAAAGCCCATTAAAGCCCTTGAACGGAACTCATCCTGCTCTTTAGTACAGCTCAGCAGCAGACCGAGCTTACTGCCTAGTTTTCATATGCAGGAGATGATGAAGAAAAAAAACCCTGTTGCTCAATCACTTAACGGATACTTGACTTTATGAAAACAATGGAAACCCTGTAATTAAGACATTAGTGTTAAAAAAACCCATTAAGACATCCTTTAAGAGCCCAATTTAAAAATACCTTGAATACTCTGAATGTGAAAAGTAATGTACTGTAAAGTCCTCAACCAGTCCACTAGACTCTAAGCATGCTGCTAATCGCTGACAATTGAATTGAATTGAAGTGTATTTACAGTTTGGACGGACCTTCTCATTTAATGATTTTTCTTTATTTTCATGACTATTTATATTGTAGATTCTCACTGAAAGAATCAAAAGTATAAATGGACACATATGAAATTATGTAGTTAACAAAAAAAAGTGAAATAACTCAAAACATGTTTGATATTTTAGACTTTTCAAAATAGCCACCTTTTGCTTTGATTACTGCTTTGCACACTCTTGGCATTCTTTCGATGAGCTTCATGAGGTCATCGCCTGAAATGGTTTTCCAACAGTCTTGAAGGAGTTCCCAAAGATGCTGAGCACTTGTTGGCCTTTTTGCCTTCAATCTTCGGTCCAACTCTTCCAAAACCATCTCAATTGGGTTTAGGTCAGGTGACTGTGGAGGCCAGGACTCGTTGTCCTGGCCTTAATGGCCATGAGTGTTGATCAATGGTCATGAAAATTTGCATATTAATGATCAAGGAACTGACCTCCCAGCCCATTGTTCACTCAGTGGTGCTGGTTCCCCTCATTATGCAATAAACTGTTTATAAGTTTGGGGAAACCTGCAGTCAGGTGAGACTGAAGAAGTCACTTGGATGAGTGACGAAACGTTTCTTCCACTGAAAACGCTACGTCCAGATGAACAGAATCAACCTTTTGGGATTGTAAGGTAATAACCCTGCAATAATTACAGAATCATTGATCTTAAAAGTTTGGCTGTAGCTCAGGAAGTACAGCAGGTCATCTATTAATCAGAAGGTTGGTGGTCTGCAATCTGCACCCCTAATATTCTTGGGCAAGACTCTAACCATCGGAGTTTGAAAGTCAGATAGAAAGCACAAAAAAAAGTGCATGGGTTAAGCTGAGAGGAGCAGCCCACAGACCACTCCTTCCACATATTTTGTGGAATTTCTGCAGCATTGCATCTCTTCCTGTTACACAGACATGTTTTGGGCTCCTTAATCTGTATGGCTTTGATTAATTTCATTTTTTTCCCTTTTTAAAAGTGTGCTCTGAAAGCACACTTCCTGTGGAATCATCTGGATATTAAATTTATTTATTGTGTCACTAATAATAAGGCCTGTAATTATTCAGCTGTCTCACTTGGACCTTCTTGCTCAGGGTGTGAAATGTTTAGCTATTCCTTGGCCTCTTTTAGAAAGCCACTTGTGAGTGGCTATACACACACACACACACACACACACACACACATATATATATATATATAGCTCTCACAGCTAGAGATTGACGAGGTACAACACACATGCTACGGCAAGGGGGAGCCAGGATGACAGGTCAGGGGGGAGATATCATCACCCCCACCTGAGACTGGGTGCAATAGAAGAAGGATCGTTGAGTGCGAGAGGAACTGACCTGAAAGATAGGATCATGGCAAATCTTGAAACCTGGATCCTCCGTAGCCAGTTACCAAGACTATGTGACGTACCCTCAGAAGATCTGCTAGATGATGTGAATGCAGCACTATGGACGATACCATTACCGAGAACAAGCTACACTAAGATGAACAAGCATATGAGTGTCCCACTCAGTACATGAGGGCGACCGTGGCTCAGGGGGAAGTGCATCTGTAACCGGAAGGTCGCCGGTTCGATCCTTGGGTTCTCTGTCCTGGTCGTTGTGTCTTTGGGCAAGACACTTCACCTACCGCCTACTGGTGTTGGCCAGAGGAGCCGATGGCGCAATATGGCAGCCTCGCTTCTGTCAGTCTGCCCAAGGGCAGCTGCGGCTACAACTGTAGCTGCCTCCACCAGTGTATGAATGTGAGAGTGAATGAATAGTGGAATTGTATAAGTGCTATATAAATGCAATCCATTATTATTATTATGAGTGGGGCACAGAAAATTTCAGAGGCGCAAAACACCAGCTAGTGGTAGGCCGAGTAGTTGCCCGAGGCTGCAAGGCTAGGCTAACCAACCTGTGCACTGCCTGGATTGATTACAAGAAGGCCTATGACTCAGGCTGTGTCCCAATTCAGGGTCTGCACGCTTGAAGTACGCACACTACGCGTACTACGTACGGTGCGTACTATAAGTACGAGAAGTGCGGAAGTGAGAGGCTTGTGAAATGGGACGGTCTAGCCTTCGTTGCGCTGTTCAGGTTGCCTAGCAACCTAACTAACCGCGAGGAACGTTATATTCAGCTTTGTTTGACAGAAATGAAGGAGAAAAATGTTTTGTTGGTCATTCATTTTTGTCATGACATCACTTTGATTAGTTGAGTATCTGAGGCTGAAACCACAGGACTGTAAAACATGATTGTTGGGCTTCACTTTTATACTGAACAGTCATTTCAAGAGTAGTTAGTAAATAACAATTAGCTAATGTTGTTCATGAGACTAAAATCATCTCACTGTGGTAATGTAAATATAATATGGCCAATATTATAGTATTGTCAGATTATTATATTATATTATATATATATATATATATATATATATATATATATATATATATATATATATATATATATATATATATATATATATATATATATATATATAAGTAAAGGCTTTACAACCAAGTTAACGCTGAAAGTACAAACATCACTAATGTCACATAACTTTGCTGACATGTGGCCAACAGCAATGTTTTAATGTTCTTCGTTATTAAATATTCGCACATGAATAAGTGACGTCATATTCAGTACTTACTTTTGACAATTCACTCTTGGCCGCTCCCTCCTGCCGTATTTTGCAGCAAAATTATCCACACCCACCACCGTGCTATGAATTGTGGGATATATGGGACCACGAAGCGTGCACGCTTGATATTTGGGGAAATCGACGGCGAATTTGGAGTATGCATTTGAAGTACACTTTGAATTGGGACAGCCGTCGTCGCATGGCGGTGACGTGATCACACTTAAAATGCGTACTTCAAGCATGCAGTCCCTGAATTGGGACACAGCCTCAGTGTCACACACCTGGATCCTGAAGTGCCTAGAACTATACAAGATCAACAGGACCCTAAGAGCCTTCATCAGGAACTCAATGGGGATGTGGCGTACAACACTAGAGGCCAACCTCAAGCCCATAGCAAAAGTCACCATCAACTGGGGATCTACCAAGCAGATGCTCTGTCCCCACTGCTGTTCTTCATAGGCCTGAACCCCCTCTGTGAGATTATTGACAAGACTGGCTACGGATACCGACTACGGAACGGAGCAGTTTTCAGCCACCTTCTGTACATGGATGACATCAAGCTGTATGCCAAGCGTGAACAAGACATCGATTCACTTATCCACACCACCAGCAGATACAGCATGGAATGACGGGAGAAGTGTAGTCGGATGATAACGAAGAGAGGGAAGGTCATCAGAACTGAGGGGATCGATCTACCAGAAGGCAATATTGCAGACATAGAGGACAGCTACAAGTACCTGGGGATCCCACAGGCAAATGGGGACCATGAAGAGTTCGCTAAGATGCCTGCAACCACCAAGTACCTGCAGAGGGTCAGGCAAGTCCTAAGGAGTGAGCTGAACGGTAATGCCCCTGCACGGTATGTACCACCAGCAGATAGAGGAGGTGGCTGACATCCAGAAATCATACCAGTGGCTGGACAAAGCTGCACTGAAAGATAGCACAGAGGCACTAATCATGGCAGCACAGGAACAAGCTCTGAGCACAAGATCCATAGAGGCTGGGGTCTATCACACCAGGCAAGACCCCAGGTGCAGGCTGTGTAAAGATGCCCCAGAGACAATCCAGCACATCACAGCAGGGTGCAAGATGCTAGCAGGCAAGGCATACATGGAACAAAGTGGCTGGAAGTAGCATACAGAAACATCTGTGCTGAGTATGGCCTGGAAGTCCCGATGTGAAAATGGGAGATGCCCCCTAGGGTGGTGGAGAATGACCGAGCTAAGATCCTGTGGGACTTCCAGATACAGACGGACAAAATGGTGGTGGCTAACCAACCGGACATAGTGGTGGTAGACAAACAGAAGAAGACGGCCGTAGTGATCGATGTAGCGGTTCCGAAAGACAGCAACATCAGGAAGAAGTATATATATTTGTATATATATGTATATATATTTAAAACACACACACACACACACACACACACACACATATATATATATATATATATATATATACAGTATATATTTACACTTTTAAATACCCTAGAAACCACTACTAAGTGATAGTGATATGGTACCACAAGGTCTTTAAGATAAGATGGGGCCAGATTTTTCACGGACATGTTTATTATGGGAAGGATTTTAAATTCGATCCTGGAAGCTTATGAAGAGAAGCCAATATAGGCAAAATATGCTCTCACTTTCTAGCACCCTTCAGTACTCTTGTTGCATCACTTTGGATGAACTGAAGGCTTTTCAAAGAATTTTTTAAGACAACCTGATAATAATGTTCATAGTCCAGCCTAGAAGCAATAACTGCATGAACTATTTTTTGCAGGATCACCATGAGACAGGATGTTTTAAATTTTAGAGATATTGCACAAATTAAGGAAAGCAGTCCTGAATATTTTTTAATGTGCTCATTGAAGTCTGAATGTTCTGCTATAGATAGACATTCTCTGTTTTTTTAGATTAGGCTTAAAACTTTTAATTCCCTGAAAGTATATGAGTGAAGAGATGGTCTGTACATACATCACTCTGCATTTAATCATTAATCCAGTCTTACTGTTTTGGCTAATAGCCAATTGGACAGGTAAGTTTTGTAGCCTGTGGAAGCGCCTTGTGTATAATCAGTGTAGTTCTTGCTCAGTGCTTTATGAATTATGTTTATTGGCTCCTAGGAAAATGCACAATTAGTAATAGATCCGTGTGATGGTTAGTGGAGTAGGTGGACAGGGAGAAGGTGATAAAACAGCTGATGAAACAGACCAAAACAAAATAACTTGTATTTAACTTCTATTTAACCCTCACTTTTAACCTTTTTGCCAGTTGCGATATTGGTGATTTAGAGGGTTTATCTACTTTTTTCTTTCTTACTTTCTTTCTTACTTCTAGATGAGACCTAAAAACTTCAGGATGGTAAGCAGCATTTAGATGTTTCATCGTTTACTTCTCTTGTTAACATATCAACATGACAACAATGATAACAATGCTGTTATCTTCTCTTTTCTCTGATTTCCAAGACTAATGCAGAAATGGGCTCGAATAGAGAAAACTAATTAGGTACATTTTGCCCATTTCCATGTTAATGTTTTGTTTGTGTCCATTGTTAGAGTTGACAATAAGAAGAAATGCTAATGAGGGGCTTCTAATCACATTGTCCTAATGGGAAGGCTATTCTAGCAATCGTGCCCCATGCAGACTGGAGGAACCAGGGATCAAACCACCAACCTTCCAATCAGTAAATGACCTGCTCTACCTCCTGAGCTACAGCCACCCGCAGCATTATGAGAACTTAGACTATAGTATACATCCAAAATGGTTACTGAAGAAATGTGTTGTAACGAGGACAGCACTGAGCAAAAGCAAAGACATGAAGAGAAACTATGACTTTTTGGGAGCAAAAGTCTAGCAGCTTTTTTTGGTAAATGGACTGGTTCTTAAATAGTGCTTTTCTACTCTTCTGAGCACTCAAAGCACTTTACTCAATGGGTTGTGCATTCACCCATTCGCCACCACCCGCAGCAATATGAAAACCTACACTATAGAGAACCTACACTACCACCTGAGCTACAGCCACCCCCAAATTTCAATTCCCGAACGTGGCGATGTGTCTCCCAGAGCACCAGTTCAGTGACATCTATGTATATCTAGTAAGGAATTGCTCACCTTACACTTCTGCCAGGATAAAAGCTTTCAAAGGTTATACAGCTACATATATTTTTAATCTGGATGGGTAAATAATGGTGTGGTGTGAGAGGCAAAGAACAAGAAGATTGTTCATTGTAAATCTTACGGTTGACCTACTTCGCATAACATAACAGTTAAGTTGACCGAGTATTTTTCTAATGTCGTCCTACAAGTTAAATGAGCCACCACTGACAGCCAGGGTTGCTGTGGAGAAGCACAGAGCAGTGCGATATGGTCTGTAAGCAGGGGCGGATCTAGAAGGGTGGCAGACGCCACCCTAAAATGATCCCTTGCCACCCCAAGTGCCACCCCAGTTTTCCATATGACAGTGTTGTTTATTAAAATAAGATATCATTAACAGTTTGAGCGTAGTTACAGTCAACAGTGAATATAAATGCTAAAACTGAATATATTGCATAGTGTTTTCCCCCCTCCACCATTAACAAATGGTTCAGCCCATAGCAGGACCGGCTTTTTTCTTGTTTTCAGTAGCAAGTGATGCTTATGATTGTGCCAGAGCACATTTTGAACAACACCATGGGAATTTCACTTTTTGCACAGGTGGTTGGATGTTACACTCTGGAAAAGGAGGGAAGGTGAGTGTTATTAACCCTCTGTGGTCCACAGACACGCTGCACCTCCAAATCACATGACTGATATCGAGTGAGAGAGAGCGAGAGTTTTTAGATGTGGGAGATTTGTGACGTTTAGTGTGTAGTTTATACTTAGTGTGTTGTGTTGTCTTGTGTAGTTGTTCTGTTGTATAGTCGTTTTGTTTTGTGTGTCAGTGAGGGCACTAATGAATGTCACAGAGGCACATTTGCAACGTAAACACTGTCACTAAGTAGAAAACCAGCGGAGTGATACACCTCCTGTTGTCAGGCCTGCAGGTTTCTCCCTGTGCTGTTCTCATCTGTCTTTTGGTGGACAAACTTTTTTTTTTACTGCCACACATCATTTGTGGGGCATCTTATTGTGACACCTGATTGTTCTCTCATTTTAGTTTCAGTAATATTTTTAAATGGTTGTACAAAATGAAAAAAAAAACAAAAAACCGGCAGGTGTATTGGCTGCATTTTTAGATAAATAGTTGTATATGTTTACAAAAAGTACATTTTATATTTGCATTTCAAGTTATAAAAATTTACTCAACATGTCTGTGGTTTTTCTTACAGTAACAAAATACTACAATGATTTTAAGTTCTTTGTGATTTCAGATCAGTAATACTAATGCAGTATGTCAGTGAAAAAACAACTAAATTCAGTTTAGCTGAAAAGATACCAAACAAGGCAAGGGGGAAAAATAAAATGAAACAATTTGAGGGTGAACTACAAGCGTAAACTCAGAAGGAATCAAAAATGGCCGGTTGTATTTCAGGCCTCAGTGGGTTAATCCAACAAATCGTGAAAAATTAGGTTTAAATTTTTGTTCACGACGGTGCAGATTTCTGACATTTTGTGTAATTTAAGCTGTATCAATGTGACTGTTTTCTAACAAAAAACAGTGAAACTTAAGTTAGACTTGTGTTTGTAAATGAACCGCCCCATGTTGTGTAGCTTTCTGGATTTTCATAACATCAAAACTCACATGTTTTATGTAACTAAAGTGTGTAATTATGTGGGCTACAGACAATAATTAAGTTATAGACTATATTTATATGAACAACGTGTATACTTACTGCATTTGAATTATTTTAACCATATGTAACTACCTGCATATGTGTTTGAAAAAAAAGGCTTTGATTTTGCCACCCCATTTGATTTCTTTGCCACCCTAAGAAAATTTCTCTAGATCCGCCCCTGTCTGTAAGGCAGGGTTAGGAGAGGTGTTCTCACATGTTAGTGCCATACTCAACACAATTCTGGCAGTTATAAATAAACTTTGATTAGTACATCTGATAGCACAGCAACTATCTGGGATTAAACTCAAAGATGTTGAGTTGATGGGTGGATGGCTGTGGACCAAAGCACTGTTTTTGCTCTCCAGATGGACCAGAACGTCAGACATGAAATCTGTGGATATTTTCTTCATTGAGATGATGATTGTGTATTTTTTTTTCAGTGAACACCAAGATAAAAATATTTGCTGCCATTTAAAATTTCCAAATTTTCCAAATGTCATGAATATTGTGAAGAGCCATGCAGTCTGTGCTGTCTGATAAGTTTCTGAATTTATCTTATTGGCTCCCAACTTTTTTAAGGGTGGTTTATAAAGCATCAGAATAGTACTTTGATGTGGGAAATGTTACATGCCATCAGTACACTGTGTGGTAAAGACAGCTCTTAGTTGTTCACCTCTTTATTTTGTCACATAGCATTCATAGCATTTTTTACCCGAGCCTTGCAACCTTGCAATCCACACAGGTGGATTTCGTATACATGTCTGCACACACTGTGGTTAAATGTGGTTTCTGCTTTCACTGCGTTCTTACTTTACCCTGTTAGACATGCAGAGGATATATTTCACATATGGAAAAACATGATTTAACTGTATTTATAAAGTCAAATAGTTGACACTATTTCGATTTTGAAAATATATTTTTTCATTGTTTTTTCTACAGACTGCATATGGGCATAGTCCCCCATTAGGTTTTTTTTTTTTTTTTTTTTTTGCCTGTCCCATTTGGTTCTTTAGCCGTCAGAATTGTTGTCTGAAGACCAACAAGGATACCCAATGGATTTATTTTGCCAAATGGATCATCATGGCATTGCCGTACTGGTCCATTTGATCGACCTTTGTTTTTATTATTTATTTTATTTTATTTTCAGTTGTTACAGACGGGACAGACATGAGTGAGGGATAGGAAAGGGAGAAAGAAAGAGGAAGGAAAAGAAAAACAGAAGGGGAGAGGGACACTGAGGAAGGGGGAAAAAATATCTCCTGGATCACCTGTTGAGAGAAAAAGAATAGAAAATAAGCAAAAATAAAACAAGGCAACATACTAAACACAACACCATCGCATTAATCTAGCTAAGTGTAAACAGCAGTAAATACTAAATATTGAATGTTGTTGTGCAGCATGCAGGACAGACAGCGCACAATGTGCTTTGAAGTAGCAGCCAAGAAAGGTGTGATTTAAGTCTACGAACTGTGAACACCCGTGTGCACACCTGTGTGGATCGGCGCGCTTGTATTCAAATGGTTTCCCCATGTAATGGTCTGCAAGAGGATGTAGAGAGCCATAGCCCCGCCCCCATTAGGTTTTTAACTCTGCGTACTGAAGACTCAGCATTAATGTTTTGGGGCCTGCCATGTTAGCTGTTAGTGTTTTTTTTGGAGAGGAGGTGATAATATTAAGGAGAAACTCAAGTTATCAACTAGCTAGCAAGGATCAGTAGCAGGTGGCATTTATAAAGTGTAAAGTTGCACCTCAGATACATCTGCTAGTTTGTGTGAAGTAATAGAATTTTACTCACTAAAACAGAAGCACAGACTTTAGGCAATTTGTATCACAGAGGAAGCTAAATTATAGGTTGCTTGATGCTTAAGCAATTAAACCTGTTACTTCAAATCCTAACTGCTGCCTTTCTGTAGAGAGCTTACATGTTCCCAATTTGCTATGAGAGCCTGACTTCCTGCCATAGTCCAAACACCTTTATATTAGACTATATTAGCTATGGATGGTAAATGGTATCTGGACTGAATCTTATAGTGCCTTTCTACTCTCCCAGAGCACTCAAAGAGCTTTATAAAACATTCACCCATTCACACGAGCACTTTCTTCTTTGCTTGTGTGTTTTCTACCTTACATTCACATGCATCCATACTCCAGTAGACACACTGGAGAGCAACTTTGGCACACAGACTGGGGGAGCCAGGGATCAAATCACCAACCTTCTGATCAATAGATGACCTCCTCTACATCGTACCTCCAGCTACCACAGGTGATGACTTCATACACAGACCATATTGATCAGATCAGTATCTCTCATCCAATTTGCGATTCAGTGGATGATGAGAGTCAAACCTTAATACTGATCTGTATGTTTGTTTACGGTACACATGTACTTTTAAATGTCCTCTAATACTGATGGAAATCTCACAGTCTAAGAAGGCTAACCTGCCACTTTTCATATCCTCTCTGGTGAGATTGTTGTGCTTGTCCAATGAGTTAATGTTATCAGTGAATTACGGTACATCCTGAGATTTGTTTTTCACCCAGGTATCATCCACATACCTGAACCAATGACTTCGTGGTGTTCCAGAGCAGGATAACAGAGCTGTGTTTTCCACTTCCAGCTATAATTCCAGGAGTTGGTTGCTAATGCACAACCAACTCCTGCAGTGGTACTTCTGAGTAAAAAAAAACTATAAAATATGTATGTGGGGTAATCAGGTTGTTAGTTCTTAACTGTTGCAAATCTGCAACGTCTGTCTAGAGAGGGTTAAAAGCCTTATGGCCACTGACAAGGTCTAGAATAATCAGACCCCATAATACTGTATCACCCCAATAGAGGACTTTGCTCTCAGCTCCCCGGCTCCCTCTGTATTTGAATATTTTCTAAGTTCAATAAAAAAAAAAAAAATCAATACAGAAATGTACAACTTCTGAAAATCTGTTGATTTATATACCTGTCCATTCATGGGGCTCTTTTACTTAAAAAAATATAAGATAATATAAATTAAAGCACAAGAGCAGAGTTTCAGTTTCAATATTATTGTCCATATAAATGCATTTACACCAAAATATCTGGTAATGTTATTAAACAGTGAAGAAACTGTACAAAAATGTAAGAATAGTGTGTCATGAAATTAAACTGCAACTATATGGATTTTGGCAGGAGTGTAAAATTTGGTGTTTTTCCAGGAAGTAAACACTTGGCTTTCTAGCCCAACTAAAAATATTATTTGCTCTTTTAAAATTTGCAGGCTGAGAGTACTTAATACACAGTAACTAACATTACAATGTGCAAAAATTTGCGTACCATAAGCATAACACAGATTTTGGTGATTTTGGTCAGTACAGCCAACGATATCATTACCCCAGTGGTACACAAACATTTACAAAGGCCTGTAGCATACATTTTCGCGGAAATTTCACTTTAAGGACAGAAATTGCTTCATGGCTTCTGAAGAGTACAGCAGGATAATAAGGTCCTGGGTGTGTTTGTTTGTGCCTTCGACCTGATCGGCATTCTGATGAGCAGGCACGTCTGCAGGACTAATTGGCCTCTTTAAATGGAAAAATGTCCAGTGAGCGTGACCCATCTATGAGTCGGTAACACCCCACCACCTCCATCACCGGTCTGTTTATCATCAATTTATGAAAACAAAGCCCTCCAATTAGCAGAAGGGCAGTCATGGAAATAATAATGACCATAAACTGAATGGTCATTGAATGGATTTAAAAAGTTGAAGTCAAACTATTGTGATGCACTTAAAAAGTAATTTATTTATAAATCCCTGGAGCTCTGTGCTTTGTTGCTGTACTGTTTATGTACCAGATTTATATATGTAGCCAAACTGGAATGTCAGCACTTAATTTTATAATATAATATTAGCACTGATTAAATAATAATAATAATAATAATAATAATAATATCATAGTTCATTCAATATCAATAAAAGCAGTAATAGTTAAATCATAGTTAAAGTATTTTAATTCCAGCTACTTAGATGAATAACAGACAACGAGGAATCTTTTCATTAGCTTCATTTTTATTTTCTAGTAATAAAAAAAACAAACACACACACACACACACACTCTCACACACACACACACACACTCTCACACACACAGTTAAATTTCTTGTCTTAATTTGTTGATAAAAGTAAGAAGAAAATAAGAACATATATTGAAGGTTTGCTAGTTATCATATCATTTATTTATCCTGATAAAGTCTCATTGACACTGTTTTTCTTCTTCTTGTGTTTTTTAACAGTGACCTGAGCAAAAAGACAGCAGATGTTACAAGAGGGATAGAAGCTTAATAATAATAATAATAATATAATAATACATTTTATTTCATGGCGCCTTTCTAAAACCCAAGGTCACCTTACAAAGAGAAAAAGATAAAACAGTAGATTAAAATAGATTCTAATAGATTCTAATACATTAAAATACAGAAACCAGCAAAATACAACCACAAACAACAAATTAAAAAAACAAAAAAAAACATGATTTGACAGTAAGTAAAATCTGTATTAAAGCGAGTAATCCAGTTTAAACAAGTAGGCTTAGGGAAGGGCATTCAGTCCCAACAGTAGGGCTGCCACGTTTGTACAAGGATGCCAGATGCTGTTAAACCCAGAAGAAGAAGCAGTCTCCGGTTTCATAGCCGTGTCCAAATTCAGGGGCCGCATCCTTCAGAGGCCGCATTTGTAGGCCGATTATGTTACAGCGACGCAACAAAGGCTGTCCAAACTCGAAGACTCCTCCAAATGTGGCCTCCAAATGCATCCTCCTTTTCCCCAGATTTGAAGGATGGGTCGGGCGTATCCTTTGTGGCCCAACCTATCCCATAATTGAGAGCGCGGCTCAGCCAATTCCAGTTTTCAACAATGGTGACAGCTACTTATTTTAATTTTACTCTTATTACTCTTTCTGGGTTACAAAATAAACTTTTAAGATATTTTTAGGCGAGAATGTAGCTGTGTACACTTCAAATATCTGCTCGGTTTATCAAGACGTCACATATTTGCAAAAGGGCTCCGATGTTTTCTGAGACGTCTGTTACCCACCAGCTCGATAGCTAGGGATGGGTACACTGATAAAAGCTATTTTGGAGAGAGGTGTATATATAATCTATGCAAATCATGTAAAATTTACTCTATTGTTGCACTCAGCCAAGGAATCATAAAGTAATGGGTTAATTATACCCTTTTCCTAACAGTAACAACATTACATTAAAAATGCAGTAAAATATACCCCCAAACGATGAGTCTTATGTTCCTAATTGCGCATGCGCCAGACCGCGCTTTTTGACCAAGCGGGACAGCAAGCAAATTCTGGGTCCTTTCTCCGTCTTCCATCGACCGATCGAACCACAGAAGTGAAGGTAAGCTATTTACACAGGGTGAATAATATATAATAGCGTATGCAAATGGTAATTTTTGAAGTAATGAGCTATTTCACTTCACTTGTATTGCTTATATCTGTGTAATGCACCATTACTTGACATAAAAATGAATCTGCTGCTGTCTGTTAACTCTAGACAACTGCCAGTAAGTTGCAATGAAATGTGTTCGTGGTGCGCTTTTTATCAGTCAGCATGCATGACCAGTCCCGGACTGGTAATCGTAACGCTGAGGTTGTGTGCAAATTCATGGGCTGAATCATCCTGAGGACCCGGCTTTCGCGGGCTATGTGAGCCGGTCCTCAGAAGGTCGGGTAGGCCGGATATAAACCTACATTTAACCAGAGTAGCGAAAGACCGCGGTGATCTGAAATGATGTGCCGGGATTGTGCCGTTCTAACCCTCGAGCTCTCGGCTAGCTATCGAGCTGGTGGGTAACAGACGTCTCCGAAAACGTCGAAGCACTTTTGCAAATATGCGATGTTTCGATAAACGGAGCAGATAGTTGCAGTTTACACACCCGCATTCTCGCCTGAAAATATGTTAAAAGTTTATTTTGTGACCCATAAAGAGTCATTTTAAAACTTAGTAGCGGCTGCCATTGCCGGAAACTGGAGTTTGGCTGTGCCGCGCTATGAATTCTGGGATATGGTGGGCCACGAAGGACACACCCGACCCATCCTTAAAATTCGAGGAAAAGGACGACGCATTTGTCGGCTACATTTGGAGGAGTCCACGAATTTGGACAGCCTTCGGCGCGTCGCTTAGGCGTAATCCGTCTACAAATGTGTCCTCAGGAGGATGAAGCCCATTAAGTTGAATCACAGTCTTTGCAAACTACTTTCCTGCCTTGATGGAAAAGAAAATGGACGTCAGACGATTTTTTTTGAGAAATGAGAGGGGCAATCCTTAAGTTGTGGTGGCTCTGCTTCTGGGTCAACACATAAAACAGGTAAACAAACTTAAATCCTGTATGTCTTTGAGATTCTATGAACATTGGGCAGATCATTCCCAACAGTCGTGTTTTAAACTCTTAAAAATCAGCTGTTGCTTCTGTCTGCGTCTCCCCATTGATCTGTAGCTCCTCATCATCGCGGAGAGCTCACGGAAAGCTTTCTCCCAGCTGTAACTGGCGGCTTTGTTTTAGCAGCACCAGAACCTGCTGAAAAGCTCTGAAGCATGCTTGCTTGTATTTAAAAATGTGTGCAGCAGTAGTCGCTTGTTCTGTCATGCAGATACAGCTTTGCTCACGTATCGGCTTCATTATCCGCTCAGATGATCGCACTGCGTGAAAACACTGGGACACAGCAGCATCATGAACTCCAGCTATAGGGAGATTTTTCAGGAGGAAAACAGATAAATAAAAAAAACATTCATGTTATAACTATGAGATCTGGTCTGTCATTTAAAATTTCATTTTTTTGTCCCCTTCTTAGATCATCGAAGAGTTCAGACGCATCACCAGTTTCGTTGGTGGAGACATTCATGCTGAAACTTCATGAGTACACACCAGGTCTTTTGCAGCTTATGTGTGCCAAAGGAGAAGCTGCTGGTTCCAAGATAAGACCTCTGCTGGACACTTTGAATGACGTATGTTATTTGACTTGTTTCACAAATATGTAATTATGGAGGGCTGCAGTGGGTAGCAGGAAGGTCCTGGGTTCGAATCCTGACCCAGGGTCTTTATGCATGGAGTTTGCATGTTCTCCCTGTGCATGTGTGGGTTCCCCCCAGGTATTCCTCCCACAGTCAGAAAACATGACTGTTAGGTTAATTGGTCTCTCCAAATTGTCCTTAGGTTTGAGTGTGTGCGTGCATGGTTGTTTATCCTGTGTGTCTCTATGTTGCCTTGTGATTGACTTTCCAGGGTGTACCCAGCCTCTCACCCGTTGAAAGCTGGAGATAGACATCAGCCACGTTTTTGTTTTTAATTCAGTCTTAATGTAAGTAAATCACTTGACTTAGTCTTTTCACTAAATTGTATCTCCCTACAGACACAAAACATTGAGAAGAAAAGGGATCTCCTTATCTGCTGCCTCATTAGCTACCTCGGGGAAAGACAAGAAGATCTTTTTCATGACTGCCAGGTTTGTCATATTGATAACAGATTACTTATTAACTCAAGGGATCCTAATGTTCTTCTCTCCTGTCCTCTCCTATCCCCTGTTCTCCCTTTCTCCATTCATCTCCTGTCCGCTCCCCTCTTTAGATAAACTGAAATATATTGAAAAAGCATCTTAAATAAAATAAAACACGTGTATGCTTTTTGTTTCTTTCTTTTTAACACGTAGGAATGTGAGGATTACACAGACAATAAGATGAAGGTGATCGTGTTCCACAACATCATGGCTGAGGAGGATCCATCAGATGTGTCCATTGTGATTGAGGGAAACCAAGCGATGGAGGGATGTGGAAGCCGAACAAAGGCATGTGTGCTGCTGATGGGACTGATATATGCCCTCAACCTTGAATATCCGAAGGAGCTGAAGAACTTTTCAAACCTTTTTTTGGAACTTGACGGGGCCAAACTACTGAAAAAGGTCCATGGCCTCAAAAATAAGCTTGTGCGATGCACACACATTTCCCCTCTTGTTCCCAGAGGATCTTTTGTCCAGCTTGATGGAGCTGTAATTTTTCTTCTGACAGCAAGCACAGATTGAATGTTGGTGTTAGTGTTCTGTTCTATGTATCCATATCTTTGATAACATACATGCACAGAAACAACCTTGTAGAGTTTCGGTATGTGCTTTTGGCTTTTAAAATGGACTAAGTTGCCTTCGAAAGTGTTGTCTGCATTAGCTGTTGTGTTGCACTTTATTCTGTTTATGGAATAAAAACATTGAGATGATGAACCATCTGAATGTCTTTTTTGGGGAGGTACATTTTACCTTATATGAATAGGTAATGTTTATCAACTGATAATAATTAAATCTTATTAGTAATTATATAATTAATTTTACCTAATTTCAATGAGTAAGTAGCTGTTGAATATATACGTAAATATGGGGTAAATTTTACCCAATTGAATTAAGTATTTCATGGCTTTTTATTGAAGCTATTTTATACACAATATGTTGACTTAAATCTACCCCAAAAAAGTCAATGCTAATTGTTACCTCAGATTTATTGGGTAAATTCTATAGATGACTTCTTACAGTGTATCGTTTAGGTTTTATCCGATACCGGTACTTTTGAAACGGTGCTGGTGCTTAAACGGTGCTCAAACCGGTACTTAAAGAATGGAAAACAAAAACTTTGTCCAAAAACCTCTCATGTTCAGCTGTTTTCCACTTTTTCTTTGGTCATTTTAGCCTTTTTGGCCAGGGTGAAGGGAGCATCTGCCATCAAACAAGAAGACAGCCGCATGTAGCTATGATGATGTTTGCTAGTTCATCTTACATGCATTAATGTAATAACGTGGTTAGCCTACTCAGCGTAAATTACACACGAACAACATTAAGCAACTCACGCAGAGAAGAACGGCTGCTGCTGCATCATCATCCGTCATCATTTCTGCTACACTGGCAGGGCTAGGGGCCAGGACTCTCCTCTTCGGGTTTTTGGGGGATGCTGCTAACTCCGGTCCGATAACAGGCAAACCACCCGCAGTAGATGTGCTCGGTGTGAGGTCTCGCAGCAAGCTATCAAATACGGCGCATTTCTCGGGTTTTAAAAAAGGTGTTTCATCAGATTTGAGGTGTTACCTCCTTTGACAGTATCACAGTATCACCTTAAAGCACTTGTTGCAGGCTGCTGAGTTTGCATATTTTGCTGTGAAGTACAGCCAGACTTTGACCGCTTTGCCTCGGGCATTTTTAATCTGTAGCTCTGCTCTAAAAGAACGTACATACCTGGGCCCGCCTGCTATCCTTGGAAAGGTAAAATGATGTATGACATCTCAGGAAAAAAAAGCACTGAAATTAAGCATCGAAATGTGCGCTGCTTTTCGGTCTGGTTACTACTGTTTATGTCAGAACCGCTGCCATAATAGCACCGGATACCGGTACCCATCCCTAAGCCGGGGCGAGAACAGTGAACTCCCGGCATATTGTTTTCAAAACCCCCGCGGTCTTTTGCTACTCAGGTTAAACATGGTAAATGGCCTGTATTTGTATAGCGCTTTACTAGTCCCTAAGGACCCAAAGCGCTTTACACATCCAGTCATTCACCCATTCACACACACATTCACACACTGGTGATGGCAAGCTACATTACATGATATATAAGTCACTTAAATAACCTCAAAATGTTATTGTTTGGCTTTTTTCTGTGTTTTATTTGTTCCTGAGTAAATCAGCTGAGATTAAAGTTATAGTTTTCACACAGCTGAATAAACGTCAAACAGAAAACTGATTAAACAGAAGTGTGAGATGGTAGAATTTACTCCAGGCTGTAAGCTAATGATAGTTATATAAGAGCAGATGCTGCTGGTGCAATAAGCTGTACGTTTTACGTCCAATGGATGCAAGATCTGATTAGTCGACTAATCACAAAAATAATCGGTGACTAGTCGACTATCAAAATAATCGTTTGTGGCAGCCCTACCCAACAGCATTTTCCTTTAACCTTTTGGTATGTGCAGCAACTCCACTTTCAGATCTTGGCATCCCTCTGATAATTTTGTGACACAGGACACCATTAATGAAGCTATAATGTTGTTAAAACTTGTATGTGTACCTGAAAAAAATAAAATAAAATAAACTGGTGATTTTGTACATGCAGTGTTTATGCCACAGTGACCATTAAAATTAAGGTTAGGGTTCAATTCAATTCAGTTTTATTTATATAGCACCAAATCACACCAACAGTTACCTCAAGGAGCTTTATATATGGTAAAGTAAAGCCAATTCAAAGATGTGTGGATGTCATTTATTTAGGGGCTTCAAAACATCGTCGACTGCCTGGTGGGGTTACCAAGATGGCAAACAAAGTAAAACACACTAATTCTTACATTTACCAGCTATTTTACTATGAAATCTACATTTGCATGTGCCAGAAACTGTGGGACTCTGTTACTTAAGTTTCTTTCGGCTCTCTCTTATTCACAAGGGGTCACCATAGCAGATGGATCTGCATATTTGATTTGATTTGTCCATCCTTGACACAGCCTGGACACTGCAAATTGCCCCTGGCAGTTTAAAAAAACAGTGCACTACTCATTGGTTTGTGGGCAGAAGCCAGAGAACCCAGATGAAACCCCTGCAGCCACAGGGAGAACCTGCAAACTGCACATAGAAAGCCCTATGAATCAAACCAAGTCCCTATTGCTGTGAAGTAACAACTAACTATTCCACCACCCTGACATCCATTCTGGCTTCTTCAGTTTTAAAGTGACCATGTAAACACAAGTCGTTTTTATGTTAGCGCTTCCCATTCAGACATTCCTGCAACACTTACAGAATGAGCTACAGTACTTTTGCACTCATGTGTTTGTGAGAACTGACAGTACATCAAGTTACATGCATTAGGTTAGAGTTTTCTTATTTTGGCTGTTATATGTTTGTATTTATGAGAACACATCTCATTTGGGGTGGCTGTGGCTCAGCTACTGATTGGAAGGTTGGTGGTTCGATCCTTGGCTTCCCCAATCTGCATGCCAAATATCCTTGGGCTAGATACTAACCCCAAGTTGCCCTCCGATGCGTTTATCGGAGTGTGGATGTGTGTGAATGTTGGTTAGTTTGCATTTGCATGAGTTTAGAAGAGCTTGTTTGAGTGGGTGTGAATAGGTGAATGAGGCATGTTGTATGGAGCGCTTTGAGTACTCCGGGAGAGTAGAAAAGTGCTATATAAGAATCAGTCCATTTACATCTTCACCACTTTAGTAAACAGATAAACTAAAAACTATGCAAATGATAGTTCAGCTGGGCGATCGTGGCTCAAGAGTTGGGAGTTCGCCTTGTAATTGGAAGGTTGCCGGTTTGAGCCCCGGCTTGGACAGTCTCAGTCGTTGTGTCCTTGGGCAAGACACTTCACCTGTTGCCTACTGGTGGTGGTCAGAGGGCCCGGTGGCGCCAGTGTCCGGCAGCCTCACCTCTGTCAGTGCGCCCCAGGGTGGCTGTGGCTACAATGTAGCTGCCATCACCAGTGTGTGAATGTGTGGATGACAGGTTGTGTAAAGTGCTTTGGGGTCCTTAGGGACTAGAAAAGCGCTATACAAATACAAATACAGGCCATTTAAGTAGTGCATATCATTTGCTGGTAGATGACTGAATATATCACAAGAGGTCACCATAATAATTTGTAATAATTTAATCAAAATAATGAAAGAAACACTGTTCTGCCAAATGCTTAAATACGTGTAACTCTCTTTCTTTGGAGAGGCATGAATCAGCACCCATCTGATGCTGCAGGTTGGTAATAAACTATAAAATGGTCTGTGTAACACACAAGCTGGAGCACTGAGCAGTCTGTGAGATTAGTTTGGGCTCAGTTTATATATATATATATATATATATATATATATATTAGGACATTCTCTAAAAATAACCTGTCTTTTACCAAAATTTGGAACTTAAGATGTAGCAGACACATACAGAGTCATAATCTTGCACTCATACTTGTGTGACTAGATCAAACCTATTGAGACTTCTGTGGCATCTTTGCATGTCTAAAGACCTTTAAGTATAGCACCAGTAGCCATGGAACATTTTATAACAATTCACCCATAGTAATGACTCAGAAACGCCATCAAACAGAAACCCCAGTATAAGCCTTGAGATGCCAGTCTCCTAATTGCCAATTTTCTCCGAGCAGGGGGCCCTGACATGACACAGGGGTCTAACTCTGGAGTTGTTATAGATAATGGAGCCCACCTACAGGGAGTGGTGACCAAACAGTACAAAACAATTAATGCTACTGCACCACTATCAAAGGCTTGCAGAGAAAACAGCAAGCCATGCGTGACTGGAGCAAGAGTTTACAGGGGAAATTAGTCACCTCAGAAGCAGCAGAGGAGGAGTTTGATTTGGTTCAAAAAGCTGCAATTAGCACTGCACATTAGGGGTACATGCCAGGGCAACTGTATGGGATCCCAACACTACATATATGTAGATTTTATTTACAAAAAAATGGTGAATGTGGTATCTTCTGTAACTGCTAGTTTTAAGATTAAGGCTTTGGGATTTTGAGACTCTACACTTTAAGGCTCAACCTGACACCATGAAACCAATCCAACTGAGAACAAAAAACACAAACTGATCATGTCCATATACTCAGTTCACCCTGAGAAATCCCATAATAAGTTGACAATTGCACGAAAATCACTACTGTCTGTTTCACTGTTAGAAAACAAAAATAAATAAATAAAGATGGTTAAAGTAAAAACCAACAACATTAACAACATTGGCATGTGTATTACATGCTTTGTCATGATATCGTTTTTTTGTAATAGTAATAACTAATGATAAAATGCAGAACGGTGTATAAGCACAAAGAGAGTGAGCAAGGATGAGTGAAGAAGAAACACTGCATTTCTGGAAATCTCCAGCATCTACGTCTATGACTCTGCAACTAAGAGAAGATTTGGGGTCATCTGATCCAGCCAAACTATATCTTAAAAAGGAAAGTTTTAAACCTAATCTTAAAAGATAAGAGGATGTCTGTCTTCTATGCTCTGCCTCACATTCTACTTTTAAACAACCTAAGAACCACAAGTAAACCAGTAGCCAAAGAGTGACGTGTCTGGGGTTATACTGTACTGTAAGGTTCTTATGTTAAGATGGGGCCTGATTATTCAAAACCTTATATGAGATGATAAGACTTTTGAATTTGATTTTGGATTCAACAGGGAACCAGAAGTTATCAGGCGGTCTTTTTAGTCCCTGTCAGTATTCTTGCTGCAGCATTTTGGATAAATTGAATGCTTTTCAGGGAGTTTTTTTAAAAAAAAAAACCCTGATACTAATAAATTACAATAGTAATAAAAAAGTTTAGAAGTAACAAATGCATTAACCAGTTTTTCAGCAGAGTAAGTATCTGGTTAGACACGATCTCAGGGTTCAGTATTGTTCCATTTTTGGAGGTTGTGTGTGCTATCTAACTGGAGACATAACTCATACCCACACGAGACCCGCCATTACTCCTGTCAGTGTCCTTTATTATTTTTATATCCCCCTCCCAACAACAACCCAGCACAAACATTCCTACCTCTTATCATTTACCTGGTACTACAAGTATCTTGCTCAAAGATATTTTGAAATACAGGTTGAAGGAACAAGAAAAATCAGAGTTGTCCAATCAGATGACCAGTACCAGTTATTGGTTCCATGGTACATCATGAAACTGTGGAAATGAGTTTAACTGAACCAAATGGGCTCAAATTGAAAACTCACTAAAATATAATTTGCAGTAATGAGAAAAAGAACATCTTCACAGAACTCTATACAGTCTTATAAAAATAACAGCAGTTTTACTGTTTCCACAGGATTTAAAAGGACAATGGGCAAGCAGTTGCTACTAATCAAATGCACTTAATTAATCTTGCATGACCACAACAGAGAAGTTTGGGTAGTTTGCTGGTGTGGAACGTTTCACACAATGCCAAAATTTTCCCAGCACTTGACGTAGCAGTAAATTCACCCCTAGGAGCTACACCTAAAACTCCACAGGCCTCACTTAAAGTTTTAAATGATAAAGTTAATGAAAGCACAATTAGAAAAAAACTGAAACAATATGAGTAGTTCAGGTTAGGTTTTCCCTAAAGTTACCACGAGAAAGACTGGTTGTTGACAGCTAAATGTAGCTAAAACTGGGTCAAGAAAAAGGGCGGCAAACACAGTAGCAAATCTACAACAGATTGGCTAAAAAAAGATAGTAAAGATAGACTTTGACTATAGTAATGACCCAGTCAAAGTCCATACCTGAATGTGATGGAAATCATGTGCTGGAATCTGACTGTCATGATTCTGGGCCAGTTGTGTTTTGGTGACTGTTATATATAATTATTGAGGTTTAACTGGTTAGTTCTTTGTTCATTCTTTTTACGTCTCTGAGTTTACTTGTGATCAGTTTAGTTACTTGTTACTTGTCCATTAGGCTGTGTTTATGTACGCGTCTTGTTTCTCCTTTCTGTTCCCATGTTTCCTTCTTCACATTCATTCCATGCCTCCTGTCTCCTCTGTCTGTCATGTGTTTCATGTCTGCTCCATGTCCTATTATGTAGCTTGCGTTATCACAGTCTACGTCTCACTATTTTTCCTGTTTTATTTTGACAGTCTCATGTTCCATATTCGATTTGTTTAGTTTTGCTTCCTCTGTGGCGTCATGTTCATTTGTTTCAGCTGTGTTCCCGTGTGTTTCCACTGAACCACATGGGGTGGCTGTGGCTCAGCTGGCGGAGCAGATCAGCCACTGACTGGAAGGTCCGTGGTTCGATTCTTGGGTTACGTCCACACGTACACGGGTATTTTTGAAAACACAGATTTTTCTATTTTTTTGCGTTTACGTGTGGACAAGGTAAACGGAGAAAACGCAGTGTCAAAGGTGTGCGCATTTTTTGACGTGACACTGTGCGCCACGTTATTGTTTCGGTGAAATGAATTTCTACAATACTGTTACTGTTAATTGTTCTCTCTGCAGTGTTTAAATGCTTACATATACACACACAGTTACTGTCCCTCCACACATAAGACTCAGTTCTGCTTCTATGCGCCATCTTTGTTTACTCTTTCCCACCGAGGCTTATTGACTTCTGATTGGCCAACATTTCTACACGGATAGGAATATAGCGCCACCTGCTGCTTTGGCATGTTCCTAGCAGCGTTTTCCTTCGTTTTTGGCTTTTATATGTGGACGGGATTTTTTTTTATAAACGAAAACGGAAAATCTTCGTTTTCAAAAATACCCGCCTTGGAAGCCTTGGCTTCCACAGTCTGCATGCCTAGTATCCTTGGGCAAGATACTAACCCCAAGTTTGCTCTCTAATGCTTCCATCGGAGTGTGAATGTGTGTGAATGTTGGTTGGATTGCACTTAAGTAAAGAAGGAAGTAAAGAAGGAAGTGAATGGGTGAATGAGGCATGTTGTACAGCGCTTTGAGTACTCTGGGAGAGTACTCACCATCTGTTAACCTTCCTATATCTCAAGTGGTCATGTATGTTCCTGGTTTTCATGTATATTTCTTTTTCCCAGTTTAGGTTATTGCAATTAATTTCTTAATTAGGTGGTTTTTGTGTTTGATTAATATTCTGTTTTTCGCTATTTTGTTATAATCTAGTTTCGTTTCCACGTTTAGTTCGTCTGCATTTGGGTCCACTGCTCTCCACACGGTCTGCCATCACAGATCACGACACTGAGAGCTGTGGATAAATGTATGCCCACAAACCTGAAGTAATGAACTGAAGTAATGTTGTAAGAAAGAGTGGGCCAGATTTCCTCTATAATCATATGAGAGACTGATACAGAAGACAATTATGTAAGTATTTAAGTTATTGCTGCTAAGAGGCGGTTCTATAACGATGCACTTTGTGTTCAAGATAGCTACGTAGTCCTGTAAAAATGTCCTTTTTGTCTCTGTATTGGACTGGTGTTTATGAACAATATTGTGAATTTACATGAAATTCCCATATTTTGTATTTTCTATCTAAACATGTAAAAATGTTAATTGACTTATCTGGTAAGTCACAATGACGTTGGTGCTAAACATACCATGGAGATATTCATTGTCAACATATTGCTTCCTTACCCAGTATCACCACAAAACAGTTTTTAGTTCAGTTTTATGATTATGTTTAGATGTTGGCAGCAGTTGGCTAACATCAACAAACCCTTTATCCAGACTTAAATAAAATTGTCTTTTGGCTCAATCAGTCCTCTTTGTTGGATGGCATGTATGCTCACCAGCCATCTCGGACTACAATTCATGAATATTTATAGATTTTAACATTAAAAATGTTGCCTTTAAACAAACATTCTCACTCCGACACATGTTTAGTGTTTACATGTTTATTTTTTAACTATTGTAGTGTCACCTGTAAAACACTGCTGTAAAATGTAAAACAGCAATGAAGGACCTTCTCAGGTATTATCTCTGGTTACTTAACACCAAAGTAACATCAGTGCAATCTGCACACTCTGATTTGACGCTGACCTCTCAGTCCCCAGTGGGCAGAAACGGTTTCCCTGTCATCTTCAGCAAAGCACCATAGCCCCACAGGCATACTTGTATTCAAGAGCAAAATGTTGAGTGCAGCTCATAATGAAGGGTCATTTGCTCAATGTGACTAAATAATATCTGAGACGTTATTAATTACATGTTTCTTTGAAGCCTTATTGAGTGTTGGATTGGTGAACATAACAAGGTACAAATATGTCGTAACTCAAAAGAGTAATCTTATTATGACAGGCGAACAAACAAACAAATAACAACAATAAAACCATGCTGTTGACTGCTTTGGCAATTGCACAATGTACATGTACAGCCGCCAGCTGATGCCTCCTGTTGCTTGTAGTCCTTGTAATTGTAAACATGAACTGTTGAACAGAGAGAGACTTCATCTTGCTTTGCCCATAAATGGTGTAAAGAAGTTTAGCTCCAAAAATAATCTCAGAGGCAAAAGGTGATATGGTAACGCTGGGATGATGCTGAAACATTTTCTACCTGACAGGAAGTAGTGTGTGGTATTTCATCCTATACATATGGCTCTATCTGTGGGAAAAGAAAAAAAAGGGGGAGGGGGGATCTTTTAGTCAGCAGGGTGTGACCACAAATCTGAGGGGGCAGAATCACCCCTGCAGGAAATTCAAACCACCAAGCATGTTATTTGAAGGAAGATGGTAGCAATTGAAGAAATGCAGGGTTTGGACATATCATGAGGTGTTTTAGTAAAAATGTTATGGATCCCCAAATCCACACAACACAGAGTCCTCTGTATTTTTGTTCTTTCGTCTTTCATTAATTACATCGACAAAGTTTCTACACCATCACATATCCAGAGCGATCAAATTACTCACATATATAATATAATGTATTTAGGTTTGAGAATGAAACACATGATATAATTGTACCTCTTTATGTAGGCTAATAAAGCAGCCACTCTGAAGATGATGCTGTTATTGCATCATGTGCTGGCATGTGGTAAGAGATGACCTCATCATCATAGTGTTTATGGATCACTGGGCCTCTAGCCTTGATTTCTGTTATTGAATTATATGGAATTTTATTGAAGGAGTGGCTTTGCAAATCCAATAAGAGAGTCAGCAGTCCTTCAACATTCAGAGGCAACATCAATGTCATTCATTCTCTGACAAATTGGTCAGAATAATGAACCACATGAAGAGCGTGCCGAGCTAATTATAGTGAGTTTCTTAAAAGAACAGAGATTAGATAAAGGTTGTTTTTTTGTGGGAAATTATATATTTCTGGTGAAAAGTTCAGAGGGTTTTAAAAAAATTCTGTGAAGTTAATACAAGTAGACATCTGACTTCACCTAGCATGTAACATGATGTGATGCAAATTGTGACAGTAACAGTGGGTACCTTAAAAATTTCAGACCTTTTATGAGCAGTTTCAATAAACAGAATAACCAGAGATATAATATTTGTTTTCGCTTTCAAAACTTGGCACCTACATCAATATGCAACAAATCCAAAGCTGTTTCATATGGAACCTCCTTCAGAAACTTAAATGACTGGGATACCTATCACCAATATGTAGACAAATTATACAAGATCTCAATAATTTTTCACTTGCCTCAGGTGCAACCTATAGCCCACCAGAACCACTTCCACTGGATTATCTTGTTGCTCTGTGTCCTCTCTGAAAGACTGCACAGGAGGCAGCAAACATGATGCAAATGGACTGATCCTTATATAGCACTTTTCTACTCTCCTGGAGTACTTAAAGCACTCTATACCAGCGGTCTCCAACCTTTTTTGTGCCACGGACCGGTTTATGCCCGACAATATTTTCACTTACCGGCCTTTAAGGTGTCGCGGATAAATACAACAAAATAAAACTAGTACCGGTACCGAAAAAAAGAAAATTTATTCATAACACACATGAAAAGACCAAGGAAAACCGAGTAAACGATAAAAACTATAACAAAATAATGCTGAAAACCGATAAAAACCCTGAAAACTATACATTTCACACCTGAGCCTCAACTCTCGCGGCCCGGTACCAAACAACTCACGGACCAGTACCGGACCGCTGCTCTATACAACATGCCACATTTACCCGATCATACCCATTCTCATAAGCACTTTCTCTGTAGTGCTCTATTAGTGCTTTCTAAGTGCATTCACACTCTGATAGATGCATTGGAGAACAACTTGGTTAGTATCTTACCCAAGGATGCTTGACATGGAGGATCGAACCACCAACCTTCCGATCAGCAGATGACCTGCTCGACCTCCTAAGCTACAGCCACTCTTGTTTGTTTGCTAGCAGTAAATGCCCTGGAAATTTAGTGATACTATATTCAGACTGGTGCAATCTGATATATACACTGGGTACTCAAACCAACTTTGACATATTTGATTTACATTTTAAAGGTCATGTTTTCTGAGGGCAAGATGCTAAGTTAAGATGTAAGATGTTACCATCCATAGTGACTGAATATGGTAAATGGTAAATAGGCTGTATTTGTATAGCGCTTTACACTATACACAATCATCCACCCATTCACACACGCATTCACACACTGGTGATGGCAAGCTACAGTGTAGCCACAGCCGCCCTGGGGCGCACTGACAGAGTCACTAGAATGTTCTAGTGCGACACAAATCACTGCTGCTGAATTTATGAACTGACAGGATTTATGGTCAAAACACAAAACAAAAGTCTCAGGGTTGAATGGCGAGGTCAAAACAAAAATCCTGCAGTTGACTATGAGCAACTCAACCTCCATGACTTGCTTTAAGAAATGTAAAGTGATTCAGCAGGAAAAGATCATTCCATATCTTATTGAGCAGGTAAGGGAAAAATGAGCAGCCTTTTAATTAAAATGTGATAATAGGCAGTTCAGTTCATGAGGGGGCTAAAACCTGCTGGGTTAAAGGTGCAGCATGTATTCCTCTGGACATCTTCAGCCCCTGGAGCAGGATTGATCTTTGGCTCGCACGGGAGAGCATGGCCTTTTGTGGGTTTAAGGGCCACACACCTGTGCATGCATCAGGGCTGGATAAGCCCAGATTAAGCTAAAGTTACCAGCTCTCTCCCTGCAATGTCATTCAAAACCTCAACAGCAACCACATTGTGGACAAAGCACCTTTTGGGCTGTCCTAATAAACGCCATTAGCTTTGAGACATCAAACATTAAGGATTATGGGATTTTCTAGCCCCCCAAAAAGATGGAGGGTCCGTGGGACTCCCTCACTCAGTCATCTTTTTTCTGCAGAGATTATGCTACAATTTGTTTTCCTTTTTCCACCATTTTGTATGTCCCTCCTCCTTTTGCACATTCCACACAAAAAGTGCTACTGTAATCCCCTGCAGATGAAACCAGGAGCAAAGTAAAAAGGAAGATTACACAGGGCTTTGTAAATTGCTTCTATACACATGTGCATGGTTATTTAGGATCTGTAGACACTTAACACAAGAAGTGAGTAAGCACGGCACACACATACAGACACACACACATACAAGAGTCAAACATAACTGTGTGCTCTTCCGAGTCCCCTTTATGCCTAACATAAAGACTGGCAGAAAAGGGAGACTTTTAATTTGGCTTTCCCCCAAATTTAATGGGAAGAACTGTCAACACTTCTACAGATTAATGATTGTTTGCTGAATATGTATTCAAAACAAAAGTGTAACAATGACAGTTTGTGGTTTAAGGTGGTGTGACAGATATGGGCACATATCACAAGTATTAATTATGGTCTCATTAAAGCCACCATGCTAAAAGTAAAGGTACTTGCACATACCACATTCTTCCAATCACACCTACATTCATGTAGCACTTCTGTTCTATGCCTTGAAGTGTTTTCTAACTATTCCATCCAGACTCACACACTCATGGATGTAGCTTAATGAAAGCTACACTGTTCCTGAAAATGAAATACTTCCAACTAGCTGAACACCACCATTTTGACATGTTTACTATTGTACTGATTCAGTTAAACAAACTACAAATAAAAGATGGATGTAGTCTCTGGGTCTAAAAGTGAAGCTTATGCAGAAGTACAAGTGGCTTCTTTTGTTGCAAAAACACTGGAGGTTGTAAAGAAGTCTATGGAAAAGAAACCCTTGATTCCCTTCTTCCCTTCTAAACATTTTCTTTAGGAGATAATTCCCTCTGTCTGTAATTTTGCATCTTACTGAATGCAAAATGAAATGCATTTTATAATTTATAATCCTTTAAATACAATTGTATAGAAGCCACACTTATAAAATGCAGCTTCTGTACAGCAAAAGGAAAGGCCTTGTTCTGATGGAAGTAGTTTCCATCTCCAGTACACATACAACAATGACTGGACCCTACCTGAAAAGACCCACAAGTCAAGTCATCCCTAACAGGAGTCAAAGGTTGGACTGCTGCTAATCCATGTAACACTAGGAGGATAAACCTCAGGGCTGTGGCTTGCGAGCACGCCCCCCCCCCCCCCCCCCCCCCAATATCTTGAGGGAGGTTGTTCCACAAAAATGAGGCACGAAAAGAAAAAGCACGCTCTCCAGTACTTTTTTTTTTTCTGGCTCAATGACCTTTAAAAGGCCAGAATCCTGAGATCGGAGAGCACGGGATGGAAGATAAGGGTGCAAAAGATCAGAGAGGTTTGAAGGTGCCAAACCATTTAAAGCCTTGTAGGTGAGCAGCAGGACCTTAAAATCAAAATCTGCTCGAACCTGACAAAGTAGTTAATGAAGGGATTTCAATACAGGGGTAATGTGCTCAAATTTTACAGTTGTAGTTAAAATGCGAGCAGCTGCATTTTGCACCATCTGTAAACCTCTAAAACTTTTCTTTGGTAGCCCAGAAAGGAGAGCGTTACAATAATCGATATGTGAAGACCAGTGTTGGCCAAGTTACTTGAAAAAAGTAATCAGTAACTAATTACTGATTGCTTCCCCAAAAAAGTAATCCTGTTACTTTACTGATTACTTATTTTCAAAAGTAATTAATTACTTAGTTACTTAGTTACTTTTTAAAAACATGATTTACAACCTGAATAGGTGATAAAGTGATAGATCTTTCAGCCCAATTCTACTTTTTCTGCATAATCCATCATACAAAATGTAATCAAATGGAAAAGTCTCTTTTTAAAACTTGTTTTATTAGTTTTAATCTTTTAACTTTATGCATCAAGCAAAAATGTAATTATATGCAACATTCTCTGACTGGAAGAAATTTGTTTAATATTTAAACCTATTTTCTGCACATTCCAGCACATAAAATAATTTTTATGTGTGTTTACACTCACTCTTTCAAATAGATGCAAGTAAAACACAGCAGAAAACAAATAAAGTCAAAGACTAGCGGTCCTTTTGCTCTATTTTCACCTGTAAAGCAGGAGTGGGGTAGGCGGAGGTGTGCTCTGGTGCAGGTGTGCCGCAGCGGTCAGTGGAAGAATCCGCGAGTTTCTCTGTGAATTCCTCGCAAAAAAATCACGGTTTTAGTAACGCAGTATCGCAGCGTTCCTACGGGAACGTAACCGTTTTTGCAATAGTAATCCCTTACTTTACTCGTTACTTGAAAAAAGTAATCGGATTACAGTAACGCGTTACAAGTAACAAGTAACGCGTTACTGCCCATCTCTGGTGAAGACACAAATGCGTGAAGAAGAACCTCTGCAGTGTCGCTTGATAAAACTTGACTGATTTGATGTTCCTTAATGATAAAAGGCGGTCTTTGTTATCTTTTTTACATGAGAAAGACAGCACCATGTCGAACCACACACCCAAGCTTTTAACCTTGTCCCTGCAATTTATGACATAGTCATCAATTTTCAAGATGAAATTTTGGGACAAGTATTAAAATTTTTGTAGTCCAGTGACTATCAACTCTGTCTTATCAGTATTAAGAAGCAGGAAATGATCCGATAACCAGCCCCTAATTGCAGATGGACACAATTCTAATTTAGACACTTCAGCACAATTTCCAATGGTTAAAGGAACATAAAGCTGCAGGTCGTCAGCGTAACAATGAAAAGTTACATTAAAAGAACGTAAAAGAACACCAAGAGGCAGCAGATACAGAGCAATGGGCCAAGTACAGAGCCCTGAGGCACCCCATGCCCCACTGCACAGGTCTCAGAGAGATCATTTTTAAAATTAACAGTCTGAGATCTCCCGGACAAGTAAGATCTCAGCCATGATAAAACATTTCCTGTAACTCCAATAAAATGTTCAAGCCTATCCAATAAAATACAGTGATCCACAGTGTCAAACGCAGCACTTAGATCTAGTAGTACTAAAACTGAAGTGCGATTGTTGTCTGCAGTTTACCAACAGATCGTTTGCCACTTTGATTAAAGCTGTTTCTGTGGAGTGATTTGATCTACAAGCAGACTGAAATGGTTCAAACAGATTGTTTGTTGACAGATGCTCAGTGAGCTGCTTAAAAACAACTTTTTCAAAGACCTTAGACAAAAAAGACAGATGTGAGATGGGTCAATAGTTTGCAACCATGTCAACGTCTAGTCCAGGCTTTTTCAAGATTGGCACTACCACAGCTGATTTAAAACATTCAGGGAAGACTCCGGTCGTCAATGCAGTATTTAAAAGAAACAGAATGTAGGGTCCTAATACTGACCACAGTTCCTTTATAGCCCGGGCTAATGAAAGGTTAGCACAGCCCTTACAAGGGTCAAAATAGAAGTGCTCACATTTAGTGATATAAATGTTACTCTATAAATAACTAATAAAATAAATATTTATATGAATTAGGTTTTTAATTTTTTGTTTTAAAGAGTACATTTGGGGGCTAATACTTCTTAATCTTTTTTAAACAATATTATAAATACATGATTCAACAAAAGAATTAACAAAAGATACCAACTGTTGACTCCCAAAGGCAATTGGGAGGCTTTAAAATACTTTGGCTAAATCTTGCTGTTACCAACTTATTAAACTGCGTAATGTCCTGTTACACAGAGAAGGACAACTGCTGCCTAAGCGAAAACCCTTAGTGATCCCCTGTGTATCAGCAGTATTGGAACAGTTGAGACACATTTTTTTCTATACAACACATCTCTGTGGCTTTTAAACCCCAAAACACACAGCGCCAAAAATTGGTCCACTCCAAGGATCGGATCCCCCAACACAAACAGAGTAATGTAGCGTACGCTGTTAAGTGCCAGGGGGATTGCTGTGTTTTATATATCAGGGAAGCCAAACAACCTCTGGCTAAGTGAATGGCACAAGATAGAAGAGCTACCTCGTCAGTCCAGGACTCTGCAGTCTATTTACACCTACAGGCCAGTGGACACTGTTTCAATGATGAGGATGTACACATCCTGGACAGGGAGGAATGCTGGTTTAACCCTTTAAGACCTACCATAGAACCAAGTCTGCCAGAGCTTATATCATATTTTTACATGCTGTAGTGCCATTTTTGGGAGCATTTCAAGTTGATATACATCAATACAGCCATTATAGCCCAAATTTTAATAATATGTCTGCATTAAGTGCATAGTAATTACATACATTGCAAAAAAGTGCAATAAACTACAAAAAGATTTAAAATCGTTTTTGTTTTTTTTAACATATATTTGTAGTTGTATTTAAGAGGTTTATCCCGTCACTTTCGGTTTCGGGCAGGACATGGAGGACATGCGATAGTTCACGCTGATGGACTAGGAAGTGTTACAAACAGCTGATCGGATCGGCAAAGCGTGTTTCTGGAATATTATGTTTTTGTTGCTGCAAGCGCTTTTTATGCAGTTTTTGCAAAGCTATATGTGGAAGGAAACTGTGACTTAGGACAAACTGATGGCATATGATGTAAGTACAACTCCTCCGGTTTCATATGCAAAAAAAATTATTGCGCTAGCTCACGTGGTTGCAGAGCTACCGGGATTTAAAAATAGTTACGCAAAACGGAGCGTACCCGCTCCGACCGGCTTTAAAGGGTTAAGTCTAGGAGGCCATTTACATGAAAAGGGAAAGACCATCTCTGACTCGAGGAGGGGGCCTAAGAGTACATCTTTCGCCATCTTACAATGCCGCTCCCGTACTCTCTGTGAATGGTACTCATGGTCACAGTCTTTGATCAGTGGTTGTTGATCAATGGTCATGACAGTTTTCATATTAATGATCAAGGAACTGACCATTGCACCACTTCAACGAACAGCCCATTGTTCATTGAAGTTGTGCAAGTTTCAGTCATTGTGCAAATGTACTGTTTATAAGGTTGGGACACCTGCAGTCAGCTGAGAATTAAGAAGTCACTCAGATGAGTGACAAAACATTTCTCTCACTGAAAATGCTGTGTCCAGATGAACAGAATCAACTTTTTGGGATGTACTTACGTCACGACATCTCAATGCACTAACCCTAACAGTGACCTGAGATGAATATGGTCCAATGATATGAACAGCCTTCAAACAGAGGGGCTGATGTATGCATGAAGTCTGTTCTGATCAGATTTCCTAAATTCTAAGAAAGTAAAAAAAAAAGATTTTCTAACCCCCACCTTTACAAATGTTTATAATTTTACACTGAAAAGGCTTCCCATATGGAAAAGATATATGTAAATCTTATAAAGTTTGTATCTGTCTTGTGTGAAACTTGTATGAAAAGCATACAAGAGTGAAAACAGATATAAGATCCCTTGAAAAATTATATAATGAAACTTGTATGTTTTGGATACTTACTAAAACAATATATGAAAGTAATGAGAAAGTGGCCACTTTCATGAGTAAATCATATAAGTTTTTACTATTTCTTTTCCATATGGCTTTTGTTGTCCAATGATACACTTTTAAAATCCAGGTGAAGCTGTGATAATGAGAAAATGGAATTCCATTAAATCCTGACAAACTAGAAAAGACAGGCTGCTAAACTACAATCAGTGTTGGGGAGTTCATGTACTGCCGTTACGTATTTAAAATACATAATATGAGTAACTGTATTCCGTTACAGTTACCGTTTAAAAATGTGGTATTCAGAATACATTTACTTTGTTGAAATAAACTGATTACACTGATTCCTGTTTCATATGTTATAGGCTATGCCCTCTCTATTTTGGTAATTCCACGCTGGTGGAAACCCAAACAAAACGCGCATTAAGAGGCTCTAATGCCTGTGTCTTAATCTCGCGGCCCATGTCACCTCTACCTGCGACCCGCATAATGGCATGAAGAAATATTTAAAAAAATTATTCACAAAAATGATTTAATATAAAGGCATTAGACAGGCATAGCCCTCAAGAATGTAGCCTCATGGGCAGTGTAGTCCGTGCTGCAGGGAGAATGGACTGCCATACCTGTTATGTGTCTGTGAGCGAGGGAGGGAGAAAAAGGAAAAGTACGAGCTGTCATCGAGCAAAAACGGGAGCTGGAAGCATGTAAATATAATAATAACCACTGCAGCCAAGAAGAGAGCCTGACGAGCCCAGTTGTAAGTAAGCTATTTAGACTCGACTGTACACTTTTTTCGTGTTTTCCTTCTAAACAATAAGTTCCGTTGGAGCAGCCTTTCAACGCCTCTCTCTGTCTCTCGCTAGCAGAGTTGACCCAGACAACAAAGTAAAGCTAGTTTTCGGCTACGAGCCCGACACGGAACCCACCGTATTAGTCAGCGGTCCCTTTACGGTTTTACGCCTTTACAGTGCGGACCTGTATTATATACGCACAGAATAGTTTTATATATGAGATCGTTGCAAAAAGTTGCAGCCTTACCCTAATGTCCACCCTACTGTTACTTATTTTATTTAAAAATCTAGTTGGTGTTGGTATGGTGAGTAATCTTTAGTAATAGTAATAATTCACACAGCAATAGTACATTCATGTAGTTGTAAAAAGCATGATAATATATTAAGTAATCCAAAGTATTCAGAATATGTTACTCTCTTTGAGTAACGTAACGGAATACATTACAGAATACATTTTGGGGCATGTATTCTGTAATCTGTAGTGGAATACATTTTAAAAGTAACCTTCCCAACATTGACTACAATGCACCAATCCCAGCTGTGTTATGAAGAGATCTTTCACCCTAATAAATAGATTCTATGGCTACATCCACAGGCACATGGGTATTTTTGAAGCAGCTTTTTCAGTCGTTTAAGCCTTTTGTTGACACCTAAACAGCGTTTTGGATCACTGAAAACAGAGATTTTTAAGAACTATTGCCATTGTGAAGATTCTCGAAAACTCAGCTTTTGCATTTACATGTGAACAAGGAAAGCGGAGTTGTAGTCATGCAGCGTCAAAGGTGTGGGCCTTTTTTGACATCACACTGTGCGCCACGTTATTGTTTACATGAGATAAATTTCTACGATGGCAGATATAAAATACTGTCGCTCTTAATCTGCAGTTTTTACATTTTTTACACACTTATGTGTATATGTAAGTGTTTTTGCTGGGGGGTGGGGGGGTTGTGTAGGTCTTTTTTGTTGGGTTTTTTTTTTTTTTTTTGCATTTTTTGTAGTTTTTTGTGTGGATGTGATTTAAAAAAACAATGAAAACAGAAAATCTCAGTTTACAAAAGGGTCAAGGTTACTTTATTTATACACGTAGGTACTTTTACTTTAAAGAAAAAAAAATGATAGCATTATCATATGATTAGTTAAAGCACTAGATAAATCTGATAAAAATATTAACTAGAGGTGTCATTGCCCCCAGTGAAATGGATGAATGACTAACAACAATTGAGCATTTGCTTCTTCACAGAGGGATTAAAAACATCACTAATATTTAAATGTACAGGAGAGCTAGACTGTTTCTTTCAATATTTCATTAAAGTTAGTTTTATTTTATTTTTTCGCAGCCTTCATGCAAGCACATCCCACTCTCAAACCCACACAAAGCGTGGCCTTTAGGCAGGTGAAGAAATCATTACTCAAGCCACGTTCAAAGGAGGATCCTCTGACTTCTCCCTTCGGCCGACATTGCGAAGGTCTCTTCTGCCTTAATCCTCTTTGACTTTATTCAAAGGTCATGTCTGATTTTCCAAATGGGGGAGGCAATAGTTGTGGAAGGCCTCTGAAGTGGGAAGTCATGGTGTCTGAAAAACTGTGTTGTTTTGTATATATTATAGAATTAGTACTAATGGTTAAAGCACATTTAAACTGATGTGGGCATCCTCCTGGAAAGTCTCCTCCCTCACATTATATTCTCCTAACTCATGCAAGTTTTCTACCGGTCTATTACAAATCCAGTCCCTATATTATACACAAAAAATTGTTCAGCTCATAGTGTCCCTTTGAAACAGTTTTTTTTCTTGTTTTCACTTGCAACTGACCTCTGACCATGTTTATATTTTCAATTTGTCTATATTTATATTAGTCAAACAGCTAACAGTTTTGGTTAAGGGGTAAATTTTTACATAACCCGGGGGCATTCATTTATGCATCGTTGGTAGGCTAATTGCACACACATGTCCTTCTTTGCTATATCCATGAATCTTCTATGTGGGCTTCCTCATTTCCTCCTGATTGGAGGCTCCAGCTTTGATATCCTTTGTCCAAAATATCCACTGCCCCTCTTCTGCATATATCCAAACCATCTCAACCTTTTCTGTCTTATTTTGTCTCTAAAGTGCTCCCTTTGCGCTATTCCTCTGATGTAGCCACTCCTAAGCATCGCATTTAATATCAGTAAATTCAAGCACCTTGCTGACCTAGCTACCTATTCAGTATAGCGGTTAGCTGAATAACAGAGCAAAACTTTATACTTTTAAAAACACTAACAACAACACTAAAACAAAAATGAATCAAAAATATTCAAATTCTAATGGGCCCAATACATCAATAACCCAAGACATGAATTTGACCACATTAGGTTTTACAGTTTTATGAAGAAAGCAATGCACTAGCAGCCATGTAAAACAGAGCAAACACACAGCTAAGAAGCAGGAGTCAATTTAACCAAAGTGCATAAGAGAAAAGGTCATTTCAAAGCAGAGACCAAGCACTAATTAAGAGGAGCCAGTTCACTGCTTCTACACAGAGGTGGTTAAAAAGTCTGTCATAAAAGTCAGTGTCGGAACATCAGAGAGCCACTGAACTGGAACAACACAAAAACCAGAGAGCTGCACCTCTGGAGGGACAGACAAAGTACAAGACAGACAGCACTTACAAAAGAAGTGCAGTCAAATTTATTCATAAGCTACACATTCAGATAAACTGTTCTCGGCATTGCTACAGAGTGGCCTTTAGCGTCATTAGCTCATTTTAAGCTAATGAACTGAGCTAATTGGTTAAGATTCTTCCAAAATTATCATTCTGAAAATACAGAACTTCAGCCAATTACATATTTTTATTTCAGAAGTCTTTTAAAACCTAACCTGTTTTGTCTTTATAATTGATGTTTTCTTGTTTTTTTTATAGCACTTTCAGAATCTTGGTACTTCACATAGTCATAGCCCTAGCATAGTCATTTTTCTCTGCTTTGGCCACTACAAACATGTCTTTGCAGAGTTTTTAGAGAATTCTTTAACCCTTAGTTAAAGTTACATTGTATTGACATTTAGTTCTATTGACTTACTCTTCCCTAATAATATGCATAATCCTAGCTACACTGGCCATCTGTTACATTCCCAAGCAAGGGCATGATCAGAGGTCATTAACCTATATGAAGGACAACAAGCAATGCAAATCAGCCACACGGCGCAGTGTAAGGAGCTCTCTGATTGGTTGGACAGACATGGCCTGGCTGCCTAGATTTTTCTAACCTGCTGTTTGTGCTCGTAGCTTTGCACTGCTGAGAAGCGTGTGTGCTTGTACAAAGGCCATTGGACCTCTGGATTTACACCCTGCCCAACGGGGATATGTGAAGAATTAACGGACTCTGCAGTGAAATGGAGAGCTGTGTCTGTTCAACCAATCAGAGAGCTTCTTACATCGTGCCACGTGGCTAATTTGCATTGCTTTGGAATTTCAGAAATGAGATAGCTAATCCAATAGCTAAATGTAACCCTAATAATACATTAACTATATGTATTAATTTATCTACTCCCAATTAGATCGCTCATCTTCTGTTTGTCACCAACATCATAAAGTCACTTAAAACAAACAACAAAACAAACAAACAAACAATAAAAATAACAAACAAACAAAATACCTGTAAAATGATTTCTCATGAGCATGTTATGTTCAAACCTGGAGTATTTTAGCTGTCAGACCTTAACATAATATATATATTTTTTTAAATCCCATAATAGACAATAATCTGGTTTAAATAAAATCATTAAATATCAATATGGTGTTAAATATTTAGCTAAAGAACAAACAAACCTGTTGAAATAAGTGATTATGCTATGCTGTGATGAATTTCATGACATGATGATGAATAACTCACAAGATAATACTGTCAGATGCTTCAGTTTTGACATTTTTTCCTTAGAAGGCATTTTTGCATTTTCTGCAATTTCAGCTACACAGAACCCAGTTGGAGACATTATCTATAACTACTTGTGAGCTAATTATGATTCATTTAAAACTAAAATGCAGGAAAACCTAATCAAAGGTCACAGAAGCAAACCTACAGAAGAATCATTTTTATATTTCATATTCATCCGATTTAGAGTTGGCAGGGCCTTCACACCATTTTCTTTGATGTGAGGATCTAATTTTGTCAGAGGTTATAGCAACACTAAGGCATTCACTGATCCTATTGTGGGTAACATGCAGTAATATTTATGGTGTCATTTAGTGTGAAAAACAGTTCAATTTTCCAACAAAACTCTTCTGATCCCTTGGATGCCAGGCATCCAGAACTGGCAGTTGGTGTGATATGGATTCACCGCGGTCTGTCCACAAACACATAGCACTCCTTGTTTGCCTGTTTTATTTGATCGTATTATTGTGTGTGTCTTTATCTATTTTTTTCTCCTGTTCTTGTCCTTCTCATCGCCACCGTTTGATTGTTTTGCTGTTTAATCACTGCTTATTCCTGAGCCTTGTTTCTTTCCACATGTTTTCATTTCATCCTCCTCCTTCTCGTCTCTGAGGGCTTGTTTTCTCTCCGTGCCATGGCTCTTTTCATGTGTCCCTTGCCAGCAAAAATTGATGCTTAAATACACAGGAGGAAAAAACAAAACAAACAGACAAACAGCAGCCAGAGAACAGATGCAGACCAACTGCAAATTTTCTTACTGTATGACATTGGAAAGAACAGGGATGACAAGTGATGGTGCAACACAGTGAAACATCATTCACAACAAAGCAGATTTTGAAAGGCAAACCAAGACTGCATATGCATTGTACATGAGCTGTACATGGAAAACAGATAAAACCTTACTCATACAAATTGTGGCTTTGTATCATAAAGGTTTCTCACAGCTTTGTTTTTGAAATTTATTTCTACAATTTCTTACTATTACAATTAAATGTAATAGGTCAAGGTTGAAGCAAGAAATGATTAAGTAAACTGTTTAATGCTTTGTTTGTCTTTACTTCTGAGTGATTAGGATAAGTTTAAAATTTCTCTCAAATTGCTTCTTTACGTAATCAAAATGAGGAGAGAAAGTTGCAAATTGACAGCAGTATTCTTACGAAAGGAAAAAAAACACACTACTGGTCAAAGGTTTTAGAAAACCCCAATTTTTCAGTTTTTTATTGAATATTATGCAGATTAATGTCTCATTGCACTCTGAAATGAAAGCATAGAAGCACAGAGCAAAAACTGGCAGGAATACCAGAGGAGAGAATCACCAGCTCCTGATAGACAGATGAGTCTCTCAAGACTGCAAGAACAGACCAACCTGTGCACTGTCTGGATTGACTACAAGAAGGCCTATGACTTGATGCCCCACACGTAGATCCTGGAATGCCTGGATTTTAAAAGATCAACAGGACCCTAAGAGCCTTCATCGCCAACTCAGTGGGGATGTGGTGAACAACACTAGAGACCAACATAAAGCCAATAGAAAAAGTCACCGTTAAGTGTAGAGAAACCCAAGAAGGAAGAGGAGCAAGAGGAGGAACCATCGTGGAAGGACAGGCCCCTGCACAGTATGTACCACCAGCATATAGAGGAAGTGGCTGACATCCACAAATCGTACCAGTGGCTGGACAAAGCTGTACTGAAAGACAGCACAGAGGCACTAATCATTGCAGCACAGGAACAAGGCTGGGGTCTACCACTCCAGGCAAGACCCCAGGTGCAGGCTGCGTAAAGATGCCCCTGAGACAATTCAGCACATAACAACAGGGTGCAAGATACTAGAAGGCAAGGCATACATGGGACACCATAACCAAGTGGCTTGAACAAAAACATCTGTGCCAAGTATGGTTTGGAAGTCCCGAGGTTAGATGCCCCCTAGATTTTTCGAGAATGACCGTGGTAAGATCCTACCGTGAAGATGGACTCCTAAATCATGTCCAAAACACGAAAATGGAAAGATCGTGTTAAGTTATAAAGAGCAGAAGGCGGGAACACACACCACTGCTGTGTCATAAAAAAATCAAATGATCAACATTTGAAGAGTGTAGATCGATTGGTTGTTTACATCACTCAACACAAGCAGAACTGCATTACAAAATGAGAAGACACATCGTCCACATTCAGAAGCACATCTCTGTATAGTGACAGTTCTTAGGATTTAAACAGGCAAATGTTCAGCATTCAAACTACAGGTGAACAACAGTCAAATGTTTCCCCGTTATGTCGATATCAGCTAGTCAAGTACACACGTACACAGCATGTCAACAAACCGTGAAAAAAAAGCCAGAAAAAAATTTAATGATTGCTGGTAAGGGTCTCTATATATTAGTATTTACGAAGGGTATGTTGTGGCTTACCTTACAAATTACAGTGGTCCCTCGCTATAACGAGTTCACCTTTCGCGTAGTGCAATTTTGCATGCTTGTTTTTTCTAGCGCATTGTGTTCTGCAGACCATTGTCGATCTCCTCCGTGCCGTCTCTTCTTTACAGTACAGAATCGCTACATCGATCGCTAGCAGTGTGACTCTGAAGAAGATAACCATTGCACAAAAAGCTGGACTTGATTGATTCATTGATTCATTAATGATTCATTTTCTCTCGCAGCTGCTCTTTTCCCATGTTTTGGACCTGAAAACAGGGTTTGATCTTTGGTTTTATTCTATAATACTGGACCTATTTTTCTACAAAGGTTTGAACTTTGGGAGTGTTTAAACAAAAGAGAAAAGTGTGAAAATGTTTATGCCTGCCTGAGAAAAGTGTATTAAGTGTGTAGTGAGGGGCTTTACAGCCTTAAAACATCTAAAATAATTGTAAAAAATAAAGTTGGCTACTTCACAGATTTCACCCATCGCTGGTTATTGTTTAGACCATAACACCTGCGATACACGAGGGACTGCTGTATACAAATACTGAGAAATATAGAATTTAAATCCTTTCTTGCTTTTGCTCTGAAGCACGGGGTAAAAAATATTGACAAGTCGATGAACATCATCTACAGATATATTCGGTAAATGCCCAAGACATCTTGAGAATTGTAAATCGCTTGATTCATCCATTTGGTTGACTTGTTTTGGAAAACCTGACTGTAAACAAGGAGCGAATATTACACCGGAAACGAAGCGCTATACAGGAGTTTCCCCACTGGAAGTAGCATATGCTAAGGTGCACAGAGTCTATGTTACATTTACAAGAGTCTAACATGTAATTTTAACATAATTATTTTAGGTTTCTATGGTGAACTTAATTAAATCATTTATGATCTGCGTGAAATTCAACAACTTAAAACTTGCTAAATATATTCTTGTTGAAATGTCCTGATGCAAGAGAGGCTAGTTGCTTGGACTCGCTTTATCCAAGATCACGTGAGATTTCAAACCACAGGAAAATCACTGGAGTGATAAGAGGCAGAAAAGCATACACACACCACATATGTGCTATTGGTATTTATCAGTGGTGCTGTGTTTGTGTACATGCGATGTGTTCATGCATGATGGTTCTGAATTGTCTATAGGTGTGAATATGAGTGTGAACGGTTGTTTGTCTCCCTGTGATAAATAGGTAATCTAAGGATGAGCAGAAAAGGATGTAGTGGCAGCTATGTCCGAAATCCATTAAAATGGAACAAAAAACATGTACAAGTGGACAAGTTTTATGTTAACCAAAACTCTAGGCTTTGTTGAAAACTCCAAAAAATAACTCTTTAAATGAAAAACTGCAAAATAATCCATGATTTTTTTTTTAATGTTCATTCAAATAATTACTTTTTTAGGTGAATTTATCAGTGTTAGTCTTCAATTCTATGTTGTTCTACCCAGATATGCTTTCCTTGCATTGGCAGTGTGTTTAGAGTCATTGTCACACAAATGAAGCTGCTACCAATCAGATGCTTTCCAGGTGGTAATGCATGGCAGATTGAAATCTGACTGCACCATTTTTCGAATCTGTTGACCTTGCTCTATGATTTTATGTGGCCTCCCACTTTGTGGTTCAGTTGCTGTCATTGCCCGTCATTTCCACTTTGTTATAACAGCCTTAATAGTTGACGGTGGAATATTTAATAGTGATGAAATTTCATGACTGGACTTGCACGTGTAGCAATGCATGCTAATGCCTTCAAGTAATAATGTCTAAGGGAAGCATGTTTATTGTAAATAGAAGTGGTCCTGGTAGACAGTGTTGGGGAGTAACAGAATACATGTACTGCCGTTACGTATTTAAAATACAAAATATGAGTAACTGTATTCCGTTACAGTTACAGTTTAAAAAGGTGGTATTTAGAATACAGTTACTTTGTTGAAATAAATGGATTACACGGCGGTACTTCCCTGTTTCATATTGTCGCGGGTCAGGACTGTTTGGGTTTTGTTTGACGGCTACGTTCTGTTGTTCCAGGCGGCAGCGTTACGGTTGCCATGGTTACAGGGTGACGCTCTCTCTCTGCGTGTTTCCTGGGTGAGAGAGGCCTTTTTGTTGTTGTTGTGCTAAGCTAATAGGCAGAATGCTACAGGTATAGCTCTGAAGAATGTACCATCATAGGCAGTGTAGTCCGTGCTGCAGGGAGAATGGACTGCCATACCCGTTATGTGTCTGTGAGCGAGGGAGGGAGAAAAAGGAAAAGTACGAGCTGTCATCAAGCAAAAACGGGAGCTGGAAGCATGTAAATATAATAATAACCACTGCAGCCAAGAAGAGTGCCTGACGAGCCCAGTTGTAAGTAAGCTATTAAGACTCGACTGTACACCGTGTTCGTGTTTTCCTCTGAAACAATAAGTTCTGTTGGAGCAGCCTTTCAACGCCTCTCTCTGTCTCTGCTAGCAAAGTTGACCCAGACAACAAAGTAAAGCTAGTTTTCAGCTACGAGCCCGACACAGAACCCACCGTATTAGTCAGAGGTCCCTTTACTACGGTTCGGCGCCGCGGACCTTCAGTAACAGTAATAAATCACAGCAATAGTACATTCATGTAGTTGTAAACAGCATGATAATATATTAAGTAATCCAAAGTATTCAGAATACGTTACTCTCATTGAGTAACGTAACGGAATACGTTACAGAATACATTTTGGGGCATGTATTCTGTAATCTGTAATGGAATACATTTTAAAAGTAACCTTCCCAACACTGCTGGTAGAGAACCCTGTGGAACTTTGTAATTAACATTAATGTGTGCAGAAGACTCCTCATTCACGTGGCCAAATGTCATCTATCAGACATATATTAAACAGTGGTTTGGTGAGGTACATTTACAACCTATTGCACTTTTTCTTTCTTGTGATAAATTCTAAATTGTGACTGAAACTCAAATAATGAATTCCTCTGCAGGTGATCAGCTGTTTTACAACTACTCTTTCAAGACTTATTTAGGCAAAAGAAAGCTTGGAAATACCTATAATTAGCTAACACATATTTTTAAATAATAGTTTAATGATTTTCACCTTAAAGGCCTGTGGAACATAACCCATTCATAAAGACATACTGACCATACATTGATAAAAGTCTCAGAGTGATGGTGAAAAGCTTCTTCATGTATTCTAATTCTAGGCTGTACTATTGTAATTCAGAGATGGATGAGATGACCCCGAGCCATTCCTTAGTTTTGTTGCGATAGACTTTGGCTGCTGATGGGCTTCCCATGATGCACTGAGCATTTCTTCTCTTCTCTTTTCACTATCTGTATGTCTATACACCACTGCGCTATTCAGTCATTAGCAGTCATTAAACTCCAGCTCTCTCTTCCATAGTTTGCCCTTTGTCTCTTTCTGTCTCTGTTCCTGGTCATAACAGATGTTTGAACCACCTTGAGCCTGGTTCTGTCCAAAATTTAATTCTTTTAAAAATGAGATTTTCTTTCCCACTGTCACCAAATGCTTGCTCAGAGGGGGTTGTGTAATTGCTGGGGTGTTGTTCTAATATTGTAGCGTCTTTACTTTAAGATGCAAAACATCTTGAGGTGACTGAATTAATTGAATGAATTATATAAATAAAATGGAATTGAACAGTTTTCCATCATGAATTTGCATCTAGTTTATTGATATGATTGAAGAAGTTGCATGACATTGATAGATACATAGTTGATCTAAACAGTTGGTATTAGCATTGATTGATATTTTGACAGATATTTCAACATTGGACATTTAAAGCTGAACACTAATGTCAATGGCTTGTAAGCTAATAAAGCAGCTCATGGATATTATATATTTCTGGTAGCTAAAGTTTTCCCTTTAGCAATACACCTTCACTCTGGAGGTCTCCATCTGCCATCTTGACTGAACAATCTTATCAGAGCTTTTGCAGAAGGGACTCCAGAGAAGCAGCAGAGAAAAGGCCTGCAGACAATGTGAATGTGTGAAGCACACTGTGACCAACGCCACAGACAGATAACAAACAGTTTATCAGTGAGCCAGAGAAACTCTGTTGGAAGAAGGAAAGCCATCCTGCAATAATCAGTGGAGGATGGGAACAAGTAGGAGTGGTGAAGGAAAAAAGAAACAGAAAAAGACTAAAATGCAGCAAAAAATAAAATAAAAGAGGCCAAGGGAATGTTTATTAAAGCAGCAGACCATTCATATTGCAACTGTCTGAGCCGAGCTGTGCCTTTCAATAGGGTGATAAATTTGAGGAATCAGATGGGTGATGAAATTGATAAAAAAAAGGCATTCTGGTATCCCATCACTGCAGAGGCACTTGACATTTGTGATGACATTTGAGCTTGTTTGAATCTGCTTGAAATTGAGCATTTCATCCCAATGTAAGGCTACACTTTAGAAAAACCCTTCTTATCTGCAAGATTACGCAGCTATATTATATGAAGGTATTATGCAGTGCTAATAGAGCATGTAGATACTTCACAAATGATACCAAAAATGCCTCGCACCACACATAAGGAGGATTTGGCCCTTGAATAAAAGAATACTTCCGAGTATGCAAATGCCCACAAAAGAATTAAGGCTTAACAGATTTGACTCACTCAAACAATGGCATGCAGCTCTTTTCCCAAGATGCAACTGTGTTAGTTTGCAGGATTAAGGCTCTGGATTGTGACAATGTGTTGAATGAAAAAGGACAAAGCGACACCTCCTTTATTACAGGGGTATAACTATAAGTGCTTCTCTTGTTATGCCACAGGAATGATTAAAACCAGGAGGCAGAGAGAGGCAGAGGCTATACACTGCCACCTGCAGGAAAATTGTGCTCACAGTATTTTTTTTATTTTTTGGCTTTTTCCCTGAATGGTAGTGCTGCTCCCGGTGACATGGTTTATGTACAATTTATGTATACAATTGAGTGTAATTGCTGTTATGAATGGGTTTACTGTTTCCTGTATTGTGGCTGAGTTTTAATACAGTGTGTTTTTTTCCTTCCTTAAACAACATTATTTTAAAATATAGTTTATGTCACGGTCTGTGTGGCAGACCGTGGGGGTGTAGGGAAGGAGGACCCAGACGCGGTGCTCTATGTACAAGCAGTGCGTTTATTTACAGTGATGGACAGACATGACAATAAATCCCGTGCTCTCCCGACTCCCGTGACGTGTCCTCTTCCCAGTGCTACTGCTCCTGTCTCCGTTTCTCCATGATGAGCACCCCTGTGCTCGCTGTCCTCTCGTCTCCCCGTAACTCCTGGGGACATAAGAGAGAGGAAGCCGTCAGACACACAATAATGCAGCAGACACAAACTAGGAACTGGTTGAGAGACTGACGTGAAGCCACGCAATGATCCAGCGTCGGAGAGAGCTCCACCACACTCTCATGTAGCTCCTCCGACAGGCCTGATCAGCTGCAGGTGTGTCAAGGTCTTCAGGTGTGGCCAATCACCTGCCAGGGCCACACCCACATGCACATACTGTATGTCTACAAGCAGGGAGAACGAGGGACAGCAATACAAAATACATACATTATAATATTAGTCGATAACTGCTCAGGGTCCCTGGGTCTGAGCGACCCAGGGACCCTGAGCAGTTTAAGAACAGATGTTTAAGAAAACAACAACAACATACAAACACACAAAAACTATATTGTAGTGGTGTTACCCTTATGGTGGCTGTAGCACAGGAGATAGAGCAAGGCATTAACTTATATTGGTGGCTCAATCCTTGCTTGTTGTGTTTTTTATTTATTTAATTTATTTTTGTTGTTTTTGTTGTATAAAGCAATTTGCATGCTCAGGTAGAGTCGAAAAGCGCTATATAAGAATCAGTCCATTTGTCTTCCTCTTGCCCTCTGCCAGCTGGGGTTGGCTCCATGAATTGGATAAACAGAAGAAAAGAGATGGAGGACATTCATTATTTAAATTAAAGTGATTGTTTTTCCATGTTTCGTTACTGAATTACATGAAGAAATTTTTTATTGAAAGACACAACTTCATGATTCAGGAATTCAGGACTTTTTACATTTCAATGACAATTAATACAGCAAAACTTCAGCTGCAAGTAGAACTACATGGCAATCCATTCAAATCTCGAAGGTACAGTTAGTTATTTTTTGAGTTTATCTAATAAATTAATAGTTGTTACATCTTCTACCAATTTGATTTATTCTCATATACTCAGATTAAATTAAAATACATAGAGTGAGCACCAGTTTGTGGTAGCAGACATATTGCCCCATTCTGCCCAATCACGTTATATGTATATGACTATAGACCCGCCACATATGTATTATACCAAAGGTGGAGGAGAAGAGACCTTGTAGGTGTTTGCATGCAATGGAGGAAATTTTAATTGATGTCTGCACCTTCAAGCTCAAGATTTGATGGATTACATATAATTTTAACATTGAGAAGAGGTCCCCTTTATGAAAAAGTGAAATGCAAAGGAAAGAGACAACTGACATCTGAATAAAATATCCATCCTCTTTCTCCTCAGTTCAGTTCAATTCAGTTTTATTTATCTAGCCACAATCACAGGAACAGTTGCCTCAAACTGATTTATATTGTAAAATAAAGCACCTACAGTAATACAGAGAAAACCTCAAGCTTCTCTCCTGAACTGAAGTCTGGGCTCTAATAGATGAAAACATGCATAAACATTCTTATTTATTCCCAGTACTGTCACAGTTACTTACTGTCAGTGTTAGCCAGCAACTCCTCGTCCCCAGACAGCAGTACAATGAACTGGTAAGCCAAGTGTAAGTGGCTATAAGCTAACATTATGCCAGTTAATGTAAATGTTTCCTAAAAGTCACACTTTAAGTCACACAATAAACAGTTTGATAATATTGATTATATTCTCAAATTGTATGACAGTTTATTCAAAGAAATTTTCACTAATGATGTATCCTCCAGGATCCTTCAGAGTAAACAGACATAGACAATTTTTTTCAAATTACTCAGAGTTACACAATGAGCTTTAGTCAGTGTATAAAATGTTTAATAATAACTGTAATTATTACTGTAACAAAGTGTCAGTGTTTCTGTCTGACTGATGCCGATGAACTCGTGTCGTGACATAAAACACAAATATATGTTTTATGTATATTCTAAAGAACAAATATACACAGTTTTGTATATTTTTACTATATTGTCAATTTGGTTTATGTTGTATTTAGATTGCACTTGTTTCCTCATTCAACATTATAGTTTCTAAATAAATTCGGGACCATGTCTTAAATGTCATGTTTGGTTTCAGCAGAGGTGCAGTTATTGTGGGATTAAAAATACTCAGATGATAACCAACAAAAAATAAGTGTCCACATTTTTCTTATGTTTTTTAGGGTTAAGCCCTAAAGAAAAATGATATAAAATGATATAAAATAAAGACTGTTGTAGACTGTTGCGTGTCTTTCTCATAATGGGGGTTGACATTGCGTTTCACGTTTGCATGGTGTTCAATCTTCTGCCTTGTATCTTCATCCAATGCGAGCAGAAAGTCAGTGTGCTGAGCTGGATCTCTTATCAGCTCAAGCAGTACATTCACCAACCTACCGCTCACCACCCAATCATACTTCACATAGCTTGGGTAATAGAAAAATAAATTGCAGCAGAGGAGGTTCCAAAACTGTGTGGAATTAGACGAATCTAGAGACTGATTCCTCTAATATAATGGAGCTTTTAACGCTGGGATTAGGTTATCAAACACAGATAGGATTACTTAGCTCATCCTGATTCCACATTCAGTGTCAGCATTCCTCAGCTATTCTGACCGAAAGTAGACAGACACAGACACACACACACACACACACACACACACACACACACACACACACACACACACACACACACACACACACACACACACACACAGTAGTTTGTAAGTATGCATGTGTAGTGACACATTATGTTCTCAATAAAAAATAACTAGAAGCAGCCTAAAGACTCGGGTTTCTGTGGACAACACCAAACATGACTTAGTAGGGTTTCCATACCTTTAAAACACTGGGGCAATTGTGGTTCTCTGTTAAACTGTACATCACGTGTACATCACCAGGCTCGTGATAGATATATATATTTATATACATATTTCCTCAAGCATTCAGCAGCCAAGTGAGTCTTTTGATAAATTTTTGACAGACCTGAAGCTCGAAGCTCAAACGTGCTACACTACCTCACTCCATGGTTGTCTTTGGCAATGTGAACGAAAAGTCAGAGAACCACTTCAGAGGGAGGCTGAACTGACACTGTAAGGAGCTATAAAGATTTGTCAATCATGTGAGTTGTCACAACAGCATGTTAACCGCATGCTAATACAGTCAGTGGCAGTGTTACTGTGAGCAGTTTCCAATCAGAGAGGGAAACACATACAGCCACAGTCTGAGAACAGGATGTTTGACCACATATGCTGTGGCTTAAAGCACATGACTAAACAGTGGTAAGTGGCCCATGGTAAGACATGGTCCATCTGCCATGGGAAGAAACATTTTGCCAGGCAATGCTTCTTGTAAAGAGGAAATGAAAAGATGATCAGTAAACTTGGTTGAAAATACTGATTTAAGTGAGACATTTTTGTTAGTTTGAGCAACTTTTAAAATGAGCCAGACACAGAAATAAAGGCCATGGTAAAAGACAAATGGACAGTACCACTGGTAACTGGGACACTTGTCACACCGAAACTAGACGCTGGTGTGCGAAAGCAAATCTGATCAGCTTATCTGACATCAAAGGAATGAAAGAAAGGCCCAAAATATAAACAACATAATCTACCTTGAAAGACTACAACAGACAAAATATTAAAAACTTTGGCACATGTAGATTAAAGTAATAGTGAAAAAAAAAAGTACAGTAGTCATTGAAGAACACGAATCACTGCTTGTGAAAAAGCTTGTAAAGATATTGGACTTGTGAGACGAGTGTACTATATCAGTGCAGACGTACAATCACCAAATAACTCTCTTGATGACCTAGTTCACATTTTTGCAGATGTATTTAAAAAACCATTCACATATAAAATTGTGCTAAAGAATGACGCAAAGCATGCACCAGTTGTGCATGCTGCAAGAAGAATCCCTGTACTACTAAAGTTCGACACTTCACAAGGTTTCTGGCTATTAAAGCTGAATGAAAGCAGCACCACATACTGCATCTTCAATAGACCATTTGGCAGATACTGTTTCCTAAGACTACCTTTTGGAATAAACTCAGAGATATTTCACATGGCAATGGGGCATGGAACATGGAACAATGGAACAGAAGATGTCCAGATTTATGTGGATGAGATAATTTTCTGGGGCTCTATAATGCAAGAACACAAGGAGAGATGGAGCAGGGTGCCTGAGCGAGTACACAAATATAGACTCGGCAAGAGTAAGTGCCAGTTTGAGCTCACTGCACAGGGTGTTCAGCCTGACCAAGAAAAAGTCAAAGCAGCACTGGACATCCCAAAACCCACAGAAGAGATAGGAGTGATTAGTGAGTGAGCAATGACTGAACGATGAGTCAGCATGAAGAGGGGAGGTGCAACAGCTAACGGACTGGTGAGAGTCAACAACCTGTCTCTGAATGTGAACAAAACAAAAGAGTTGATGGAATGATGACTGTCCACTTAACATCGATCCTCTGTGGAGGTTGTAAAGAGCATCAAATTCCTTGGTGTTCACCTGGCAGACGTTCCTCAACACCAGCTCCATAACTAAGAAGGCCCACAGCATCTCTACTTCCTGTGGAAGCTGAGAAATGCCCACCACCCATTCTCACCGCCTTCTGCTGAGGGACTATCAAGAGACACTATCTTGTGTCTGAATTGCTCTGTTCTGTCTGGTGTTGCAATGTCTATGTTTTGGGGTTTTGTTTTGGTTTTTTTTTTTGCAATTTTTGCACACGCAAACTTTATGTGGTCCTGTGTTCATTGTCTGCTATATGTACATGGTCTTGGAGGAAAGTTGTCTTGCTTCACTGTGTACTGTACCACTGCTGGTTGAAATGACAATACAGTGGTCCCTCGCTATATCGTGGTTCACTTTTCACGGCCTCACTGTTTCGCAGATTTTTTTTTTTGGTGCAATTGTGTTTTGTTTAGTTTTTTGTTTTTTTGTTGTTGTTTTTTTTTGGGTGGGGGGGGGGGGGGGTTTACAGCACATTGTGTTCTGCATCTTGATCAGCTGTACACCATTTTCAATTAATCTCATGCCGTGTCTCCTGTACAGTACAGAAAGTGTTCCGCTTGTCAAATTTACATAAATCTTCACTAGCAGAAGACAACAAACACAACAGTGTCGACGTCAAAGGATTATAAGGTGCATTAAGCAAAACAAAATAGTTAGATAAGTCAAACTTTACTCAAGTCATTCTTTTTGCTTCCTCTATATCCGTACCATTGATTCATTAATGTTTTTTTTTTGCCTGTCCCATTTGGTTCTTTAGCCGTCAGAATTGTTGTCTGAAGGCCAACAAGGATACCCAATGGATTTACTTTACCAAATGGATCATCACGGTCTTGCCGTATTGGTCCATTTGATCGACCTTTGTTGTTATTATTTATTTTATTTTATTTTCAGTTGTTGCAGACGGGACAGACATGACTAGGGGATAGGAAAGGGAGAAAGAAAGATGAAGGAAAAGAAAAACAGAGGGGAAGAGGGACAGTGAGAAAGGGCACTTAAGAGGAAGAGAGAGAGAAAAACAAACAAAAACTCCAAGATCACCTGTTGAGAGAAAAAGAAGAGAAAACAAGCAAAAAAAAAGAGCAACATAATAAACACAACACCATCGCATTAATCTAACTAAGTTTGGAGACTTTGGAGAGCCTGGGAGTTCCCAGAGAGGTGGAGTCTATGACCCGACCTGACATATAGACACAGACAAACAGGCACACACAGACACAAACATGCATTCCCACCCTCATGCACACATATACAAACTCAGCACTCACCCAACGTAAAGATAGACACAAATGGGCATTGTACACACAATCACACTCCCCAAACATACTCTATACCCTCGCCCCCAGAGGGGGAAACGGCACCTAGACCCATGAGATGTTACCCTTTCCCCCGGGGTGGAGGCAAGCAGACCGCCCCGGCTCCGCAGCAGCAGGGAGGCCCCGCATCCCAGATCCCAATCGGACGGCCAACACCTCGTCCCAGCCCCCCCGCCCCGATGGCCAGCAGAGAACGGGGGCGTGTGAAGACCCCATACCTCCCTCCTCCCGCTCATGTGTAGTGTTGCTGCGTGTTGTACTAAAGTGCATTTAAAACACAGGAGGGCATGGTGCTGCTGCCACAGAACAGCATTCATTAATGTTGAATTCTCTCGCAGTTGCTTTATTCCCATGTTCTGGACCTGAAAACAGGGTTTGATCTTTGGTTTCATTCTATAATACTGGACTTATTTTTCTACGAAGGTTTGGACTTTCAGTGTTTAAACCAGAGAGAAATGTGTGAAAATGCCAATGCCTGTCTGAGAAAAGTGTATGAAGTGTGTAAAACAAGATAAGATAAGATAAGATAAGATAAGATAAGATAAGATAACCTTTATAAGTCCCACACGTGGGAAATTTGTTTTCTTACAGCAGAAAGTAAAGTTACATAGAAAATTAGGAAAAAACACTGAAATAAGATAAGAATAAGATACTGTACACAACAGAATAGAATAAAATAGAATAAAATAGAATGCAAATGCTATATACAATTGAGTATGCCAGAAAAGAGTATTGCATTTAGTGTTATTGCTATTGCACATGTGTGTGTTTGATCAGTTGAAGTCTTTGTTGTGGAGTCTGACAGCAGTGGGAAGGAAAGACCTGCAAAATCTCTCCATCCCACATCGTGGGACGCGGGGACTCCCACGTCTTCATTGTGTTAAAAGTGATTTGAGTGCTTAAAAAGCACATAAATGTGCTACATAGGAATCAGTCTTTTTACCATTAACTTGGTCTCAGTGTTGCTTTTTTAACATGACATGACAGCTGCACAGTAAAGCTCTGAAACATAACATTTTATACATTTAATTAGTGTTCAGTACAATCAAGTTCTTGCTTTGCGCACAGTCATGTTTGAACAGGAAAAGACTTTCCCCAAAACTGTTCTCACAAAGATGAGAGCAGTAAATCGTCGCAAATGTTTTGGTATGCTGGAGCATTAAGAGTTCCTTTCACTGGAACTAAGGGGCCAAGCCCAACTCATGAATAAACAACTAAATTACATAACACCCCCTCCACCAACAATGCACAATGCAGTCAGATAAGTACAGTTGACATGGCAACCGCCAAGCCCAGACTCATCCATCGGACTGCCAGATGGAGAAGTGTGATTCTTGAAACCAGAGAACATCTCCATTGATCTGGAGTCCAGTGGTGGTGTACCTTACCTTAAGTATCTGTTGCTTTGCTTTGCATTTGGTTATGTAAGATGCAGTTGCTTCGACCACAGAAACCCATTCCATGAAGCTCTCTATGGACTGTTCTTGAGCCAATCTTAAGCTCAAGTTTGGAGGTTTGTAGTGAATGGAAAATATTTAGTAGCAAGGAAATTTCATGACTGGACTTGTTGCACAGGTGGCATCTTATCACAGGAATTTACTGAGCCTCTGAGAGTGACCCATTCTTCACAAATGTTAGATAGGGAATGCAGTGCACTGCTCCTGCTTCTGATTGAAGCAATAGTCAACTTAGTTAACAATCAAGCTTAGTGTATTTGTAGGTAGAATCATTAAAAATAATTCTTCCTGATGATGATTCCTGATCAGGAACATAATAATTTAGTTATGTTTGTGGTGTGATGCACATGCACCTGTTATGTTGTGCATGTCTCTTGGGAAAAGAGACTTAATTTTTTACTGCACACAGTGTATTGTAGAGAAGTTTTGGAAGTAGACTGTCACCCTGATACTAACAGACACAAGACTAAGGCCCCACACAGGAATTTGGCCTTGGTCATAAATATGCTGTTATATGGTAAATGGACTATTTCTTATATAGCGCTTTTCTACTCTCCCGGAGTACTCAAAGTGCTCTATACAACATGCCTCATTCACCCATTCACACCCACTCAAACAAGCACTTCTATACACAAGTGCAAACTAACCTGCATTCACACGCTTTCACACTCCGATGAACGCATCGGAGGGCTATTTGGGGTTACTATCTTGCCCAAGGATACTTGACATGCAGACTGGGGAAGCCAAGGATCGAACCACCGACCTTCCGATCAGTAGCTGATCTGCTCTACCACCTGAGCCCCAGCCACCCCATAGTATGCACTATACCCCCTTCTTAACCCTACACTGGAGGACAAGAGATGGTTGCAATGGTAACGGAAGCGTTGCCGGCAGATGGGTCATCTCCAAATAAGAAGTGGCCAGAAAGCTGCAGAAGAAGAAACCTGAGTCGACATCAGACCCAAGACCACTCTAAACTGTTTTGACCAATCACCTTGGTGCCCTGTTTATCACACATAATATCACACATAATAAAAAAGCATTTACTTTCTGGGTGTGGGGCTTTTTGTTTATTTGGCTCTCCTGAGGAAGCAAAGAGAGATGACAGCCATTTTTTAACTCGAACCTTTGATTGCTCGAATAAAGAAAACATAAAGTCAGAAATTTGAGTCATCAAATTTCAGGCATCATTGTTTTTTGTATTTAATTAATGGAAATATGGCTTTTGAGTATCAGTAGTGTTCCCTCAGGATAAGCAAGGAAGTAGTGCTTGCCTTGACACATTTAAAAATAGGCATAAAATGTACCAAAGTAAAGATCTTTCTCCTTTAAGACACTACTGACATGAAGCTTCTTGCCTGTCAATTAATATGTCCATGCAGCCTTTACATTTGTGCCATCTTGTGGCTGCAGTTGACTATTGTCGCTGAAAGCTGCAATTATTTTGACCTCATTGAAAACTGTCGCTCTCTCTGTAACACAGGCGGTCCATCCGCACTTCATATGGAAACACATTAGCAAGTAAATGAGCTCCAATGATTTAGCATCTAACAGACAAGTTTCTTCTTGCTAATCATCTTGGTCAATGTATGTGATATAGAGAAGATGGAGCTTGAAAAGGTTGTTAATAATTCCTTGAGCACATTAGCAGGGAAAGCTAATGTCCTTAACCTCCTGACTACCAGGAAAAAAATGTTATCCAATCATTTTTTTTAAAAATCCCCCAATGTTTGTAAGGTAATCAGAAGACTGAAATATTTTTTTTGGGAAAAAAAAGTTTTTATTTTTCAGATATCACGTGTCCACCGCAGAGGACATAGGAAGGCCAAGCATGTAAAACTGAACTTTTATGGCAAACATTTGCTTCAACTCTTCACCAAGGAGCAGTTTGAAGTCAGGGAACTTTAGTGGTATCTTCCCCCAAAACTGCAAGTAACTGCTATACTGAAGCCATGCGTTGGTGATTGCCAGATCAGAAAAGTAGAGAACTGCACGTACTGTCCATTTCCGAGTGTGAGAGACCATCCTGTAGAAACTCAATAGGTCCACGCCACCTATGTTGGTATTGTATTCAGCAATTGCCAGTGGCATTGGCACATGGACAAACCTTTTGTTTTTCTTGGACCATCTTGTGCGTCTGTCCTGAGGTTGATTGCCATGACAACTGGCTTTTGTCCAACCACTTAATGACAGCCAGTTCAGGAGGACTTTGAGTACCATCTCTGATGCTACTTTCTTTCTTCTTGAAGGGCTTATTCCCTATGTACCTTCTTCATCAGACAACTCAAGATCTGAGTTTCCCTCAACAAACTGCAATAAATTTCTTTCTGCTTCTAAAAATGACTCCTTTTCTGGTCATTTGAAAAAAACAGAACAAAATGGAGGAAATGACTACAAATGTCCACTATGGAGGACATTTTTTAAACACTTCAATGCTATACTAAAATAAAGTTAGAATTAAGCATACTATGTTTTAATGTGTTATTAAGAGACTTATCTAAAATATGTTAACAACATTTATAGCCAAAAATTGCTCAACAAACAGTTTTTACTTTTGTTCTTCCCATAAAATGTGCTTGCAGCGATGGCCGCCATATTCCTTGATGAAAACACTAAAGTCCTTAGAGCCCCACCCTTCATATTTGGTATCATTGGAAAGCCCTAAATGTCCTCTGTAGATACCAAAAGGAGGTAATTCTGTAGTATGCAGCAGATGGGAGATATTCAGGTTTAGAAAGGTCCTCTACAGAGGACAAACAGGCAAGTTGAGTTCAGCAGCACTTTCAGATTAGCATCTATGAGAATGTCTAGGAATATCTAGAAACCCCCATGGATATTGACAGTTAACCATGTCACTCACTGCTCACCTTTTAATTCAGCAGTTTTTTTTTGTTTTTTTTTGTTATCAACATATTTTAGATTCTTTGTTTTCTCTAATTAGATATGTGTTCCTCCCAGGATAGACACTATACACTTTATAAAAGATGCTGGAAATGAAACACAATATCAAGTACTTCAAATGAGAAATATTAATTACTTTGACACTGGTTTTTCCATTTTTCAATTCATATATATATATATATATATATATATATATATATATATATATATATATATATATATATATATATATATATATATATTCAGATGGATGGATGGATGGATGAGTATTGTCTTGTGTTAAGTGATTATGTTTTTATCTGATGGAGAATCAAGAAGAGAGATCAGAGCTTTTCAAATTGAAATATTGTAGGCCATGAATACAGGAATATCACTTTATGAATATAGCCATTACTATGAAAATATTTCCTGTGAATTTGACATGTTCGCTTGAGAGCATTCAAGTGCTGGAGGTGTTAAAACATCTGAGAACATAAATATGGTTAGTGAACAATATAAATAAATAATATAGACAAATCAAATTAATACAATTACGAGTTTTAATTCCTTTCCAGATGATAAAGAAAAAAATATGTATTACAGTAATCCTTCATTATTCTTCTATTAAGTTGAACGTCAGAAATGTAATTAGAAACATTTTAAATTTCTAATGCCTTAATGCCTTCTTTATCACTTTGTCAACTAGTAACATAAGGATTCCAGTCTTCACTTCCCACAAGAAAATTAACTAATGCTTTAGTCATCTGAAATGTTTTCAGTGACATAACTTTCTCAGAATCAAAGACGAGACAAAGAAAAACAAGATACACATTGAAAATAAACTACAATAAAACGACATAAATGCAATACAGGAAGGTAATGGAATCAGAGATGCTTTTTTACTGTAGGACTTTATTATTGTTTTAGGGCAGTGAAAAACAGTTGGGATTCTGTGCATGTGTGGGAGGGTTGCACAGGATTAAGGTTGGAGGATGCTGCCTGGAAGGTCATGCTCAGCATGCCTCTCTGGTTGGAGAGCGATAGAGGAGGAGTGACCTCAGGTTTCCAAGTGAGGAAGATAGCTGAGTGTAGAGGGTGGATCTACTATTACCACCACCAACAACCACTCCTCCTTACCTTATAGACAGCAACCAAGTGATGCTGTCCTTGGAGAATCTACCTGATAGACATGAGGAGCATTCAGTCAAAGGACAAAGAAGGAGTTTCTTTTAACAGGAGGCAGGGATCTGAATAAATGGTGGAAAAAAATCTAGAAAAAATCTTAATACCATCAATGAAGTAAAAAGGAAGCTGACTTAATTAATTGTGGACTGCATTAGATGACAAATGCATTGCAGATTTTCCTGAAAACTAGCTTTCCAATGCAGTCAAAGGCTGTAAGTTAAAGTTGATTATCAGTCAACAATTACCCCCCCCCCCCCATTAACAGACAGATTTTCTTTTTTAAAAAGCTGATAGTTTTAACGTGTTAGAACAAAAATGAGATCAACTTAGATGTCATTGTCATCATTCAAATTGAATAATTTTTTATGCGAACCTGACGAAAATCGTTCCAATATTTCCCCCTGAATGAAGATGTAGAGAAACTGTAGCTGATTTCCTGTTTTGAGCAGTGAAGGACTGAGGGAACAAGTACCCTGTAATAAAGCAGAGTAAGGTCAGCAGACTCCCAATGTGTCAGCACACTGTGCTGGATTAGCTGCTGTAAGCCTATTAAAGTGGTTTGGACTGGGTGGGCCAGCACAGTCTACACTTCACTCTTTACATGCAATGATGCAGGCTAGCTTGAAGCTGCGACCACAGTACGGCATGTGTCCTGTAGGAGTGTCCTTGACCAGCATGGTATTGGTAGACGCATCCCCACAGTCCTTTCAATGTTCTTTTAATGGGATGCAGAGAGCTCAGTTGGATAAGCTGCAGGACCAGGCTGACACCAGAACAAGTGCTGGAGAGGCTGGTCGGGCTGACTCTCCCACTGCACCTCCCCTGACACCACGTCACTGCCACTGTAGGGGGTGGGATGGGGGCGGGCTACGACCCTCAGGTATTCCTTGAAACATTACAGGCAATGGCAGAGGCATGCCAGGCTACCTGGCTACCTGTGCCGTTGGAAAGAGAGGCGCAGCTGTCAGGTCATGCTGACGGCCACACAGCCAGAAGAGGCGGAGGGTTGCAGCCGGCAGCTAGTGGGACGAGGCTATTTCCAGGTCCCCACGGCCCTGCCCTGGCTACGGGACACTAACCCCTTTCTCCCAGATCTGCCTCACCAGGTCCTGCCAGCGCTGACCCACAGAGGGCCACACCAATGCTAAGGCAGAAGTGTTAGAGATGTGGGTGACAGGACATCTGCGGCGGGAGTGTCCATTGATGGAGGTTGGTCACATGTCATTGGGGTCCCAAGAGGGACATACAGTGTTCGGGTAAGCTGCCAGGCTTTGGTGGACTCAGGCTGCATGCAGACATTCATTTTATCCCAACAATTCTAAAAAAAAAGACTAGTTACAAAACAGCTAACTGCAGAGGAATGTTTATTTAAAGAATTTCACTCAAGATTCAGATTTCATCACAGTACAAAAACAGCATTGGTAACAGTTACAAAGAATCTTATGGCTTTTAACAGCGATTAGAGCTTTCAAAAGGCATTAAAGGTACAGCTGCAATAGTTTGAATCTTATTTAATAGACCCCAATTTGTTGATGTAAATGGAGAGCCCTCTTCACACACTTAATGATGGACTTCTACAGGATCTAAAAGACACATACACTATACATTTATACATGTGTAAACATGTGTTATATTACTGCTCCCCTATGAGCTGTCCCAGGCAGGCATCTTCTCCTGACACTATAAAAGTCAGCTCAAATATCTTATGTATCAAAGTTGTATTGGCGATTTGTTTTGATCTATAGTTTTAGTATCCTAAATTTTATGTTTTATAGGCTTTTTCCATGAAAATCCCACATTCACTCAAGCTGGTGAATACTTCTGGCTTGAATGCTGGTGCGTCTGGCTGCCGCTACTGACCGGTACATTTTTTGACTTGGATTTATCGTTTTATTTTGTGCTTCTTTCTTCTTATTTTTCCTTTGTCGTCATTGTTATATTATGTGTTTTATTCTTTTTTTGCCCCGCTTGGCTCTTTTGCCATCAGAATTATTGTCTAAAGGCAAAGAAAGATGCCCAACAGATTTACTTTACCAAATGGACTATCCCGGCCTTGCTGTATTGGTATTTTTGATTCACCTTTTATTGTTTATTTTATTTTATTTTCACTTGCTACACACAGGACAGACATGACTGGGGGAAAGAAAAGGGAGAATGAAAGAGAGGGAGGGAAAGAGGGATGGTGATAAAGGGCAAAAAACAAAAACCAACAAAACAAACAGACAAAAAATGCATATATCAATCACCTGGATCACCTGTTGACAAAGAAAAAAGTGAAAACAAGCAAAAAAAAAAAAGCAAAAAAAAAAAAGAGCAATATAATAAAGAACATCATCGCGATAATCTATGTGAATATAACAGTAAATACTAAATATTGAATATTATTGTGCAGCACGTAGGATCAACAGCACACTTTGCTTTGAGGTAGGAGCCAAAAAGGGTGTAGTTTGTGTGTGTCATCACCCGTGTGTACACCTGTGAGCATGGACGCGCTTGTATTTAAAAGGTTCCTTCATGTAATGATCTGCTAAAGGGTGTGGGGGGGCCACAGCCTCATCCTCCAGGGCATGAAGCAGGTATGGAGGAGATCCAGGCTCCAGAGGCCCTCAGAGCACAAGAGACCAAGGAAGACCAACAGAGGGGCAGCCGAGCCACTGTCCCAGAAAGAGCTGAGGAGAGTCCCAGATGAGGGGTCACTCAGCAGCCGCGGAGCAGAAGCCAGGGGGGGTTGCAGTGACGTGCTCGTGAGCTCCGCCGGCAGCCAGCTGTGCCAGAGTGACCGAGCCCCAGGCCGAGAGGCTAGAGTTTAATTCTATTGTTAAGTGTCCTCTGGTGTCTTGAAAGGCACTTTCAAATAAGATTTATTATTATTACAACAGTCTTCTCTCAAGACATGTTTTGCACTTCATTGCTTACCAGACTTGGTGACAAATATGCTCATTTGATACTAGTATCAGGTATCAGGTCAACTAAAACTAGATGTGGAACATTTTGTCACTCACTGCAAATAATTTGCGACAACTTAGTAAATATGTCCCTTAGGCCTTTCAAGACCCCATGGAAATTTCAAAACAAGGAATAAAAATGCTTTTCATTGTGACTTTAATTGTGCCATTTACAAATAGTGCAAAATGCAGACAAAAAAAGAAAGTAAATTTAATGAAGACATTTTACTGAATATAATTAAGATTATCATTGACTGTTCACACCCTCCCGCTGATCCATGTAGCTGTCTGGAGGGTGCAGCAGATTGAAACGCAGCAGCTGCAGATCCACAACTTGCCGTTGCTCCTTTACATGGCCCCAGCACTCTCTGGGACCCCAGGCAGGTGGAGATGGGGGAGGCGGGTCAGAGTCAGCGGGATTGGAGTAGTTTTCCTCAGGATGCTGGTGGTTGTTGTTGGGGTCAGAAGGGGATAAGCTGCTGTTGCTGTGGCAGCGAACTAGGAATTTTCCCCGGTGGTGACGATGGTAGAACATGCCGGCAACCACCAGCAGCGCAAGAATTAGTGAGCTGAGCAGGAAGAAAAGGACGTATACACCTTTAGCTTCAGTGGACAGGCGTGAGCTGCAACCTGAAGGGAAAACAACCCCCCCAAACAAAACAGGAGATCAGCAGCTGAATTAAAGCAGAATATCTGCAAGTCTAACTAAGATTTCTGATATGGGTCAAGCATACCTGCAGCCTTCATGTCCACACAGATGGTTCCTCCTGATCCCAGGCGGGAGTTATCCTGAAAGCCTGCCCGGCAATGGCATGAGTAGGAGCCAAACTGGTTCACACAGTCTGCATTGATGTCACATTGAACAAGCTGGGTCCCACACTCATTAACATCTGAAACAGACATGCACGGAACTTTTAGCTGATAATGTGTTTAGTATTATATGCAAAAAACTATAAAAACTATGTAGTGTAATCAAATATATTTATCAGTAATCACTGTTTTTGACTCCTTCCTGTTTACAGATTTGTTAACATTACCAAGCAATTTTGGACACTTCCATACCTGCAGTCGACACAGACATGATGATTGCCTTTCTCAGATTTCCTTTCAAGTTGATACCAGTGGCGATGAGCCCCTGGAGAGCGGAGTGGATGCCCCTGTGGACATGCATGCCTCTAGGTCCCTGTCTAACTTGCAGCCAGAGGATGTACAGCACTCCTGCATGCAACCTGTGCACAAAACCTGTAATTATGTACCGTAAAATATACCTTAACAGTAAAGCAGCTTTATGGTCCATAGATCCCGCTTCATTGTGTAGTCTAAAACAGTCAGACTACACAATGACATAAGTTCAGGCGCTGCAGAGTGAGGTTTAATGTAATAAATACACCAGTCCACAGTTCTCAAGTGGAGTTTCCAGGATTTGTTTTTAGTATGGTAGCAAAAGAGGAAAAAGAATGAGAGAGGTGGGGAAAAGGTCTGCTCCTATATGCTGGATACAAAGTAAAAGGCACCCTTTTTTTCCCAAGTTGGACATGGAGTCCCAGAGTGACAGTCAAAATGTCCAAAATGTGAAGCAAATGAAAATTCCAACAACCACAGCAGAACAAAGTGTATCAGACAATGAAACGGCGATAGCAGACACTGAGCATAATTAACACAGATAAGAACAATCATGGGAAGACAGAGACAGGAACTAAAACTTACACAGAGCACTAAAGAAAACAGAATCAATAACTAGGGGACAAAAGCATAAACAGAAAGATAAGACAGAGGAGGACCAAAATAAGGAAACTGATCAAGTTAAACACATAAGAAATAAGAATATCAAAATTGGAGCCAAGGTTTAATACAAACCAGAATTTATAAACACTAGAACAATGAGGCAATCTAAACAGGTACCCTCCAAAGAAACTAAACAGGGACTTAAATAATACAATTTAAAACTTCAAACACTACAATAAAAGTAAAACCCTAAACAGAAACCCAAATTCAGCAACTTCAAAATCAACACAACACAGCACAAGAGCATAAAAATTGTAAAACAATTGACACAAAACAAAGTGGCAAAACTGTAGTGAAGCAGAAGAAATATCTCAAGTGTTCAAATTACATTTTACATCTGATCCCATCTAAACTTTCATCCAGTCGTGGTCGGTTTTGCAAGATTAGACCAATGCTATTTACGTGTGAAGTATTCAGTGTGGAGTTGCAGTTCTTTTCTGCATAGGTTCACTCAGAAAAGACAGTCTCATTCAAATGTTTTTAAATGTATTCAAAGACAAACTTATACTTCAGCATTAATGGAAAGACTTGTGAGGATGTTTTCTACAAACCTTTTTATTCTTTTGGAAGACACTGACAGTTGTGCATGCAGAGCCTCCAGCTGTTTGCTGATCTACAGAAACAAAAGCCATGTACAAAGTTTAGTCTGGGCCGTCACCATTTCTTAATGCGTCAGTGAAGCGTTGTTTTTAATATTTATTACAAAAACACCCAAAAAAACAAAAAACATGCACGTGCTACATATGACACGCACGTACACACACACACACACACCAAAGCTTTTACTGAAAGCAGCAGTGATCTGGCCAGGTTGTCCCAAGACTTCAGCAAATCCTGACTAAAGTTGATCTCTATAGCCACTTCAAACAGGTGATCTGTCAGAGAGATTTCAGAAGACCAAAACAAAGTCATTATAATAACAGTTTCACTGGTAGCTCCGATAAAATAAATTAAAGTTGATCTCCAGATTAGACATACAGGCATACACAAAGTTTGTACACACCTTCTCATTAAATGTTTTTTCTTTAATTTTACTACTTTCTACACTGTAGACATCAAATATATGAAGCAAGATGTATGTAAAAAAAAAAAAACCCTCTAAATATACCGTATTTCCCGGACTACAAAGCGCACCTGAATATTAGCCGCACAAGCTAAAATCAGGGGAAAATCCTGTTTTGTACATACATTAGCCGCACCTGACTAAAAGCCGCAGGTGTTTCAATGTTGACTTATCATATGTAAGAGAATATGCACAAAGGGAATTGTCAGGAAAGAGATGGCTGTTTGGAGACACACCCCTTTTATTAATATTTTGAAAAACAAGTTATGGGTACATATTTGCATAACTTTTTAGGTATATGTACAAGTACCGGTAATTACAAGTACGAAACATGTACTGTGCTTCATAAACGAGTAACAAATGTAGTACATAACAATAACCTACAGCACACCAGACAAAGAGATTCGGACTACCTTTTAGGCTCAGGTGCAGTGACACGGCTTTAACAAGAAGAAAAGTCAGTCATTCACCACCATCTTTCTCTTCTTCCTGCGCACTAAAACCCATAAAGTCCTCAGGCTCAGGATGGCTACGTCATCCACTCTCCGCTTCTCTCCTTCGTTGTCACTTTCAAAACCAAACAAATCCTCATTGTCAGTGTCGGAGTCGAGCACCCTCTGAAGGGCCGTGGCAGTGTCCTCCTCTCCATCATGCAGCAGTCCAGCCCTTCGAAATCCGTTGGTGATCATGGATGTTTTCACACTTTTCCACGTTGTCAGAATCCACTGGTGGAGTTGGGCATAACTTTCTTTTCGCAAGTTTATCGCCGCTCATCATCCAGGCCTCCCGCTGAACGTGTAGCGCTACTTTGAAGTTTGTTTTTCGCGCTACTTCGTACGGCACTACGTTGCCTGGCGGACGGACATGTGACCAACATACCACTCCTTCCGCCAGGCAACGTAGTGCCGGAGAACAGCGGAACAAACAAAACAAATCGTCTTATGATATCACAAAAATCATGGACAATCCATAGAAAAGCCGCACCTGACTAAAAGCCGCAGGGTTCAAAGCTTGTGCAAAAAGTAGCGGCTTATAGCCCGACAATTACGGTACTTTATATTTTAGATTCCTGAAAGTAGCCACCCTTTGCTTTCTTGACAGCACTGCAATTCCTTGGCCTTCTCTCAATGACCTTCAGGATGTAATCACCTGTCAGGGTTCATTTGTGGAATTTCATACCTTCTTAATGGAGTTGGGATGATCAGTTGTGTTTTGCAGAAGTCAGGTTGGTACAAAGCTGACAGCCCTATTTGACAACTATTAGAAATTATATCATGCCAAGAACCAATCAGCTAAATAAAGAGAAATGACAGTCCATCATGACTTTAAGAACTGAAGGTCAGTCAGTCTGGAAAATTGCTAAAACTTTGACTGTGTTGCCAAGTGCAGTCTCAAAAACCATCAAGCACTATGATGAAACTGGATGAGGATGCCCCAGGAAAGAAAGACCAAGAGTCAACTATTCATCCGAGTCACCAACCTCAGAAATCTGAAGTTAACAGCGATTAAGCCCAAATAAATGCCACACAGAGTTCCAGTCGCAGACACATCTCTACATCAACTGTTCAGAGGAGACTGTGTGAATCAGGCCTTTATGGTCAAATAGCTGCTAAGAAACCACAACTAAGGAAGACCAACAAGCAGAAGAGATTTGTTTGTGCCAACAAACACAAGTAGTGGACATTGTTGGGCATTTATTCAAAATTAAAAGGCACACAGAACCAGCATGGTTACCACAGCATCCTGCCATCTCATCTGGTTTGCATTTAGTTGGACCACCATGTATTTTTCAACAGGACAATGACCCCAAACACACCTCCAGGATGTGTAAGAGCTATTTGACCAAGAAGGACAGTGATGGAGTGCTGCGCCAGATGTCCTGGCCTCCACTGTCACCTGACCTAAAAAACTGAGATTGAGTGCAGAGTGAAGGCAAAAGGGCCAACAAGTGTTCAGCATCTCTGGGAACTCCTTCAAGACTGTTGGAAAACCAGCTCAGGTGACAACCTCATGAAGCTCATCGAGAGAATGCCAAGAGTGTGCAAAGCAGTAATCAAAGCAAAGGTTGGCTATTTTGAAGACTCTAAAGTATAAAGCATGTTATGAGTCATTTCATACTTTTATCTACTACAAAATTACATGTGTTCATTCATAATTTCGATGCCTTCAGTGAGAATGTACAATGTAAATAGTCATGAAAATAAAGAAAAAACATTAAATGAGAAGGTGTCCAAACGTTGGAGTGGTAGTTTATATATGTGGACACACACAGAGACTGTACAACAAGTCAAAGTAAGGAGGCTGAGGACTGGTGAATTCCAGAACCACCATCCAAGCTGAGACAAACATCCATGAGCACAACCAATAGCTACAACCAATTGTGTACTTAGTGAATACCTCAGGCAGCAGAAAGAAAGAAGAGGAGCAAGGAGAAGAAGCATCATGGAAGGACGAGCCCCTGTATGGTATAGACAGAGGAAGTGGCTGATATCCAGAAATCCTACCAGAAGCAGGACAAAGCTGGAGTGAAAGACAGCACACAGGCTCTAATCATGGCAGCACAGGAACAAGCCCTAAGTACAAGAGAGGTGGGGGTCTACCACACTGGGCAAGATCCCAGATGCAGCCTAAGCAAAGATGCCCCAACACATAACAGCAGGGTGCACCACAACCAAGTGGCCAGCATAGTATACAGGAACATCTGTGCCAACCTGAAAGTCCCAAGGTCAAAATAGGAGAAGCCCCTAGGGTGGTCAAGAATGAGTGAGCCAACATCCTGTGGGACTTATATAAAAAAAAGCTGGTGATGGCTAACGAACTGGGCATAGTAGTGGTGGACAAGCAGAAGAAGATGACCGTAGTTATAGATGTAGCAATACCAAATGACAGCAACATCAGGAAGAAGGAACATGAAAGGTACCAAGGGCTCAAAGAAGAGCTCGAGAAGATCTGGAGGATGAAAGTAACAGTGGTCCCAGTGGTAATCGGTGCACTTGGTGCAGTGACTCCCAAGCTAAGTGATTCGCTCCAGCAGATCTGAGGAATAACATCTGAGAACTCTTTTCAGAACAGCGCAGTCATATAAATAGCAAAGATACTGCACAGGACCCTCAAGCTCGCAGGCCTCTGGTAGAGGTCCCTAGCTTGAAGAACAGACCACCTGCAGGTGGTCTATCCTTCAAAAAAAAAATGAGTAAAAAATGCATTTTACTCATTTTTTTAATGAGTAAATCTATCTATAAAACATTTTTAAAATCCTGCTCATGACCAGACTGTGTGTTCAGCATAAGGTACAATGGCAATTTAGCCAGATAAAAAGAGAACCCACACTTCAGAAAATAAATAAATAAGACATTCTTGTTCGATACTCACCACCAGGAAAATGTTGAATTTCTGAGTCATTTTTCATGTTTGCTATGAGGGACAAAAAACAAAACAAAAACGACACAATAAAAACACAAAACAAAACCCCTCTCCGACTTCCCACGAATGAACCAGTTGTGTAATCCAGTGCTTATCTACACTTAACATAATTCAATACCACTCGACCATATAGATTATTTGTGTGCTTTTGTTTGGCAAAAAAAACATTTCTTTATAGTACATCCAAAAGTATCTAGAGTGCATCACTTATTCCACATTTTGACATATTCTTTCACATGCACTGTAATAATAATAATAATAATAATAATAATAAATTTTATTTATAGGCGCCTTTAAGACCCTCAAGGTCACCTTACAATAGCACAAACAATAACAGCAATACAGTATAATAAAACATGGCAAAATAAATTTTAGAAATAAGAGGAAAAAAAAGCATGAAAGTATAAAATCAACTATATAGTTTCTTTTCAGAGTACAAGTACAATCAACTAAATTTACCACAGGTGAACTGACCTCACCTCTGAGTGTCATTACAAAGGCTATAAATATTTATCTACATGTTCTATTTTTGTTTTTCTTTTTTTTTATTAAAGTGTAAAAATTTCAAGTTTTTCACTTTGTCATTGTATTGTTTTGTGGTGTGTGTAGAGTTTTGAGGTGAAAATGAATCAATCCCATTTTGGCTATAACGTCACAAAATGTTGAACAAGTGAAGCACTGGCAATACTTTCTGGATACAGTGTATTCTTGTGTTAGGGTTGAAGGGGCCTTAATTAAAAGGTTATAACAGGAAAACATTTAACATGTGGAACTTATTTTTACTCACGTATGGATCATGTATAGCTCTTTTAGAAAATCAAAGAGCAAGTTCAAATTTTAATAGCTGTTTAACCTGAAAATGTTCATTGAAAATTTGGTTGGTCATGATCTCATTTCAAAGAACTAAACATATCTTTATCAAGCGATATAATTACAGTTAGTCAATCCAAAAAAGACAAGTACCTGAAAGGTCCAGGAGAGTGTCTGTGTTCAAATGTACTCACAGTTCCCTCTGTGGTCCGACAGCGGCTCCACCACGTTAGGCTGAGGATGAGTCTGATCAGTGTGCTGTATTTCTTGTCTGTCAGAGGATGGAGAAAGCTGGACTGAGGTCTGACTGACCTCTGTTATGTTCTCCTTCACTGTCCAGCTCAGAGATGTGGTCTCATCCTCTGCAACAGTAGATTCCTCCTCATTCATTTGTTTTGCTGTTGTAGTGTCAGTGGTGACTTCCAGTTGGGTGCGAGTGATACCTCTCCCTGATCTGAAGGTCCTTTGGGTGGACACTGGTGCAGTTGGCATGGTCGTGTAGTTCCCAGCCAAGGACAGAGGGTTGTTTTTATCCACCTGAAGAAGGACAGACGACGGAGAGTTTTACAATGTTTTCTGGAATTTACAAGCAAAATAAAAAACAAGTACTGCAGATTTTTGCAAGATTATCTGGTCTTTATCATGTTTATACTTCTCTGGGTTTCCTTTTGACATATAGGGTCATTACCATTAATGTTTTAAGTTCCTGAGCAGTATCCAGTATGGCAATTTGATGATTAAGTAATGTATGTTGGATCTTATTGTAATCATATTACATTTATGTGTAATTCAGTATTTTATTAAATTCAGTTGTCACATTACAGTTAACCAAACAGCTATGTCACTGTTACTTGAGCTACATAGATTATATGAATGATGGGAAAATAAAAGAAAACTATGTAGCCTTGATTTTTTTTTAATGCTAACTCACACAGTAATGGCGTGACCTCACTTAATGTATGAAATATGACATAAAATGTGACATTTAAAAGAAAAATATTTTAGAAAGTTAATTTATTAAAGAGAAAATCAAAACAAAGTGCAGAAAAAAGCCTAAATGATTTACACTGCAGAGGAACTGAAAGAAGTTGCTAAACTTTTTTCTACATGTTTTTAATCAGTGAGTGAAATCTTTAACATTAGACAGTAATTTTACTAGGGCTGTCAACATTGACGCCAATTAATCCATCATCACAATTTACAAGATTACAATTTTTAAGGCAATTAAACCATCTGGAGCTCAGAATTTCTGAATTTCTGAAATGTCTCTGTCAACGCATTTTGGGCAGTTTGTCCAGTCTGTGCTCCATATGGGTTAAAACTTTTAATTGCGTTAATTGTGATGATGCGTTAACATTGACACTTTTTATCCATTCTTAAATTTAATAGTGAATATGCAGCTTTTGCCAGTGTTAGAAATATTGCCAGGCAGTGTAAGGCGTCTAAGACTAACACTGTGTCCACTCACCCAAGTGTTTGTGTCTGCAGGCATCTTGGGCTCCGTGGGTAGCTCAGTCATCCTTGCTAATTGTTCCTCATCATAACCATACCTCATCTGTTCCCTCTTTGTACCTGGTCCAGATTCAGTGAAGTCCATCAGCCCAGGAGATGTCTCTGACTCATTGCTTGTCTCTGTAAAGCCTTCCCCTGGGTTATAAATGACTGGCGATCCAAATGCCTGGTAGCGACCATAAAAGCCCCTGTACAGGGGGTTGGGCCAGCCACTAATCAGTAGCACTACATACAGAATATTGGAGGAGGAGGTGTATTTGGCCTCTTGCCAGCACTTCTGTAAGACTTTGTGTCCCGCTAAATCTCCAACTGGCTCGTCAATGTGGATTTGGTCCTGTTTGAGGTTACAGATGTCATCAGGGGTCAAATCCTCCAGGTAGAGATGAATCCTTTTACTCGGATCCACCTGGATTGTCCAGTTGCACCACAGGGGAGGATTGGAGCATAGGTAGTCCGGCGAGAAAAACTCACCACTGTCACTGTATAGCAACCGGTGACAACTCCGCAAAGCAAAGAAAGTGTTTTCAGCTCCAGAGTCTTCTGTGAACGGAATAGACAGACATGTCATTAAATGAACCGAAATGGTTTTATATATTATTACTAATGCAATTCACTTTTCAACCTAGTTGGCAGGTGCTGATTTCAGTACTGTATATAATCAACATATAGTTATGCATATTTTAAAATCAGGAAAATATACCAACATAATTCACTTTCACACTGAATAAAAACAATCAAATATTAACCTGTATAAGGAAAGGCTCTCCCATAAATCCATATGGGCGATGTCAAACTACCAAAATGAGGTACAGTTTATTTAGAATCCAATTAGCTCAAATATAATGGTCAGATTTCATAAGAAAGTTTGCATGTGTGTTGGTGATCAGGTTTTATGAAACTAAAATCAGTTTGTTAGCACAGGCTGAAACATTTAGACTTACAAAATAACATATAAACAAGTTAAACATTTGCAGACTCACCTGGAGGCTGCTCAATATCTTCTTCATTCACCTAAAGACAGAAAGAAATACACAATTAAACTGTTAACACAAATCCGAAAGAGGTTATCAGTGAAGCACAATAACTTACCTGTGCATTACAGTCAAATGTCAACAAAAATATGAGCAGCACACACTTGAAGTTTATGACGGCTGTTTGTTTCATTTTCGTATGCAGTTAAATTACTGAAATTTGGGAAGCAACAAAGTCAATCTGATCCTCTCAGATTCAGTTCAACAGCTATTTCCTTTCCTGTCTCTGCAGGTGAATTGCATCAGTTAGTTGATTAAGTTTCCTTTTACTGGCTAGTAATATCCATTTTATCCAGCAGAGGGCAGTGTAATATTTATTATTGGGCTGGCGCTTTCTGCTTTAAAGACAAAGCTGAAGACACTGCACCTATTTTATTTAGGGGTTTAGGTTTTATCTGCTACAGATGTTTGCTGTGTTTGAGTTTCATAAACTATTTATTTTAATTTTTTCCAGGCAAAAAAATAATACCAAAAATCACATGTTATAATTTATGAGATTAGAACACTTTATTGTCGGACATTCAAATACAGATTAGTTTAAAATTTACCACAACAACACACAATAACAAGAGACAGTTTTCATTTATTGAGAGTGAGGAGCAGATGGGTGGGAGTAATGGCTAAAACAATGTCAACAAAACTTAATCCTTATTCAGTCAACCATGGAAAATTGTTGCATATGAGCCAAACTCACTTTACTGCTTATTCAAATACACACATACAAATAAGCAAGAAAAACAGTTAAAATAATATTTCATAAATTGAATTATGGAAGTCTGTGAAAATATGTGTCATGTTTCTGTCACAGCAACACCCAGTGTCGGATCACTTTAACTTTTATTTCATTTCTTTAACTTGGTCATGTCAGTTAAGGCTGAAAAGCAGTGATATTAAAAATAAGACTCCTGCTTATATTTTTCCTGGTGCTTCTATCCATGTTTTTATGATGCTTTGAATTATAAGAGCCTTCAGATGTGTGAAAAGTGAAAATGTGTATTAAGAAGAAAATGTAAAAGCAAACATGCGCATGATAATCATGTTTTTTGTTTCTTTTTTTGTGGCACGGCTGTTATATTGGAGTAATAGCAGTGATATTCAGACATTGTCTGATCTATTATTTCATCTACTAAATGTAGCGCCATCTGCAAATCTAAAAATGTAGCTCTAAATGTTATATACATTGTGCAAACGTTCAGCCACAGTTTGATGCTCAAGCTCTATTACCTTATTGAGTTACCTGCTTTTGTTCATTTTATTAGCAAGTGGTGAAGATTTGGATTTGACCAAATAAAAGTGGGATGAAAACAGAAATAACAGCTGGACTGTTTACCAGCAAACACATCCATTAAACAACAAATATTAACAAAGTAGTGAGCTATGTTGAGCTTCTTTGTCATGAAGGTGGCTTTCTTTTTGCCTGCATAAATCACCATGGTAACATATACTTACCGCATAACTTACACCAAGTTCCAGGTTAAGTTCTGAATTTCAGTTTAAATTTGGCGGGAAGCATCACATGATCAATAATACTTTTATTTAAAGAATGTTTTTTGTCTTTTATAGATTCTCTGCTGAAGGTATCTGTATATACAATCTGTTTAACCTCACTTTACTCACGTCACTAAATGAAGCCCAGTTGTGAAATTACAGCAGTGCAAACGGTGTGTCATGTGTAATGCATGTATTCAATTGCACAAACTGTATAAAGGTTTGGTCTGTTTGCCAAGTCTCTTTAACATTGTTTTAATGCAGCTAATAAAACATAGATTAGAAAATTGAATAGTTGCATTTGTAGATGATTTATGATCAATGATTTCCAATCAATAACATTTATTTCACTTTCATCTGACTACAAACAAAATGTCTTCTTTATTAGGCTACAGAAGAGTATCAGACCTGAACACACTGAGTAACATTTACTGATTAAATGTATCAAAGTTTCAGAGTTCAAATACAAAGCTGTTAGAAGTTGTGTTAGAAATAAAGAGCAACACCAAGAGCACACAGAGCGGTAAAATAAAAATAACTCAAGCTAAAACAAGTCACCTGGATCAGTGACAAAACAGCACATTACTCTTGTATTTTATTTACAGCATATGTGTTGCATTTTACTGTTTATATTATATGCAGCATTTCTTTCTGAATCTTTAGTGTTCTCTGTCACTCATGTTGAAAGCTAGATTTAATTCTGGCTGTAGCTCAGGTGGTAGAGCAGGTCATCCATGATCGGAAGGTTGGTGGTTCGATTCCTGGCTTCCCCTAGTCTACATGCCAAATATCCTTGGGCAAGATACTAACCCCAAATTGCTCTCCGATGCATCCATCGGAGTATGAATGTGTGAATGTTAGTTATGAAGCACTTAGAAAGATATGGGTGAATGTACAAGTTGTGTGAAGCGCTTTGAGTGCTCAGATGAGTAGAAAAGCGCTATATAAGAACCACTCCATTTACCATTCTCATCTGATACATTTTTTGTGGAAGAAGAGTCAAATGACACATCAAATCCCCCCACAGCCTGAAGCAGAAGGCCTGAGCTACCAAAGAAATCTGATACTGTGATAGCCACGGATTTCAGGATCTGTCAAGACAGCTAATGCAGAGAAGGCCTCACTATGTGGAACTTGCTTGTGAAGCAAATTTAATATCTTTAATATCTTTGGACTTTTTTTAGATTACATCTGTTTTAACTTTAGTCGAGTGAGGTTCATTTATGCCCTTTATACTGTTGACATAAAATACATTATTTTGTATAAATTTGCTGCATCTTGAGGAAGCATACAAAATTCAGAGACACTGGAATTTTTTAATGATTAAAACAATGTTGGGGGCAAAGCTTCACAAAGAGTCATCTGTGAATGGAACAGACATACATGCCATTAAATGAACAGAAATGATTTTATATATTATTACTAATGCAATTTCAACATGTAAATTAATCAGAACGTTTTTTTTGTATGTAATTTGTATAGTTTTTTTTTCTTTCTTATTTTCTTTTCTAAATGTACTTGTATATTGTTCACATGTTGAAATAAATTACCAATCAAGCAATTCACTTTTCAACCTAGTAGGCAGGTGCTGATATCAGTACTGTATAAAAATCAACATATAGTTATGCATTTTTTAAATCAGGAAAATGTACTAACATCATTCATTTTCAGGATGTTCATTTTTACTTCATGTTAGTTCTCAAAGCGTTTATTGTGTTTTTAAACATACTGAATGCCTCAAATTGTAAAAATGCATCAGATCAATCAAATGTCTCTTTCAACAAAATACTACAGATTCAGAAAAAAAAAATGCTCCATATAAAACTAAACAGTAAAATGCAACACATATCCTGTAAATAAAAAGTAGCAACCCTGTTGAACTTTGATTTGAAAAATATAGACTGGAAGGATTGAAAATGACTGACGAACTCAGTATTGCAAACAGCCATTAATAAAGCTTTCACTGGCAGTCCAGCTCAGGTTGGACAACAAAGGGCCAAATTGTTAACATCTCCTGTGGAGTTCGGCTGTGAACCAGCATCAAGTTCCTGTGGATACAAGGATTGTCTTTATACTTCTTTTCAATGTCAAATGTCTTGAAGCCATTGTGCTTCTCAGGAACAAGACCCAGCTTCTTGAGACACATCCCAGTATATACATCATCAATGGGAAACAGCACTACTTGCTGAGAAACATTGTGTAGGCGTATCGCCAACTCCCCAGAGTACAGATATCCTCCACCGCCAGCATAGGGAGGATAGTTACCCACAAACACACTCTCTGGGATAAAGTATTTAAGTTTCTTGTCTCTGTGTGGCCCAGCATTTATTATAACATCGCCTATGAACAAATCCTTGGACTCACCCTCTGGCAGGCCTTCCAGATAGTTAACAATTCTTAAGGTGTTCACAAAGACGTCGTCGTCGCCCTTAAGAACAAACCGAGCTTGAGGACAGTGTTTGGTAAACCACTCCAGAAAGAGGACCTCTTTCAGAGTTAGGTTTAAGAAGCTGTCTCTGTAGTCCCATTGAAGTATGTCTTTGTGAAGCTTTGCCTCATGACTCAGTAACTCCTGCAAGTCTGGGAAGTGGTCTGACGACAAGACGTTGCCTAGCAGGAACACTGTTACCACAGTCTGGTTGGCTAAGACTCCTGCTTGTCCCCAAGTTTCACGAATGGTCTGCCGCCTTTCAAAATGAGAGATCAAGGACTTGACAACCAGCAGTAGGAAAGGTTTTTCACTACAAACATGGGGCTGATTTATTAACATAGGGTATGTCCTACAACGCATGTACAAAAGAAAGTCCTGGAATTGCTTTGGTAGGGAGTTGTAGTCAAAGATACGCCTGGGCACTCTGTAGTCCGGTTCACACGGGTCCAGAGGTCCAGTGTCATTGAGCCAATCTGGCAGTGTGTTGCGTGACGTGCTGGAGAACACAGAGTTAAAGTTGGGGTTGTAAATGAAATCCAAGCATTGCTGCTCCTTGTTCCAGAAGGTTTCATTCAGTATGTGTTTACTCCAAAACCTCTTGGATGGGATGTGAACTTTGTGATGGCCACTTGTCTTGTGTCCAAGGTTCCATGACACGCTTATCACGACACAGATGAAGACGTTAAGCATCATCATGTAGCAGAAAGCCTTTATTTTATGGCGACATAGAGCCACGCTGCCTCCCCTCTGCATCTAGACATGAGAAAAGATATTCTGTTTTCAAAAAGATAGAGAAAAAAAACATCTGCAGTGTCGTTGCATTACAGGCAAACTTACAACAAAGCCAGGATACAAAGGAGCACTTGGAAACATGGAGACTATTAAGTTGAGCCTGAAGGCGCTAACAGGAGTAAAACTGAACGAATCTGTGACAGCAGGCCAGTGGCAAGCTTAATTTCCCCTGGTTTTGTTTTAGAGCTGTGACTGGCTGCACACAAAGCTCCATTTTCATTCCTAATCCTCGAGGAATGGCCTGCGAACATTTTTCCGCTCATCTTGACAGACAGGAGTCACACATTTTCAATTGAGCAGTGCACATGACACCAATCTGTGTACTGCCTGCTCATAAATAAAATTTACATATGTACCACTTGATGTCACTGTTTCTCTGGTAGTAGTACGCCTACAGTATATATTTGGTAGGTTGTGTTTTTCGACTTTTACAAAGCTTATATATGGATATACATGTATTACTCAGATAACTGATCGAACAGTCAATGTTTATGGTTATCTCAGTGCTGGAGTTTTTAATAAGAGACTCAAGTAGTAAATAAACCTGCATGCATCTGTGTACGCTCATCACACTGGGAAAACAAAAAAACAAACAAAACACCCAACGCACAGTCTGTTAAAGTTCATTTGAAATCAAACCTGATTTACAGCTTACAGCTGATAATGAGGGTGCAAACTGTCGGGTATGTTCATGTGTGAGCTTAATTATTCACAAAATCCTTCAAGTAAGATAAACTTATTTGATGAATATGGTGAAAATCCAGATCGATCTTACTAATTTGACTGATAATGATGTTATTACTTTAATACTGGTAAAAAAAATAAATAAATTGCAAGCTATTGGAACAATTTGAAAATAGTCCCTATCCTTTTCCCTGGTGTTTAGGATTAAAATGCTGTTTTGTAGCTGGTCCGGTCTATAAAGATGCGAAAACTCATTGTTCTTTCCTGATCATTCCTCCTCACTAACATCTTGTAGAGGTGTGCAGCATTGGGCCCCGTCTAACCTTTTTGCTCTTCCCACTTTCATTGTGCAATATTTAGTGCTGCAACAGCACCTATTTTATTTATGTATTATTTAAATACAAGCTTCTCAACCAATAGGCAAAGAGCAAAATTAAAGCATTCCTCATTTCACTAATTATAGGCTGCAATCAATATGCTCCTATCTTCAGATCATTTTAATAAAATATATAAAAGGCTTTTATTTGAAAATAAATAAACGTTAAACTGGACAAGATAAGCGACTCTTTAAAAATTCGAATCATTCATCTTACTGTAATGCTGTTTATTTTGCTAAAATTTTACTTTTAAAAGTATAAGTGACACATCGGTGCTATTTTTAACAAAGCTTGTGGAAATATTTATTTCGGCTCCCTTTACTGGAACATCTGCCCCCATTTCACCTTATTCATAGCATCCTGCTCTGCCGCACCAGTCCTCTGTATGTCCTCTTTCAGTACATCCATGAATGCTCTCTGTGGTCTCTCTCCTCTTCTCCTGCCTTGCAGCTCCACATTTAACGTCCCTTATTCAATATATCCACTATCACGCCACTGTACGTGTCAAACTTGCCTCTCTAACTTTATTTCAAATGCCTGGCCTGAGTTGTCCCTCTGATATATTAATTTCTAATATTGTCCTGATCTTTGGATGGCTGACCCTCATCAATCTTCACTTGCTCTACTCCTTACAACTTCCTTGTCAGACCTGTTTCCATCTCATTCAGGTACTTGTATTCTGTCTTGCTTCTAGTGGCTTCATTTTCCCAGCTCAACCTCTCCAACCTAACCTCTGACAGCTCTCTACTCTCACTACAGATCGCAGTGTAAACATTACAGTCTACGGAGTCTACGGAGTCTGACCTCATCTGCTACAAAAATTGTAGCTTGGCAGCATCAGACGGTAGTCTGTAGATGGCTTTAGGACGTCTAGTCTGTCCATCACCATAGCAAACAAAAGGGGAAATCATACGGCTGCTCGCTGATCATCAACTCTCTCCTTAACAACCCCTTCCTCCTCAAATTACTCCTTCCATCTTCTCAGTACACTTGCTTTACTTGTTAGCACATTTCCATTCCTGTCCTTAATCACTTTAACCTGTCTTGGTACATTCTCATTCATACAGGCGAGGAAATCCATCATCATGAAATGAGTGATGAAACACTTCTCCCACTGAAAACGCTGCGTCCAGATGAACAGAATCAACTTTTTGGAACATCCCGACCTGTTGCACATCCTTCCCAGCCCGATCTCGCTGTCTAAAAAAATCAAAAATAGTCCTTTTCTTCTTCATTAGTGTTCAGTCTCACATCGAACTCAGTATGAGCCTTCTCCTTTGCCACCTCTCCCTTTGCTGTGTGCCTAGCGTCCCAATAACCTTTCCACTTACATAGTTTTCCCACTTTTTTGTTGCTAAACTCTTCCTTTAAATACTTCCCTGTACTTCATTCAAGTCTGTTTGTGCTCTTTCCTCCGTCCAAAGGATAAATACCTTCTTAGCTGCTAATTCAGCTGTACTTTCCCAGTCATCAGGTAACTTTTCCCTACCACCCAGAGCCTATTTCAAGTCTTCCCTGAACTCTGCGCAATATTCTTCTTTCTTCAACTTAATCTTTATATCTGCATTCATTTCAGACTACCATCTGACCCTGCCAAGCTCAATTTTTCCCTGACACCACCTTGCCGTCTCCTGGTTTTGTGTTAAAAACAATTAAATGCAATTATCTTAATTAGAATTCATGATGTGTTGAGAATGACCATAATGTGCACATTTTTAAACACATCTGTCCACCTATGTTTTATAGGATCGCTGCTCGAAAAAAACAAAAATGCAAAAACCAAAAGAAAACAAAAAGAAAAGTTCACGACACTTTTATTTTAATTCCTACTTTTAGACCGCAGATATTATCTTGAAGAGCGCACAACTGTCCTCTCATGCAGCATAAGACTGGAAATTTCTGGCAGCTATTTAAATTAGTAACACACATACCTTTCAGATTCGCTCTATCATCAGGCTACTACTTCGGCACCTGCACCTTCCTCATCCCGCGGAGGGATCGCGTTTTACACATCTCGGCGTTCCAGAATCTCCTTTAAAATCTGCGAATCGGACGCTTCGTAAATTATCAGAGATGATCAAACCTCGCAAATATCTCCTTTGTACCATCCTCAACAAGGCTAATACTAGAAGCGTCCGTCCTTCCTGTGTGTTGCGGGTAGTGACTCCTCCCTAATTTCAAGAGCGTGCTCAAGAGGCTGGATAGAGGCTTCGGGTCCCCAGGCTCAACAGACTATCCGGCAGTTCAGTTAGTACTTAAAATGTTTCAGTGCCGGGAATATGAGAGAAATTTGCATTTGGGAAATGTTGATGGAAACAAAAGTGTATGCAAATCAAAAATCATACAGGTTTAGGCCGTGCTTACCCTCGACAAAAGATTTGATTCACCACTGGTTGTTGGTTGCTGTTCTGAGCCCAAGTCTGGCAAAACAGACCTAAATATATATATATATATATATATATATATATATATATATATATATATATATATATATATATATATATATATATATATATATATATATATATATATATATATATATATGAATGAACCAACTTGCAAGATCAACGTGAAAGTTTTTAATAAGTGAATTTTTTCATTTGTTTTGGTCCAAATCTTTGCTTTGGCCATCTCTATCTTTGGTTTAGGGATCCTCGAGACATTTTAGAAAGAATCTTCCAAAATACTATATACAGTATGAATTGCTTCAAAGCGACTTTATACTGTTATAATGTCATGTCAGTCAAAAAACCAGACTATTTCACCAGTTCACATTTATTATCAGGATAATAACCACTTGGTAAAAATCATTCTCCAGGCCACTTCATGTTTTTTTTTTTTTAAACATACTAAGTTGGACTTTTAGTAGTCTTACTAGCCTTTCTCCAAACTATGGATTGTCTAGAGATGGTTGCTGTGAAAATGTGAATGCTAGCTTTTTGGTGTTACTGCAGTTAAAAACACAATAATTACATCTGAAGAGTAAGGACTGATGCAAGATGGAGAATCAAGTTAAGACTTCTTTTATGCTGTCTCAGATCCATCCTACAGAACTACATGAGGTGCAGCAGCAACAGTAGTATAATGTCAATAACACTGTTTAGGACTAAATGAAAGGTCAAAAGACGTCAGAAAAGTATAATGATTTAATGTTACATGTATTAACCATCTTTAAAGATGTAAGGTCTCCAGGTTTACATTTAAATATGTATGAAACTATATTAAGTACTGTACCAAAGGTTGAATTGCAGCATGACGTTATTTTAAATACACCAAATGAAACGAAGTCTTTTCTCCTTATCCCTGCATTAAGATTTGAATTATTGTATTACAGTTTTGATGTGCCACTGGAAATCAAGCACTGAGATTCTGAAGGTTTTTTTCCTCTTAAGAGTTAATGAAACACCAAGAATGTACGGGGCTGTAGTTTATTACCACTGCCTTAAAGTAACCTAAACTTCTTTTATTTGCTTGAGGAAAAACAATTGTGCAGTGCTTATCTGTGTAACATAGACTTCCTCCTTTTACCTTTGGACTGTTCTGTGCTTACTGTGCTTACCTAACATCATATGATAAGAGCCTGATTACTATCCATATTTGTGTGTGTGTATATATATTAGTCTTTGTTCTTCAAGCTTGGGTCCTCTACCAGAGGCCTGGGAGCTCGGGGGTCACTGCACCTAGTGCTCCGATTACGACTGGGACCACTGTTATCTTCACCTTCCATATCTTCTCTGAGACCCTGGTACTTCTCCAGCTTCTCATGTTCCTTCTTCCTGATGTTGCTGTCGTTCGGTTTCGCTACATCCATCACTATGGCCGTCTTCCTTTGCTTGTCTACCACTACTATGTCCAGTTGGTTAGCCACCACCATTTATGTCCGTCTGTACCTGGAAGTCCCACAGATGTTCCTGTACACTATGCCGCCCACTAGATTATGGCGTTCCATGTATGCCCTGCCTGCTAGCATCTTGCACCCTGCTGTTATGTGCTGGATTCTCTCTGGGGCATCTTTACACAGCCTGCACCTGGGGTCTTGCCTGGTGTGATAGACCCCAGCCTCTATGGATCTTGTGCTCAGAGCTTGTTCCTGTGCTGCCATGATCAGTGCCTCTGTGTTATCTTTCAGTCCAGCTTTGTCCAGTCACTGGTAGGATACACCCCATGTAATTTATTTTACATCAATTAAAAATCTACTTTAGTCATTTTAACTGAAGATGTCACGATTAGCATTAGTTATAATTTTTTTTTTAGCTAATTACTGTTTGGGAAATATGCTCCTTGCTACCAGATACAGTTAGCATGTTCATACAAACAACTGAATGTAATAATACCCTAATTTGATAACTGAATCTGTCTAATGAAATTTGCACACTTCTGATTTAGTTTTGTCAGGCTGTAGACAGTTGAAAGAGTTTCCAATTATTACTTCACATGTAGTTTAAACACAGTTTTATCCAACACTATGGCCATGAAGGTGATGCTGAAGGTGATAGAGATAAAAAGATATTAATAGTAAAAACAAACAAAAAAAAACAACTTAATCTTTCTGTCCATTTTAATAATAATAAAAAAACAATTACACGTGGGATACCTCTTATTTAGTTTTACAATATCTACAATTATATTGTAATACGTTGCTTTTGTTCACTTTAGTTTCATCGCATTTCTTATTTCTCATAATCCCAGAATCCCAAAGCTTTGCAAACTACATTGCGAAAAGAGGAATAGTTCTTCTTTAATGACCACTTACTCTCAGAGGACGACCACAAGTATTATCTACTAGAAGTGATAGTGGTGTGTATATCTGTACACGTACACGCCACTTTCATTTCTGATAAATCTGTGAGCAAGTGGAAAAACTATGCCTCAACATTGCGCTCTTAGTCACAGTTATCTTTCCGTCTCTGCTGTTTGAGATAAACTTTCAGGAAGTACTTTCAGGTACTGTGAACAATTCTGTCGATGCTCTCCTGGATGTCAGCCATCTTCTTCAACACTTGATTGACTTTGGTTTCATCAAACTCCAGACACACAAACTCTGAGTCCTGAGAAAGACAAAAGAACGGAGGTGTTAGAGGCCGGTGAACGGATTGAACATAACGGGTCAGCAACTAATGATATTTCCAAAAAGAATTTAAATATTATTTTCCAAAACAATGATTCAGTCTACTTCTTAATCAATAAATAATTACTGAAGGAAGCAATATAAGATTCCCTGCACATCATTCAGTGATTGCAGCTAAAAATGGAAAAACTTCCTAGTGTGAAGCTGAAGAAAAACAGGGGATTCTGCAGTGATGATGGGCATCCTATCATTAGGCCTTTTCTGGGATTCAAGACTTGAAAGACACCTTAGCAATTCATTTCACCAGTTACCAGTCTCCTCCACCTTCTTCCTCAGCCTTTGAGCTTTTATTAGCTACATTTAAATTGACTTGAATGGGGCAATAATACTGCTGAACAGTAGTTCAGTGGCATTGTGCACATTGAGAGTATGTGCTGCTCTGGTCTGCCGATCTGCTTTCTCTGACCTTAGGAACCTGCAGAAAAAAATACACCAAATTGAATAGACTCCTCGGTGTCAGCAGCTGCTCAGTGTTACAGCACATTAAGCCATCTTAAACTAGGTTTCATTCTGTATCCAAAATACATGAAAAACAGTCATGCAGGCTTTGGCATTTACACCATGGTTGACTGATCCACTTCCTGTCAGGTCATTATGGATTCTAAATCAGACAGCAAGTCATAGGAAATGACACCAGCATCAACTCTACACATTAATATCAGCTTTCTATGGTGCTAAAGCAATTATTTGACTGCAGTCTGTACGTCCATGAGGACATAGAGCATACCTAGTTTGGTTCCAAATGTGACAAGAACTAGAACTACAAGGGTACTTCATGATAAAACAGGAATAGTTCTTGCAGGTAGAAGAATCATAGCTGCACGTAAAAATGCAGCTGCATGTATATAATGCAGTATATACATGCAGTATATAATGTATATGTTGCAGAAACTCAGAGGACAAGAAATCCTGGTAGTCTGGACATTGCTCATTACACACACACACACACACACACACACACACAGACAGACACACACACACACGTTGCTATGGTCATGTGGGCTCATAGTAACGTAAATGTGATTTTCTATGACTTTTACTGACAAATGGATTTCTTCACAAAGCAACAACAGCTTAAATCAATCATAGGCAAAAAATCAAAGCCATAGACATGATCCAACTTTTAAATTCTTTACAGTCTCTTTATGTAGTGGTAGAAGTGCCTGTGGCAGTATAGATTTGGGGATTTTTTTCTATTATTACAATATTGAATTGTTTAAAAAGCAAATATCCAACAGTGATCCAAAATTTAAAGGAGAAGGCAACGCTCCTTCTCCTAAATCTGAATATACATTTGAATACACTACAAAAGTAAGCTAATATTACCAATTTTACAGAACTTTTTTTCAGCTCTAAAACTGTTCAGGGCACAGAGTAAATTTAAAGCTCTCATGGGACTGAGGCTCACTAAAGCTATCCAGTACGGCCACACTGAAACCTGCTCTTTCAGCAGTAGTTAATTAGACAGGATGACACCACCATGTGGTTAGTTCCATAATGGCCTCTCCGTTTCACCCCAAAGGTTACAGAACCAGTTATGGAATGGATATCAGTCAGATCATAAATGGGTACTTAGAGTTGATGTTGCATAACAGTAAATGACAAAGCTATTGCTGTCAAACTCTACTGGACAGAGTATAGTCACGTCCCACCCATATCGAAAGGGCAAAACAATTCATGACTCTCCTCTGGCTTTATGTTGTGTAAGTGCGCTGACATGTCCATTTGAACTGCTAGCAATAAACTCATAAATGTGTGGAGTGCTGCAGTAAAGAAGCGGTGCGGTGGTTAGTACAATACCCCACAACAAGAAGTTCCTGGGTTTGAATCCAGTCTGCAGTCTTTCTGTGTGGCGTCTGAGACTCAGTATGCCTATATTTATATCTCTAATGATTTCAGGCCACTAAAGGCATCTTAATAGTGTTTCAGTCCTTTGTAACATATTATAGCCCTCACTGTTTTCCCCTTGAGCTAATGTCATTTTCAAAATATGATCATTTGTGCTCCAGCTCTGCTTTGAGAAAATACTGTTAAACATCCACAAACTCAAATCCTGAAGCGTAATTAATTGGCTTATATAAAAGTTTTGGTTTTTCTAATGTGATTGTATGTCTTGATGCATGAAACCAGCCCACTAGGGATACATCTTTCACCATCTTACAATGCTGTGATTGCAGCCATTCTCCAACTCTCTGTGAATGATACTCATGGCCATTGATCAGTGGGCTTTGATCAGTGGTCATAAGAATTTGCACAATTACGATGAAGGAACTGACCTCCCAGCCCATTGTTCCTTCAGTGGGCTGGTTTCAGTCATTATGCAAATGCACTGTTTATAAGGTTGGGGAAACCTGCAGTCAGCTGAGACTGAAGAAGTCACTTGGATGAGTGACGAAACTAAAAACGCTACGTCCAGATGAACAGAATCAACTTTTGGAGATAATGGGATTGTACTATTAGAAAAGTCTTTTAGGATACTTTATAGTTTTAATTATGGTGGCACATTTATTTTTAATAAAAATGAAAACAGGCGAACGTAAATTAGCACCTCACTACATCCTTGGAAGCTAAGAATGATAGTTTGTGTCAAAGAAAAAAAGGAACTGGAACTATAGCTTACTTGTCCTGTTCTGCCGAGCTCGAGCTCCACCAGGGCGACTGGGCCGCTGTGAGCTGTTCCCCGTCTGCTGGCTGCAGCCTGGAGATCCACTCTCCAGGAAAGGCCCCTGAGGCTGGGCTCCCAGCGGCTATGAGCCACCAAACTTTCCTTAACTCGAACTCGTTGGCTCTTCCAGAAACGAGAGAGTGCAGCGGCCTGTTCAGCGCTCAAGCCACCACCACCTTGTTTCTTGGTCTTAGCTGTGAGGAAGGCCTCCAGCTGGGCATGGTCCATGTCTGCTGTGGCGATGGACTGAGAGATGCAGAAAAGAGGACGATGAAATTCAACACAAACCTGGAGCTCTAAAGTCTGTAGTACAGCAGTGTCGTGTGGTGACTTTTATGAAAAGGCAAGCAGTTTACTTTAATACTTATATAATACTACTAATATTAATAAATACTTTGCTTCATTTAAGACTTTTTAAGGACCAGTTTATTTTTATTATGACTTGATATAAAATTAGAACTTAAAGAGTGTGTACTTTCTTTTTACCTTTACTGTTTCCAAAACAAGAAGTATTTTCCCCATGACATTTAGTTGGAAGCCCCATGTAACCAAAGTAAGAATAAAGTAAGTTTGGGTGCATTTTAACTGGACAGTGTATTTGGTCTTTCTATACATTTAGACAGTCTGTACTTTTAACATTTGTATTTTCCCTGTTTGGCCAAATCTGCCCCGAAAAATACATTTCACAGGCACTTTATTTGTTTCCAAAAAAACAACAACAACAAAACCAACTCCTCCACAACAAAAACAACAATTATTTTGGGCATTGTAGGTACTGAGTAGGATATTCATGTTAGTGCTGCCCCCTATTGACAAAAGAGAAGAACCAGTGGAAAAATTACAAACCAGTAAATGGTTTGTCACCCTTACCTTAAAAATTACAAAAATAATAATACATTTTAAATGTTTTAAATTCTTTTAAATTTAAGACAGTCCAGCTATTTTATCTGAAAACAATGTGTTAAGCTGTTATTTAATGGAATATTTCTGCCTAGCATGGAGTAAAAACATTAAATGTATTTAAAGACACTAGTCAAACAAAAATTCATTAATAAAAACATAGAAGGAAAAGGAGGAAAAGAAAAAAGAAAGAGTGACATAATAACATTTAAAGTTATGAGTAATAAGTCTGTTTAAACAGTATTTTTATGAGATTTTTTGAGATATTTTATCACGGCTGTTACAGTGGCTTGCAAAAGTATTCGGCCCCCTTGAACTTTTGCACATTTTGTCACATTACAGCCACAAACATGAATCAATTTTATTGGAATTCCACGTGAAAGACCAACACAAAGTGGTGAACACGTGAGAAGTGGAATGAAAATCATACATGATTCCAAACATTTTTTACAAATAAATAACTGCAAAGTGGGGTGTGCGTAATTATTCAGCCCCCTGAGTCAATACTTTGTAGAACCACCTTTTGCTGCAATTACAGCTATCAGTCATGTTTGTGGCTGTAATGTGACAAAATGTGCAAAAGTTCAATATAAGTTCAAATACTTTTGCAAGCCACTGTATTTGTTCAGTCGGAATAAGACATTAGAGTTGCGATCAGAAGTTTACATATTCTCATCATGTCATCATGCAATGTTAATTTTGGATTTTGAATGACTTCTTTCAACTGGTCTTATTCCAGGATAGAATGATTTTGGCATACATCTTTAATTACTTATTTTTTCAAGAGAATTATGTGCACAAGTTAGAAAAACTCCAAAGGAAATTCAAATTCACACAGGGTCAAAAATATACATACAGGTTGAAATACATACATACACTCACTTAGATGCTTTAATAAGTATTGCTGGGGGTTCTGCACTTCCTATTGAAAAAACACAAGTTGTATCCAAGATGGCTGACTTCTAAATGGTCACCACCCATCTTGAGGAGTTTGCCCCCTCACATATACTAATGTGCCACAAACAGGACTTTAATATCACCAACCATTCCCATGTTATTACGGTGTTTCCATATAAATGGCCCACCCTGTATCTTTTTGACTCTGTGTGTATTAGAGAAAATCCTAATTAAATGTATCCTTTTACATCGACTTCTCATGTTTTTATATAGTCATTGAACAAATATGGTTCACAATCATTTCAACCTAGAAGAAAATAGTTCAAAGAAATCATTACAAGCCCAAAATTACCATGACCGTGATGAGAGTATGTGAAATTTTGACCACAACTGTATCAAATGTTATGTTTTTTAAAGTTACAAGAGTCTGCATCAGGGCATCAAGAGATCGACTAAATTTTTTTTTAGAAACATACCTACTATGTGTCAGCCTCTTGCCTGATTGTTGACACCAGAATTTCCTACAAAGATGAGTTGTGTAGCTTTATATGCACCAGGGCTGCTGTCTTTAGCATCATGTAGTTATGAAAGTGATGGGCTGATAGTTGTGTGGCTTTTCCTCACCAAGTGAAAATATCAACCCTGACCATTAATTGCATCATTCACAACATAGAACTTGTGGTCCAAGATGCTGTCAGATGTTAAGGAGCTGACATCCCCTACCCCCAACATAGGTTAGCCTTATGTTGCCTTGTACATAAAAGAATAATTTCCAATTTCTTCCTGGCAATGAGTCCAGCAACCCATTTGACTCAATCTTTGCTTCACTTGTACTGGAAGCAACCCAAGGCCAAAGTACTGAAATAGCATCCAAACTACAGAAAGCTGGATCAGCAGGTCCTGACTTTAAATGCTGGGAGTCCAAACATGGTGACACTCATCCATAAAAAGAAAGACAGTTCATTTGACAGACGTGTTCATGAAGACTTCTTCGTTCGGCCGAGAGAAACATTCGAACAATGTTCTGAGTTGCGTTTTAACAGATATTCTCACGTTTTTGTGCGTTTGTTTGCGTGTTGTGCATTTCTGGATGGGCACAAGCATGCACTATCACGCAGACACAACCCTTTCTCCTAAACTGAAGTGAATATTAGTGAAATGAAAGCTAGAGCAGAATTGCTTGGTCTCGACTGCCACTTCAGCATCAGGATCATCAGTAGCGCAGGGTGCCGTGTTGCGTTACCTTTAAAAGGCCTTTCATTTTGTCATGCAAAGCTGTGAACTCGTCTGGCGACATCTCGGGGTAGAGCTCGCTTTTCAGCAGCTCCTCCGTGATCTCGCTGTTGTTGTAATATACTTTCTGTGCGATTCCATTTAACAAGCTGCTCAGAGACTTCGTCGCGTCTACTTCCGCCATGTTTGCTCTTGTGGTCACATGAATTGCAGTACAACACGGCATTGTGGGACTTGTAGTTGCAGATTCCGACGGCAGCGCTCGACATGTATCGTTTCATCCAAGCCTCCTAAAGGGAACATCAGAAACTTTGCTAGACAAATTATGAAAAATCATTTTCAGTTACAAGGACGATTTATCAGATAAAATGTTAAAACGGGCAACATGCTGAGTTTTATCAGATGTTTTGACAGTGCGCATTAGTGTGGATTTGAAAAGATTTCTACATTTGTGTGTGCATAAGCACAAATAGGAGTATTATGAACATATGAGCCCATGTTCACTGAGAAGGGAAAAAGGTGAAACAGGCATGCTTATGTAATATATACCGAACTAAAGTTAAACTAGTAACTACAGACAATATGTCTAAAAGAAAGGAACAAAGATGGGAGAAGAATTTCAGAAAGCAACAAGGAGCTAGAAAGGGTGTCAGCAAAAGAAGGGACAAATCTACAGTTAGTTAGAAAAGAAGATAAGAGCTCTTTACAGAGAGACTGTCAAGAGAGGCCAAAAAAGAAGAAAAAAAAGAGAAAATATAGACATTTTTTAAATGGCCTGAAATATCCCCTGTTTTTTAAAATGTGTTATTTATTTAAATCTTTAATGCATTTTAAAAGCAATGCTGCATAATTATTAAATCAAGAGCATTTAGACATTGATTCAATTCATTTGAATCACATTGCAGTCTGACTATGTCCATCTAAAAAAAGAAATACAAAGTGAAACAGTAATGTCAGTACAAACTGTAGAGACTGAGGAGTAATATTTTGATAAAACAGCTTTAACAGAAAACATGTATACAATGGCTAAATGTTATATGCAATGCACTATTCTGTTCATTAAACACATAACTTTAAATGTCATGAGCAATAGTTCAGAGAATTTGGTTTCAGGATGTCCAGAAAGTTCTAGCTTGTGCAGTCCTTTATTTATCAAAGCAAGTCTAATGGTACCATAACACAGGAGTTTCCAAATAATTGACACAGAGACCAGAATGCATGCCAAGCCAAGCTTTAATCAGGAAGAGCAGAACATTAAAGTTTTGATAATGTTTAATCTTTGACCAAATGAAATAGTAGTCAAATCTCTTCAAAGTCCCTGTTTTGTGACTCCAATTCATGATTCAAGACAAAAGTTTCAAGTCGATTGCTCCTACCACAGATCTGTAAGAATGTTTCACAAAAGCTCATTAAATCATTAAAAGGTTGTAAAATTCGTGAAGTGGACATATTCTTTTAATTTCTAGTGTCATGTTTCTTTTTATTATTTTCAAATGTATTTTACTCTTTTTTAAAACCAACATTTTCTGGCAGCTCCTTGAAGGTTTAAACAGCAGGTGACGTGGGACATGATCATATTAACTCACTGACAAGTTCGAAAGCAAGTTATTTTGTTTATAAAGGCCAAAAAATAAGAGTTATGCTAGCATAAAAAACAACAACTAAATCTACGAAAAGGAAAAATAATGCAGTTTCTCAGAGGATCTTCCCAGCTTCACTGGGTTGCTTGTCAGAGTTTGAGGCTTTGACAGACCTGTTTTACCTTAACCATGCCATCCCCCATTTCCCTCTACGTCTACCTCCGCGTCTAAGCTTGCTGCCTTTTCTACGTCGGCCTCCTCGTCTAAGCTTGCTTCCTTTTCTACGTCTACCTCCTCGTCTAAGCTTGCTTCCTTTTTTACGTCTACCTCCTCGTCTAAGCTTGCTGCCTTTTCGACGTCTACCTCCTCGTCTAAGCTTGCTGCCTTTTCCACGTCTACCTCCTCGTCTAAGCTTGCTTCCTTTTCTACGTCTACCTCCTCGTCTAAGCTTGCTTCTTTTTTTACATCGACCTCCTCCTCTAAGCTTGCTGCCTCCCCTGCGTTTGAAGCTTCCTCTTTGATTTCCTTTGCACTTGCTCATTTGACCCTCTTTTCCCCTACCTGAGCCTGGAGATATCCCACTGCCTATGTCAGTGCCTATGTCAGTCCCTATACCAGTGCCTATACCCGTGCCTATGTCATTGCCTATGTCATTGAATAGACCAGTGTCAAGGCCTGGTTTAGGTGTTTCTACATCTGTACCTTGTTCTTGACTTGACAGGGCTGTGTTTGCAACACATGTGGGTGTAACATCTCCCCCCGAGGAGCATCTTGTGCACTGAAAAGCATCATCTGGAGGTGCATAACAACGATATATGTTGTTAAGCCCAAGTTTGGTAATCTCAAGATGCTTAAATGATTGAGTCAGCTGAGATGTGTCTGAAGCAGGAACATCAGCTACATTAGAAAAAACAAACGCATAACCGCTCCAGTTATGAGTGATATCACTAATGATCAAAGTGATACCTTTGTCATTTGAAATTGGAGAGTTTTCAGAGTAGATGACGAGAACGTTACCCTCACTACTTTTTATGAATGGTTGTATGTTATGAAGAACATGTGATAGTGCCTGTGACTGTGTTGCTGCCACCACCCTGGTGCCTTTGTACACTTGGTCCTGTGAAATGGCTCCTCTCACTCTGTCTGCTGGGTCATTCTGAAGGACGTCTTGGAGACTGCTTGGATCTTGATTCTGTGGGATGTTCAAAGCCACGCTGAAGGAATCACCTAGTTCATACCTGCCAAAAATATAATATAATAAGTATAAACTGCACACTAAATTCGGACTACCAGTGATGATCTGGGCTTTGTCAGTGAGTTGTAAAAGTATATTTTGCATTGAGTGTCTTGAGTGTACCAGGGAACAAGAAAAAAAGAGCCATAAATGCCTCACACAGATGATTAAAATGTATTTTATGGGACACTAATGGGACACTAGACATAACAAGCAATCCTCTGCATCAAATTCTTTTTTTCTCTTTTTTTAAAAGTTCCATATTAAAAAACAAGTTCATTTTATGGTACATTTTATTCTAATGAATAACAAAAGACCCTGAGCAACCTCGGAGTCCAATTATTGATCTACTATATATAACCTGAGGCATAGCTGGACTGGCCATCGGCCGATGGTGATTTTTAGTTTTCTTTACGGTGTCAGCTGCCTCTTCTTCTCTCGTTCTCTCCCCTCCCTCTCCTGTTGCTACTTCAATCATGAAACTGATCAATGATCAGCTGATCTGTATTTCAGGTGCAAGTCCCGTCTCTCTTGTTTGTTTATCGCCCACTTTGCGCCAGAAAGAGGAAACCAGCGGATGTCGTGCTAAACAACAGCAGCACGTTTAAGCTTGATCAGCTGTTGTTAGAATTTATTTAATATTAATTTCTAGTATCAGCTGATGTTTGCTGGAGCCACAGCTGTAAAGCTGCTGGTCATGATGTTGGTTTAGATATGTGGTGAGAGGGAAACATGAAGATGAAACCAGGAGATGTCCTTACTGAATCATCAGAGCTGAACAGGTGATGGAGAAACAGGTTTACCTTTTAGGTCACATGAATGAGTTGAAGGGAAGTTATCAACTGTTTCTGAGAGACAAATAACACCAGGATCCTTTTTTATGTAGCTGACAGCTGGTAACTGTGCAGTGGCGGATCTAGCAAAGTTTTGCCAGGGGGGCCAGGTAGGGCATTAACAGGGAGAGGGGGCCACAAAGAAATACTTTTCTTTCTTATTCTCATTTAAAATGTCTCACTTTTAATAAATAATTGTCTGAATCTTAAAACCAAAGTTTTTATCTGATATAAAATGTATAGAAATCATACATATACCAACAAGACAGCGTACATCACTGTTACAACGGCGTTTGTTTTCATTCAAAGGCTTCATGGCTTTTCCTATAATACCTGGTGGGCTGGTCTCTAAATGCCCGGGACGATTTTTTGTCTCAGTCCAGCCCTGGCCTCAGGTCAATCAGGTCTCACACTCACAATCCGAGACTCATAAACAGCTTCTTCCAAAGGATCATTCGTACCGTTAACAATCCACCCAGCTCACCAGTCTGAGTAACCCTCATCACTCAGGCCACTCACATGGACTTTATTCAGACCAAATCTTACTTTGCACTACTTACAAGCACTTTGCAATTATTTTATTCTCCAAAGTTATTTTTGTTTATATGTCTCTTGTTTGCTATTTATTCCTGCTGTCTAATAATTAGATGTTATTCCTGCACACTTGACATGGAGCACCCATAATTTTGTTGTACGTGTACATTGTATTCTATATATACTATTACTATAGATTTTCATTAATAATTACTTACTAGTATCACTATTAATAATAATAATAGTGATATCATTATTAAACTAAAACATACTATTGCAAATTAATAAATAATAATAATAATAATAATACTACTAATAATAATAATAATCTTTTATTAGGATTTAAAGCTCATTATAATCACTTTATACCAGCGGTCCCCAACCTTTTTTGCGCCATCGACCGGTTTATGCCCGACAATATTTTCACGGACCGGCCTTTAAGGTGTCACAGAAATATACAACAAAATAAATCTAGTACCGCTACTGAAAAATAGAAGAGTTATTCATAACACGCGTGAAAAGATTCAGGAAAACTGAGTTAACGATAACAAAATAACGCTGAAAACCGATAAAAACCCTGAAAACTATACATTTCACACCTGAGCCTCAACTCTCGCGGCCCGGTACCAAACGACTCACGGACCGGTACCGGTCTGAGGCCCGGGGGTTGGGGACCGCTGCTTTAAACAACAGAAAAACCGCACTGTAAAATAAAGTCACATACTTTGTATTACAACTATACATGAAATAAAAGCTGAAGTCATAGAGAGATGTCTTGCCTTCAGGTGACTCAACAGATCGATAATAGCACTAGCAGATTAGAAGAGCAGTGATTAGATATAATATCACACATAAAAACCTTTTGTCAACTCACTTGTTCTTGACGGCTGCTACAATGTCCGTGAGCCAGTCCTGGTTTACAGCGGCCAAAATGTTTGGAGGAGACAGGAAGAAGGCTGGCACCATCACCAGCCAGCACAGGCCAGCCATCTAATCAGATCAGATTTAACAACACAGTGGTTTTCACAAACAAAACTGTTGTGTCTTAACCAATAAACTATGACAATCATAACAATTAAACCAAGTGAATGTTTTAAGGAAACAACACAAACATTTAACATGATATCGAGATGCCTCACTTACCTTCACATGTGTTGCCAGCTACTTCTGGTTATAACCCCCTGTTGAAATAACACAAATAGACCTTTTTATGTAGATCAATAGTTAGTTTATAAATTAATTCATCAGTTTACAGAACAATCAGTTTGCAATACTTGACAAACAGTTTTTTATGCAGAAATGCAAAGCATACAAGCTTTCAGCTTTTCATTGATGGTGTTTATCGCATTTTTATTCCGGTTTTGCACTTTCTTTGAAATTTTGTTTCATAAAAATATTAATCAAGGAAATTACCAACAGGTGACAAAAACAGAGAATGACAAAAAGTAGTTGAACAGCTTGATTTTTACCAGCAAAAATTTTAAAAATCTAAGAGCAAACAACTTTATTGCTTTACCTTTCTTGGAAAAAGAGACGATGCACACACCTCCTGGTTAATTTCAAGTGTGTAAAAGGGAGATGCTAAAAACATAGACACAGTACCGGGGAAGTTTTGGTTTTTTATAGAGAACAAAGTGACCACCCCCTGGTAGGCACACCATAACCATATTTGAACATGTCTGTAGAAAACTATGAAATCAGTATGTGATAATAGAAAAAAACTGCTTTTTTATTTGTCATCTTCATTTTGGAGGAGAAAAAAATAACAGAAAGAGAGAAATTCAACTAAAGAGGAAGAAAACATTTAGGTTTTTGGCCACATCATGACTAAGATGTTTTTGCAGAGATGCAGAGAACAATGCACAGAAAACAGAGATAAAGATAATAGCTAAACTAAAAGCTGGAAAAGAAGCTATGGACATGCGAGGTGTTATTGCAGTTACAGTGCATCATTTTTTGAAGAAATGTTAATTTTGTTTTCTCTGTTTGCTGCTGGAATCATATTTATATATTTTCACTGTAAGGACTCATCACTAGGATGAGTGATGAATTCAATTCAATTCAATTCAATTTTATTTATATAGCGCCAAATCACAACAAAAGTCGCCTCAAGGCGCTTCATAGATACAGAGAAAAACCCAACAATCATATGACCCCCTATGAGCAAGCACTCTGGCGACAGTGGGAAGGAAAAACTCCCTTTTAACAGGAAGAAACCTCCGGCAGAACCAGGCTCAGGGAGGGGCGGGGCCATCTGCTGCGACCGGTTGGGGTGAGAGAAGGAAGACAGGATAAAGACATGCTGTGGAAGAGAGACAGAGATTAGTAACAGATATGATTCAATACAGAGAGGTCTATTAATACATAGTGAGCGAGAAAGGTGACTGGAAAGGAAAAACTCAATGCATCATGGGAATCCCCGGCAGCCTACGTCTATAGCAGCATAACTAGGGGAGGATTCAGGGTCACCTGGTCCAGCCCTAACTATATGCTTTAGCAAAAAGGAAAGTTTTAAGCCTAATCTTAAAAGTAGAGATAGTGTCTGTCTCCTGAATCCAAACTGGAAGCTGGTTCCACAGAAGAGGGGCCTGAAAACTGAAGGCTCTGCCTCCCATTCTACTTTTAAATACTCTAGGAACAACAAGTAGGCCTGCAGAGCGAGAGCGAAGTGCTCTAATAGGGTGATATGGTACTACAAGGTCATTAAGATAAGATGGGGCCTGATTATTTAAGACCTTGTATGTGAGGAGCAGGATTTTGAATTCAATTCTGGATTTAACAGGAAATGTTTCTCCCACTAAAAATGTTTTGTCCACATGAACAGAATCAGCTTTTTAGGATTTCACAGATTACTTTAAATTTCTAAAGTAATTTGCAGACATTTTTAAACAATTTAAGTTTAGGAAGAGAAAATGTTTTGCTTTGGGAGTTCAAACAGAAAACAATTGAACAGAAATGATGACAGCATAACAGATATAAATTAAGAAATCCTTCTCTATCTCTTGTGCATACTACGACCTGTTTGCATCATTGCTCTCAAAACACTTATTAGACTTCTTGGTCATAATATGCCATAAAAGCAGAATATACTGATTAACACAAGGATAAGACCTACAATAAATAACATGCAATAACCCACAGTGACTCATTTTCATAACTCTGTGTCTCTGCATTGCCTCAGTTGTTTCTGAAACCTTGTGTCTCCTCTGTTTTAGTAAAAGCAGCTATTGTTCATGGTTTTTTTCTGTCACGTTTTGCTCATGATGGGAGCAACAAAAAGAATTCAGTGCAGGATTATAAGTGAGTCTTATCAAACAGCATGTTTCTGCTTTTCATTACGTGAGAGGAAACAAAATAAATATAGGCTTATGGTGTTGATGCTGAGCTGTAGCACATGAAGAGCATCCTCACTTAGTTCTTCCTGTTCTCCAGATGGCTCAGCCTCTGTGTGCGGTGATGGTGATGGTGTCCTAGGTTGACCTATTTGCTCTGTAAGCAAACTGGTAGGGGTCGAGGGAGGGGGATAGACAGTTTCTGGTGTGCTGCGACACTTTCCGCTCAAAACACTTCATGACTTCAGACGTGAGGGCTATAGTTCTGTAGATTACTGAAAAGACATGAACAGGAAACAGATGGATGAAGAAATTAGACAAAACTTAAGTAGATATGGAAAATATTGACAGTGTTTTACATGTGTATGTGTTATGTTTGCCTACTGGTGGTGGTCAGAGGGCCCGGTGGCGCCAGTGTCCGGCAGCCTCGCCTCTGTCAGTGCGCCCGAGGGCAGCTGTGGCTACAATGTAGCTTGCCATCACCAGTGTGTGAATGTGTGTGTGAATGGGTGAATGACTGAATGTAGTGTAAAGCGCTTTGGGGTCCTTAGGGACTGAGTAAAGCGCTATACAAATGTAGGCCATTTACCATATATGGGGAAATAAACTATTGCTGTATGACCCAGCATGAGCTGGGTGAGCTGTGGCTTGGTGTCATTTGGAGATGAAGATAAGATAAAGACTTCTGCTTGATGGGTGACTAGTTCCTCTTTTAATTTTGCCTCTTCATGGCTTCATGAGAAAAAGACAAACAAAGATGTAGTCTGGGGCACAGGTTATATGCACATGGTTTATGGTACTGAAAGCATCTAAACCAAACTTCACTCCTTACCTCAACATTTTCTGGTGATAAACTTGATGTTGTGAACTTGTTGTTGTGAACACATGAAGACTGAGTCTGGGGGGGGGGGGGGGTATTTACTAATGACAGGATCCAGAATTGTAGATGGCAAATTGCTGGCTGTCACATTTCAAAGGGCTAGGTCACGTGTAGTACTCCAGGTAAGTAAAGGGAGTGTGCTTAGCATGAACAACCACTATAAATACTTTTTGCAGTCTGGCAGAGAATGGATGAATGAGCAATGAGAATAAAGGTATGTTGATGAAACATTTCTACCAGTGAGATATTGAGCTGTAACTGTCAGAAGCCATTGCTTTCTTATACCAGCACATAGTATTATGATGTTTTTTTCATATTGTTCTGGCTATGATCCTATCGTTAAGCAATGACGTGACGAATCCTACTTCCGGGCCTAAAGTAGTCTGCGTTTAATATGGCTTTTGTGTTGTTAACATGTTTAATGTTTTGTATTTTATTCTATTTAATCTCAAAAAGCTCCTAAAACAGTCACTGATCACTGTTGACCTCCCTCGGCTTTTATTACCGCTAATCATTTATTTAAGCTCAGTTTTTAAAACCACAGGATGTAACTACAGCCCAGCCCATGCAGCAGTATATGAATGACTAACCTCGTATTGTGGAGGGATTATCTCAGATGTTCTCCTGGCTGAAGTTTGGTCCTTTTACAGCATCCTGCCATGCGATTACATTTGTTCCTGACCACCGAGAACACTCACGTTAACTTTTATCGAATGGAAAAAAAGTTAGCTTGTTTATATTATGCTAACATAGCTGTGTCGCTAGCGGTCACGTAGCACATCGTTATATACCAGCTAGCCAAACTTCAGTAACCCTACAAACGTCACTGCTGTTTAGTTTTCTGTCTTCATTTATGTTGGAAGTGATAACAGAGCTGTACATTTTAATTTGTTTCCAAAACCCCACAGTCAGGATATGCTATATTGTATTTAGATAGAAGCTAGCGAGCTAACTTCCTGCTAACATCTAACTCCGTTTAATGTCATAAATGTCCGTTTTCATGGACGCCTGGATGTTAAACTCAATTGTTACACCTGGTAGAGCAGAACGCTGATCATTTTATTACAGATGAAAGACTTTAGACAGTTTTTCAACTCTCAGTAATGCCATAGTGATCGTTTGATATATGGACCTGCAGCGGAGTTTAGGCCCAGACACGGCTAGTGACGTCAGACTTAACAACCGGATTAGGCACAATGTATCTTTAGTGTCAGTGTGCTGATGTACCAGCCATGGCAATATGTGGGCGTTTCCCCCCACGAGGGACAATGGACCACCTAATGATCCTCTACCTAATCACATGAGCCAAGGTGTGAAAACGGGTGTAGGTCACAATCAGCCAAGGTTTTGGGTGAGCTCATTGTGAAACCTGGCCCCATCCTATCATGTGATTCCCTGAGGTCAGATGGCCCAGGATGTGAATGGGCGTTAAGGCATCTGGGAAGGGATCTCAAAACTGGATTTATTTAATTTGTCACTCAAATCAAACAATATCTTCCACGTAAATGGGGCACACCATCAATTTAGGAGACACTGCACAAAGTGAAGCCCCTAGCCAACATGACCAACATGCCTACTCAAATAGACAGGAAATTAAGGCCTACAGTGAAGATCTTGGAGTGATTGTAAATTGGTTGGAAGGATTTTGCATGACATAATTATATATTTTCCACTTTTCATGTGTTTTTTTGGAATACTAATAGATGCACAAGATGGGATGATGTTTGGCATGAAATGGCAATTGAATTGGACTGCAAAAATAAGTCAAGCCAACATGGCTTATGGATGTCAAGCAAACACGCTTGTCCTGATCTCAATCCTGTCAGAGTCTCCTGCATGAGGTGGGAGATGTTGTCCAACAGGGATGAGAGCTTAGTCACCATTCTCCTGTCACTCACCACCTCCAGTGGGTCCAGAGGACATCCTAGAACAGAGCTGGCCCTCCAGATCAGTCTGTTCGGTCTCTTTCTGTCCCCAGCAGAAATGCTGCTGCCCCAGCAAACCACACCGTAAAAGTTTTGCTGACAGCTGACGTGTGACCTGACAAAGAATAAACTCTGTGTACTAACAGATTATTGAGCACAAAAGTTTACCTTTGAATTGTTGATGCTTTTTAAATAGACATCTGCAATGGTTTCCATTCATGGTTCAGTCTGAATCGTGGTCAGCTGCAGGAAACTAAACAAGCATGTTGAGCTATTATCACGAGTCTTTAAGCTGCTGCCTTAGCATATAAGCAACATATGTTGATGCTTTGTAATATTATTTTCAAAATATGGAAGCTGTACAGAGTAATACACCTGTAAATTTGTGAATACCTCATTAAGAATAATTCAGACTGCTTTTTAACCTATAATATAAACAGAAATATATTTGTTGGTGCTGAAAATTCATTAGTGGAAAAACTAACATTTCAACTTAATTTGATTTGTATTTAGACTCTTTTTATCCAATTGGTCTTTTGAGTTAGCTTTGGTGATTACTTCCTCCAAACCATCAACATGTCATTTAGACCTACAGGACTGTTCAAGCCTTCAAGCTGGCAGTAATCAACCACTTTCTCAAAAATTCCTGAAAGAGTAGTTGTAAAACGGTTAACTCATCATCTACAGAAGAATGGTTGATTAGAAGACTTTCAGTAAGGCTTCAGAACTCATCAGAGTAAAGAAATGGTGTCAGCGAAGGTCACAAATGATCTTTTTTTAGATCTTCTTACCCACCTTGGATATAATATCTAATATAATTTGGAAAATTAACATGAATTCTTTGACTTGAGTATCATTATCATAGCCACACTTTACTGTGTTGTCACAGCATAACTATTGTAGGCTGACTAATGATGTTAAGAGTGCTAAATCTGAGTAGCTGTTAGTGAGATGCACATTCATTTGTTGTAAGGAGATACATCATCAAGATTCTTGTAGAGTTGAACTGATACATACTGATACTAATATATGAAAGCGCTTCATTTATTTGAAGCACTTTCACTGCAGCTGTTGAAACTGCAGTGAAACACATCAACATGTTGGTTACACGTGACATGAGCCGTTTCAAGCACGCTTCAGCGCAGCGTTTCAAAACTACTGCGCTTCGTAAGCCCGTCAGCATCGAGTGTTCTACAGTTCTTAAATGTCATCATCATCACTCTGAAAACGCCAGCATGGTGTGAAGATAACAAAGCTCACTGCTCCAAAGAAACACTGCTGCTGCTGAGGCCCAATTCACTACTGTAGACTGTAGTCACATCTTAAGCATATTCTTGCTTCCAGTCTGTGTCTCCCTAACTCCTCCATATTTGCCACACAGAGCACTACATTTACTGCTCATATAATACAAATGACTTCTTCGTTAGATGCGCGCCTGTTGTAGCACAATTCATAGATTTCCTCCAACACAATGTCCGGCCCACTGTGCAGCTCAGCCAATGAGAGCCGAGGGCCTGCGCAGTGATATTAGCATACAGCCTGTATAAAGGGAGCTGCTCTCTGTCACACAACTCATTCGTTGCTGCAGAGTACTGAAGGAACAAAATGCCTGAACCCGCAAAGTCCGCGCCCAAGAAGGGCTCTAAGAAAGCCGTGACCAAGACCGCTGGCAAGGGCGGCAAGAAGAAGAGAAAGACCAGGAAGGAGAGCTACGCCATCTACGTGTACAAGGTGCTGAAGCAGGTCCACCCCGACACCGGGATCTCGTCCAAGGCCATGAGCATCATGAACTCGTTTGTCAACGACATCTTCGAGCGCATCGCTGCCGAGGCCTCTCGCCTGGCCCACTACAACAAACGCTCCACCATCACGTCCAGGGAGATCCAGACCGCAGTGCGCCTGCTGCTCCCCGGTGAGCTGGCCAAGCACGCCGTGTCTGAGGGCACCAAGGCCGTCACCAAGTACACCAGCTCCAAGTAAACTGATCCTGCTGTCAGTCAACCCAACGGCTCTTTTCAGAGCCACACACTTTGTCCTGAAGAGCATACGATCTTCCTTCAAACGTGCAGTTACTATGTTACCAACTACAGCAATCGCGGAAATGCTTCTTTGTCACAAGGTGCTACTGATCCGCTACATTGACTCAGGAAATGTCTTCTCGTGTGTGTTTATTGTGGAACGACGACAAAGTAACTACAAATACAACATTAATGCCACTTTACATTTGACAGTCTTTACGTGCATTTCAATGGCTCCCCTGTGGGCGGCGTCTCCGCTGCATTTCCTGCAGGACTGAGAGGAGAGCCACCTCTGTCCCAAAGCCACTCTGCTTTTTAACTCAGCCCTTAACGTCATTTCCCACACCTGTAAACATAAACTACTCTACGCTCTTTTAGTACTGCCGACACTTTATTCACTTTTAGTCACTGACTTATTTATTCACCTATTCAGTCACTTTCATTTTAAAACTGTATATACTGTGTCATCTCATTCTTATTGCCTGTTTATGCCCTGTCCTTGTCTTCAACGTCATGCTGCTCCATTGTCTCTTCATTGCCCCTTGGGGATAAGGGGTTATTTTTTTTTTTAATATATATATTCTGATTTCCAAATATATTCAATACAAAGCAAATTCAAAAAAAAAAAAAAATTGAAAACAGTACTTTTTCCACAAACCTGAACACAAATGTTGCTCTGGCCAGTTAACTCATTTTGACAGTTTCTTTACTTTGTGTAAAATGGAAGTTTTTTGTTTTTTTTCCTTTTTTTTCTTCTGATATCCAAAGTTACTTTTGTCATTTCACAAAAATTTTGCACAGCAGAATCCAAAGAAGCAGTAAACTTAAACTTTAGTATCAATTTGTCTGTATTGTTCTGATCTGGGGTTGCACCGTTTTTCTTATGTTGTACATTTGCACTTTATGTGGTCCTGTGTTAATTGTCCTATGTAGCACCACAGTCTTGGAAGAACACTGTACTGTACCACTGCACATGGTTGAAATGACAATAAAGCTACTTGACTTGATGATGTGCACGTTAACACTATAATTACACAACTAGACTAACAACTATGATAAAGGCGTGGTTTGTTTGGACTATTACAGGGCAAACATTAGCTACCCTAGATCCCCAAATGGATACTAGGAAAGGTATGAATTACTACCATTAATATAATTTTTTATATTAAGTTATTAATTTTTCTTATTTATTATTATAAGAAAAGGAGTCCAATGTGTTTTCTCTTCCCCCACTTGTGGTACCCCTGGATGGAAGGCATCTTTACCATTTGCCTATACTGCCTATCCCACAGGCAGGCTCTGCTGTGTCCTACCATCCAGCTTTCCTAGCCATGCTCAAAGAGGAATTTCCGTCAAAGCTATCTTCAATATAATTCATCATTTGTTGGCTCCGTAGCCACCTTTCTATATGCCTTTAGATAGTACAACTATTGTAGCAAGTGCTGTGAATAAGATATATCTATCTGCTTGGTAACTGTAGCTGGAAGGAAACAGACTGATGCAGACTAAGAGATCAGGGCCAAAGTGTGGAAGCGAGCTGTCGTAAGGTGACTAACTAATGGTGATTTCTCATATACAACAACGTGAGTGAAACTCGAGGCCGCTGTGCTTTGGTTAGAAGTGAGCAGCTCTCTCACAAGTCTCGCTGCTCCGTGGGCCTCCAGCTGCATCGGTGTGTTTGCTGGGAGTTCGCGGCGTCACTTTGTCCCACAGCTGCGCTCACCAGATGCTGCTTTTAACTCGGAGTGCGTGAACGAACATGTGTCTGAGCTGGAAAAGGGCTTTTCACGGAGCTCTGCTGCGGCTCCTTTGTTTTAGGAAAGAAAAGAGCGCAAAAAGCCGCCGAGCAGCGCTGAGCTCCGCACTGAGTCGCTGAGCTTTGGAGGCTCCACAAAGCAAGAGCAGAGAGCACCAGAGCCCGACACGAGGCCTGCCCGAGGAGACACGAGTCCGCTGTGGACTGCTCCACTGTCGGCCTGCAGTGCTGCTCACACACTCACTTTGAGCTCTTTGATCCCGAGACACGAAACACAAACTGAAGCATTGCGTGGCGCACGCGAGAGCGGCGCGCGCTACATTCACTCTCCACGGTTCTCATGGTGCGTTTAAGTGCAGCTTGACGCTTCCGAGTTGCCATCACTGCACCGTGACTCTCGATCACAAGCGAAAGGGAAAAATGTCAGAGGAAGCACCCGCACCTGCTGCTGCCGCCGCCCCGGCCAAGGCGGCCAAGAAGAAGACGGCGGCTTCCAAGCCGAAGAAGGTGGGCCCCAGCGTGGGCGAGTTGATCGTGAAAGCCGTGGCCGCTTCCAAGGAGCGCAGCGGCGTGTCCACAGCCGCTCTCAAGAAGGCTCTGGCTGCCGGAGGCTACGATGTGGACAAGAACAAGGCCCGCGTCAAGACCGCCATCAAGAGCCTGGTGGCCAAGGGCACTCTGGTGCAGACCAAGGGCACCGGGGCCTCCGGATCCTTCAAGATGAACAAGAAGCCTACCGACAGCAAAGCCAAGAAGCCCGCAAAGAAAGCCGCTCCCAAAGCCAAGAAGCCCGCCGCTGCCAAAGCCAAGAAGCCGGCAGCAGCCGCTAAGAAGTCCCCCAAGAAGGCAGCCAAGAAGCCCGCAGCCGCTAAGAAGTCCCCCAAGAAGGCAAAGAAGCCCGCTGCGGCGGCCAAGAAGCCCACCAAGAGCCCCAAGAAGGCACCAGCCAAGAGCCCCAAGAAGGTCACCAAGAAGCCCGCCGCAGCCAAGAAAGCCCCCGCTAAGAAGGTCGCCAAGCCCAAAGTCAAGAAGGCGGCCACAGCAGCCAAGAAGAAGTGAGCTGCCAACACTCTCTCCTCGCACTCAACAACGGCTCTTCTCAGAGCCACCACAGCAACACGCCAGAGCTCCTTCCTCACAATCACGCAACACTTATTATTATTATTATTATTATTATTATTATTATTATTATTCACAATAATACCATTATTGTTAAAGCAACGTAAGATACTTTTTGGTGTTTTTTTTTTTTTTTTTCTCATAACACTTGCAGCTTGTATTACTATCATGGCTCACATTTCACAATCACAAAGAGTGTTATTGCCAAACGGGGGGGGGGGGGGGGTTATGACATTAGCAAATTGCTGCGATACTTGGTGCAAAACATACTGTAAGACAACCCTTAAAAATTAAAAGCGCTCAGGAGTTGTGTGTGTGTGTGTGTGTGTGTGTGTGTACGTGTGTACGTGTGTACGTGTGTGTACGTGTGCGCAGGTGATGATCAGCGCAACAATGCAACGGATGCAGAGAACACAGTATAGGGTCACGTGTTTGTGATGGCAACAGTCACATGTACACGAGTGCTGTGTCTTCACAAATCTACAACTATGTTTACAGTCATACCTTCATAGTCAATACATCACATCACTTCTTATCTCTTACTATGAAGCATTATAATACAAGAAACCTTTAAAAGTCATCACCTACACTTTTTTAAATAAACAACAAATATGACTGGAAATAAATTAATAGATGCATGTTATCATCTACGTATGGAATATTTTTCTCTTCTATTTTTATTTCTAATCTGCTGTTTTAGTGGAAACACACTGTATATTTTAAGAATACCGAGACAATATAATCAAATTAAATGCTCCACTCTACAACCCGACCGGACTAAATCTAGGCCAGTTGAACTGATATTAGGTGATTTCAAGCACACACTTTACTCCAAGCTGAACCCATGCAGCTATTTACTGTTGCATGTATTTATTTCATGACTAATGTCATGACCATTTTGATTACTGTACATTTCAACAAATGGGCTTCCTTGGCGTTAAGGATGCGGGGGAATTCCCATTATTTCAAAATATAGATACAAAAACCTAAGCCTAGACGGAAGTGACTTTCCAAAATTTCCCAAATTCAGCAGCAGCGCTGAACACGTCGCAAAGGGCTCCACATTTTCCTCCCTCTGCACCTGGATAGTTCCTGCAGCACCAGAGTACGTCCACCACACGTCCCCCTCCTCTGTGTTATGGCTTTTGTGTTTGACAAAGTTTGTGGTCTTGCCTCATGTGTCATAAACAATGTTCCCTCTATGCTGCGCGCGTGCGTAATTGCGCACTGCTGGCACGGTCTCTGCGCACAGAAAATCTGCGTTGCGCACAAAAAAAATCTAACCTGAATTGAAATTAAAATTAAAACTTTAACAATTCTGTTTTGCAGTGTTAGTCAGTAAGTGACTGGCTGCTCCCGTATGGGATTAGAATGATGCCACCTTGTCCCATAGTCCAGCCAATAATGCGATTCACATTCGTATATACGCAGCTTAATCAACGTCGATGACAGGCTATGACAGCGTCCTCATGTGCTGACACCGGTGTTTTAGCAAGCAAAGCGGCGAGGCTGACGTTAATGACAACGTGTACAACCATTGGAGATGTGAGCAGGACAGACAGAAAAAGTGTGGACTTTATACCAGTTTTTAAATTGTGTTGATCGGCCAAGTAAAACCAGAGTTATGATAAAAATATCTGCAATGTTTGGTTTTCTTCCTGAATACTATCGTTGTTTATATTTACTGCAGGAAGAAACGGTCAAAACGGCATTTTATAAGGAAAACGCCCGAAAGCCTGTGAGCAAAAACAACACCAAAAAAACTCCACCCTTTCCTATTGGTCGAAAAATGTACCATGTCAACCAATCAAAAAATGATATGGCAACAGTTGTTTAGGAAGGGGAAAAGTTTTAGGAATGTTTTGAGATGTGAGAGATTTGCGACGTTTAGCGCAAATCTTGTGTAGTTAGTGTGTAGTGTAGTCAATAGTTTTGTTGTGTGTGTCAGAACAATGAGGCGACTGCTGAATGTTACAGGTGTTACAGCAGTGATACATCTCCTGTTGTCAGGCCTGCAGGTATCAGGCTGTTGTTCTCCTTTATCTCATAGTGGACAGAAACTATTTTTTGGAGTGAAACAAATAATTTGTGTGGCATCAGATTTGATGCAGAACAGCTGATTGTTCTGAAAATAGTTTGAAATGTTTATTTAAAAAAACGCCTTGGCTGCATTTTTAGGTAAACAGCTGCAAAAAACGTTGTTTGTAAAACTCAATTATTTTTTTGAAGAACTATATAATTAATTGCCAAACATTGGTCATTATATGCTGTATTTTGCAGACAGAGTTACAGACTCTCTCCCAGACCACAGACTCATCATACAAGTTAGAGCCTTATATTAAAAAAAAAAAATTGTGTTTTCAAAGTTGGAGTTCAAGTTATTTTTACTTCCAATAGTGTTAACACACTACAAAGGTCATGAACAAGATTTTTTTTATTTTCATTGTAAGTGGGGCTAAAGCAGTTAAAAGTAGTCTAACATAAATGTAAATGCTGTAATTTGATTATTTTAATAAACCATGTAACTTGGATGGATTCGATGCCCGCGTGACCACAGTGCACACGTCTGCTGTTGCTCACAGTGGTCCAAGTGTCCGCTCAGGCACATGAAAAATTAGAGGGAACATTGGTCATGAACCGCGTCGTGTCTGTTTACACGAGCTTAGGATCTGCTTTTAATGTCAACCATGATGCATTTCTACGGCCGTAGTTAGCATATCAGTAATGAGTAGCTCCGAATTGTTAAGAGCGTAAAAACGTGATGTAGTCAGTTGTGTTGAACCTGATCTTTTGACTTGAGCAAGTTTGTTAGAATAAAGTGACAGATTTCTGATAGATACAAGCTAACGGAGGTGAAAAAGGCACGGACATCGATCACGCTGCGAGAGAGACTGCAAGTGGTTTTGATCCAAGACGAGGTGTTGCTGAAAAGAAATATACTTCCTGGGATAATTTTGTAAGATTAATAAGAGTTAAGTAACTAAAAGCTAATACACTAGTGATGTGCGGATCGATCCTGAAATATCGATTCCTCCGATACCAGTCATTTATGTTCTAGAATCGATTCTCACATTAAAATATCGATATTTTAGTAATTTAGAGTAAATTTGTAGTTTATCATTAACAGGAACACAGTGGAAAGAAACTATAACATTCGGATTGTCTACATTCAAAGGAACTACTTCCTCTTCCGCCTTTCATAGTCATGTGCGAAATACGGCTGTATAAATGTCTCGCAGCCCCTTGGCGCGCGCACTCACAACAATGGCTGAGCGTAATTGTGCGGACGTATTTTACCTCCGCAAACAGCTGAGTCATGGTTTGCGATACATGTGGCAAAAAAGTGCTCCAAGAGTGAGGTGTTGTGGCCATACTTTCCCAACCTTGAGACCGCAGAATTAGGGAGACATTCAAAAGGGCGGTTGGGGGGGGGTGATAAATACATTTTACAGGGTTTATTTATCGGATAAAATACGTTAAATATCACCGTTATTATTGGCCGGCCCGGAAACAGCGGGGGTGTCCAAATTCAGAGGCTGCTTCCACCTGAGGACCCGGCCTTCGCGGTCTAAAGAAAGCCGGGTAGTACGTCACGAGCTCCCTCGGTGGAGGGTTATATATCTAAAATATAACCGGGTGCTGGCGTAAACTCTCGACCGTCTCACACTTTCTTTAATTAGTTTTCTGTTTGACGTTTATTCAGCTGTGTGAAAACCCCGGAGGAACCCTCCTGAGGGATTAATAAAGTTAAATTTAATTTAATCTAATCTAATAAAATTAATCTCAGCCAAACCGCTTTACTCACGAACAAATAAAACACTGAAAAAGCCAAACAATAACATTTTTAAGTTATCAAAGTGACTTATATATCATGTTTAACCCGAGTAGCGAATTGGCTGGGCCGCGCTATGAATTCTGCGATATGATTTTTCAATTTTGTTGTCCAGGTGGAAATTCCGGAGAATGGTGGCTTCGGGATTCCCGCGGAAAAATGGGGAGGGTTGGCATGTATGGTTGTGGCAACATCGCTAACCTTGTCAAACACCTCAGAGTAAATCATATCACAGAATATGAGGCGCGTATGTTGAGGTGAACTGAAGAGGAGGAGAGGGACCGGTGCTGCTAGGGCGAGACAGACGTCTCTCAGAGTCCTTTAGTGCTGCAGGCAGGCAACGTGTTCAAATAGCACAACTTCAGTTTTTTTATTTCTGTATGATGAACCCTACATTATTAAGTGATAAGAACAAGTAATCTGATGTCCTGTAATAGTTATGATGCTATAATTTGAGATATAATAAATAAAATAAGTTTTTGTACGAAGTATCGGATCAGTATCGTCGATACCATCCTGAATATTACTTGGTATCGGATTGGAAAAGAAATCAGTACACACACAGGGAAGTTGTCGAGAACAAGGTAGATGAAGAGGCACGAGGATGTTTGCTCAGAAAGAAGTGTGTGGCTCTGAAAAGAGCCTTTGTTTATTAGTTTGGTGCGTGAAGCAGAGGCTTTGGCATTTACTTGGCCTTGGCAGGCTTCTCGGTCTTCTTGGGCAGCAGCACGGCCTGGATGTTGGGCAGCACACCACCCTGGGCGATGGTGACTCCGCCAAGGAGCTTGTTGAGCTCCTCGTCGTTGCGCACAGCCAGCTGCAGGTGACGTGGGATGATACGAGTCTTCTTGTTGTCGCGGGCTGCGTTGCCAGCCAACTCGAGGATCTCAGCGGTCAGGTACTCGAGCACAGCTGCCAGGTAGACGGGGGCGCCGGCACCCACGCGCTCCGCATAGTTGCCTTTGCGCAGCAGCCTGTGGACACGACCCACGGGGAACTGCAGCCCGGCACGGGATGAGCGGGTCTTAGCCTTCGCTCTGGCTTTGCCTCCGGTTTTGCCACGTCCACTCATCTTGTAACTTCTCTTCACAGTGTTAACACTCAAAGGAAATGTGGCCCGATCGGCGCAGAGCCTGGCTTATATTTCCGCAGAGCGCGGGCAGCTTCGCCACACACCAATCGCAGACAGGCTCGCGGCAGCGCGCGTTTTCAAAGCACCTTCCTCCAATGAGCAGCACACACTCAGGCGGGGCGGTGCTACTCTGAGCGGTGCTGAGCACCACGTGGAGCCCCTCACCAATCACGAGCCGCAGCGGCGCCACGTCACAGCCAGTCACACACTTTAAGAGCGGCGAGTCTCCTCCGGTTGTTATATTTTCTGTTTTGCACAGAGAAAAGGCAAAGAGAGAAAGAATGGCAAGAACCAAGCAGACCGCTCGCAAATCCACTGGCGGCAAAGCCCCCAGGAAGCAGCTGGCCACCAAGGCCGCTCGTAAGAGCGCCCCGGCCACCGGAGGCGTCAAGAAGCCTCACCGTTACAGGCCCGGCACCGTGGCTCTGCGCGAGATCCGCCGTTACCAGAAGTCCACCGAGCTGCTCATTCGCAAGCTGCCCTTCCAGCGCCTGGTCCGCGAGATCGCTCAGGATTTCAAGACCGACTTGCGTTTCCAGAGCTCCGCTGTCATGGCTCTGCAGGAGGCCAGCGAGGCTTACCTGGTCGGACTCTTCGAGGACACCAACCTGTGCGCCATACACGCCAAGAGGGTCACCATCATGCCCAAAGACATTCAGCTGGCTCGCCGCATCCGCGGAGAGAGGGCTTAAGCTGTCTGCACGCCCTCCTTCAAACAACGGCTCTTTTCAGAGCCAACACACTCACACCGAGAGCACTCCTTTCTTACTATAACATTTGTCTTATACAAGACAGCACAATGTTCTTGATTTGTTTTTAATATAATAGAAGCCATATTGTTGGTAAGCACCACTACTTACAATTCTTTCCTGCTACACACAACGTTACATTACTTACAGTACAACTACTACTTCTATAGTGAGTGACAATCATTCTTAATTGCTGTGTACCAGGAATTATGGGGCTTCATCAGCAGAAAAACTACACATACAGTTACAATTAGGAAATGTCTCCTTCCTTTATTTTACAACGCTGGTCACATTGGAGGGCTTTATGCTATGCCATATCATTGACACCCCTGCTCTAAAGTACCTTTGGGAAACAATAAGCCTAACATGGATCACATATTTTTCACAGTTCATGTTCACTTCACAGGTGCATTTTTTTTTTTTCACTCCCAAAGATATATAAAAAAGAATCAGCAAAAATAATTCTTTGAAGTAACTTTGAGCATGGAAACACAGCATCGTCATGTTCCACTGGCGTTGATACAATACCTAGGCCACATCGCTGATGTTGCATTGATCTTCCCACCTCCAACACCAACAGCTGACTTTTGGCAACTCTGTTAAACTAATCTCACTGCACAAACTCTCTTCACACTTTCACATTGATAACATACACAAAAATTATACTGTGAAGCTGTCCACAACTGTCCAGTCAAGTAGACGACATAGTGCTCCCACAGTATGACTCACCGCCACTTTCAAGTCAGAAAATATACTATTGACATTCTGAATAATCTGTTGCCATCATCTGGGAATGCTATTGCATGTAGCAAAGCCAATATAAACACACTTCTAAAACTATATTGATTATGGAAGTTCTGGAATTCAGAGTTTCAAGGTAAAACCGCATTAACAACCTATTTGACCTGGGGACAACTAATAATATTTCATGGCATGACCTTTCCCCCCTTTTCTGGCTCCGTTGGAGGCACCATTGCTTATTGGCCTTTAATAAACATATCAACTGGAAAACTGTTGGATTGTCTCTGTGACACATGTAGTACTCAATCTCATATCGTGTACAGTACACAGCTACTGCACCCCAGGCACAGTCATGTTGTTCCTCATTTCCGACAAAGGCCAGTAGATGGCCGTAGTTTCAAGCACTCCTGTTTTCTTTTACGTCCTCAAATCACATGTAAATTCACCAGTCCGTCAAGCAACCCTTCACATTTGTTTCTGAACAGCCAAAATGAGTGGTCGCGGGAAGGGAGGTAAAGGACTCGGAAAAGGAGGCGCTAAGCGTCATCGTAAGGTGCTTCGTGATAACATCCAGGGCATCACTAAGCCAGCTATCCGCCGCCTGGCTCGCCGTGGTGGTGTCAAGCGTATTTCTGGTCTCATCTACGAGGAGACCCGTGGCGTCTTGAAGGTCTTTCTGGAGAACGTCATCCGCGACGCCGTCACCTACACCGAGCACGCCAAGAGAAAGACCGTCACCGCCATGGATGTGGTGTACGCTCTGAAGAGACAGGGTCGCACTCTGTACGGCTTTGGTGGTTAAGCTTACAGCACTCCTCAACAACAACAACGACAACAAAGGTCCTTTTCAGGGCCACCCATCTCTTCCGTAGAGCTCATCCTATCCCTTTTGTGTCTAGTCAAGTTCTATCAAACTTATTTTCATAGAAATGGTCAATCTAACTTGGAATTTGTATTGAAAACGCTTTTGATGTATTATACGGCTCTACAGTAGTGTTTTGTTTTTGTTTTGTTTTTTTTGTTGAGTGTTCAGACAGACATGACAATATTCTCAGTTTACTGCCACAGCTTTATTCTCTGCATAACACCTTCCACGTCACCTGCATCCAAATCAACAACTATTCATTCATGCATATATGACATGTAGCACACTCAAATTCTGAATGTGTTTCCAACTTATTTTTGGCCAGAACTTCACTGCTCAACGTACCACGTGGCTAACAAATATTTTGTATTAAAGGAAGGAGGTAGTAAGTGTAATTATATACAGGCTGCTTCAAAGGATTACTGCCATAAAGATGACTGCTGCCTGAGGCTCCACTGACTCAATCAGCAGTGAGAGAGCAGCCGCTTTGTCTTTTACTTTTTCTACTTTCAGGTCACAATAAGCCTGCGCTAATTTAATGAATTCCTACCTTTTCAGACATTTTGTCTCTTAAATATTTACATTTGAACTTACTGAAAACGGTTTCTAGCCTTGACTGTGTACAACAATTCTGATGACACAAACTCCGAGAACGATTAAAAACCGGTGCAAAACAGATGCGAACCTGTGATTATCAACATTAAAAACACTTTTTTCATTTTGTTGTACATTGCACTCAAAATGAAAAAAAAAAGTGTTTTTAATGTTGAGCAGCAGCAGCCTCCTGCTGCCCCCGCGACCCGGCCTCGGATAAAGCGGAGGAAGATGGATCGATGGATGGATGTACATTGCACTGAATTAAGCCCATCAAGCAGCTGAAACAGTTCTAGGGAATGTGCTAATTATCAAAACCTCTTTGTGATTCAACAGTTTTTATTCATTATCAGCACAAAGTGAAAACAAAACAAAAAACAAACAGAATCCCATACATTTCAAATCATTACATACATTTACAAATACATCAGCAGCTGTTGCTGTAAATTAACGTCGTTTCATGCCATACCACAAGGTGGCCCTATCTGTTAACATGGACATGCGAGCTAAGAAGCGGTGAGATACTCGTTCTTCCAGCTGGCTAAGATTGAATAATAAAAGTACGTTGTAGATCATAAAAGGACGCTTTCTTCATAAATAAGGAGACAAACAAAACACATATATGGGAAAAGCAGGAGAGAAAGACACCCCCCCCCCACCAGAAGGAAAACCCCTCAAGTATTTACAATCTTTTCACCCACAGATTTCTAAAAAATAAGAGACAAAAGTGAACTCCCATCCTTTGTGCTGACTGTCAGTGAGACTGTCTGTCAGTCTCACTGACAGACAAAAGTGAACTCCCAGAACTCCCATCCTTTGTGCTGACTTCCAATTTACCTGGAGGCACACTAAAGACAACTGGCCCCTCTCAACAATTGGGACAATTCATCTGGCAAATAAAAAGCAAGGGAGACCAAACTTTGAGGAACAAATCGTACGGTTCTCTTAGTGAGACATCCACATCTTCCTGCTGTGATGAACGCCTGTCCCATGGACGATGACTTTGAGGTTGCAAACCCTGAAGAGGACATCGACACAAGAGTTGAGGAGATGACAGTTCTGAATGAAACAGTCTGTACATTTGAAGGGGGCTGGCTGACAGGGAAAGGAGATTTGTTTAGGAAAAAAGGGAAAATATGGTTGATACAATTCTCATTTTTATTGTGTATTCAGCACTTTTTCTGCTGTAGTAGATAGCTTTTCTCTATTTACAGATTGAGCATTTCCACGGCAATTTGGTGAATAATAAATATTTTATTTCTCTGATTTTTGTGTAATTTGTTTAGGTTCTTCGCAACATTGAGAGGGCACAGGACACCCAGAAGAAGACCTTTGGAACACGGAAAAGGAAGCAGGTAAGACAGTGTGTTGTTCAAGCAGGTGATGATGTTCTTTTGTCAGGTGATCCAAAGAGACGACGCACTGGAGATGCATTATTGAGCCAACACCAAGGATCGTCCACTGTGGCCAGCATCACGCCAAAGGGGGTGGCCACTATTGTGAAGGGAGCAACTTGCCAGAAGGTAAACGTGTCCAGGCTGAGGAACTACCACAGATCAAAAAGTAAGAGTATGACATGCAATAAGTAGTCGCAATTACATTTTGATTCAATGTTAAAAATGGATTAAAGTTTGTATGTCATGCCACATATTTGCATATTATCAGATCCACCAACTGGGAGGAAGTTTCTCCTGGACCACTCATATGGGACTCCGGAATGGCAGATTGATCATCAGTATGCCAGTCCAGGAGCAAAGTGGCAGAAAGACTTGGAACCTCTTCAGTCCAGTCTGGTAAGGCACATTTCTGTGCAGTCATGTTAAATCTTTATAAGTCCAAGTCGTTGATGCTTTTAGAATTGCTGAAGCATGAGAGTAATTCCAGCCTTATTTAGTATTTTCCCTTTCATTCTTTTTCTTTATTATTTTCTATAATATTTTGAAGCAAATTCAAATGATGTGCTCTTTAGCTCAAATATGTTTTGGACCAAAGGAGATCTCCTAGTGAAGGAAGACAATATCTGCCTGACTCGGGAAGACTTTTGGAGCCTGGGTTTGGAACGATCCATGGAATCTACTGTAAGTATATCCTGTTACTTTAGCTAATGTACAGCAAAGAAAATACCATGTAATGCAAGATTTTAAGAATAGAAACTGAAACCGTATTCTGTTGCTTTTTGCTGTTTCTTTCAGATTGGGATTGCTTGCCTGAAGATTGTGGGGGATGCTGCACAAAGACATGTAATCTGTTGTACTGGTACATTTTTTCTTTGGTTAAAGCCATGAATGGTTGTTGTTTATTGATTTTGGGTTTTTGTGTATGTGCGTTTCCTTTAGGGAAAAGATGTTCACATAGCTGACTTCTACGTCGTGGCCACCTGGAAGGATCCACAAGTCAACCTGCTTCGTTGCTTGCCAGTACGTTTTTTGTTGATTTTTCTCCTGTGTGTGCATTTTTACTCATTTGTACCAATACCTGTAGGAAAACTTTAGGTCCAAGGACATCCTGCTTTTTCCAGCTTGGAGCAGGCATGCAGGTGAAGCTGACCATTATCTGCTCTGTGTCAGTGCCCTTGGTCTTTCTCGCGCTGTGTTCTTTCATCTGATAGAAAATAACGTAGGGCGACATGTCATGTTTTCATGGATGATGCTAACACGTCCATTTCAGGCTATATTGGTAGCTGAGAGACAGATACTCTTTCTGGACTCACTTCGCCCTGATGGTTTTGGAGATTATCTCTACCGAGCCATATTTAGGTTGACACTAAAGAAATGACAAGTTTTTCTGGCCTTGTTCAATGGCCAAGTGTGTTCTTTGGCTAGATCATCTAAAAGCAGCCTCATTCTCAGGCTTAAAAGTTCAGGAGGGAGCCTCGTTCCTAGGCTACTTCATGATAGGCATGCACTGATACTGGTATCCGGTCCCATACGGTTCAAATGAAATCGTATCCATATTTTTTGTTAACCAATACCATGAACAGATACTTAAAATGTTGAAAATCGGTAAATGTTTCACAGAAAATGTTTATTTTTCACTGTAACTTTGTTCGTTCAAAGAAGAAACCTTAACCATGAGTTGAAGAGGCAAGGGTGGAGGTTACTGACCGTTATTAGTAGTTCTGTAATCATGCCCCCGTATGCCCCATTATTGTTTGCTTCTAAATTCAGCAATTTATGGGTGAGACTTAAGTACATCCGAAACGGGGATCCCACAACCCGTGATTATGTTGCTGAAGAACTGCTATTACAAACATCATGGGTGAATGTGCAAGATATATACTCTTTCATCGCTCTTCCCAGTAAACGGGATTTTGAGCTGTGTTTCACCCAAGAGGCGCCTTTACGTTGCTTCTTAGAGATTTCCTTTTCCAACGCATCGCACCCGAAATGGAAAGACTGGCAAGTGGAGTCTTCTGTCCAGGTAGAGGTAGTGACTCTTGTTGTTAAATTCTGGACTTAAAAGTCCAGAAAAAAAATATCTTAAAAGGTATTGCGAGATTCTTCAACCTCCCATCAAGCCAGTGGATAAATTCCGATTCATGTATGGAGTCCGAAAATACAAAGTTCGGATGCGTAGAGATGAAGCTGGACATATTGTTATGGCCCTGTCCATAATCTGTTTTGGTGGCTGTTTTTGTCTGTGTCTTTAAGTCTTTGCAGGCCCCGGATTTGATGAGCTGACGGCTGCCGATTGGTCCGCTGATCATGTGGTCGCATTCAAAATCCCTCACCAGCAGTTGTCCCGGGGCAGCCACTGACAGCAGCAGACCTGACCCTGGCCTCCAAAACCTGTGACTTTCTCAGTTCTGTATATAGTGTGTACATTAGTTTTCATTGTAAATAGCACTGGAACAGAAGGGGTGAGCTGCCTTATTGTTTTCCCTTGCACTGTTTTCTCCTGTTTATTTCAGTTAGGGAGTTAGGTGTAGCGCTTTTCTTTTGTTTGAGGTTTGATTTCACATAGGGTTTTAGATAGCAGCACCTCCTGACTTAGCTTGTTTTGTTTGTTATTTTGGCCTTTGTTCACCCCGGAGCTTCATTTTGCAGTGTAGAGTAATAAACCACCGTTCACTAAGAAATTGGTTTTCCCTCTGTGTATGGTTTTGGGGACCAGGGCAGGGCAATCTTTTCAAACTTATGTTGCGTTCCTGTACCCCTAGACTGGGGCGTAACACATAATCTCCATTCCTAATTCCATCTCGTTGGGCCTCTATAATGGCAGGATTATTTATCCAGGACAAACAGTGAGGTGTTTTATCTGCCAAGATTTAGACCACCAGGCGAGAGAATGCCCCACAATTAAATGTTGGAAATGCGGTGAGTTGGGCCACAAGGCTAAAAGTTGTCATAATGAAAGTGAATGCTCCCTTTGTGGTCTGAAAGGGCACACTTTCTTTAAATGCCCAAAGTCTTTTGTGAACATACTTAAGTTTTCCCGACAAGCTCGACCTTCAGACACTTTGGATTTCCCGTCTTTGGAGGATCCTTTTCAAGCAATGGATGCCCCCGTGAATGCCCAGGAGAGAGAGGCTCCCCCCTCTCCCTCCTCCCCCGACGTCAGTCTCACTGCCACTCCCGGTTTTGCTTGGATTAGATAATCCACAAGTGGATGATCAGGATAACCAACCTAGCCCTATCCAAGATGAGTTACCATCTCCACTGTCTCAGTCAAGTGAAAAAAGTAACGAGAGTAATGAAGAGCTGGGTGGTAACCTGGTCATAGAGACATCTGATGGCGAGAACAAGAGCGATAGTGATGACGAGGAAATCGACAGTGAGAAGACATCTGATGACAACGGCGAGGACCTTGGATCCTCCCCTCTTACAGAGGCGGCGTCTCTGGCTTTTGCTGCTCTGCCTGACGAAACGAAAGAGAAAAGGAAGACCTTCTTCAGTGGAAGTCACCCGGCCCTTGATGAGCTTGTCAACGAGGACATGAGAGGAGGCAGAAAAAGGAGTGTTTCTGCCTCTACCTGTGGAAAAGATAAGCGGAAGGATAATATGCCAAGTCCTCCGTGAGGTAATAATTTTGAAATGGACTTTCCTTTAGTGAAATGTTTTAATGTTACTCTATGAGTAACATTAAAATAATAACATTTAATGTTAGAGGTCTTCAATCAGAAAAGAGCAGGAAAAGGAAGGTTGATTTCTTAAAAAGGCTTGATTATGACATCTTGTGCCTTCAAGAGATGAGATTAAAAACACACGCAGATATAGATGAATTAAATAAAATGTGGAATACTGGTCATTCAATAATATCGATAGGGGAAGACAGCCCTGACGGAGTGGGCTTTTTCTTCAAAAACACTCATGTGAATATCATAAAGAAAATATATAATACCAGGACGGCTTTTACTTGTGGATTGCCATTATGGTGGTCAAAAGTTCCAGTTAATTAATGTGTATATTGCACCCGAAAGAACAAGGAAAATGCAATTGCTAAAGAAAATGAGACATTTGTTGGAATGTGGATTTAATACTGTTTTATGTGGGGATTTTAATATGGTTACGGAAGAGAATGATAGGATTGCTAGTACGACATTCAAAGAGTCCAGGGAAGGCAAACTACTTACACAAATATGTAATGACGCATCTCTTAGGGATTTATATAGGATCTTAAATCCTCAGACAACTCATTTTACAAGGTTTGACTCATCCTCTAAAACTAGAATAGATAGGATTTATATATCTTCCGAGATTTTAGCTTTAAGATATAATGATTTTGTAACTGAGTTCTCTGATCATAAGGTAGTCAGAGCTACGATTTTGTGTGGCACTGACCCCCCTTCCACTTATTGGAAATTAAATACGAGCTGTCTAAGTGACGGGGCACTAGTTTTGGAATTAAAGGCAGAAATTGAGAAAGTTTTGCAACTTAAAAAACTCACAACATCTGATATACAATTGTGGGAGATACTGAAAGAACGTATGCAAAACTTAAATAAATTATGCAAAAAATATCAAGTATAACGAACAAGTAAATCAATATATTTTGTTGAAGAATAAAAAAAAATTTAGAAAAGAGGATGAAGAGAACCAGACTGAAGAACTTAGTTAGTATTGAAAAAGTAAATAATGAAATATTATTTAACATGCAAAAATCTATGGGAGGTGATATAAATGGTAATAAATAAATTATATGATTGGTGTTAACCAAAAGAAACGTAATAATGATTTTATTTCTTCTATAAGAGATGAGGGAGGAAACTCCTTTGTAAACAAAGTAGATAAAAGGCGAGTTATCAGAAGGCTATGTGCCCATATGTTCCCTCCGTTATCTACAAAAAGAGATAAGTGAGCCATATATTGACCGTAGTGTCTTTCTTCATAAATAAGCGTCTGTAGGTGTCAGCAGTGATCTCATATTTTGCCAGAATTGCCTCTTTCACTTTATCATAATTCTCAGAGTCTGTTAAATCCATAAGAATGTAGGCTGTGCGGGCTTTACCTGTCAACAGGGGATCCAAACGAATAGCCCACTCATCTCTGGACCATCGACACATGTTTGCCATTCTTTCGAACGTAGTCAGAAAACGTTCAATGTCATCTTCTGTTGACAGAGGAAAAAGTTTTAGTTCAATTAAATTAATTAAAAACCCACTGGCCACTGGAATGTCTTCACCATTGAATCCATGTTCTTGTTCTTCAGATGTTGTAGGTGGCGCTGGTGCCTCTGGTGGATCAGGCTTATCAATTACAGCGTTAACTTGTAACTGGATTTGCTGAAATTGATGCTGCATGCCTTTCTACCTTTGATCCTGACGTGACAAATCCTTCTCCCACTTTTGTTCTCTGGCTGCTTGAGACCGCATAAGAGATTTCACCAACCCTGTCAACTCCTCCAATTTGTCCTCAGGGCTTGTTGCTGCCATGGCCTCTAGCTCAGATGAAGCTCCAACTCCTTCATCAGGCTGCTCCTCTTGGCCTGCCTTTCTTCCACCTCTTGTCATCATTTTCTCACTGTGGCATGAGTGACACACTTCTGACACCACTTGTAACAAGGCGGCCCTTAGCGGCTGGAAACAGTGAGATGGACCAAGGCAAGTGTAGTGGAACAAAAAGTATTTATTTTCTATACAGCTCTCCTTACAACAATTAACTCATCGAGCTTCTTCACAGCACAAATCCACCTCTAATGACAACCGGCAGCCTTAAATATGTTCAGCTGTCACAGACTAAACCATTATTCCACTCTCAGGTAAATTCTTAAATCCCAACCTTCCACCACAGTATACAATATATCAATTAGAATAAATAAATACATAAATACATTTCACATTTTCATATTAATAAATAGTTCACAATTTAATGTTACACCAAACCCAATATTATAAAAACCCAGAAACCCAAGCACAAAAAGATTCACCAAACTCTCTTTACCAGTGGTCTCTCCTGGAACCTTTAAATGGTGTCTGGACCCTCGGGGAAACATTTGCCCAAACACCTTGACGTAGACACAAGCAAGAAAGGTGAGTAATCATTATCTTACAAACACTTATTTGCACCACGTTTATTCCTAGATTTCACACACACACTTGCATTAGTTTTCCTTACTGGTAAACCTTAATCACAATCTCAATCACCCTTCTTTTCTCCTCACAGACAGACAACCACCACATTCCAGCTGTGCAGGATCTGAAATAAGGCTACCAACTGACTTTAATATTCCCAATAAATCGTCAAATAATATTTAAACTTCTTGTGTGCAAATCCATACTTAAAGTGCAATGCTAAATAAAGTGCTTTTAATAAAGTGAAAGGTGTGCTCTAAAGTGCTATACAGATAATATAATATAAATAAATCTAGTAAGGGAGTCCTCTTCCTTACAGTGAAAAATAAACATTTTCTGTGAAACATTTACCGATTTTCCACATTTCAAGTATCTGTTCATGGTATTGGTTAACAAAAAATATGGATACGATTTCATTTGAACCGTATGGGACCGGATACCAGTATCAGTGCATCCCTATCATGAAGTAGCCTAGGAACGAGGCTCCCTCCTGAACTTTTAAGCCTGAGAATGAAGCTGCTTTTAGATGATCTAGCCAAAGAACACACTTGGCCATTGAACAAGGCCAGAAAAACTTGTCATTTCTTTAGTGTCAACCTAAATATGGCTCGGTAGAGATAATCTCCAAAACCATCAGGGCGAAGTGAGTCCAGAAAGAGTATCTGTCTCTCAGCTACCAATATAGCCTGAAATCCTGAAATGGACATGTTACCATCATCCATGAAAACATGACATTTCAACCTCCGTTATTTTCTATCAGATGAAAGAACACAGCGCAAGAAAGACCAAGGGCACTGACACAGAGCAGATAATGGTCAGCTTCACCTGCATGCCTGCTCCAAGCTGGAAAAAGCAGGATGTCCTTGGACCTAAAGTTTTCCTACAGGTATTGGTACAAATGAGTAAAAATGCACACACAGGAGAAAAATCAACAAAAAACGTACTGGCAAGCAACGAAGCAGGATGACTTGTGGATCCTTCCAGGTGGCCACGACGTAGAGGTCAGCTATGTGAACATCTTTTCCCTAAAGGAAACGCACATACACAAAAACCCAAAATCAATAAACAACAACCATTCATGGCTTTAACCAAAGAAAAAATGTACCAGTACAACAGATTACATGTCTTTGTGCAGCATCCCCCACAATCTTCAGGCAAGCAATCCCAATCTGAAAGAAACAGCAAAAAGCAACAGAATACGGTTTCAGTTTCTATTCTTAAAATCTTGCATTACATGGTATTTTCTTTGCTGTACATCAGCTAAAGTAACAGGATATACTTACAGTAGATTCCATGGATCGTTCCAAACCCAGGCTCCAAAAGTCTTCCCGAGTCAGGCAGTCTTTCTCTCCTCCTTTTCTCATATATGTGTTTTGTTTGTCTCCTTATTTATGAAGAAAGCGTCCTTTTATGATCTACAACGTACTTTTATTATTCAATCTTAGCCAGCCGGAAGAACAAGAGTATCTCACCGCTTCTTAGCTCGCATGCCCATGTTAACAGATAGGGCCACCTTGTGGTATGGCATGAAACGACGTTAATTTACAGCAACAGCTGCTGATGTATTTGTAAATGTATGTAATGACTTGAAATGTATGGGATTCTGTTTTGTTTTTTGTTTTCACTTTGTGGTGATAATGAATAAAAACTGTTGAATCACAAAGAGGTTTTGATAATTAGCACATTCCCTAGAACTGTTTCAGCTGCTTGATGGGCTTAATTCAGTGCAATGTACATCCATCCATCGATCCATCTTCCTCCGCTTTATCCGAGGCCGGGTCGCGGGGGCAGCAGGAGGCTGCTGCTGCTCAACATTAAAAACACTTTTTTTTTTTTCATTTTGAGTGCAATGTACAACAAAAATGAAAAAAAGTGTTTTTAATGTTGATAATCACAGGTTCGCATCTGTTTTGCACCGGTTTTTAATCTTTCTCGGAGTTTGTGTCATCAGAATTGTTGTACACAGTCAAGGCTAGAAACTGTTTTCAGTAAGTTCAAATGTAAATATTTAAATAAGAGACGAAATGTCTGAAAAGGTAGGAATTCGTTAAATTAGCGCAGGCTTATTGTGACCTGAAAGTAGAAAAAGTAAAAGACAGAGCGGCTGCTCTCTCACTGCTGATTGAGTCAGTGGAGCCTCAGGCAGCAGTCATCTTTATGGCAGTAATCCTTTGAAGCAGCCTGTATATAATTACACTTACTACCTCCTTCCTTTAATACAAAATATTTGTTAGCCACGTGGTACGTTGAGCAGTGAAGTTCTGGCCAAAAATAAGTTGGAAACACATTCAGAATTTGAGTGTGCTACATGTCATATATGCATGAATGAATAGTTGTTGATTTGGATGCAGGTGACGCGGAAGGTGTTATGCAGAGAATAAAGCTGTGGCAGTAAACTGAGAATATTGTCATGTCTGCCTGAACACTCCAAAGGAAAAAAGAAAAAAAAAAAAAGGACAAGAAAAGGAAAAAAAACCCCACCCACACAGCAACTACTGTAGAGCACATCACACATCAAAAGCTTTTTCAATACAGGTTCCAAGTGGGATTGACCATTTCTATGAAAATAGGTTTGATAGAACTTGACTAGACACAAAAGGGATAGGATGAGCTCTACGGAAGAGATGGGTGGCCCTGAAAAGGACCTTTGTTGTCGTTGTTGTTGTGGAGGAGTGCTGTAAGCTTAACCACCAAAGCCGTACAGAGTGCGGCCCTGTCTCTTGAGAGCGTACACCACATCCATGGCGGTGACGGTCTTTCTCTTGGCGTGCTCGGTGTAGGTGACGGCGTCGCGGATGACGTTCTCCAGAAAGACCTTCAAGACGCCACGGGTCTCCTCGTAGATGAGACCAGAAATACGCTTGACACCACCACGGCGAGCCAGGCGGCGGATAGCTGGCTTAGTGATGCCCTGGATGTTATCACGAAGCACCTTACGATGACGCTTAGCGCCTCCTTTTCCGAGTCCTTTACCTCCCTTCCCGCGACCACTCATTTTGGCTGTTTAGAAACGAATGTGAAGGGTTGCTTGACGGACTGGTGAATTTACATGTGATTTGAGGACGTAAAAGAAAACAGGAGTGCTTGAAACTACGGCCATCTACTGGCCTTTGTCGGAAATGAGGAACAGCATGACTGTGCCTGGGGTGCAGTAGCTGTGTACTGTACACGATATGAGATTGAGTACTACATGTGTCACAGAGACAATCCAACAGTTTTCCAGTTAATATGTTTATTAAAGGCCAATAAGCAGTGGTGCCTCCAACGGAGCCAGAAAAGGGGGGAAAGGTCATGCCATGAAATATTATTAGTTGTGCCCAGGTCAAATAGGTTGTTAATGCGGTTTTACCTTGAAACTCTGAATTCCAGAACTTCCATAATCAATGTAGTTTTAGAAGTGTGTTTATATTGGCTTTGCTACATGCAATAGCATTCCCAGATGATGGCAACAGATTATTCAGAATGTCAATAGTATATTTTCTGACTTGAAAGTGGCGGCGAGTCATACTGTGGGAGCACTATGATGTCTACTTGACTGGACAGTTGTGGACAGCTTCACAGTATAATTTTTGTGTATGTTATCAATGTGAAAGTGTGAAGAGAGTTTGTGCAGTGAGATTAGTTTAACAGAGTTGCCAAAAGTCAGCTGTTGGTGTTGGAGGTGGGAAGATCAATGCAACATCAGCGATGTGGCCTAGGTATTGTATCAACGCCAGTGGAACATGACGATGCTGTGTTTCCATGCTCAAAGTTACTTCAAAGAATTATTTTAAATGATTCTTTTTTATATATCTTTGGGGAGTGAAAAAAAAAAATGCACCTGTGAAGTGAACATGAACTGTGAAAAATATGTGATCCATGTTAGGCTTGTTGTTTCCCAAAGGTACTTTAGAGCAGGGGTGTCAATGATATGGCATAGCATAAAGCCCTCCAATGTGACCAGCGTTGTAAAATAAAGGAGGGAGACATTTCCTAATTGTAACTGTATGTGTAGTTTTTCTGCTGATGAAGCCCCATAATTCCTGGTACACAGCAATTAAGAATGATTGTCACTTACTGTAGAAGTAGTAGTTGTACTGTAAGTAATGTAAAGTTGTGTGTAGCAGGAAAGAATTGTAAGTAGTGGTGCTTACCAACAATATGGCTTCTATTATATTAAAAACAAATCAAGAACATTGTGCTGTCTAGTATAAGACAAATGTTATCGTAAGAAAGGAGCGCTCTCAGTGTGAGTGTGTTGGCTCTGAAAAGAGCCGTTGTTTGAAGGAGTGCGTGCAGACAGCTTAAGCCCTCTCTCCGCGGATGCGGCGAGCCAGCTGAATGTCTTTGGGCATGATGGTGACCCTCTTGGCATGTATGGCGCACAGGTTGGTGTCCTCGAAGAGTCCGACCAGGTAAGCCTCGCTGGCCTCCTGCAGAGCCATGACAGCGGAGCTCTGGAAGCGCAAGTCGGTCTTGAAATCCTGAGCGATCTCGCGGACCAGGCGCTGGAAGGGCAGCTTGCGAATGAGCAGCTCGGTGGACTTCTGGTAACGGCGGATCTCGCGCAGAGCCACGGTGCCGGGCCTGTAACGGTGAGGCTTCTTGACGCCTCCGGTGGCCGGGGCGCTCTTACGAGCGGCCTTGGTGGCCAGCTGCTTCCTGGGGGCTTTGCCGCCAGTGGATTTGCGAGCGGTCTGCTTGGTTCTTGCCATTCTTTCTCTCTTTGCCTTTTCTCTGTGCAAAACAGAAAATGTAACAACCGGAGGAGACTCGCCGCTCTTAAAGTGTGTGACTGGCTGTGACGTGGCGCCGCTGCGGCTCGTGATTGGTGAGGGGCTCCACGTGGTGCTCAGCACCGCTCAGAGTAGCACCGCCCCGCCTGAGTGTGTGCTGCTCATTGGAGGAAGGTGCTTTGAAAACGCGCGCTGCCGCGAGCCTGTCTGCGATTGGTGTGTGTCGAAGCTGCCCGCGCTCTGCGGAAATATAAGCCAGGCTCGGCGCCGATCGGGCCACATTTCCTTTGAGTGTTAACACTGTGAAGAGAAGTTACAAGATGAGTGGACGTGGCAAAACCGGAGGCAAAGCCAGAGCGAAGGCTAAGACCCGCTCATCCCGTGCCGGGCTGCAGTTCCCCGTGGGTCGTGTCCACAGGCTGCTGCGCAAAGGCAACTATGCGGAGCGCGTGGGTGCCGGCGCCCCCGTCTACCTGGCAGCTGTGCTCGAGTACCTGACCGCTGAGATCCTCGAGTTGGCTGGTAACGCAGCCCGCGACAACAAGAAGACTCGTATCATCCCACGTCACCTGCAGCTGGCTGTGCGCAACGACGAGGAGCTCAACAAGCTCCTTGGCGGAGTCACCATCGCCCAGGGTGGTGTGCTGCCCAACATCCAGGCCGTGCTGCTGCCCAAGAAGACCGAGAAGCCTGCCAAGGCCAAGTAAATGCCAAAGCCTCTGCTTCGCGCACCAAACTAATAAACAAAGGCTCTTTTCAGAGCCACACACACTTCTTTCTGAGCAAACATCCTCGTGCCTCTTCATCTGCTATATGGAAATGTAGTATCACCTTATTCTCGACAACTTCCAAGTGTGTAATCCTTACCTTTTAGTTACTACTTATTACTCTTACAAAATTTTTCCAGAAGGTATATTTCTTTTCATGAACTCATGTATTTGTTTTTAATGTTATGACTTTTGTTTCCATGATGCCAGGTGTCTCTTGGAAATGAGATTTTAATCTCAATGAGGGTGTTTTTTTTTTTTTTTTTGTTTGTTTTTTTTTTAAACCTGGATAAATAAAGGACTAATGTAATACTGCAAACTTTTTCTTGGATCAAAACCACTTGCAGTCTTTCTCGCAGCATGATCCATGCACTTTTCACCTCCGTTAGCTTGCATCTTTCACAAATCTGTCACTTTATTCTTTTTTTTTTTTTTTTTCCTGTCCCGTTTGGTTCTTTTGCCATCAGAATTATTGTCTAAAGGCGAAGAAAGATGCCCAACGGATTTTCTTTACCAAATTGACCATCCCAGCTTTGCCGTAATGGTCCATTTGATTCACCTTTTATTCTTTATTTTATTTTCACTTGCTGAATACGGGACAGACTTGACTGGGGGAAAGAAAAGGGAGAAAGAAAGAGGGGAAGAAAAACAGTTGAGAAGAGGGACGGGGGAGAAGGGCAAAAAACAAAAACCAACAGAATAAGCAGAAGAAAAAAAAAAAATATATATAAAAAAATACATATATCGATCACCTGGATCACCTGTTGAGAAAGAAAAAAGAAAACAAGCAGAAGAAAACGAGAGTAATACAATAAACCACATCACAATGATATATGGGAATATGACAGTAAATACTAAATATTAAACATTATTGTGCAGCACGTAAGATCGACAGCACAGTGTGCATTGAGGTAGGAGCCAAAAAGGGTGTAGTTTGTGTGTGTGATCACCCGTGTGTACACCTGTGAGCATGGACGCGCTTGTTTTCTTAAAAGGTTCCCTCATGTAATGATCTGCTAGAGGGTGTGGGGGGCCACTGCCCCGTCCTCCAGGGCATGAAGCAGGTATGGAGGAGATCAAAACCCCAGACATCCAGAGGCCCCCAGAACACAAGAGACCAAGGAAGACCAACAGAGGGGCAGCCGCGCCACTGTCCCAGAAAGAGCTGAAGAGAGTCCCAGATGAGGGGTCACCCAGCAGCCACGGAGCAGAAGCCAGGGGGGGCTGCAGTGACGTGCCCGTGAGCTCCGCCGGCAGCCAGCTGTGCCTGAGTGACCGAGCCCCAGGCCGAGAGGCCGGGGGCACCCCACCTCCGAAGTGGCCCAAGCGAGCCCCAGGCTCCAGGCCCCGATAAGCAGCCGCCAAGGAGTGAGCTGGTGTGTACCCGGACGCCCACCCCCGGACACAAAGAACCACCAACGCACCGACGTCTGAGGGAGTCCGCCCCCGGCAGGGGAAGTGGTGGGGGGAGATAGGCCTCCAAACCTTGGAGGGCCTGAGCTGTCCTCAGAGAGGTGGCATCTGATACCCAACCTGACATACAGACACAGACATACAGGCACACACAGATACAAACATCCATTCCCACCCTCATGCTCTCATATGCACTTACTCCACACTCAACCAACGTGGAGACAGACATAAAGAGACGCTGTACACACAATCACACTCCCCAAGCGTACTCTACGAACCGGGTCTAGGTACCCTTGCCCCTGGAGGGGGGAACTGCACCCAGACCCAGGTTGTGTTACCCTTTTCCCTGCAGTGGGGAGAAGCAGACCGCCCCGACTCCGCAGCAGCAGGGAGGCCCCACACTCCGGACCCCAGTCGGACGGCCAACTCCTCCTCCTAGCCCCCCTGCTCCAGCAGAAAGCAGAGAACGAGGGTGAGAGAAGACTCCTTTCACTTTATTCTAACAAACTTGCTCAAGTCAAAAGATCAGGTTCAACACAACTGACTACATCACGTTTTTACGTTCTTAACAATTCGGAGCTACTCGTTACTGATATGCTAACTACGGCCGTAGAAATGCATCATGGTTGACATTAAAAGCAGATCCTAAGCTCGTGTAAACAGACACGACGCGGTTCATGACACATGTTCCCTCTAATATTTCATGTGTCTGAGCGGACACTTGGACCACTGTGAGCAACAGCAGACGTGTGCACTGTGGTCACGCGGGCATCGAATCCATCCAAGTTACATGGTTTATTAAAGTAATCAAATTACAGCATTTACATTTATGTTAGACTACTTTTAACTGCTTTAGCCCCACTTACAATGAAAATTTAAAAAAATCTTGTTCAAGACCTTTGTAGTGTGTTAACACTATTGGAAGTAAAAATAACTTGAACTCCAACTTTGAAAAGACAATTTTTTTTTAATATAAAGCTCTGACTTGTATAATGAGTCTGTAACTCTGTCTGCAAAATACAGCATATAATGACCAATGTTTGGCAATTAATTATATAGTTCTTCAAAAAAATAACTGAGTTTTACAAACAACGTTTTTTGCAGCTGTTTACCTAAAAATGCAGCCAAGGTGTTTTTTTAAATAAACATTTCAAACTATTTTCAGAACAATCAGCTGTTCTGCATCAAATCTGATGCCACACAAATTATTTGTTTCACTCCAAAGAATAGTTTCTGTCCACTATGAGATAAAGGAGAACAACAGCCTGATACCTGCAGGCCTGACAACAGGAGATGTATCACTGCTGTAACACCTGTAACATTCAGCAGTCGCCTCATTGTTCTGACACACACAACAAAACTATTGACTACACTACACACTAACTACACAAGATTTGCGCTAAACGTCGCAAATCTCTCACATCTCAAAACATTCCTAAAACTTTTCCCCTTCCTAAACAACTGTTGCCATATCATTTTTTGATTGGTTGACATGGTACATTTTTCGACCAATAGGAAAGGGTGGAGTTTTTTTGGTGTTGTTTTTGCTCACAGGCTTTCGGGCGTTTTCCTTATAAAATGCCGTTTTTACCGTTTCTTCCTGCAGTAAATATAAACAACGATAGTATTCAGGAAGAAAACCAAACATTGCAGATATTTTTATCATAACTCTGGTTTTACGTGGCCGATCAACACAATTTAAAAACTGGTATAAAGTCCACACTTTTTCTGTCTGTCCTGCTCACATCTCCAATGGTTGTACACGTTGTCATTAACGTCAGCCTCGCCGCTTTGCTTGCTAAAACACCGGTGTCAGCACATGAGGACGCTGTCATAGCCTGTCATCGACGTTGATTAAGCTGCGTATATACGAGTGTGAATCGCATTATTGGCTGGACTATGGGACAAGGTGGCATCGTTCTAATCCCATACGGGAGCAGCCAGTCACTTACTGACTAACACTGCAAAACAGAATTGTTAAAGTTTTAATTTTAATTTCAATTCAGGTTAGATTTTTTTTGTGCGCAACGCAGATTTTCTGTGCGCAGAGACCGTGCCAGCAGTGCGCAATTACGCACGCGCGCAGCATAGAGGGAACATTGTTTATGACACATGAGGCAAGACCACAAACTTTGTCAAACGCAAAAGCCATAACACAGAGGAGGGGGAGGGGGACGTGTGGTGGACGTACTCTGGTGCTGCAGGAACTATCCAGGTGCAGAGGGAGGAAAATGTGGAGCCTTTTGCGACGTGTTCAGCGCTGCTGCTGAATTTGGGAAATTTTGGAAAGTCACTTCCGTCTAGGCTTAGGTTTTTATGTCTATATTTTGAAATAATGGGAATTCCCACGCATCCTTAACGCCAAGGAAGTTGTTCATTAAAAAAGTGTAGGTGATGAGTTTTAAAGGTTTCTTGTATTATAATGCTTCATAGTAAGAGATAAGAAGTGGTGTGATGTATTGACTATGAAGGTATGACTGTAAACATAGTTGTAGATTTGTGAAGACACAGCACTCGTGTACATGTGACTGTTGCCATCACAAACACGTGACCCTATACTGTGCGTGTGCGCTGATCATCACCTGCGCACATGTACACACACACACACACCCCTCCTGAGCACTTTTAATTTTTAAGGGTTATCTTACAGTACGTTTTGCACCAAGTATCGCAACAATTTCCTAATGTCATAACCCCCCCCCCCCCCCCCAAATTGGCAATAAAAGTCTTTGTGATTATGAAATGTGAGCCATGATAGTAATACAAGCTGCAAATGTTATGAGAAAAAAAAGCCAAAAAGTATCTTATGTTGCTTTAACAATAATGCTATTATTATTATTATTATTATTATTATTAGTAAGTGTTGCGTGATTGTGAGGAAGGAGCTCTGGCGTGTTGCTGTGGTGGCTCTGAGAAGAGCCGTTGTTGAGTGCGAGGAGAGAGTGTTGTCAGCCAGCTCACTTCTTCTTGGCTGCTGTGGCCGCCTTCTTGACTTTGGGCTTGGCGACCTTCTTGGCGGGGGCTTTCTTGGCTGCGGCGGGCTTCTTGGTGACCTTCTTGGGGCTCTTGGCTGGTGCCTTCTTGGGGCTCTTGGTGGGCTTCTTGGCCGCCGCAGCGGGCTTCTTGGCCTTCTTGGGGGACTTCTTAGCAGCTGCGGGCTTCTTGGCTGCCTTCTTGGGGGACTTTTTAGCGGCTGCTGCCGGCTTCTTGGCTTTAGCAGCAGCGGGCTTCTTGGCTTTGGGAGCGGCTTTCTTTGCGGGCTTCTTGGCTTTGCTGTCGGTAGGCTTCTTGTTCATCTTGAAGGATCCGGAGGCCCCGGTGCCCTTGGTCTGCACCAGAGTGCCCTTGGCCACCAGGCTCTTGATGGCGGTCTTGACGCGGGCCTTGTTCTTGTCCACATCGTAGCCTCCGGCAGCCAGAGCCTTCTTGAGAGCGGCTGTGGACACGCCGCTGCGCTCCTTGGAAGCGGCCACGGCTTTCACGATCAACTCGCCCACGCTGGGGCCCACCTTCTTCGGCTTGGAAGCCGCCGTCTTCTTCTTGGCCGCCTTGGCCGGGGCGGCGGCAGCAGCAGGTGCGGGTGCTTCCTCTGACATTTTTCCCTTTCGCTTCTGATCGAGAGTCACGGTGCAGTGGTGGCAACTCGGAAGCGTCACGCTGCACTTAAACGCACCACGAGAACCGTGGAGAGTGAATGTAGCGCGCGCCGCTCTCGCGTGCGCCACGCAAAGCTTCAATTTGTGTTTCGTGTCTCGGGATCAAAGAGCTCAAAGTGAGTGTGTGAGCAGCACTGCAGGCCGACAGTGGAGCAGTCCACAGCGGACTCGTGTCTCCTCGGGCAGGCCTCGTGTCGGGCTCTGGTGCTCTCTGCTCTTGCTTTGTGGAGCCTCCAAAGCTCAGCGACTCAGTGCGGAGCTCAGCGCTGCTCGGCGGCTTTTTGCGCTCTTTTCTTTCCTAAAACAAAGGAGCCGCAGCAGAGCTCCGTGAAAAGCCCTTTTCCAGCTCAGACACATGTTCGTTCACGCACTCCGAGTTAAAAGCAGCATCTGGTGAGCGCAGCTGTGGGACAAAGTGACGCCGCGAACTCCCAGCAAACACACCGATGCAGCTGGAGGCCCACGGAGCAGCGAGACTTGTGTGAGAGCTGCTCACTTCTAACCAAAGCACAGCGGCCTCGAGTTTCACTCACGTTGTTGTATATGAGAAATCACCATTAGTTAGTCACCTTACGACAGCTCGCTTCCACACTTTGGCCCTGATCTCTTAGTCTGCATCAGTCTGTTTCCTTCCAGCTACAGTTACCGAGCAGATAGATATATCTTATTCACAGCACTTGCTACAATAGTTGTACTATCTAAAGGCATATAGAAAGGTGGCTACGGAGCCAACAAATGATGAATTATATTGAAGATAGCTTTGACGGAAATTCCTCTTTGAGCATGGCTAGGAAAGCTGGATGGTAGGACACAGCAGAGCCTGCCTGTGGGATAGGCAGTCTAGGCAAATGGTAAAGATGCCTTCCATCCAGGGGTACCACAAGTGGGGGAAGAGAAAACACATTGGACTCCTTTTCTTATAATAATAAATAAGAAAAATTAATAACTTAATCTAAAAAATTATATTAATGGTAGTAATTCATACCTTTCCTAGTATCCATTTGGGGATCTAGGGTAGCTAATGTTTGCCCTCTAATAGTCCAAACAAACCACGCCTTTATCATAGTTGTTAGTCTAGTTGTGTGATTATAGTGTTAACGTGCACATCATCAAGTCAAGTAGCTTTATTGTCATTTCAACCATGTGCAGTGGTACAGTACAGTGTTCTTCCAAGACTGTGGTGCTACATAGGACAATTAACACAGGACCACATAAAGTGCAAATGTACAACATAAGAAAAACGGTGCAACCCCAGATCAGAACAATACAGACAAATTGATACTAAAGTTTAAGTTTACTGCTTCTTTGGATTCTGCTGTGGAAAATTTTTGTGAAATGACAAAACTTTGGATATATTAAAATAAAAAAAAAAACAAAAAAAAAAACCACACTTCCATTTTACACTCAGTAAAGAAACTGTCAAAATGAGTTAACTGGCCAGAGCAACATTTGTGTTCAGGTTTGTGGAAAAAGTACTGTTTTCAATTAGTTCGTTTTTGAATTTGCTTTGTATTGAATATATTTGGAAATCAGAATATATACATATAAAAAATAATAATATAATAACCCCTTATCCCCAAGGGGCAATGAAGATACAATGGAGCAGCATGACGTTGAAGACAAGGACAGGGCACAAACAGGCAATAAGAATGAGATAAATACACAGCATACACACAGTTTTAAAATGAAAGTGACTGAATAGGTGACTAAATAACTAAGCGACATAAAGTGAATAAAGTGTCAGCAGTACAAAAAGAGCGTAGAGTAGTTTATGTTTACAGGTGTGGGAAATGGTCTTAAGGGTTTGAGTTAAAAGCAGAGTGGCTTTGGGACAGAGGTGGCTCTCCTCCTCTCAGTCCTGCAGGAAATGCAGCGGAGGCGCCGCCCACAGGGGAGTCATTGAAATGCACACAAAGACTGTCAAATGTAAAGTTGCATTAATGTTGTATTTGTAGTTACTTTGTCGTCGTTCCACAATAAACACACACGAGAAGACATTTCCTGAGTCAATGTAGCGGATCAGTAGCACCTTGTGACAAAGTAGCATTTCCGCGATTGCTGTAGTTGGCAACATAGTAACTGCACGTTTGAAGGTAGATCGTATGCTCTTCAGGACAAAGTGTGTGGCTCTGAAAAGAGCCGTTGGGTTGACTGACAGCAGGATCAGTTTACTTGGAGCTGGTGTACTTGGTGACGGCCTTGGTGCCCTCAGACACGGCGTGCTTGGCCAGCTCACCGGGGAGCAGCAGGCGCACTGCGGTCTGGATCTCCCTGGACGTGATGGTGGAGCGTTTGTTGTAGTGGGCCAGGCGAGAGGCCTCGGCAGCGATGCGCTCGAAGATGTCGTTGACAAACGAGTTCATGATGCTCATGGCCTTGGACGAGATCCCGGTGTCGGGGTGGACCTGCTTCAGCACCTTGTACACGTAGATGGCGTAGCTCTCCTTCCTGGTCTTTCTCTTCTTCTTGCCGCCCTTGCCGGCGGTCTTGGTCACGGCTTTCTTAGAGCCCTTCTTGGGCGCGGACTTTGCGGGTTCAGGCATTTTGTTCCTTCAGTACTCTGCAGCAACGAATGAGCTGTGTGACAGAGAGCAGCTCCCTTTATACAGGCTGTATGCTAATATCACTGCGCAGGCCCTCGGCTCTCATTGGCTGAGCTGCACAGTGGGCCGGACATTGTGTTGGAGGATATATTTATTTATATATTAGTATCAGTATGTATCAGTTCAACTCTACAAGAATCTTGATGATGTATCTCCTTACAACAAATGAATGTGCATCTCACTAACAGCTACTCAGATTTAGCACTCTTAACATCATTAGTCAGCCTACAATAGTTATGCCGTGACAACACAGTAAAGTGTGGCTATGATAATGATACTCAAGTCAAAGAATTCATGTTAATTTTCCAAATTATATTAGATATTATATCCAAGGTGGGTAAGAAGATCTAAAAAAAGATCATTTGTGACCTTCGCTGACACCATTTCTTTACTCTGATGAGTTCTGAAGCCTTACTGAAAGTCTTCTAATCAACCATTCTTCTGTAGATGATGAGTTAACCGTTTTACAACTACTCTTTCAGGAATTTTTGAGAAAGTGGTTGATTACTGCCAGCTTGAAGGCTTGAACAGTCCTGTAGGTCTAAATGACATGTTGATGGTTTGGAGGAAGTAATCACCAAAGCTAACTCAAAAGACCAATTGGATAAAAAGAGTCTAAATACAAATCAAATTAAGTTGAAATGTTAGTTTTTCCACTAATGAATTTTCAGCACCAACAAATATATTTCTGTTTATATTATAGGTTAAAAAGCAGTCTGAATTATTATTATTATAGCATCAAGATATGTTGCTTATATGCTAAGGCAGCAGCTTAAAGACTCGTGATAATAGCTCAACATGCTTGTTTAGTTTCCTGCAGCTGACCACGATTCAGACTGAACCATGAATGGAAACCATTGCAGATGTCTATTTAAAAAGCATCAACAATTCGAAGGTAAACTTTTGTGCTCAATAATCTGTTAGTATACAGAGTTTATTCTTTGTCAGGTCACACGTCAGCTGTCAGCAAAACCGTTACGGTGTGGTTTGCTGGGGCAGCAGCATTTCTGCTGGGGACAGAAAGAGACTGAACAGACTGATCTGGAGGGCCAGCTCTGTTCTAGGATGCCCTCTGGACCCACTGGAGGTGGTGAGTGACAGGAGAATGGTGACTAAGCTCTCATCCCTGTTGGACAACATCTCCCACCTCATGCAGGAGACTCTGACAGCACTGAGCAGCTCCTTCAGTGGCTGCGGCACCCATGATGTGAGACGAAGAAATTCTGCATGTCTTTCCTTCCAACTGCTGTCAGACTCGACAACAAAGACTGCAGATGACCAAACCAAGGTTATTATCGTTAACGAAAACTAACAAAATAACGAAAACTAGAAGTGAAAAAACATTTTCGTTAACGGAAATAAAAATAAAAACAAAAAAAGGAAAACTAACTAAAACTGGAATGAGTGTTCACAAAACTAACTAAAATTAACTGAATTTATAGCAAAAATGTGTTTAGTTTTCATTGATGTGTGCGTGTCATACAAGAGTCAAGGGTGAAAATGAAGTTTAGTTTACAGATTTTTTTCTTGCTGTCTCATTATGCCAGCAGGTGGCAAGTACGTTAGTCGGGTCGTCTGTGTTGCTACTCCGTCCACACGCAGAATCATGTCAGGAAAAGTCGGGAGAAAGCGCCAGAGTCCAATTTGGGATTACTTTGAATATGACTGTGTTTTGGATAAAGCAAGTGTCTTGTAGTGGAAAGAGACAAATTATGAGGGACATTTCTAAAGGGAAAAAAATCCCACAAACCTTAAAGTGCACTTGAAAAGCTCACACAAGAAGGCTAACCTAGCTTACCTTGAGAAGGTAAGGGAGCACACTCAACCCTCATCCCCAGAAAACAGAAGCTAACCCCAGGCAAGGCAGCGTGATGCATCCCGAGACAACAGGACGGGGATATCTACACAACTGTGTGAGTCAATTGCCTTCAAAAAGTTTATCAATTCACTTGAACCACAATTACGAACACCCGGTGCTGCAAGAGTTAATAGTCTCATTGGGGCCAAGATATACATTTTATAGTTGCCTGGTATCAATGGTTGTTCATCTGCCTTTATTTATTTATTTAAAGAACCCATAGGTGGGAATGTGAGTTGTCTGTCTCTGCATGTTAGCCCTGCGACAGACAGGTGACCTGTCCAGGGTGCAGTATGGTAGCTGGAATAGCAACATACCCAAGGATAAGCAGAAGAGAATGACTGATATGATGAAACTGGGATTTTGTTACACTTAATTATTGCGAACACAACTAAAACTATAACTGAAACTAAGGATTTTCAAAAAATAAAAACTAAACTAAACAATTGGTAAAAACTAATTAAAACTGATATAAAATTGAAAATCTGAAGTCAAAACTAAATAAAAATAAAAACTAATGAAAATTGCAAAACTATTAAAACCCTGGACCAAACGCACACAGACAGACAGACAGACAGAGACACACACACACACACACACACACACACACACTATGGTAGCCTTCACTTAGTCTTAGTTAACTTGGTCTCTCTTATGTGCAATATTACTGAGTGTAATTTTTCTGCTGCATTTTGAAATATTGTTTTCTTCTATTGACATATTATTTTATTTTATTCAATTTTATTGTTTTTTCTTAATTTTTGCTGCTCTTAACTTTGTACTGTCCACTTTATGCCGTGACCAAGCAAATTTCTCACTTGTGGGATTAATAAAGGCTCATCTCATCTCATGTTATCTCATCTCATCTAATCTCAGTAGATTAAAAAAAATGATGATTCATTTGTCTTTGCAATGACAGGAGCTGCCCTCAGATTCAGACCTTTACCTAAACGTAATATACCATGTTCTGACTGTTTAGTTTTTAACTTTTATATTACAAACAGATGTACTGAAACATTCCTTAATAGCTATAAGTTCACACTTGTTAATATTTATTTATGTCCAGCAAAGAAATACCTTGAAAATTGCATCCAATATGGTCTGTTAAGAGTTGGGCAACTAGTAAAAAGAGGTACGCAGAGGCAGAGCATCCTTGTCTAATGCATCTTGACAGATCAAATCTAGGACAAGTTCCAGCAATTAGTTTCACTGAGCCATTACCATTTCTGTAAAGAGTCTCTATGGATGAACAAAAGTAACTTCCAAAGCCAAATTTATGTAAGCATTGTAAAATGAACTGGTGTTCCGCATTGTCAAAGACTTTTTAAAAATCTAAAAATAACATGAATCCATTGTCATCAAAAAGTTCAGCGTAATCTAGAATGTCTAGCATAGTCTTATATTGTTGGTTTATGTCGATAAGCCATAAAACCTGACTGTTTTAGCTGTGATGGAATTTAGGACCATTTTGAGTGTTTTTGCTAGATTTAGAATTATTATTGAGCAGACCAATATGGTGCCAGTTATCTATAAGTAAACACTCTTTATTGGGTTTGGGAGTCAATGTGGTAGGTCCCTGGGTCATAGTGGGTGGAAGACTTCCCTCATTAAGACTTTCCACAAAAACGTCATGCAAAAACGGGGCCAGCACAGTAGCAAAAACCTTATAAAATTCTGCAGTTAGACCGTCCATTCCTGGTGATTTGTTATTTTTGAGAAGATTAATAATGCTCCAATAGAAATGGAGCTCAGGAAAGAGTCTATTGAGGCCTGTGAGATCGGTAAAGATATTTATAGAAATTGCAACAAAAATTAACGGAAGCATTTGGTATCATCTTCAGTAATAACCCCACTGATGTTTAGCTTAACAACAGCATTAATGGTGGAGTGATGTTGCCCTAGGTTGAAGAAATAACTGGAGTTTTGTTCACCTTCTTCCAGCCATTTGGATCTTAAGTTAACTCTGCTTTTTTTCCCCAAATATACGGTTTGTCCACTTGCAGGCCAAAGTGGCATGTTTGTTATATTTTGTTTATATGGTAATGTGTTTTAATCGTGAAATATAATTTTATTGTACATTTGTATTCACCAGTTCTACGGTGTACCCATGTACTTAAGAGGAGCACATCAATAAACATTTGTTTCTGAACAGCCAAAATGAGTGGAAGGGGGTAAGGGTGGCAACTCTTAGTTTATCCTTGCCCACCTGCTCCTTTTGTGCCCAGTGTTAGAATCTATCATGCCACCATATACACCTGCACCCTATGCCTCCAAGTTTGGCAATCTATGGGTCAGATTGAAATATGTTGGGGAAGGAGAACCTCCCACTAGGGATTATGTTGCGGAGGAATTGCTTTTTCAGTCCTCTTTGGTGAATCCTCGGGACATTTACTCTTTCATCTCCCTCCCAAACAGAAGGGACTTTGAACTGTGTTTTTTCCAGGAAGCTCCTCTACGACGCTTCATGGAGATTGTTGCTTCAAACTCTGGCCAACCAAAATGGAAAGAGTGGATGGTAGAATCATCTCTTCAAATTGAAAAAACCACCCTTGTGGTCAAATTCTGGACAGGAAGAACCCCTGATCATGACATCGAATTATATTTGAAAAGATATTGTGAGGTGTTACATCCACCTATTAAGCCGGTGGACAAATTTGGCCTGTGGTATGGGGTTCGGAAGTTTAAAGTTCGTCTTCGGAGGGATAAAGATGGACATTTCATCCATATCCCCAATTCCATCTCTCTGGGTCCGTACAATGGTCGAGTTATCTATCCCGGTCAAACGGCTAGATGCTTTATTTGCCAGGCTTCTGATCATCAAGTAACAGAATGTCCCACGATCAAGTGCTGGAAATGTGGAAACCTGGGACATAAAGCTAAAACATGTCAAAACGAAAGTGAATGCTCTCTTTGTGGTCAAATAGGACACACTTTTTTCAAATGTCCGAGATCATATGCAAACATGGCTAAGAATCAACATCTTTCTGCTTTTGAGACATCTGATCTACAGCAAACAGCAGGAACTCTAGAACGCTCTGAGGTCCATTTGATTGTGTCTCAAGCTCCAGCAGGAGAACAAACACTTCCTGAACAGTCAGGAAACCTCCTATAACCTGGGTCTCAAGTGCCTCCTCCGATTGAACAAAATACAACCATCACAACAGAAGGACCTACTGAACCGGCTGTACCGGAGGAGGAGGACCATCTGGGTCTACATTTAGAACAGCAGGAAAACGAGGAAGGTTGTGAGGAGGAGCAAGTAGACACACGGGATACAGATGGATCCAACTTAATATCATCAGAGAGTATCAGTGAGAATGGTACCAACAAGGAAGAGAAGGATGATGAAAGCGATGAGGACATCACATCTGAGAGCTATGAAAGCGCGAGTGAGAGTGAAGGATCTCCTGGGGAAATACCAACGAGAAATATTACAGTAAGCAATGATGATGATCAGATGGAAGCAGAGCTACAGTGGGCAGTTTTTTCCAATAAGGATCACCCTGCAATGGGTGAGCTGATTAATGATTCCCCTAGTGTATACAGAAAGAGGAGTGTCTCTGTAGTCTCCTATAGTAGGGAGAAACGGAAAGACGTCAGACCCAGCCCTTCGTAAGTAACCTGCTTTATACTAATCTCGAATATAAGTCTCCTCAGAGTACTGACCTGGAATATCAGAGGTTTACAGTCAGAAAGATACAGAAAAAGGAAAGCTGATTATTTATTAAAGCTAAATTATGATATTCTCTGTCTACAAGAGATGAGACTGAAAAGTGATAATGATATATCTGCCCTAACTCAAATGTGGTGTCCGGGGCACTCGATAATTTCAATCAGTGTCATGGTCCTGGGCCGGTGACCCAGCGCTTTAAGTTTATTATTATCATTTTCTAGTTTATTATTATGATGATTATTATTGTTTGAGTTCTCTTTGGTCTGCCCCTGAGTCTGCGTCTGTATCTCTGTCTGTCTATGGTGTCACCCCGTCTGTTTGTGAATCTGTCTGTTCAGTTCAGCGTCTTGTCTGGTTCCCTGTGTCTGAGTTTCCTGTTTTATTGTGAAGGTCTGTGTCTTATGTGAGTGTGCTCAGTTTAGGTTTTCCCTGTCTCGTCAGCTGTGATTTCTCCCAGGTGTGTTGCCCTCCTGTCTCTCATCCCTTGATTACTGCCGTCTGTGTATTTAAGCCCTGTGTTTCTCTGTGTCAGTGTTGTGTCGTACCCTCAACTAGCTGTGTGGTCTGCTTCCATGTTTCTAGTGTTTAGTCTCCTGCTCCAGTTTAGTGTTTCTTTTCTAGTGTTTCAGTCCTCAGTTACAACCTTTGTTTGTCTTTTAGTGAGTTTATTTAGTACGAGGTTTCTCCCAGCAATGAAGCTGCGCTTTAAGTCTCACTTCTGTGTCTGAGTTCTGCATTTTGGGTCCACCACTCCTGCTTGCCTGCCTGCCACACAGCCAACCATGACAATCGGGAGGATAGTGCAGATGGAGTTGGTATCTTTTTTAATGACTCAAATGTGAATATAATCAAACGAAGAGACATTATTCCTGGAAGACTTCTTTTAGTTGACTGTTTTTATCATGGACAATAGAAGAAGATGCGGATCATCAATGTTTATACTGCACCTGAAAGGACAAAGAAAATGAGGCTGTTTAAAAAAAAATGAAGCAGCTCTTGGAAGTGGGTTTTAATTTAATAATATGTGGCGATTTTAATATTGTAACGGAAGAAAGCGATAGAGTTGCTACAACGCCTTTTAAGATCAATCGTGAAGGTAAATTTTTAGCGCAAGTTTGCACAGATGCTTCCCTTAGAGATCTCTATAGAGTATTACACCCCACAAAGATTCATTTTACTAGATTTGACACAAATGTCAAAACTAGAATAGATAGGATCTATATTTCTTCTTCAATACGCGCCCTTAATTATGACACCTTTATGACTGATCTATCTGATCATATGATTCTTAAAGCTACAATGCAGTGTGGTCTTGACTATCATAAAAGCTATTGGAAATTAAATACGGCGTGTTTGAGGAATCTAGTGCTAACACAAGAACTAAAATGTGAAATTAAAATATTGCAATTAAGAGTTCTGGTAAGTTCTGAGATAGAACTGTGGGATTTGCTTAAAAGCTGATTGAAAGATTTCTTCAAATTCAAATGTCTGGAGTTAAATCATGCCAAGAATATGAACTATAATGAAGATGTAAAATCATATAAGTGTAAAATGTAAAAAAAGAAAGGAAGAAGAGGAACATTAAAGAAAAGAAATACAATTGATAAATAATGAATTATTATTTAATACACAGATAACAGCAGGGTGTGATGGAAATGGAAACACTGACTTTGCGATTGTCTCTGGTCAGAGGAGACGTGGTAGCAACTTTATCCCCTCTATTAGGGATGGAAGCGGAAAATTAACCGTCAATGAGAGCGAGAAAAGACATGCTGTCAGAGAACAATGCTCATCCATGTTTTCTGCATTACCTTCAGACAGCAATGCTTTAAGATAAATGTTATTGAACCTCTTGAACCTTTTGTTTTTGATCCACTCCTTGGGGTGATAAGAAAAGAAGAGGTTGCAGCTGCTATAGAGCAACTGAATAACAATAAAACTCCAGGTCTAGATGGTCTCCCAGCTGAGTTTTACAAGTTGGGTATAGAGGAAGTAAATGAACTTTTAACCTCAGCTTTGAATTCAGGGCTTGAAAAAGGAGTATTATGTGACTCTTTCTATTTTGGCCTGATGTGTTTATTATATAAAAAAGGAGATAAAAGTGATAATAAATAATTATAGACAATTAACAATAATGAACGTTGATTATAAAATATTAGCTAAAATAATACTGAACAGATTAGAAGATATATTAGATAAAATTATTGTGAAGGAACAGACATGTGCTATAAAGGGTCGCCAGATGTGGGATAATCTGTGCACCCTGAGAGAGGTAATATACTCCAGAAGAGACTCTGACCTTTTTATTCTTGGCTTAGATCAAAAGAAAGCATTTGATTATCTCTCTCATTCGTATATATGGGCAGTTATGAAAGCCTATGGGATGCCGGACGGTTTCATCGCAATGGTAAAATTGTTATACAAGAAATCCATCATACAAGTCAAAGTAAATGGAAGTTTGACCGAACAATTCCATGCTTCGTGTGGAGTGAAACAGGGATGTCCGCTAAGCGCTGCTTTGTATGTTTTAGCCATCAATCCTTTATTGAAACTAATTAATAAAGACACTAATATTAAAGGATACTGTTTTAATGACGGCTATAGAGTGACAGCTATGGCTTATGCCGATGATGTTACGGTTATCATTAGGAACCAGGACGAGTTGGACAGGCTACTTTTTCACCTCAAACAATATGAATTGGCATCAGGGGCAAAATTAAACCCAGAAAAAACAGAAGGCGTGTGGTTTGGTTCCTCATTACAAAAGCCGAAAATAAACATACAAGTAAATGACGAAATGAAAGTCTTGGGAATTTGGACCAACAAAGGGGACCCCTGTTTGTTAAACTGGTCTAAAAAGGAATGTGAAATTAGTAAAAGTATGGAGCCCTGTCTTTCCCCTCAACAATAAAATGTAACTATTAATCTCAATTTTGCTAAATAAAAGGATCTGGCTTGCATCAGTCACATGACTACCATTAAACAATGGTCACCCTTGAGGGCAGAGCGCGCTCGTTACGAGCCGGGTACGAGCTCGCAAAATGCACACGCATCTTCTGCAGGCTGGGTGGTGCGGAGCTGGAGGAGAAGGGCTTTAGAAAGGATTAAAGAGCACAGTGCATCAGAGTCTCACATGTGTGGTATGGTGAGGTGGAACTCATTTAACAAAAAAAACCTTGGAGGCAGCTTTTGAAGTAGCGGACCAAGTGTCACAAGCTGCAAAAGACAAAGAAAGAGAGAGAAACAGAGAAATTTTGTCTGGTTTGATAGACATCACTCTTTACCTGGCAAGACAGGGTATGCCTTTCAGGGGAGATGATGAGGCCTTGTCAAGCCAAAATCGAGGAAATTTCTTAGAGTTAGTTGAGTTGTTCAGCAAGTTTGACAGTGTAATTAAATTACACCTTGATGCCATAAAAGAGCGACAGGGATCTGGACAAAGACCTCTCGTCTCGCTCCTCTCAAACAGAAGTCAGAACGACATAATCAAAGCTTTGGCCACATCAGTAAGATGTGTCATCCAAGCAGAAATTCAAGAGTGTGAAACCTTTTCTATCATGATGGATGAAACCACAGATGTGTCGCACACAGAGCAGGTTTCCTTTGTTGTCAGATATGTGCACAACATGGAAATCAAGGAGTGCTTCCTTCAGGTGTGTAATGTGGAGTCAACAACTGGAGATGCTCTTGAAAAGCTACTAATAGCTCTACTGAAAGAAAATAATCTGAAGATTGACAACATTCGGGGTCAAGGTTATGATGGGGCTGCAAACATGAGCGGGCGCTTTAAGGGAGTTCAGTCAAGAATACAAAAAAAGGCCAATAGGCCTTATATGTCCACTGTCAGGCACATTGCCTTAATCTGGTTTTAATAGAGAGCGCAAAGTCAAACGTGTTTTGTCAGCTTTTTCAACCTAATCGAAAAGCTTTACACTTTTGTGCTCAATTCATCGACACTCTGCATTTATTAAGATGCAGGAGAAGTTGTACCCCGAGCAGCGCCCACTGGAGCTGCAGAAGCTGTCAGACACAAGGTGGGCCTGCAGAGAAGCTGCCCTCAAGACAATGAGGAAGATCCTCCCAGCTGTCATGCAGTTTCTGGAGGAAATACTACAGCAAGATCCTCCAGACTCTTCAGCAGATGATGCTCACCAGATTCTTACTCTGGATGGCATTACCTTGGCCTCCAGTAACGCTGTGAGGAACCTTGGAGTCATTTTTGACCAGGACATGTCCTTCAACGCACATATTAAACAAATATGTAAGACTGCGTTCTTCCATTTGTGCAACATCTCTAAAATTAGAAATATCCTGTCTCAGAGTGACGCTGAAAAACTAGTTCATGCATTTATTACTTCCAGGCTGGACTACTGCAATTCATTATTATCAGGACGTCCAAAAAACTCACTGAAAAGCCTTCAGTTAATCCAAAATGCTGCAGCAAGAGTCCTGACAGGGACTAGAAAGAGAGAGCAGATTTCTCCTGTTTTGGCTTCCCTTCATTGGCTTCCTGTTAAATCCAGAATTCAAAATCCTGCTCCTCACATACAAGGTCTTAAATAATCAGGCCCCATCTTATCTTAATGACCTTGTAGTACCATATCACCCTATTAGAGCACTTCGCTCTCACACTGCAGGCCTACTTGTTGTTCCTAGAGTATTTAAAAGTAGAATGGGAGGGAGAGCCTTCAGTTTTCAGGCCCCTCTTCTGTGGAACCAGCTTCCAGTTTGGATTCAGGAGACAGACACTATCTCTACTTTTAAGATTAGGCTTAAAACTTTCCTTTTTGCTAAAGCATATAGTTAGGGCTGGACCAGGTGACCCTGAATCCTCCCTTAGTTATGCTGCAATAGACGTAGGCTGCCGGGGATTCCCATGATGCATTGAGTTTTTCCTTTCCAGTCACCTTTCTCGCTCTCTATGTATTAACTCTGTATTGAATCATATCTGTTATTAATTTCTGTCTCTCTTCCACAGCATGTCTTTTATCCTGTCTTCCTTCTCTCACTCCAACCGGTCGCAGCAGATGGCCCCACCCCTCCCTGAGCCTGGTTCTGCCGGAGGTTTCTTCCTGTTAAAAGGGAGTTTTTCCTTCCCACTGTCACCAAAGTGCTTGCTCATAGGGGGTCATATGATTGTTGGGTTTTTCTCTGTATCTATGAAGCGCCTTGAGGCGACTTTTGTTGTGATTTGGCGCTATATAAATAAAATTGAATTGAATTTGTTTCTCCCTGCTGTAGGATGCGGTGGAAATGCGCTTCTTTCTGCTCCCGTTGGGAGGATCATCAACAAGCTCCTCCATAGCAGGATGATTCTTGGCAATAAAAACTGTGCTCTGAGAATCTGCGTTGGCTGATCTAGCAGCAGGTTGTAGATTTTCCCAAAAGGGACGACAGTGGACAGTGGACTCTTCACCATCACTCGCGCTTTCGTAGCATTCGGACGTGGCGTCATCATCACTTCCATTTTCCTCCCAGTCACTATCATTCTCACTGTCTTTCTCAGACATCATCAGTGCTGGATCCTGTACATGATTGTCTCCTTGTTCTTCCCCAGGCTCATTTGGTTGCAATTGTATGACATGATACTCTTCTTCTGGGGTGTTACTATCGGCAGAAAACTCAGCTAGACCTGGGGTACTTTGCATCATTGGATTAAGTGAAGCTTGCGATTCAAGCACTACCAAGTTTACCGGTTGGGCTGAAATCTGTTGATCTTCTGCTGGGTCGGGATCAAACGGTCCCTATCCAGGTCTTCTAGTGGAGCAGTTGTTTGTTGTGGATCAGACGTCACAGGGGCAGAGGAGAGCTGCTGAGAATTCTTGGTTATGTTGGAATAGGATTTTGGGCATTTGAAGAAAGTATGCTATGAATGCTCTTTCACACAAAGAGCATTCATTTTTGTTTTGGCAAGTTTTGACTTTATGTCCTAAATTTCCACACTTTCTACACTTAATTGTTGGACACTCCTTCATTTGATGGTCCAAAGCCTGACAGATGAAACATCTGGTCACTTGTCTGGGTTAAATAAAACACCCATTGTACAGGCCCAAGGAGATAGAGTTTGGAATTTCGATGAGATGGCCAAAGTCATCTCTACACAAACTGACTTAAAATTTCCATACTCCCTACCAGAGGCCAGATTTATCAACTGGTTTGACAGGTGGTTGTAACACATCACAATATCATTTAAGATATAATTCAGTTTCTTGGTCAGGCATTCTTCCAGTCCAAAACTTGACCACGAGTGTTGTCACTTCTATTTGAAAAGATGATTCTATAGACCACTCTTTCTATTCAGGATGGCCACAATGAGCAGGAGAGATCTCTAAAAAACGGCTGTAGTGGTTGCAAGGTAATGTGAAGGGAACCAGATGGGGAAAAAAACAACCACACGAGCCTTCAGTCATTTTTCAGAGCTCTGAATATATTATTTTTTCCACGTACAGAGGTTTAACATGCTCACTGGCGACACATCTAAAAATCAACCCCACAGCCTCTCGAAAACCCCCTCCTTAAATAGATGGTCCTTAAATAGATAGTCATACCAAAATTTAAAAGACTTCCCCCTCAACACAGTTCAGCTACAAAAAACCTATAGAGTGAAATACTGCAGTTATTCTAACACACCTCACATATATCTGATTACAAACACACCCCGGTTTTAGACAGGCCTACATGAGGGGGGAGACAGAAATGTAAAGGGGGCACATGGTGGCAATGGAAGCGGGAAAAGCGTGGATAACTGCTTTTGTCATGTAATTGGATTGCACTTTGTCAGGCCTCTACCCTAAGACTTGACCAACTTGGGTGTCCCACCTGAACGCTAAGCTTCTGCTGATCTAGCTTTTAGGGTCACTGAGGCACACAAACCCCCTGATCACATTAAGGTGGCAATCCCTCAGGGGGAAAACTAAAATTTCATTTTTCCCCTGAAACTATCTTAATTGGGTAGCCTATTTCTTAAATAAATTTACAAAATGAAGTAGAAATAAAATAGGATTTCTCAATATAGACAATATTTGCAAAACTAAAAAAAAAGGGTTGGCATAGTAATTTTAAAAAAAACTAACAAAAAACAATTCACCATATCTTTTCCCACAATTCTTAAACTACACTGCTCAAAAACATAAAGGGAACACTTAAACAACATAGTGTAACTCCAAGTCAATCACACTTCTGTGAAATCAAACTGTCCACTTAGGAAGCAACGCTGATTGACAATCAGTTTCACATGCTGTTGTACAAATGGAATAGACAACAGGTGGAAATTATAGGCAATTAGCAAGACAGCAGGTGGTGACCACATACCACTTCTCAGTACCTATGCTTTCTCGCTGATGTTTTGGTCACTTCTGAATGCTGGCAGTGATTTCACTCTAGCGGGAGCGTGAGACAAAGTCTACACACAAGTGGCTTAGGTAGTGCAGCTCATCCAGAATGGCACATCAATGCAAACTGTGGCAAAAAGGTTGCTGTGTCTGTTAGCGTAGTGTGCAGAGCATGGAGGTGCTAACAGGAGACAGGCCAGTACATCAGGAAACGTGGAGGAGGCCGTAGGAGGGCAACAACCCAGGTGCAGCACTGCTACCTCCACTTTTGTGCAAGGTAGAACAGGAGGAGCACTGCCAGAGCCCTGCAAAATGACCTCCAGCAGGCCACAAATGTGCATGTGTCTGCTTAAACGTTCAGAAACAGACTCCATGAGGGTGGAATGAGGGCCCTACGTCCACAGGTGGAGGTTGTACTTACACTGGTGCTTACTCCGTGCAGGACGTTTAGCATTTGCCAGAGAATACAAAGATTGGCAACTTTGCCACTGGCGCCCTGTGCTCTTCACAGATGAATGAAGGTTCACACTGAGCACATGTGGCAGAGTCTGGAGACGCCGTGGAGAACATTCTGCTGCCTGCAACAGCCTCCAGCATGAACATTTTGGCAGTGGGTCAGTAATGGTGTGGGGTGGCAATTATTTGCTCGCCAGAGGTAGCCTGACTGTCATTAGGTACCGAGATGAGATCCTCAGACCCCTTATGAGACCATATGCTGGTGCGGTTGGCCCTGGGTTCCTCCTAATGCAAGTCAATGCTAGACTTCATGTGGCTAGAGTGTGTCAGCAGTTCCTGTAAGACAAAGGCATTGACGCTATGGACTGGGCCCCCCATTCTCCAGACTTGAATCCAACTGAGCACATCATGTCTCGCTCCATCCACCAAGATCACTTTGCACCACAGACTGTCCAGGAGTTGGTGGATGCTTTAGTCCAGGTCTGGGAGGAGTTCCCTCAGACCAGGGGTCTCGAACTCTAAGCCTCGAGGGCTGGTGTCCTGCAGCTTTTAGATGTGTCCTTGATCCAACACAACTGATTTAAATGGCTAAATTACCTCCTGAACATGTCTTGAAGTTCTCCAGAGGCCTGGTAATGAACTAATCATTTGATTAACCCAGTGTTGACCCAGTGTGATATCTAAAACCCGCAGGACACCGGCCCTCAAGGCCTGGAGTTTGAGACCCCTGCCTCAGACCATCTGCAGTCTCATCAGGAGCATGCCCAGGTGTTGTAGGGAGGTCATACAGGCACGTGGAGGCCAAACACACTACTGAGCCTCATTTTGACCTGTTTAAAAAAAACATTACATCAAAGTTGGATCAGCCTGTAGTGTGTTTTTTCCACTTTGCTTTTGAGTGTGACTCCAAATCCAGAGCTCCATGGGTTGCTAAATTTGATTTCCATTGATAATTTATGTGTAATTTTTGTTGTCAGCACATTCAAATATCTAAAGAACAAATTGTTTAATAAGAAATTTTCATTCATTCAGATCTGGGATGTCTTATTTTTGTGAGCAGTGTAATTTGTAGAAAACAACAGATTTGGAACCAAACATTAACTTTTTTCTTCTTTTGTCTTGTTTTAAGCTTATTTGTTTTGCAAGTAACTTAACTCTGTTTGCAAATGAACACCTCTCATTTTTCCTCAATCCACTGTATAACATTGTGTCCTGTTTCCCTTTCCAAAAACTCCTACGGATTCATCCATATCCAAGTTATTTGTTATGAGCAAAACAATGTTCTAGTCCCCTATTGACTGTACAAATATAGACCTATTTTTTTTAGTTAATTATCTCAGGAGTTACGTTTACTCACGTCAGCCACCACGTGGACAAGTTCTTTGTTTCAGCCTTTATGGACCTTCATAGAAACTCAAATTAACAGAGACACAATAAACGCAGCTTATTGCCTGCCATAGAGTTTGCCGCAGCTGCACTTCATTTAAAAGGTAGGTTACTAAATTGGATGTCACTTCTACGGAAGAGGATTAGGGCCACTGGATTCTGAGAAAAAAAATCAGAATTCTGACTTTTTTTTCTCAGAATTCTGACTTTTTTCTCAGAATTCCGACTTTTTTCTCAGAAAGGAAAATTACAAAAATGCTTCTAACAAATACAGTGACTAACATCAAAGTAATTTACTGTCAGTTACAGTCGCTATGATTTTGGCAACAGAGATTATCTGTTAATTTTGCGCTGCACTGCACTGCGATTTTGGACCCATGTTGCAGCTATTAATATTGTCTACTTCCACTCACGAAACACCACATCCCACTTCTGACACCAAAATGTACGCGGTCGCAAGGTAATGTGAAGGGGACCAGATGGGAAAACATTCTTTTTTCCACATACAGAAGTTTAACATGCTCACCAGCGACACATCTAAAAATGAACCCCCCAAAATTTAAAAGACTTCCCCTTCGACACAGTCAATTCAATTCACTTCAATTCAATTTTATTTATATAGTGCCAAATTACAACAACAGTCACCTCAAAGCGCTTTATATTGTAAGTAGGGATGGGTATCGAAAACCGGTTCTTGTTGAGAACCGGTTCCCACTGTTTCAATTCCTTGGAATCGTTTGCCATTTTTGCAAACGATTCCCTTATCGATTCCAGTCGCCCCGAATGACGTCACCACGTTGCGGAGCGTCATTTACCTGGCAGGAAACACGGCGGCTCAAACGCTAAAAAGTTTGGTTATACTTTACGAGAACGGATGACAACAGGGCAACTTGCAATACTTGAAAAGTAGATATTTCATTTAAGGGAGGAAACACTACGAATATGCAAAAGCATTTGCTCACAAAACACACGATGACCTTAAATGAATGTCGTGTTTTTAATTCCGCTCCGGACTCGTGAATCTCAACCCAGCAGCAGCGGTAACGTTTGCACGTCCTCTCCTGTTAATGCGGCAGGTAAATAATCAACTAACAGTGCAGATTATGTTAGTGCGATCTGCCTTATTACAAAACCTGCCATTACTGTGCGTTTAGGTGACCATGATGAGAGAGACAGACAGTCTGGCTCAGATGCTGGCAGTTCTTGCTACAGTCTACCGGTAGCGTCTCCTTTCAGGCCAGGATAGACGAATGTCACCGAGCAGTGAATAAGTTTGTGGTAAAAGGCTTGCACCCATTTGCCACAGCAGATGCCCCCGATTTTCGGTAAGTGAATGTGTTTAATTGTAGGCAGGGACATTATTGGATATTCTTGTGTAATTGCTACAGAAGAATATTTATTTTATTATTTTACATTCACAATTTTTTTTCCTGGGGACCCTGTGACACCCCATTGAAGAGCCGTAGGTTGGATCTGTTAAGATCTCACTGTTGGGTTTGTAAGGCCATGTTACTCCTAAATTTCTATCTTGTTCAAAGAGAAGATATAAAACAAAGATCTAAGCTAATTGACCTTAGTGTTCTCCTTTTTTTAAAAAAAAAATAATCGATAAGAGAATCGATAAAGAATCGAATCGTTAAACAGAATCGAAAATGGAATCGGAATCGTGAAAATCTTATCAATACCCATCCCTAATTGTAAGGTAGACCCTACAATAATAAGTCCAGCTACAAAAAACATATACAGTGAAATACTGCAGTTATTCTAACACACCTCACATATATCTGATTACAAACACACCCCAGCTAAATAATATACAAACTAACTAACTTCAGCCCACTCCCACCCTCAGCTCTCATCTGTTGGTTTAACCCACTATTGGTGGATAATTGGAGAACTCCTTTCAGGTGAACATCATTAGGCTGTAATCATGTGTGCACTCCATGATTTAGGCCTTCAGGAAGTTGACGTCAAAAGAGAGAGAGAGAGTGGTATATGAACTTCAAAACAAAAGCATTACAAAATCAAAACTTCCTGTCAGACATTGTGGGTGCATGTTCCACCTTAGCGAAGTGGAGCTTCCTGACAGAAGCACAATTCAAAATCTCTTCTCTTTGGCTGGGAGATGAAGGAGTAGATATCATGAGGATTGAGCCAGAAAGACTGGATTAACAATTCCTCAGCGACATACTTGCGTGTAGGGGGATCTCTGTCTCCAACATATTTCAATCTTACCCACAAATTACCAAACTTCAAGGCATACGGTGTAGGGGCATAGGGGGGCATTATAGGCTCTGTTAGTGGAGCAATACCAGCAGAGGGCAAGGATAAACTAGGAGTTGCTTCATTGTTTTTTTTTTTAGCCTTAATTTTCAAAACTCATGACAAATCATATCAAAAACAACACAGTACTTTCCATCAAAATACATGCAGACAAACGTGGTAATTTACAACAAAGTACACAGAAGTAAATATCAATTAATAACACCAACTTTTAAAATTAATCATATCTTTCAAAGATCCCAAACTAAAGGGCTATTATTCTTCTGTTCAAGAGTTTTCCTCCTCCTCAAATCTGCAAGAACCGGTTACAAACCGCCACACAATCGATCGTCTTTTGTTCGATGACCATCTTCGTTCTTGTTTTCCAAATGTGGGTGTTGATAATGCACATGATTAGGCAAAAAAGGCTTCTTTTATTATCATACATTTTTTCCTTAAACAGTCCATATATTATAGCTTTTATATTATTGTCAATATCAAAGCCCACTCTAACCATTTGCTGTTTAATCTCTACCATTCTATAGCAGGATAACAGGAGGTGTTCCCTGGTTTCATCTTCGACACAGTGTGACATTGGGCATTCCTTATTGGTGACATAGCAGCTCCACTGAACTACTGCTTTAACCAAAAGACGCCTGACGGAGATCAACCCAACTGTGTCTCTCATATTTTCTGATATTAGTTTATCATAGATATTTTCAACTATCATAGGATATTCTATGCTGCATCTTTATATTTTATTTTTTCCTCATTAATCTTTTATTAATCACATTATATACTTGTTTAGTGCATGTTTGTGTCCAGTTAATATTTAGATCATTCCATTACTCAGTAATGACACCAAAAAGAATTTTATAATAGGGTATATTCGATCTAGCCCAACCTTTTAATTTAGCTCATTGTGTTTCATTTCCCTTAATCCAAGGCGTTCCTCTATTAAGGGCACGAAAAACATTTTTAATAAAAGGAATTCGCAAAGTAATCTTAAGGTAAAGTAAGGTAAATCTAAAGGTAAAGTAAGAAAGTAAGAAAAAGCACCATATGGGTTTTGACCAATGTTCCCTCTAAGCTGCGCGCATGTGCAATTGCGCACTGCTGGCACGGTCTCTGCACACAGAAAATCTGCGTTGCGTACAAAAAAAAATCTAACCTGAATTGAAAATAAAATTAAAACGATAACAATTCTGTTTTGCAGTGTTAGTCAGTAAGTGACTGGCTGCTCCCGTATGGGATTAGAACGATGCCACCTTATCCCATAGTCCAGCCAATAATGCGATTCACACTCGTATATACGCAGCTAATCAACGTCGTTGACAGGCTATGACAGCGTCCTTATGTGCCGACACCGGTGTTTTAGCGAGCAAAGCGGCATGGCTGACGTTAATGACAACGTGTACAACCACTGGAGATGTGAGGAGGACAGACGGAACAATTGACAGAAAAAGTGTGGACTTTATACCAGTTTTTAAATTGTGTTGATAGGTCACGTAAAACCAGAGTTATGATAAAAATATCTGCAATTTTTGGTTTTCTTCCTGAATTCTATCGTTGTTTATATTTACTGCGGGAAGAAACGGTAAAAACAGCGTCTTATAAGGAAAACTACGGTGGCCCTGAGAGGCCAAACAGACTGCAACTTCAGAAAACACTTGCAAAAAGAAAAATGCTGCAAAAGAAAAACACTTGCAAAAAGAAAAATGCTGCAAAAAGAAAACACTTGCAAAAAGAAAAATGCTGCAAAAAGAAAAACACTTCCAAAAAGAAAAATGCTGCAAAAGAAAAACACTTGCAAAAAGAAAAACGCTGCAAAAAGAGAAACGCTGCAAAAAGAAAAATGCTGCAAAAAGAAAAATGCTGCAAAAAGAAAAAACACTTGCAAAAAGAAAAATGCTGCAAAAAGAAAAACACTTGCAAAAAGAAAAATGCTGCAAAAAGAAAAACACTTGCAAAAAGAAAAATGCTGCAAAAAGAAAATGCTGCAAAAAGAAAAATGCTGCAAAAGCACACACAACACAATGGAAATAGGAAAAAAGACAACGGAAATGTTTCTGGGGAGACAATAACCGGACGGACCAGTTGCACGAACCAAAACATGCTAACAAGTGCACTGGGACTGGGAGACACTTCAACAAAGTGGCAGCGGAGCGGCCAAAGAGTAAATTTTCAAAAGTAAGTTCTGAATATTATGTCACTTATTTATGTGCAAATGTTTAATAATGAGGAACATTAAAACATTACTGTTGGCCACATGCTGGCAAAGTTATGTGACATTAGCGATGTTTGTACTTTCAGAGTTTACTTTGTTTTAAAGTCTTTACTTTATACGCCGTTCGATAGTCGACCTTAATCTTACAGAGAATGTGATGATTTTGTGGATAATTAAAGTCAGTCATATATCCACAAACACAACAGGCTGAAAGTCAGTGATGCTGCTCGGTTTGCAGCAGGGTTTTAATAGTTTTGCAATTTTCATTAGTTTTTATTTTTATTTAGTTTTGACTTCAGATTTTCAATTTTATATCAGTTTTAATTAGTTTTTACCAATTGTTTGCTAGTTTAGTTTTTATTTTTTTGAAAATCCTTAGTTTCAGTTTAGTTTTGATTAGTTTCAGTTATAGTTTTAGTTGTGTTTGCAATAATTAAGTGTAACAAAATCCCAGTTTCATCATATCAGTCATTCTGCTCATCCTTGGGTATGTTGCTATTCCAGCTACCATACTGCACCCTGGACAGGTCGCCTGTCTGTCGCAGGGCTAACACGCAAAGACAGACAACTCACATTCCCACCTATGGGTTCTTTAAATAAATAAATAAATAAAGGCAGATGAACAACCATTGATACCAGGCAACTATAAAATGTATATCTTGGCCCCAATGAGACTATTAACTCTTGCAGCACCGGGTGTTCGTAATTTTGGTTCAAGTGAATTGATAAACTTTTTGAAGGCAATTGACTCACACAGTTGTGTAGATATCCCCGTCCTGTTGTCTCGGGATGCATCACGCTGCCTTGCCTGGGGTTAGCTTCTGTTTTCTGGGGATGAGGGTTGAGTGTGCTCCCTTACCTTCTCAAGGTAAGCTAGGTTAGCCTTCTTGTTTGAGCTTTTCAAGTGCACTTTAAGGTTTGTGGGATTTTTTCCCTTTAGAAATGTCCCTCATAATTTATCTCTTTCCACTACAACACACTTGCTTTATCCAAAACACATTCATATTCAAAGTTATCCCAAATTGGACTCTGGCTCCCGACTTTTTCTGACATGATTCTGTGCGTGGACGGAGCAGCAACACAGACGACTCGACTAACGTACTGCCACCTGCTGGCATAATGAGACACAGCAAGAAAAAAATCTGTAAACTAAACTCCATTTTAGTTGACTCTTGTCTCTTGTATGACACGCACACATCAATGAAAACTAAACACATTTTTGCTATAAATTCAGGTAATTTTAGTTAGTTTTGTGAACACTCATTATAGTTTTAGTTAGTTTTCCTTTTTTTGTTTTTATTTTTATTTCCGTTAACGAAAATGTTTTTTCATTTCTAGTTTTTGTTATTTCGTTAGTTTTCGTTAACGATAATAACCTTGGTTTGCATTCCTGAATATCACGGCACAAGCAGGATTCACTGCACTGTTAATGTTAGCTAAGTTATATTGCTGCCTCTGTTCGGTGGTGTTGAGCCAAACGGACTTTAACGTGTGTTTGAACGAGCTGACGGTTCACTCATTGTAGCGACTTCGTCGCTAGAGGCCGGGGATGGAGCCCGCCTATTTGCCTGACGCGCTGTCAACTTTACGCAATAATGCCAGAGGTGGAATTGTTTGCTTGTTTATTAAAGTGTTTACAGAGTAATGTCATCTCGAGATTTGGACTCTTACAACGTCACAGGCTCTAATGTAACAAGACGAAACATGTTGTGCAGCGGTCAACAAAAACTACGGCTACCCAGCCCTCCTCTCTGTCAAAATCAAAACCAGTGAATGACAGACTGACAACGCCCTCTTAATGTCACCGCTAGCACCCCTGTGACTCCCATTACACATCACCATAGCAACCAAACAAATGAAAACCCAGTGATCATCAAAAAATTCAATACATTTAATTATGGCTCCTACACTCATTAAGCTGAAAGAAAGATGCTTTAATCACAGCAGTCACACATGTGTCCACTGTACCAGCTGGGAACTCTTCTTGTTTAAGACTCGTAATAACACTAAATACTTCTGTTTGTAGCAGTGTGTACACCTGAGACTGTCACCTGTGTGTCTGTCCTGCACTCTCTCTCTGTTTCTTTCTCTCTGATTGTGGAATAAAAGTATGAACATGTGTTTATAAGTTACACTTGTGTTTGAATCCTGCAGCTTATCACACATTTGATTTCCATGTGTGACGACTGCAAGTGTCCAGAGTGAGGACAGACTGAGGGACCCACTGCTGCACATCATCTGTGAGGCTTTGCACCCCCGATGATCCACCAGGACAAACTCAGCAGTGTGTGAGGAAGAGGAGGAGGAAGAGCCAGCAGCAGCTGACAGATGGAGAGAATAGACAGACTGTTCCCTGTTTGTGAAGGACTGCTAGAAAAGTTTAACATAACTAATTGTCTGTCCTGAATCAGTGTTATTAGGTAATGTTCAAATAATTTGATCATCCCAGTGTTTTCAGTGTGGGAGAAAGTACTCAGGGCCTTCAAGTTACACACTATGAAAGGCAGAAACAAGTTTAATATTCAGAAACCTAAAGTATGTATCAGCAGCAGAATGGAGCTAAAAATAAATGTTTGTTTCAGTTCAATGAAGCTTTGAGTATTTTGGATTAGTAGCACTGCTGTGTTTGTTGCATCATATTGCTGTAATTGTTTATATGCTTTATATATTCTGAGGTAAGTTGATCTATAGTGTTACATCATATTCTATAAGGATGTTATGTGTTTGTAGACTTTCTGCCCAGTTTGACCCATTTAGCAGAAGTCAGCCTGTTTAAGGCTCTGATATCTATTCTGTATGACTTAAAGCAGTTATGACATGGTCTGATTTTCTCGCCCAATAAAGGAATATTTAATATATCAGTCTACTCTTCATTTTATCAGAAACAGTTATCACAGCTCGTACATTTGCTTTTTACACATATATGTAAGCATTGAGCCAAATTTAGTAATGCCAACATATTAAAAGAACAATATTTGTCTCTTATATATAATACATATATATATATACACACTCACAGATACTTGTCTTTAAGTGAAGATTTAAGGTGATAGGAAATATAAATAAATGCAACTTGAATCTTTACTGAAGCTCAGTGTTTGGCACAGAGTTCATGTTCACTGCTGTAATAACTAATAATGATTAATATAATATTGGCCATATTATATTTACATTACCAAAGTGAGATGACTTTAGTCTCATGAACAACATTAACTAATTGTTATTTACTAGCTAATCTTAAATAACTGTTCAGTACAGAAATGAAGCCCAACAATCATGTTTTACAGTCCTGTGGTCTCAGCCTCAGATACTTATTAAATCACACAGAGCTCGTGTAGAAACAAATGTACAAAATATGTTCTTCTTCATTTCTGTCAAACAAAGCTGTATGAAACGTTTCCAGCTGTTAGTATCGTGGTTGCTAGGCAACCTGGGCAGCGCGATGGAGGCTAGACCGTCCCATCTCACAAGCCTACAAGCCTCGCACTTCCGGCCGCAGCGATCTTTGAGTACGCGGCCCTTGAGGACCGTTAAGGCTGCTTACCTTAAGGCTGCAGACCCTGAATTGGGAAACAGTCCCTGAATTGGGATACAGCCATACATACATGTTTTGGTTCGTGCAACTGGTCCGTCCGGTTATTGTCTCCCCAGAAACATTTCCGTCTTTTTTCCTATTTCCATTGTGTTGTGTGTGCTTTTGCAGCATTTTTCTTTTTGCAGCGTTTTTCTTTTTGCAGCATTTTTCTTTTTGCAAGTGTTTTCTGAAGTTGCAGTCCGTTTGGCCTCTCAGGGCCACCGTACATTGAGATTAAAAATCTCATTTTCAAGAGAGACCTGGTTTACATAGGGGTTATATATAAAATGTAAAAATGGCCTGTTTTTCAGGTATCTGTATAACTCTGTGTTATTGTATTTACATGGTAACCAATCAGGTCCGTATGTGTCCACTTAAACTATGTTTACAGAACTATTGTTATATTTGTTGCAGTTTCTGCTGTCCTCTTGGCCAGATTACTCTTAAAAAAGACAATTTTAATGTCAACGCGAGATTATTTTTAACTAGATAAATAAAGGATATATAAAAGTCAGTGCCAAAAACTGATTGCGGATTCTACCTTGTTACAGAAATGTTGTTTGTGGCTCAAGATGACTTGATATTATTCGTGAGGGCAATGTTCAGCACAAAGTTACACTGATGCGTGAGGGATACGTTTGACATATGTTTTGCATAGAGCAACAATTTATAGCAGTACAGTAATCAGTTTCTAGTAAATACAGGAAATCAGTTTTTGGCAGACGATCATTCTTTGGTACAACACCGGCAGACTCGAGCGTCAGCTCAGACTAACCCACACATGCAGTAAAAAACAGACAAAAAATTGACAAAAGTAATTATTTCCGTATGTAAGTGTGCTTCTCTTTTTTTTCATAATTTTTGCAAATACCGCCCCGCCCACAACCCCCTTCTTCCTAAGATGATGGTACGGTCCAAAATGTGTTTATGTGGGGGGGTTTTTTAGCCTACAAACAGACGCATCTCTTTCCGTGCGCTGGTCCAAAATGTGGAGTCTTGTGAATTGGAGTGTGTTTATAACCTTTTCGGTTGTTTTTTACCAACAAAATGTTGTCGGAGTAAAAATGATCGGAGGGTTGACCGAGGAGAAGCAGGCTGATGAAGCAGTTCAGAAGATCTGTGATGCAGTGAGTAGAAAAGTGAGATTTGACACTCGCACACACGGGGCCTGTGCTTCATGTTGGTGTTGCTGTTATTGTTCTTCAGATGAAGCCTCTCGCAGAGCAGAAAACCGGGAGAAACTTTTCACTTTTCACTGCAGAGAGCTACAAAACGCAGCTCGTAGCTGGGACCAACTACTTTATTAAGGTAATGTTTGTAATTCAAGCGTTTATGTGGTAATTTATATGGAGGTTCATACAAAACTTAAACTGTTATGGTTAAAACTGTCACAGCCATAACAGAGCTCAAAAAATGTTCTGTTTGTGAACACTAGCCATCATGCACTATGTAGCCAAAGAAGTGGATGCCACTTTTCCACATTGTAAGATGGTTTATTTACTTAACAGCTCTTTAAAACTTCGCAGTAAAATGTTGAGGAAAAGCACCGAGTTTTTTAAATGGACTAACAATGAGGTGGAGTTATTGCTGCGAGTAACACAAAAGTACAAAGTTGCAAAAGTGAGTGAGAATGAAAGAATTTGAAGAAAAGCTATCTGGAGCGTGTACAAACTGATATTAATCTTTAATAGGGCTGTCAAAATTGATAGCAAACAAAACTGCTGTGTAATGCCCTCCTTCATCTTAGTTTGTGAACACTAGAAACATCGTGCACTCTATATAGATGAAGACGTGGATTCTCCTTTTCACATCTTGGCATGTTGTTTGGCTCACAGCTGTGGCTTACTTTACCACAGCTGTGATAAAATGATCAGGATTACTTCTATGTGCACATTAAGCATCTCCTTTAAGTTTCCTTGTATTTCCTTGCAGGTCCATGTGGGAGGAGGCGAATATGTTCACCTTCGTGTTTACAAGAAACTCCCGGCTTATGGAGGAACGCTCCAGCTGACCAGACTGCAGCACCCCAAGAGTCAACATGACACTATTGCGTACTTCTAATGGGAGAACGAACCAGCCAAAGCATCAGTGCCCACAGTAGTCTCATTGTAATTCATTAATAACCTGCCTCTTCATGAGGGGAAAGCTTTCCTTGTTTCCATATAATAACATACTGAGGATAATGGAAATAAGACAAACTAGATCAGTTAAATACGAGGTGGGTAAATAAATAAAGCAGAATTTTTTTTTTCTGTGTGTGTGTGTGTAATTGTAAGATACATTCTGTGGTCATAGGGGCTATTTTTAAAGTATGTGATTGGTTGGGGAATTGAACTGACTCACAATTCACCACTTATGTGACTCACTTCAGAGATGCCATCAGAATAGCAAGGATAACCAGCGCAGTTTCAAAGAAGTAAATAAAACATCTACTTTTGTCCATAGTGAAGCAGATAATACGTTTGAAATAAACATTATGCTTTAAAAAGAGCTGTAAAATAGTGAGACTGTCATGGTGAATTGGGTTAAAGGACTCAGGTGCGAGACTTCTTGCAGAGTGACAGTGAATTTATTCACAGTGAAAAAAAATAAGCCAACAGTTCGAGTCTGTAATCCAAAAGGGCAGTGCATTGATAGGGTGACTTCTCCCCTCGGTGACAGTGCAGTGATTATCCAAAACTACTTCTTGTGCCTGCTCCTCCTCCGATCCCTGGATCCTGGAGGCAGATGAGAAAAACACACGCACGGTAATTTAAACGTTCTCTCTCCTTCACAAACTAGGTATGCTAATCGCGACTACGCTACCCGGTTTAGCTCATCGTTCCAGCGTTGGTTGTGACCCAACCGCGCCGTTAAATAGGTCTGCTTCAGATTAGTAGCAGCCGGCGACGTGATCAAGCACAGGTGTGGCGATTCCAGCTCAGGATACTCCCCCCGGGTCAGCTGCCGTTCCGTGCCACGGCTTCCGGAAGTACGTGTTCCCGCATACAAACACACACGCACAGGATGGAGAGGAGAACACCACAAAGTACACACAAACACAACAAAAATTGGCAAGGCGACCGGTGAGGACCGTCTAGCTGTGACAGAGACATCTATAGTCTGTGCTGTAACCCAGCAGTATTGAGACATCGCTCTGGCGGTGTGTTTGGGATCATCGGCTCACTGAAAAACAAAGCCATCTGGTTGTTGTAAAGGGGTTTTCTCATGACCATGGAAATGATTCTCCGATCATCCACCCCCGTTGTCTTTCTTTGACATTCAGGTCTTTTTTGCATTGCTGAGTTCACCAATCCTTTGTTTCTTTCTCAGGATGTACCAAACTGTACATTTTGCCACTCCTAATATTGTAGCAATTTCTTGGATGGGATTTTCCCATTTTCAGAGCTTGAGGATGGCTTGTTCCACCTACACGGAGAGCTGCTTTGACTGCACGTTGTCTATTCACTAGTGATGTGCGATACTACTGATTTCCTTTCCGATCCAATACTAAGTAAAATTCAGGGTGGCATCCACAATATTGATCCGATACTTTGTACAAAAATGTAATGTTTTATTGTATTTTATATTATAGCTTCATAATGATTACAGGACATCAGACTACTTGTTCTTATTGCTTAATAATGCAGAATTATATAGAAATAAAAAAACAACAACCCTGAAGTTGTGTGCTATTTGAACACTTGCTTTCCTGCAGCTCTAAAGGACTCTTACAAGATGAAGATGTCTGTCTCGCCCTAGCTGCACCTTCCCTGTCCTCTCCTCATCTTCTGTAACTCCGAAATGACAACACAGGCACGGCTTCTTCAAGATGGGTGCATCGCTGCATTTATTGAACGCCGTGAAAACTACAAACATAAAACACAAAGGCTTTAAGCGCTTCAGTCTATCAAAAGTAACACTCGTGCTTAACAACAAAAAATTACCTTGTGGCCGCCTGCCACTTCGGAGGTCCTAGAAGAATACCTTTACAGTCTTGTTCATTCTAAATTAAAACATAAAATAATTAGAACACCATACATTACAAATTTTCACAATATTACAATACAGTTATGGCAAATAGCAAATACCTTATACAGCTGGTAGACTAACCAGGCCTTTGCAGATAGCTCGCTGAACTCCTTAGCGTGATTATTAAACGTGGGCTCACAGCCTATACTATCACGCCCAAACCTCGCGATAATAGCGGTGTAACAAAACTTGTTCTTGTGACAAGATAAACACACCTTTACAATATTGACCACAGAAATGTACAAGCAAGAACATTTTAACTGCTGGAACCATTATTAAACTTCTTTATACATAAGCCATTTCCGTGACACTTACATCTTCAGTTCCCCTCAACATAAGCTCGTCATAGTCTGTGATATGATTTACTCTGAGGTGTTTGATGAGGTTAGTGGTGTTGCCACAACACCTCACTGTCTTGCCACATGTATCGCAAACCATGTCTTGGCTGTTTGTGGAGGTAAAATACATCCACACATGACTCCATTTATGCTTGGCCATTGTTGAGTGTGCACGCCAAAGGGTTGCGACACATTTATACAGCCGTATTTTGCATATGACTGTTGTGAGTACAAGAAAACAATTATTGGAATACCTCCATATAATCATCTTCCAAGTTAGATGATCCAAATAATATAGTTTCTTTCCACCATGTTCCTGTTAGTGATAGAGATGGACCGATCCGATATTACGTATCGGTATCGGTCCGATACTGACGTAAATTACTGGATCGGATATCGGAGAGAAATAAAAAATGTAATCCGATCCATTAAATATCAAAAAAGCACCTCACACAATTTGCGACAAGGCGTAACTCGGCTCATAACCGTAGCACGTCGGAGCAGTGTGGTCACGTGATAGAGCAGCTGTGTGTATTTGTAGCCTGCTAGCAAACATTTCATCTCCGAGGAAGTTATCTCAGAGAGAAGTAAAGCAAGTGTGTAAGTTCATCTCTGAATGTTTGTAAAACATTCCCACGTTAAGCTTAACCGATATATAGAGCAACTGCCTCTCTCTCTCTCCCTCACCTTCCTGCTGCTACTTCAATCGTGAAACTGCTTAATGATCAGCTGATCGGCTTTTCTGTCGCGAGTCCGTCTCTCTTCTTTGTTTTTGGCTCACTTTGCACCAGAAAGAGGAAACCAGCGGCTGAACAACAGCAGCACTATTAAGCTTGATAAGCTGTTGTTAGAATTTATTTAATATTACTTTCTAGACCAGGATCTTTTTCTACAGCTGACGGCTGGTAACTGTGCAGGGGCGGATCTAGCAAAGTTTAGCCAGGGGGGCCGATAGGGCATGAACAGGGAAAAGGGGGCACAAAGACATACTTTTCTTTCTTATTCTCATTTAAAATATCTTGCTTTTAATTATTTAATAATTATCTGAATCTTACACCCAAAGTTTTAATCTGATGTAAAATGTATAGAAGTCCATTACTGTATATAGTAACTGTTAAGTCTAATATACCCTAGTAAGCTGTATGTAGTACTTTTTCCTTTGGGAAAATACCATCTGTGAATTCTGCGATTCTGTTGAAGAAAGATGTTGAATCTATTTAATTATTCTTGAAAAATAATTTTTTTCTGTGATTTTTTTTCACCCTGCATCAAATTAAAGTTGATTACATTGATTAAGCATCATGAGGAAGAGGGTGGTTCCCTATTTTCTTTTGCTGGGAGTTTGCAACCCTATTAGTTAGGTTGCTTAATATTTCTGCTAAGTACTCTTTAAAATATCAGAGTAGGGAGGATGGAGTAGGTTTAAGTTTATTAGATTGATCAGTGTTGCTAAACTATGAAATATTTTGGGTGCAGTGTGTTTTGTTTTGTTTTTTTACATACAGGTATAACAGAATAGCTTTAGTGTTGTTGTTTTTTAACTTGAGTATGAACTTATACAAAAAGCAGCAAGATATTAAAAAAACAGTTTTATTGATTAAAAAACACACTATATCGGATTCATATCGGTATCGGCAGATATCCAAATTTATGATATCGGTATCGGTATCGGACATAAAAAAGTGGTATCGTGCCATCTCTAGTTAGTGATAAACTACAAATTTACTCTAAAAAATTGATATTTTAATATGAGAATTGATTCTAGCACATTAATACCTGTTACTGGAGGAATCGATATTTGAACCAAAAACTTCAATATTGATCTGCACAACACTACTGTTCACAGCAAAATATTCCAAATGCAAGCACCACGCCTCAAATCAGCTCCAGGCCATTTATCTGCTTGATTGATAATGACATAATGAAGGAATTGCCCACATCTGCATAGCACATAGCGTTTGAGTCAATTGTCCAATTACTTGTAGTTCTTTTAAAAAGAGGGTGGCATATGTTAAGTAGCTGAAACTCCTAAAGCGTTCATCCAATTTGAATGTGGATACCCTCAAATGAAAGATGAGAGTCTACACATTGTGTCTATAATATAACTATAATATTGTTCAGTAAGAAGTTGAGAATTGTTTGAACCAAAAACTTCAAATTTGGATTCATCTCTCCATAAGACCTGTGGCCACTGATATTCAGTGCAGTTCTTGTGTAACTTTACATATTTCAGCTTTCCTTGAAAATGGTAAACGGTAGATGGACCGGCTGTGTCAGGGTTTTTTCTGGATATTTTTTCTCATTTCTGAAGGGCAATGCTTTCAGATACAGTTAATCTGTTTGTAGGTTGTTTTTTATTTTGTTGTTGTTGTTGTTTTTTCTTTAGGTCTGCCAATCACTTGTTGTTCAGTTTCTTCATTTTTTTAAGAACTGTAGATTATACTAAGTTATACCAGCTTTTTGACTAACAGCTCATTGGAAATCACCTTCTGGTGCAAAAATATTGATTTATGTATGTCAAACAGTGCTTTTTTGTCATTTTTCATAGATTTAACAAAATAAATGGGAACAAATTATTTTTTTCTGGAACAAGCTGCAAATAACAAAGTGCCTAAAGATAAGTTAACTGGTTCCTCTCTTGAGTTATGTCAATATAAAATTGTACTTAGTAGTCAGTATAATCTTTTTGTGATATATAAGTTTGCATATTATAGAATACTACATGATGACCCTTTTATTACTGTTGTTGGAATCAAGACTTGCTTTATAAATTCTTTCTCACAGTGATAATAGCTGAGCAAGCTGTTATCATTTCACTCCTGCCAGGATGAGGGGAGCTGGAAGCTCTTATCTTCAAGAAGAGGGGCAACGTCCTTCAGAATAACACACACACACACACATACACCTGAACCACTTTTATCTTCACTCCCTACATACTAACATTCCTCTGTTAATGAATAGACGTATTCACTGTTGTATTACTTTTGTATATAAATAAAGGCAAGTGCAGGAACAAAGCGCACATCACAGGGCCCCCACTCTGGTGTGAGCGTTCTGTGATCGCCCTTGCAAGTAAAAACTGCAGCGTCTGTGTGTTTCTACCTTTAGATTCTTAGCTGAAGAAGTGTCTTTAGAATAAATCTCTTGACAAGTTAGTTTTTTTTCTTAAATGCTCGAATGATTAATATGTCAGCGTAAATTGCCCTAACAAATAAAACCATTCCACTGAAACTGCTCAGGCACAAGGACTCGTCTGAAAATAAGTGGAAAAACAGCCAGAGTTCAAAGAAAATTTTGAAAGAAGGAAGTCCTAGAAGTAGGTCTGGCTCCTTGGAAGCAAAATATAAAGAAATGAGGATAGTCTGAGACTTTTGCACAGTACTGTACTTTCAGTTGAATCAGTTGAACTAGCAACTGCATTTGCAACAGGGAGATGTGAGCAGAAGACTTAGTCAGAAGCCTGCAGACATCCCAAGGTTTTTGGTTTTTTTTTAAAGACAAGTGAACAATGAATTACAATAATTCAGACATGATGAAATAAAGGCATGAATAACAGTAATTCTGAGCATGACACACTAAAGTGCGACTTGGAAATATTTCTTGAGTGATAAAAGCAAGAGAGCTCAGAGATTTAACGTTAACACCCAAAGTAACAGCAGAAGGGGTTTAATGTTAGAGTTGCCCTGATTGCTGTACGCACCAGAACCATTGTGGTACCTGTTCAATAACGAACCCAACACCTGACCTAGCTGGTCGAAGCACAAGCAAGTGGACACAACATAGATCATGTGCAGTTACAACACAATCCATAATCCATACACCTCTGCAAAAGAACAGTGGACTCTCAAAGCACTGGAAAACCATTCAGAGTGATTCCGGGATTAATAGTTAAAGGACACAGAGACAACTTTTCTTTTTGTTTGTTTGTTTGTTTAAGGGGTTATTCAGCCTTTTGCTGAATTGTTTTCAGTTTTTTACATTTTTTTGTTCTTTGTAATTTAACTTTGGTCAACCTCATATTTTAACACTGTAATGGTGTTAACGGAAATGTAAATAATTTTGTTGGGTTAAAACAACATAAGAAATGGTTGAAATCTAAGGGTGAACTAGACCAAGATTAAATTAAATCTTGGGCCTAAAGAACTAAACTTGATTTAAAATAACACAGTGTTAATTCAAATAGATTAAAGTATAAACTCGAACTTAGACCTTAAAATAAATAAAACAGTAACCTAGGTTGAAAATAACATCCTTTTAAAGCCAAATAAAAGGTTTTGAGATAAATAGGATAAATTAACAGAAGTTACTGAACTAAAAAGGGAAAGGAAATATCTTGTTTTCCTTAAATGTGGTGTGGAATGTTTTATGTAATGTGTGTCAACTGTCTATTCTCTGTTTTTACAAAATAATACGCCAGCAATTTAAACTTATTTTCTGGTCTGGGGTCTTTATTACAAGCTACACTCATTACTACGCTAGTAGTCGAACCTAACTGGTCCTAGTGTACTGTAACGACTCCAGAAGTGTTTTCTTGAACGTATGTGAGGTAAAGAGACCCCCTGGTTAAAAAAACAAACAAAACAACCTAGGTAACTGGGTAAAATCTAATTCTACAGCCTTAAACAACAAATAATAGAAATAAAATAATGTCTGAACCACAGAGAGCAGTCTCCACTCTTACTTTTGGGTACTTTTGGGAACTGTGGTTTGCTGAGGTTCAGGTGTCAGACGTAGGATAACCGGAAAGGAAGAGCTGAAAGCAGTTTTTTAGGCCATGATTCATGTGTGACCCTCTCCAAACATTACAATCACAGCTCACATCCTGTATTTTCACTTCCCGGCAGACTCGAGAGAATGCAGGAAAAAGGGAATTGTCTAAAAATTTTTGTATTTAAGAGACGTTGTTATGATGATTTCTGATATGAGGTTCAGTTCTACAGTGGTGATCGCAGGGTGTGCACAGGTCAAGTGCCACTATGACCCTCCAGAAAATAACGAGGACAGGGGATGATCGTTCAGCTCTTTAATGGCAGATTTAGCGTGAGTGTGGGTATGTGTGTGGTTCTACAAACAGAATGGAAAACAGAACACAAATTACAATCAAATTATAGACAACAAGAATCACCATATAACATATTACAGCCACATACTTGTCTTATAGGCCCTACTACTAAGCTGGCGGCCTTTACTTATAGTCTGAACCATATTTGGCAACAAAGAAAATAAACATCTTTCCATCACTTAACTCTTGTGCCCCACTCACTTATGATGCCAACTAAAGAAGGTAAATACACATAACAAATCACCAACTCAAACCGAACTCAGTATGGCCTAGGCGAACTTAGCTTAGCCCGCTTAGCCTAGCGATAACTTAGCTTATAGAAAATGTACAAACAGAGGATGTCCAGAGCGAAAAAACATACAGGCTATCTTTCTTACACAAGGAATATCCTGTAACTCACCAGTCTTATGGACGCACACCCTCTAGTGGCGAGGGAGAAAACGGCATCACAGTCCTGCCTTCAGAACAGACGTTTAAGAGATGTATCCTATAAACACAAAATCAGACTCCCTCTCTCTCTCTTTCTGTGTGTGTGTGTTTTTTACATGACCTTTTACAAATACCGCCCCTCTAATCACCCCATGACTCGCTGACTCACTGAAGCCCCATAAAAACAGGCTCTGCGTGCGCTTATTCACTATTTGCTCGTTTTTCACCACCAAAATAATGTGTCAAAATGCCGATGTGTGGAGGGCTGACCGAGGAAAAGGAGGCTGATGAAGAAGTTCAGAAGATCTGTGATGCAGTGAGTAGAAAAGAGAGATTTTACACTCACAACTTTATGCACACACGGGGCCTGTGCTTTATGTTGATGCTATTGTCATTTTTATTTAGATGAAGCCTCTCGCAGAGCAGAAAGCCGAGAGAAACTTCAAGGTTTTCACTGCAGAGAGCTACAAAACACAGGTCGTAGCTGGGACCAACTACTTCATTAAGGTAATGTTTGTAATGTAAGCAGTGAGCACAGTGGCAACTTTACAAATCTCTTCAATATAAAAACATATCATCAATAAGAGCATTGATGGTAGATAATCTGATCTCTCAGGGGAAACTAAAGCGATGATCACTGGATTTTTTTTTTCAGCTACACTGAAGCTTCTACACTCTGCGCTTATGTGGTTTTATATTTATGCAGAGGCTCATACAAAACTTTTAGACTTTTTAGCCTGAAATGTTACTTATCACTGCAAAATTTGAGAGAAACCTGCAAAATAAAATGGAAATTCATGTGCACTTCATACTGTTTCAGCCATGAACAGAACTCAACAAATGTTCTGTTTGTGAGCCAATGTGCACTCTCTATATATGAAGGTGTAGATTCTCCTTTTCTACATGTTAGCATGTCGTTTGGCTAGTGTGACTTACCACAGCTGTGTTAAAATGATCAGCAGTACTTATATGTGCACAAGGATCTCCTTTAACTTTTCTTGTACTTCCTTGCAGCTCTATGTTGGAGATGAAGAATATGTTCACCTCGGTGTTTATGAAAAACTCCCGTGTGATGGAGGAATGCTCGAGCTGACCGATCTGCAGCACCCAAGACTCAATATGACAGTATTGAGTACTTCTAATGGGACAATGAACCAGCCAAAACATCAGTGCCTACAGCCTGTACTCTCATTGTAATCCATTAATAACCTGCTGCTTCATGTGGGGAAAGTTTTCCTTGTTTACATATAATAACATACTGCAGGTAATGGAAGGCAAATTGGACCAGTTAAATACGAGGTGGGTAAATAAATGAAGCAGATTATTTTTCTGTTATTGTTTCTGATTTGTGAAATACCTGCAGTTTCAGGAGCCGACTCTATTTCTTCATTTGTCACACTGAAAGAGGCCAGACAATTGCATAATCAGTGAAGGTAAACACATGTTTATTTCCTAATATGGGCAACAGGTAATCAATATAAAATATGCATATTTTTTGGGAAATGGTGCAGACCTTTTGTGCTCAAAGCTGATGAGGGACCACTGGACGTGGAAGACGTTGTCACTGTTTTGCTGTCTTTGACCAGGAACTTGAAGTTGTCCATGGTTTCCTGGACGTTCTCCTGATGAAACACGTACCCAGACCCAGATTGATATCGGCTACGAAGCAATAAGGCCACATTAGTAATGATCAAAAACTAGCATTGTGCATTGCGCACTAGCACAAGACAAAGAGGACTGGAGCAGAGAACTTCTAAATTTGAAATCTCGCTCTGACTTCATTGGATTACAAGATAGTCCAAAATGGACTGTCTTGTAATGAATGAGGCATGGCACTGTTTCATTTCAGGTCAGACACATGAATACAGTTTGAACTAACGGGGTTATCTAAATGTATTTTTCTGTTTGGGGTTTTTAGTGTTAGTGCTTCTTCATCAGTTCATTCATGTTCATGTATTTGTTTTTCATGTTTCAATTACTTCTTGTTTTCAGTAGCAGTTGGCTTGATTTATTACTTTGTTACCACCATGTTTTCTTCTACCCAGCAACGCTTTCCTGATCCTCCAGAGGATCCCAAGGACATCTCAGGCCAGATGAGACATAAAGTATAAGCTCTCCAGTAGTTTCTGGGTCTTGCTCATGATTGCCTCTGAGTTAGGTGTGCACTGATGATCTCCAAAGGGAAAATACCCAGGCAAGATCCCACTGGATGTCTTAGAACATAACATAGAGATTAACATAATTATTTTAGCCATTCAGACCCAATTTTAATAAAGTACCATTACTAGGAAGTGAACTGACTCAGATCATGTCTGATAGGAGTCAGTCAAAAATATCCACACGGGGTCAAAATGGGTTAAAAATAATGTTTTAAATATGCCAAAAATGTCACAAAGCACTGCAGCAGCTTGTTAAATCAGCAGGAGAACCAAATTCACATGATGGTCTTTAAAGACAATTAGTGCTGATTTTTATGCTTGCACACAATTTAACTGTGAGGAGGGGGACACCCAAAAAAGACTGAATCTAAATAGTAAAATCTTTTGCGAAGAATGCATTTTTTGGAAAGTATCACTTCCATAATTTGCAGCCTTGGGCCAATTCACAGTACTTGGAGAAATAAAACAGCCTGGAAATGAACGTGAAAGTTATTATTGGCTCTCGGTTTCTCCTCATTTACACCTTCCACAGAAGGTTGTGGAAAGGAAACACTTAGATGAGAGCCCCACTGCTTCAAAATTGGCCAAATGACCTTCAGGAAGCTAAGCATAAACACCACAGAGATGAAAACAGTACTAAATTATGTATTAATATCCAGAATAGTAATATCTCAAACATATTTTTAGATTGATTACAAGCATTTGGCAGAATATGGGAGCAAATGCTCACAGTCGGGTTGAAGTTTACAGTTTGTACTAGAACTCTCATCTGTTTTATTTATTCATATTGCCTCCGTCTCTCAGGCTAAGAGTTATTTCAGTTATTGGGAATGTATTATCATTAAAAAATTATGTTTACAAGCTTCAAATTAAACATGCGACACATTAAAGTGGCTTCATTTGATTTGTTGGGATATAGTTGGGATATATTCGCTGTACACAATATATCCCAACTATGACTGCGGTGATCCCACACTAAGCTGATAAGATAAGCATTTGCAGCATACCTTATCAAAAAGCAGCCTTCATTTCCTTTTAATATCATACACCATCAGCGAATTGATGTGAGTTTTTAAAATGCAGATGTATTATATGGTTTATTAGTATTCGCTATGACACAAAAAAGGAAAATTATCCAAATTTTTTATGAATACTTGAAGCATGAAAAGTAAAAAACATCAAAGCTTACAGGAGGATGGGAAAAGGCAAAACTTCACCCACTCTTTTACTCAACCTGTGGTGAGCTGCAAACATAAAGCTGCTAAAATTAAGCAAAAAGCAAACAAATTATCCTCATTCAAAAGTCATGTAAGAACCTCATTGGCTTACGGAATGTTGATGTTATTTAAAAAAAAATTCATACAAAAATATGACCTCATTCAAAAATGTCATGTGACAACCTCATTGGCTTATGGAATTCTGATGTCACAGGCTTCTAAAGCTTTGATGCTTTGATCCTCATGAATCCTTAAATAGGGGTGCGGATGTACAACTTTTAGTCCGTTATTTGCAGCACTTGTGTTAGCAGCATTCAAACGTTCACCAGTAAAACATTTTCAAACATTTGGATCCTTTTCGTACTCACGGTATACAGACTCCAACATGTCTCAGAAACAGCAAGAAAGACAAGAAGTTGACCCCAGCTCTATTCCATGGTATGAGTCCCTAGACCCTTATATCAGCTCTCTTCCTTGGGATGAACAGGTAGAATTAGAGGAAAAGCGATTGGAAGAAATGGAGAAAGAAAATCTCATGAACAGAGAGAAGATTAAGATCCTGACGGAAGAAAATGAGAGAAAGAGCGCTGAATTAGGAAAATTATCCTACCAGCTTCAGGAAAAACAGGGTATTATTGAGGAGAAGCAAAGGGATCTCCAAGATAAGAACAATCAGGAGCTCCAAGAAAAGCTTGATGAAGCTTTGGAAAAAATTAAAGATCTGCTCCAAAAGGAGAAAAAAGAGAGCATTAAAGGGGATACAATGCTCAAGAAGAATCAGGAGCTCCAAGAAAAGCTTGACAAAGCTCTGGAAAAAAATAAAGATCTGCTCCAAAAGGAGAAAAAAGAGAACATAAAACAGGAAAACATGGCCAAGAAGAATCAGGAGCTCCAAGAAAAGCTTGACAAAGCTCTGGAAAAAAATAAAGATCTGCTCCAAAAGGAGAAAAAAGAGAACATAAAACAGGAAAACATGGTCAAGAAGAATCAGGAGCTCCAAGAAAAGCTTGACAAAGCTCTGGAAAAAAATAAAGATCTGCTCCAAAAGGAGAAAAAAGAGAACATAAAACAGGAAAACATGGTCAAGAGGAATCAGGAGCTCCAAGAGAAGCTTGACGAAGCTCTGGAAAAACTGAAAGAAATCCACCAAGAAGAGAAACAACAGTCCACACAGCAGAGAGACCTGCAGAGCAAACTCCAAGGCATGGAGGAAAAATACAAAGCGCTGCAGGTGAAGTATGACAAAACTCTGCACAAAAATCAACAGTTGCTCAAGACAAGAAGCAAATGGAAATGAAACTGAAAGAAATGGACTCCAATGTTGACGAGATGGAAGAAAAACACAGATTGCTCCAAATCAGGCTCGATAAAACAGTGCACAGAAATAAAGAGTTCATTCAAGAGAGAGAGGAACAAGAAATGCTCGAGAAAGAAACAGATTCCAAGCTTGAAGTCTTGGAGGAAGAACTGAAAATGCTGCAAATGACTCTTAAGAAAACACTGCTCAAAAATAAAGAGATGCTTCATGAGAAAGACCAACAGAAAATACATCAGGAAGAAATGGATTGCAAGCTGAGGAACATCGAGAAACAAAATGAAGGCTTGCAGGTAATGCTTGATGAAGCTCTGGAGAGAAATAAAGAGATCCTCCAAGACAAGAAACAACAGTCCACACAGCAGAGAGACATGCAGAGCAAACTCCAAGGCATGGAGGAAAAACACAAAGCGCTGCAGGTGAAACATGACAAAACTCTGCACAAAAATCAACAGTTGCTTCAAAACAAGAAGCAAATGGAAATGAAACAGAAGGAAATGGACTCCAAGCTTGACGGGATGGAGGAAAAACACAGATTGCTCCAAATCAGGCTGGATAAAAAAGTGCACAGAAATAAAGAGTTCATTCAAGAGAGAGGGCAACAAGGAATGCTCGAGAAAGAAACGGACCGCAAGTTTGAAGTCTTAGAGGAAAAATGCAAAATGCTCCAAATAACTCTTGAGGAAACACTGCTCAAAAATAAAGAGATGCTTCACGAGAAAGACCAACAGAAAATACAACAGGAAGAAATGGATTGCAAGCTGAGGAACATCGAGAAACAAAATGAAGGCTTGCAAGTAATTCTTGATGAAGCTCTGGAGAGAAATAAAGAGATCCTCCAAGACAAGAAACAAGAGCCCGTAGAGCAGAGAGACCTGCAGAGCAAACTCCAAGCCATGGAGGAAAAATACAAAGCTCTGCATGTGAAACATGACAAAACTCTGCACAAAAATCAACAGTTGCTTCAAAACAAGAAGCAAATGGAAATGAAACAGAAGGAAATGGACTCCAAGCTTGACGGGATGGAGGAAAAACACAGATTGCTCCAAATCAGGCTTGATAAAAAAGTGCATGGAAATAACGAGCTGCTTCAAGAAAGAGACCAACAGAAAATACAACAGGAAGAAGAAAAACTTGTTCTTCAGAGGAAAAATGAAGAACTCCAAGAATTGTATAATGAAACAAAGTACAAAACAACTGTACTGGAAGGAGAAAAGAAAAAACTGGAAAATCAATGCTCAGCGATGCAGAGTAGCATAAATGAAATGCTGAGAAAAAATACAGAACTTGAAGAACTTTCTAAGACCTTGAAGCACAAAACCACTGAAATCCAGGTGCAAAAGCAAGAACAACAGAAAACACATAAAGACCTGCAGTGTAGACTTCAAGAAATCCAGAAGAGAAACCAGCAGCTGGAAGACATGCACACAGATGTGCACGAGGCAAAGCAAATAGAGGAGGCAACAGTTAAAGAACTGAAAGACAAGCTCAAAGAAAAACAAGAACAATTAGAAGACATGGTGAAAAGATGCAACAAACTTGAGAAAGAAAACACAGAAACAATGGATGAGCTGAGAACCCTCATCATTGAGAAAAAAGTGCTCGTGGAAGAGTATCTGAAAAAGAAGAAAAAACGCTTCTTCTGGTTCTGGAGGAGAGACACTGCTACTTCTCACCTGATGTAACCTCGTCTTCCTCCACCTCTATTCAATTCAATTCAATTCAATTCAATTTTATTTATATAGCGCCAAATCACAACAAATGTCGCCTCAAGGCGCTTCATAGATACAGCGAAGATTCCATCTTCATTTTCCCCCTTCCCCTTCCCCTTCCCCTCCCTCCTTTTCTTTTTTCACCCTCACCCCCCGACCAGTCCCGGCAGTTGACTGCCCCCCTCCTGAGCCTGGTTCTGCCATAGGTTTCTCCTTTAGGTTTCTTTCGCTTTAAAAGGAGTTTTTCCTATCCACTGTCGCCTGGTGCTTGCTCAGAGGGGATTGTTGGGGTTTTCTATCCTTTTTCTTTCTTTTTTTCTTTCCCCCCTTTTTCCCCCTTCTACATTTTCCTTTACCCAATAAACACAATTGGCCACATTTTACATGTGTTTGAAAAATGTCTTCATTCAACAATAATTGATCTTAGGTATAAAAACAAGAAATGTGTAATAGCTGCATGTGTGTTTGTGTGTGTGCATAATATACATACTTGTATCCCAGAAGGAATTAATACTAGATGGGTAGAGACAGGTTTTAAAGACTAGAAATGAAAACATCTGAGTCCTATAATCTAAGCTCGTTTAACCAATAGGTGATGTTACATTTTAAATTAGGCACTTCATTACAGGACTGCCATTGTACCGAGGTACATTAAATAACATGAAAATGGATTTCTCGTGCCGCAGGTGACCTCGCTGTGAAGGTATTAACTTGTTGAATAATTTAGCTCTGCAAATGCAAAGTTATTTCTCACCACAGAGGGGAGGGAAATTCAGAAAGTCAAAAAAAATTAAAACTTGTAAACATTACAACTCATTCAACATGCCAACAAGGCATCAAGGAAATAAAGACATCTCAGTATCAGCTCTTTTCATGTCGTCTACTGACAGCAAAATGAGCACAATTCTATGGTTTTCTTGGCTTTTGGCATCTATTCGTCAGCTGAAGGTTTATACATCATTATAATCAGGACAGCCAGACTGGGAGACAGATCCAATATTCTCAGTCAATGATGAAAATCAAGCTTTTTTAGTTCCATCATATTAAAGCAAATTACATTTTCATTTCCATTTGTCCTGACAGGAAATAGCAGAAAATGCCACATTTTGTTTAAACATGGGCTGAATGCTATGCAGTTTAATATCTGAGCTGATATCGTGCTACAAAACAACAAAAATCGTTCCTATTTTCACACGTGAAGTCAAAGCTTTCTGGGAAGTTGAGTATATTGGATGTTTAATGGTAGAAACAGATGTTTTAGACTTCTAGAGACCGACAGATGTTAGTTTAAATCAAATCTGAATCCGATGTGCTTATCTGTCTAGTTGTGGTCTGCACAGATGTCAGGTTTTTAAAACTAATTAAAGGGCAATAGTGTGATATTTTGTATTTATTTATTTCCTTTTCTTTGTCCTTCTTTAAGAAATTTGTATTGAAATAACAACAAGAGCAAGGGCCTTTATGTTGGGTTTGTGTTTCCACAAGCCCCGCTAGTTTAGAGACTTATGCATCATGAAGAAAACAAAACAGGCAGTGATCGATCGATTTACTTGCAAGGGAGGCCTCGTTGGTGTCTACCACAAAATGACCCCAACGACGGCCTCCTCCTTTTATTGGGAAAACAGTTCACACAATACACATCACAGCAAAGCAACGCCCACATGGTTCTAAGACAAGGCACCACGCGTGTGTATGTGTAAACATCTGTATGCATGTGAGAATGTGTGTGTGTGTTTGAGTGTGTCTCTCTGTGTGCGTGACCAACTGTTTCTAGCAACATCCTTAGTCATAAAATGCCAATCTCCCCCACACCCAATGTATGGTTCAATTCCTATATTGGTTCACCATGCACAACACAGTGAAGCCATAAAAAGGGCAGGAAGCTTACCAAACATCAAACAACCCTTCACAAGGATGTGCTTGTGATAAAACATTACAGCCCCCCCAGAACCTCAAGAGGCTGGGGAGGGGGACAAAGGAATTCCTTTCATCACAGAGTTGAAACAATGTAGAGATGGTAAGCATAAAAATGACAACATTAACAATCCACTTTAACACTTTATTTTGTCCTGATGAAACTCACTTTACTATACTTGACATAATTCTTTTTTATTTATACAGATATGCAGATATACTACATGTGTAACATTCATTGCATTGTTTAAATGTTTAATAATAAAGTACATGAATAACATGAGCTTATTATATCATAGTAAAGTATATTTCCTATTAACTAGGCAGGTCATTGTCTCTCTTGACAACGCTGTCTTCAAATAAAAATAATTCCCTATATTCCCATCTATTCCAAACAATGGTAGTAAGTAACAAAGTTTCAAATTTGTCTTTCACTTTGACTCTTAATTTAGTAACCATGAACAAGAGGTCGGAGGTCAAATGTGGCATGATACCTTAATCTTTCTATGACACTTTCTGTATGTGGACCAGAGATGGGCAATAACGCATAATCCGATTGACTGACTGCCAGGGACCATGACAGTGCGGGAGAGAGAACGACCATGCAGCTTTTAAAGCGTGGAAATACTGATCTTACTTTGAGTTTGATTCCTTAAAAAGTGACAAAAGTGTCCGCTGTTCACTGCATGGAAGAAAACTTCTTTTTACAGCGAAAAAACCCCTAAACTTCCGAGCAAGCACCGAGTATGCTGCCACGGGAATGCGAAATTCACAGAGAAACTCCACTGACATGCGGCACACCTGCACCAGGGCAAACCTCCGCCTGCTCCACTCCTGCTAAGCAGGGGAAAATAGAGCAACAGGACCGCTGAGTCTTTGATTTGATTTATTTTATGCTGTGTTTTACTTGCATCTTTGAAAGAGTGAATGTAAACACAAAAAACTATTTTATTTTATGTGCTGGAATATGCAGAAAATAGGTTTAAATGTTAAACAAATTTCTTCCAGTCAGAGAATGTTGCATATGATTTAATTTTTGCTTGATGCATAAAGTTAAAAGATTAAAACTAATAAAACTAGTTTTAAAAAGGGACTTTTTCATTTGATTACATTTTGTATGATGGATTATGCAGAAAAAGTAGAATAGGGCTGAAAGATTTTTGCTTTATCACCTATTCAGGTTGTAAATCGTGTGTTTTTTAAAGTAACTTAGTAACTAATTGCTTTTGAAAATAAGTAATCAGTAACAGGATTACTTTTGGGGGATATAATCAGTAATTAGTTACTGATTACTTTTTTCAAGTAACTTGACCAACACTGATGTCAACTACTCACTAAGTGGTGGAAAAAGTTTGGTTTGGTTTAGTTTTGCTTTCATCTTTACTTTTGCGCCCTCCTGGGTCGCATTGTCTAATCAGCCTCTTGTGCATTTGTAATCCTGCCTTTCCCTCTGCTTTGCCTCACAAACAGCATGCACACCTGACTTGACTGCAGGATAAAATAAATACGGTCAGTATAAAAAGAAAAGCAGCAGAGAGAAGAAAACATTTAAAGTCCCTCCACCAAGCAAAGATTTATCAGTAAAACCTGGATTTTGGCTGCGTTTGGGAAAACAATTCATCCAAAATGAAGTATTAAGAATCAGTTTCTTATCCTGGTAAAAGGGAGAAAGGATGGGCTATAGCAGAGGAGGTGAAAAAGCAGAGATTTATATAGAACAAAAATGACACTGGAGTTTTATATCAGGAGGTGTGAAAAAGTGATGTAGGTTTGAAAGATGTGAAGAAAAGATAGAAAAGATTGAGAGAAGGGCAAAGAAGTCATCAGAAGGCAGTACAGCAGGAAGAGATATGGACAGAGAGCTTCCCTGTAGTCACATCTGAGAGGGGGCAATAACCAGAAAAGTAAAAAAGGTGATAAAATAATGAGCTAAAAAGGAGAGCTGCAAAGGATATGAGAGAGAAATGCTGTAAGCATGTCTCTGAATTGAAGGATTTTAGCACACAATCCTTTGTGTTTTCAAATTCACAAAATCATATTTTACGTTCTTGTAGCAATAACCATGTGAGACTGAAGTTTAAATACTTTTCTTCCCCACGTCCCGTGTGCAAGAGTCAATTATAGCATCATTTGGAGAGTTATATTTCATTTGGCATGTTATCCTTTTTGAACGTATATCTGAAGGTGACCTAAAATAAAGCACAGTTCAGTCACAGAGTCTTTTATTGATTGAAATCTACTTTTCCAGCTTTTAGGAGATAACTGAAAGTACACATGAAAGGTGCTCAGTAGGTTGTCAGCATTATTTTATTAGCAAATTTGAACATTAGTTTATCTTGTTACTGACACTTGTCTTTTTTAAATTACATCAGTGTGAATTTTGTGGTTTGTTTTGTTCGACAAAGTATTGAGTCAGGTGTTGTACTTAGTTTTTCATAGGACAGTACAGAGTTCAGTGAAAAGTTTCTTTTCCACGTGAGCTAGAGCTAAAGCAAAAATGTCAGGCTCAGATATGTTTTAAAAAGTGAATAAATAATATTATACAATAGTTAGGATGAACTGTAGCATGTAAACAGTTGATGGTAGACTTTAAATATTTGACTTTTATTTGATGTTTATTACCATATAGATCAGACATACTTTATCATTTGAATGACAAACTAAAAAAAAGATAAGAAAGAAGTTCTGTGTCAGACTAAAAGAGTTGACTTTAGACTTAACTTGCCGTCGTCTGATCTTCAAGCTAACTGTATACCCATGAGGGTGGTATTTATGTTTTTAATTGCATTAGAAAAACAACAAAAATAAATAAATCCCCACCAAAATATCACACAGTACTCTTTATTGCCCTTAATGATATAAGCAGTAAATGACACTATAAACTGAGTTGATCTTACTTACTGGATATAATATGTTTTGGTCATGAGTCATGCTCTGAGTGCGTGCACCCTGACGGCTCCACTCCGTCAGTCATTAAGCCTGGGAATGCTGGGCACCCCGTGGCTGGAATAAGAGAGCTGCACACTGAAGTGGGAAATGTCAGATATAGGCTGGTGGTGAGGAAAGTCCAGGACTGCCAGTGTGTGTTCAGATACCTGTAAGTATATCGATTACTGCAGTGTGTGTTATTGATGGTAAGAGTTCTGGTGATGTTGACTATGAACGCAACTGCATCTTGTATTTATTTAATCAGTGTTTTGCAGTTATCTTGTAAATGTGAAAGCATTGTGACATGTACAGCATTTTGGACGGCCTCAGTGCTGCGTGTGTTTAATGTAATTACCTCCATAGTGCAGCATGCACCAGAATAGTTGCAGCTGTCAACCTTACGGTAAGTTGGTGGCAGAGCAGTGGGGAAGGCTAAAGTAACTGTGCGTGTGTAGATTACATAAATGAACATATAAATTATATAAACTGTATAATCTTTTAATCAATTAATGTATTATTTTAAAATTCCCCTCTTGCCCCTGCAGACTGTCTATCCTTCCAGCTCAGGTCTTCCACCAGAGGCCTGGGATCTTGAGGGTCCTGTGCAGTATCCTGCTGTTCAGGACAGAGATCTCGGATGTTGTTCCAGGATTTCCTGGTGCCACTCGCCTAGCTTGGGAGTCACTGCACCTAGTGCTCCAGTTACCACTGGGACCACTGTACCTTCACCCCTCCACATCTTCTCTGAGCCCTTGGTACTTTTCAAGCTTCTCGTGTTCCCAGTTGTTACATGATATAATCTCGATATCTTTCTACAAAGGGACAAACTCTGCAAAAGCTGTCCTATCGATGCATCAATCAGCATCAATCTCCTTTTTGTTTTGTTTTTTTATTTTTGCATCTACCATTTCCAGCTCCAAATGTTAACTAGAAAAGTGTAATAATTAGGCAGAGCACCCTGAAACCCACTTAAAAGCATGTGAAGAGAAGATTTTCCCCAGAAAAAACAAAACAAAACAAAACAAGAACTAGGGAACAGTAAAATCCAATCTCTACAGCCTTAAACGACAAATAATAGTAATAAAATAATATCTAAACCACAGAGAGGAGTGTACACTAGAGCAGGGGTGTCAAACTCCAGGCCTCGAGGGCCAGTGTCCTGCAAATTTTAAATATCATCCTGGGTCAACACACCTGAAACACCTGATTAGTTCATTACCAGGCTTCTGGAGAACGTCAAGACATGTTCAGGAGGTAATTCAGCCATTTAAATCAGCTGTGATGGATCAAGGACACATCAAAAACCTGCAGGACACCGGCCCTTAAGGCCTGGAGTTTGACACCTGTGCACTAGAGGTAGGTGGATCAATACTAACTCTAGTATTGGTATCTGATCGATACTAGCTCATTAGGATCAATACTTTGTTTCTATCTCCTTAAGCTCAGTAGGTATAATTGTATTACATAAATAACATTTTTGGAGATTTGGAAAGGCTGAGGTCCAGGTGTCAGAAGTAGGATAACCAGAAAGGAAGAGCTGAAAGAAGTACTTAGGCTGTGATTCATGTGTGATCCTTTCCAATATTTCAATCACAGCTCACACTACGGTGGCCCTGAGAAGCCAAACGGACTGCAACTTCAGAAAACACTTGCAAAAAGAAAAAACACTTGCAAAAAGAAAAACGCTGCAAAAAGAAAAAACACTTGCAAAAAGAAAAATGTTGCAAAAGCACACACAACACAACGGAAATAGGAAAAAAGACAACGGAAATGTTTCTGGGGAGACAATAACCGGACGAACCAGATGCACGAACCAAAACATGCTAACAAGTGCACTGGGACTGGGAGACACTTCAACGAAGTGGCAGCGGAGCGGCCAAAGAGTAAACTTTCAAAAGTAAGTTCTGAATAGTATGTCACTTATTTATGTGCAAATGTTTAATAATGAAGAACATTAAAATATTACTGTTGGCCACATGCCGGCAAAGTTATGTGACATTAGCGATGTTTGTACTTTCAGAGTTTACTTTGTTTTAAAGTCTTTACTTTATACGCCGTTAGATAGTCGACCTTAATCTTACAGAGAATGTGATGATAATTAAAGTCAGTCATATATCTACAAACACAACAGGCTGAAAGTCAGTGATGCTGCTCGGTTTGCAGTCCTGAATATCACGGCACAAGCAGGATTCACTGCACTGTTAATGTTAGCTGTGTTATATTGCTGCCTCTGTTCAGTGGTGTCGAGCCAAACGGACTTTAACGTGTGTTTGAACGAGCTGACGGTTCACTCGTTACGCTGAAAGAAATATGCTTTAATCACAGCAGTCACACATGTGTCCACTGTACCAGCTGGGAACTCTTCTTGTTTAGCACTCGTAATAACACTAAATCCTTCTGTTTGTAGCAGTGTATACACCTGAGACTGTCACCTGTCTGTCTGTCCTGCACTCTCTCTCTGTTTCTTTCTCTCTGATTGTGGAATAAAAGTATGAACATGTGTTTATAAGTTACACTTGTGTTTGAATCCTGCAGCTTATCACACATTTGATTTCCATGTGTGACGACTGCAAGTGTCCAGAGTGAGGACAGACTGAGGGACCCACTGCTGCACATCATCTGTGAGGCTTTGCACCCCTGATGATCCACCAGGACTCAGCAGTGTGTGAGGAAGAGGAGGAGGAAGAGCCAGCAGCAGCTGACAGATGGAGAGAATAGACAGACTGTTCCCTGTTTGTGAAGGACTGCTAGGAAAGTTTAACATAACTAATTGTCTGTCCTGAATCAGTCTTATTAGGTAATGTTCAAATAATATTATCATCCCAGTGTTTGCAGTGTGGGAGAAAGTACTCGGGGCCTTCAAGTTACACACTATGAAAGGCAGCAACAAGTTTAATGTTCAGAAACCTAAAGTATGTATCAGCAGCTGAATGGATCTAAAAATAATTGTTTGTTTCAGTTTTATGAAGCTTTGAGTATTTTGGATCAGTAGCACTGCTGTGTTTGTTGCATCATATTGCTGTAATTGTTTATATGCTTTATATATTCTGAGGTAAGTTGATCTATAGTGTTACAAACACATAACATCCTTATAGAATATGATGTATACTTTCTGCCCAGTTTAACCCATTTAGTAGAAGTCAGCCTGTTTAAGGCTCTGATATCTATTCTGTATGACTTAAAGCAGTTATGACATGGTCTGATTTTCTCACCCAATAAAGCAATATTTCATATATCAGTCTACTCTTCATTCTATCAGAAACAGTTATCACAGCTCGTACATTTGCTTCTTCCACACATATATAAGCATTGAGCCAAATTTAGTAATGCCAACATATTAAAAGAACAATATGTCTCCTATATATAATACATCTATATATACACTGTCACAGATACTTGTCTTTAAGTGAAGATTTAAGGTGATAGGAAATATAAATAAATGCAACTTGAATCTTTACTGAAGCTCAGTGTTTGGCACAGAGTTCATGTTCACTGCTGTAATAACTAATAATGATTAATATAATATTGGCCATATTATATTTACATTACCAAAGTGAGATGACTTTAGTCTCATGAACAACATTAACTATTTGTTATTTACTAGCTAATCTTAAATGACTGTTCAGTACAGAAATGAAGCCCAACAATCATGTTTTACAGTCCTGTGGTCTCAGCCTCAGATACTTATCAAATCACACAAAGCTCGTGTAGAAACAAACAAACGAACAAAATATGTTCTCCTTCATTTCTGTCAACCACACGTTTCCAGCTATCATGGTTGCTAGGCAACCTGGGCAGCGCGACAGAGGCTAGACCGTCCCATCTCACAAGCCTCGCACTTCTGGCCTCAGCGGTCTTTGAGTAATGCGGCCCTTGAGCGGTGCACTACCGCTGAATCGTTGGATGGCCGACAAAACGGCTCTTCCAATGTTTTCAGCTAAATCGCTGGACATGCTGGTAGGGAATAGGTAAAGCAGCTCATGGCAGTGAAAAGTGACCGTGAGAGGAGCGCAGACACACAACCTGACCACGACCGGCACGCTTTAGTGCGGGAGGTTTTCTTGAAGCTTTTATTTTGGTATTTCCGTTGACCCGTACAATAAATTTGCATATTAGCTAAATATTTAGTTTCCCGTAACATTTAGATTTAACATTTAGATTTAAATATAATATTTAGATTTAACATTTAAATATAACATTTAAAATTGTGTTTTAAATATAAAAAGTTACAAATATTTTACTAAATGTTGTAAAAAATGACTCAAAAAACATGTTTTTGTAAGATTTAGAGCTAAATGTGGAAAAATGTTGCCGTTAATTTTGGCATGTTTTAGTTTACAAACAGCGCCCCATATTAATTAATTATTTATCCTTTGCAGTAAGGGGTTGATTGCAAGAACATACAATGCAGCACTTAAAGGACATCCTTCTTTAATCCCGCACTCAGCACTAAAAGGGAATGAGAGTTTTCCGTTTACTTTCACTCGCACTAGGGATGTTTTATAAATCAATTGCACAATGGAAATAAACTGATCCAGGAAGTTATAAGCTTTCATTACTTGCCATAAATAGGAATGGGAGACAGAATCAAAAGCTCTCCTTTGGTCTAAACCTAGGATGCAGAGCTCTCAATCCTTTCCGTTATAAATAATTTCTCTTATCATACATAAATTATCCCACATCATTCGTCCCTTGATTGCGCAAGTTTGTTCTTTTTCAGTGATAATATCTAATACAGCCTCTAGTCTGTTCATAATTATTTTAGCAAAACTTTTATAATCTACATTCATTATTGTTAATTGTCTATAATTATTAATATCACCTTTCTTATATAATGAACACAACTCCTTCATAAAACAATTTACCCATTGTTCCTCTTTCTATTCCTTCATTAAAATACTGAGTTAATAATTGAAACGGTTCTTTACTCACAAGTTTATAAAATTCCAAAGGAAGTCCATCCAAACCAGGTGTTTTATCGGTGCTAAGTTGATTAATCACAGATTCCACTTCCTCTCTTTTAATTTTTCCAAGCAAAGTTTCATAAATGACAGAATCTAATGGTTCGACCTCACTCAAAAAAAATTGTTAATAGCATCACTGTTTGTAACTATGGGTGAAAACATCTCCGAACAATAGTCCCTAATAACTTGTCTTTTCCCTTCTTCTTTAAAAACTGACTTTCCATGTTTGTCCTTAATTGAGACAATGAAATAATTTCCACGCTTCTTTTGATTATTTAGAATCATATAGTCGCTATTCCCGTGAAATTCAGTACGTCTCACCATGTTAAATAAAACTTCTCTATTGACTCGATCAATGCTCTCCTTAAGAGACATCATTTGATTTTCCTCCTCTTCTTGTTTCTGTCAGGTTAGCGCTGTGTGCAGGCAGGAGTGATGGTAAGGAGGACCCAAAGTGCAGCCGCTCGGAGGCAAAAGTGTATTTCCAAAACTCAACTTTATTGCCAGACAGACAGACAGACACAGAGAAACACAGGGCTTAAATACACAGGGGGAGCGATCAGGGAATGGGTAACAGGAGGGAAACACAGCTGGGGCAAATCAGGCCAAACGAGACAAAGGAAGCAAAACCGGACGCATATACATGAGACACGGACTTTCAAATAAAACAGGAAACATAACACAGACTGAACTAAAGACACAGACTCACATGCAGGCACTGCAGAGGGAACAGAGACATGGGACCAGGGCAGACAGACACTGACTGGACACGGGGATATAGCAACTAAGGATACACAGAGACGCGAACTTGACAAGGGGATACAGCTGCCAGGGGAGACAGAGCAACTAGAGGAGACAGAGACATAAACCATAAGACAGAACTCAAAGAAACCAAAGACTAGAAATGATAAATAATATAATAAACTCAAAAACCCTGGGTCAACGACCCAGGCATCCTAACAGTTTCTCCTTCTTATTTCTTAAATATATATATCTACTTACATTTTCATTGTATTTCATATTCTTAGCATGATTTAATTCTCTCGCTTTAAATTTAAAAAATTTACACATGGGTCGTTTAAGAAGAGAGGCAGTAAAAATCTTAAGATGTAATATTTTCTTAATTTCAGATTTAACTTCAGGCACAAGCAACCCGTCTGCTAACAAAGATGTATTCAGTTTTCAATAGTTCAAAAATTAGTGGGAGCAACACGATATTATTTCCTTTTTTTTTTTTTTTTTTTTTTTTTTCGCCTGTCCCATTTGGTTCTTTAGCCGTCAGAATTCTTGTCTGAAGACCAACAAGGATACCCAATGGATTTATTTTGCCAAATGGATCATCATGGCATTGCCGTATTGGTCCATTTGATCGACCTTTGTTTTTATTATTTATTTTATTTTCAGTTGTTACAGACGGGACAGACATGAGTGAGGGATAGGAAAGGGAGAAAGAAAGAGGAAGGAAAAGAAAAACAGAAGGGGAGAGGGACAGTGAGAAAGGGGGGAAGAAAAAATATCTCCGGGATCACCTGTTGAGAGAAAAAGAATAGAAAACAAGCAAAAAAAAAAAACAAAACAATGCAACATACTATACACAACACCATCGCATTAATCTAGCTAAGTGTAAACAGCAGTAAATACTAAATATTGAATGTTGTTGTGCAGCACGCAGGACAGACAGCGCACAATGTGCTTTGAAGTAGCAGCCAAGAAAGGTGTGATTTAAGTCTACGAATAGTGAACACCCATGTGCACACCTGTGTGGATCGGCGCGCTTGTATTCAAATGGTTTCCCCATGTAATGGTCTGCAAGATGATGTAGAGAGCCATAGCCCCGTCCCCCAGGGCATGAAGCAGGCATGGAGGAGATCCAGGCCCCAGACATCCAGAGGCCCCAGAGTGCAAGAGCCCAAGGAGGACCACCGGAGGGGCATCCGTGCCACCTTCATGGGAAGGGCTGAGGATCCCCAGATGAGGGGTCACCCAGTAGCCACCGGGCAGAAGCTAGAGGGGGCTGCACCGGCGTGCCCGCCGGCTCTGCCAGCAGCCAGCTGCGCCAGAGTGAACCGAGCCGCAGGCACAGAGGCCGGAGGCCCGAGGGCCCCCCGCGCCCCGGAAGAGGCCTGACCGAGCAGCAGGCGCCAGGCCCCGCCAAGTAGTCACCGGGAGTGAGCTGGTACATACCTGAGCGCCCAGCCCCGGACACCAAGAACCACCAACGCACCGACCCCTGAGGGCATCAGTCACCGGCAGGGAGTGTGGTGAGGGGAGATAGGCCTCCACACTTTGGAGGGCCTTGGAGTTCCCAGAGAGGTGAAGTCTAAGACCCGACCTGACATATAGACACAGACAAACAGGCACACACAGACACAGACATGCATTCCCACCCTCATGCACACATATACAAACACTCAGCACTCACCCAACGCAGGAATAAACGTAAATGGACATGTACACACAATCACACTCCCCAAACATACTCTATACCCCGGGTCCAGGTATCCTCACCCCCACGATATTATTTCCATAACCACCATGTGATCAGAAAAGTCTGTTAAGAATGTGTCATATTTAAGACTTTTAATATTAGATGATATGTAAAATCTATCAGTCGAGTTTTGGTTAATGAGTCGAACCTAGTGTAATGTATTGTATGGGGATGCAAGACTCTGTACAGATCACTAAGTGCTGCTGCTTTATTTTTAACTAGATCTCATTAATAAATTATCCAGTCACACATGCAAAGAAATCAAAGATGATAAATTAAGTTTTTTAATATTGAAAACGGAAATGAATTACTTTATTACCGGAAAAAACCCTGTCTGTGATGGCAGCTTTAAGATTTCTCCTGTGTGGAGAAAGTAGTCACAAGCATTGCTCAGGTGGGATTTCTGGCCTATTCTTCCACATAAACTGTCTTCAGATCCTGTAGGCTCTTACTATCAACTCTGTTTTAGTTCTTTCCATAGATTTCTTTAGTTCTAGAGGCTCTGGGAGGTCTGGAGGGTCTCGAAGAAGGTGTAGAAGTTAAACTATTTGTGGCAAAGCAGATAAGATGAGAAACATGCACAACATTGTTTCTCAGATTCAGTTGAACAAATCATCCAACACTTAAAGTTGCATTTATTCAGCACAGACACTGGCCAGAGACCTGTACTTGAAGCAAACTGGAAGTAGAGTTGTTTGACACTGAAGATGTTGAATTCATACAAACCCTTCCTTTCTTATGCAGACTCCGCACTGAGCACCGTGTAGCCCAGTTGCACGAGTGGAGAATAGATTGTAGATGTAGTCCGTCACATCAATGTAGTGGAAGCCATCCTATTTATGCCATGTTTAGAGTGAATCCTGTAAAATGCTACCATTCATATCAGTATGCTCTGTGTAGACTGTTCGCTGGCATTTTTTAAGTGTACTCCTGGAAAGCACTGAAAGGATCTATGAAATACATGAAAAATAACGTTTGTTTTTTAAGATAATTTTGCTTCTTCACTCAACTAGAAAATGACAAAAATATAATCTTATAATAATTATTATAAGAGAAAGTGGGAGCCACAATTAACAGCAGTACAGTGTACAGTACAAGGTGGGCAAACAGAACCTACAGCTTTATTATTTATTTATTTTTGGTGAATTTGACTACATGTTTTCTCTTGCCTCTTTCTTTTTGCTCTCTTTCTTACTGCTGTCTTCCTTTTTCTCACTCTCTATTCTCCTCTCTCAGTCTTTGTGCCACTACCGAAAAAGTTAAATGTTACTGTGACATCTACTGATCCATAGGAGTTTATAACAATATTTAAACTGAATACAGGCTGCTGCTACATAGACAGATAGACTTGTTCTCTTCTGGATTTGAAGCTGTACTGCAAACAAACCCTGAAGCTCAATTCGACCCGGGATGCCTCGGTGTGAGCGCACTGTAACATGTATCATGACATTAAAAAAACAAAACGAAAACAAAAACTTTTCTGTTGTTAGAGAGTTATCTCTGGGATGCTGGTGTGATTGCTTCCTCAGGACAAGGTTAGAGAATGGACCACAGAAAGTGCTTTCCAGAAATACTTTAGTGATCATTAACAGCAGCCCAGTAGTACAGCAATCAGCAAACTCAGTAAGAGTATGGGAGTGCATGTGTGTGTGGCTCTAAATAATGAGAAAACAGGGAGAACAACAATTATTACATGACAAATATAAAAATCACTACTTTTCAAAATCATACACAAATAATGAATTACAATATAAATGCTAGTCAAATCTCAGAGTGACATTTTAAACAAGCAGAAATATCTAAGCAACAAATGGTGACATATTGTACTGAATTTGGGAAAGAAAAAAAAAAAAAAAAAAAAAAAAAACCCCACAGATGCCCCACATCTATCTTTGTGTCAAAGTGGGTAAGCACGTAAGAAAAGTATAACAGGACAAATCTTTGCAGTCAGTGACTTACATCCTTCATGTACACATAACATAACTTCATGTTATGAAGCGCCTTGAGGCGACTTTTGTTGTGATTTGGCGCTATATAAATAAAATTGAATTACACAACAGAAGTGGGGATTTGGGCAGTATGAAGTCACGCCAATAAAACCTTTACATTGCTATGAAGATTTATTTTTGATACGTGATTGATACAGAGTGAATCTAATGTCAGTATTTGGATTTTTGATGTTATCGTAAGAAAGGAGCGCTCTCGGTGTGAGTGTGTTGGCTCTGAAAAGAGCCGTTGTTTGAAGGAGGGCGTGCAGACAGCTTAAGCCCTCTCTCCGCGGATGCGGCGAGCCAGCTGAATGTCTTTGGGCATGATGGTGACCCTCTTGGCGTGTATGGCGCACAGGTTGGTGTCCTCGAAGAGTCCGACCAGGTAAGCCTCGCTGGCCTCCTGCAGAGCCATGACAGCGGAGCTCTGGAAGCGCAAGTCGGTCTTGAAATCCTGAGCGATCTCGCGGACCAGGCGCTGGAAGGGCAGCTTGCGAATGAGCAGCTCGGTGGACTTCTGGTAACGGCGGATCTCGCGCAGAGCCACGGTGCCGGGCCTGTAACGGTGAGGCTTCTTGACGCCTCCGGTGGCCGGGGCGCTCTTACGAGCGGCCTTGGTGGCCAGCTGCTTCCTGGGGGCTTTGCCGCCAGTGGATTTGCGAGCGGTCTGCTTGGTTCTTGCCATTCTTTCTCTCTTTGCCTTTTCTCTGTTCAAATCAGAAAATGTAACAAGCGGAGGAGACTCGCCGCTCTTAAAGTGTGTGACTGGCTGTGACGTGGCGCCGCTGCGGCTCGTGATTGGTGAGGGGCTCCACGTGGTGCTCAGCACCGCTCAGAGTAGCACCGCCCCGCCTGAGTGTGTGCTGCTCATTGGAGGAAGGTGCTTTGAAAACGCGCGCTGCCGCGAGCCTGTCTGCGATTGGTGTGTGACGAAGCTGCCCGCGCTCTGCGGAAATATAAGCCAGGCTCGGCGCCGATCGGGCCACATTTCCTTTGAGTGTTAACACTGTGAAGAGAAGTTACAAGATGAGTGGACGTGGCAAAACCGGAGGCAAAGCCAGAGCGAAGGCTAAGACCCGCTCATCCCGTGCCGGGCTGCAGTTCCCCGTGGGTCGTGTCCACAGGCTGCTGCGCAAAGGCAACTATGCGGAGCGCGTGGGTGCCGGCGCCCCCGTCTACCTGGCAGCTGTGCTCGAGTACCTGACCGCTGAGATCCTCGAGTTGGCTGGCAACGCAGCCCGTGACAACAAGAAGACTCGTATCATCCCACGTCACCTGCAGCTGGCTGTGCGCAACGACGAGGAGCTCAACAAGCTCCTTGGCGGAGTCACCATCGCCCAGGGTGGTGTGCTGCCCAACATCCAGGCCGTGCTGCTGCCCAAGAAGACCGAGAAGCCTGCCAAGGCCAAGTAAATGCCAAAGCCTCTGCTTCACGCACCAAACTAATAGACAAAGGCTCTTTTCAGAGCCACACACTTCTTTCTGAGCAAACATCCTCGTGCCTCTTCATCTGCTATATGGAAATGTAGTAATACCTTATTCTTGCCTGTGTGTGTGTGTGTGTGTGTGTGGGGGGGGGGGTGTGGTTTCCGGCTCTTTTAAAAGAACTGGCTCTTTCAGCTCCCAACTGGCTCTTCAGGTTGTTTTGTTGCTTTAATTTATTATTAACAATAATATAAAATTATGCACAAAAAGAATTACTAATGTAGGAAAATGTGCTTTATTTTATGTTTATATATAAATATATGCAGTGGCCCCTACAGACAAAACACGTACAAACTCCAAAACACATTTCCAGCATGAACTGTGCTTCCAAAACAGAGCTACCTAGATCACTTAAATTACACAATTTAAAGCATGAAAGCATATGTGTATTGTTTGTGTATTTATACACAAGCATTCATATATAGTCAAATAATAGGAAAAAAAAAAATGTTTATTTACCTGTTACTACCACACACCAAATCTGGTTGTTGGTACTTGCTTAGTGTAGCCACTAGGTAACAAAAGTTCAACACTGTCCCTAGCATCCTGGAGCACTTCTGTTGTGTTTTGCACGTGATTTGAAGTTTGTATGTGTTTTGTCTCTAGGGGCCACTGTAAATATACTTTTATTTATTGACTCCACATAAAATGTAATAAATAAATAAATCATATAATACAAAAAACAACTATTTACATTTTAGTGTTGAGCGCCTACCATTCTAGTGGCTACACAAGCCATCAAGTACCAACGACCAGATTTGGAGTGTGGTAGTAACAGGTAAATGAACATTTGTTTTTGATTATTTGAATATATAGGAGTGCTTGTGTATAAATACACAAACAATACACTTATACTTTCAATTGTGTAATTTAAGTGATCTAGGTAGCTCTGTTTTGAAGTTCAGTTAACGCTAGAAATGTGTTTTGGAGTTTGTACGTGCTCTCTGGGGGCAACCAAAACCACTTTTTTTTTTTTACATTAGTAATTCCTTTTGTGCATAATTTTATATTGTTATTAATAATAAATTAAAGCAACAAAACAACCTGAAGAGCCGATTCGGAGCCGAAAGAGCCGCCTCTTTTTAGTGAGTTGAGCCGAAAGAACCAGTTCTCTAAAAAGAGCCGGAAATCCCATCACTACTGCACACTTTTTCTTGGATCAAAACCACTTGCAGTCTCTCTCGCAGCGTGATCGATGTCCGTGCCTTTTTCACCTCCGTTAGCTTGTATCTTTCACAAATCTGTCACTTTATTCTAGCAAACTTGCTCAAGTCAAAAGATCACATTCAACACAACTGACTACATCACGTTTTTACGCTCTTAACAATTCGGAGCTACTCATTACTGATATGCTAACTACGGCCGTAGAAATGCATCATGGTTGACATTAAAAGCAGATCCTAAGCTCGTGGAAACAGACACGACGTGGTTCATGACACATGAGGCAAGACCACAAACTTTGTCAAACACAAAAGCCATAACACAGAGGAGGGGGAGGGGGGCGTGTGGTGGACGTACTCTGGTGCTGCAAGAACTATCCAGGTGCAGAGGGAGGAAATTGTGGAGCCCTTTGCGACGTGTTCAGCGCTGCTGCTGAATTTGGGAAATTTTGGAAAGTCACTTCCGTCTAGGCTTAGGTTTTTGTGTCTATATTTTTGAAATAATGGGAATTCCCCCGCATCCTTAACGCCAAGGAAGCCCATTTGTTGAAATGTACAGTAATCAAAATGGTCATGACATTAGTCATGAAATAAATACATGCGACAATAAATAGCTGCATGGGTTCAGCTTGGAGTAAAGTGTGTGCTTGAAATCACCGAATATCGGTTCAACTGGCCAAGATTTAGTCCGGTTGGGTTGTAGAGTGGAGCATTTAATTTGATTATATTGTCTCGGTATTCTTAAAATATACAGTGTGTTTCCACTAAAACAGCAGATTAGAAATAAAAATAGAAGAGAAAAATATTCCATACGTAGATGATAACATGCATCTATTAATTTATTTCCAGTCATATTTGTTGTTTATTTAAAAAAGTGTAGGTGATGACTTTTAAAGGTTTCTTGTATTATAATGCTTCATAGTAAGAGATAAGAAGTGGTGTGATGTATTGACTATGAAGGTATGACTGTAAACATAGTTGTAGATTTGTGAAGACACAGCACTCGTGTACATGTGACTGTTGCCATCACAAACACGTGACCCTATACGGTGTTCTCTGCATCCGTTGCATTGTTGCGCTGATCATCACCTGCGCACACGTACACACACACACACACTGAGCACTTTTAATTTTTAAGGGTTGTCTTACAGTATGTTTTGCACCAAGTATCGCAGCAATTTGCTAATGTCATAACCCCCCCCCCCCCCCCCCCCCCCATTTGGCAATAAAACTCTTTGTGATTGTGAAATGTGAGCCATGATAGTAATACAAGCTGCAAGTGTTATGAGAAAAAAAAAAAAACACCAAAAAGTATCTTACGTTGCTTTAACAATAATGGTATTATTGTGAATAATAATAATAATAATAATAATAATAAGTGTTGCGTGATTGTGAGGAAGGAGCTCTGGCGTGTTGCTGTGGTGGCTCTGAGAAGAGCCGTTGTTGAGTGCGAGGAGAGAGTGTTGGCAGCTCACTTCTTCTTGGCTGCTGTGGCCGCCTTCTTGACTTTGGGCTTGGCGACCTTCTTGGCGGGGGCTTTCTTGGCTGCGGCGGGCTTCTTGGTGACCTTCTTGGGGCTCTTGGCGGCCGCCTTCTTGGGGCTCTTGGTGGGCTTCTTGGCCGCCGCAGCGGGCTTCTTGGCCTTCTTGGGGGACTTCTTAGCGGCTGCGGGCTTCTTGGCTGCCTTCTTGGGGGACTTCTTAGCGGCTGCTGCCGGCTTCTTGGCTTTAGCAGCAGCGGGCTTCTTGGCTTTGGGAGCGGCTTTCTTTGCGGGCTTCTTGGCTTTGCTGTCAGTAGGCTTCTTGTTCATCTTGAAGGATCCGGAGGCCCCGGTGCCCTTGGTCTGCACCAGAGTGCCCTTGGCCACCAGGCTCTTGATGGCGGTCTTGACGCGGGCCTTGTTCTTGTCCACATCGTAGCCTCCGGCAGCCAGAGCCTTCTTGAGAGCGGCTGTGGACACGCCGCTGCGCTCCTTGGAAGCGGCCACGGCTTTCACGATCAACTCGCCCACGCTGGGGCCCACCTTCTTCGGCTTGGAAGCCGCCGTCTTCTTCTTGGCCGCCTTGGCCGGGGCGGCGGCAGCAGCAGGTGCGGGTGCTTCCTCTGACATTTTTCCCTTTCGCTTGTGATCGAGAGTCACGGTGCAGTGATGGCAACTCGGAAGCGTCACGCTGCACTTAAACGCACCATGAGAACCGTGGAGAGTGAATGTAGCGCGCGCCGCTCTCGCGTGCGCCACGCAATGCTTCAGTTTGTGTTTCGTGTCTCGGGATCAAAGAGCTCAAAGTGAGTGTGTGAGCAGCACTGCAGGCCGACAGTGGAGCAGTCCACAGCGGACTCGTGTCTCCTCGGGCAGGCCTCGTGTCGGGCTCTGGTGCTCTCTGCTCTTGCTTTGTGGAGCCTCCAAAGCTCAGCGACTCAGTGCGGAGCTCAGCGCTGCTCGGCGGCTTTTTGCGCTCTTTTCTTTCCTAAAACAAAGGAGCCGCAGCAGAGCTCCGTGAAAAGCCCTTTTCCAGCTCAGACACATGTTCGTTCGCGCACTCCGAGTTAAAAGCAGCATCTGGTGAGCGCAGCTGTGGGACAAAGTGACGCCGCGAACTCCCAGCAAACACACCGATGCAGCTGGAGGCCCACGGAGCACAGAGACTTGTGTGAGAGCTGCTCACTTCTAACCAAAGCACAGCGGCCTCGAGTTTCACTCACGTTGTTGTATATCAGAAATCACCATTAGTTAGTCACCTTACGACAGCTCGCTTCCACACTTTGGCCCTGATCTCTTAGTCTGCATCAGTCTGTTTCCTTCCAGCTACAGTTACCGAGCAGATAGATATATCTTATTCACAGCACTTGCTACAATAGTTGTACTATCTAAAGGCATATAGAAAGGTGGCTACGGAGCCAACAAATGATGAATTAGATTGAAGATAGCTTTGACGGAAATTCCTCTTTGAGCATGGCTAGGAAAGCTGGATGGTAGGACACAGCAGAGCCTGCCTGTGGGATAGGCAGTATAGGCAAATGGTAAAGATGCCTTCCATCCAGGGGTACCACAAGTGGGGGAAGAGAAAACACATTGGACTCCTTTTCTTATAATAATAAATAAGAACAATTAATAACTTAATCTAAAAAATTATATTAATGGTAGTAATTCATACCTTTCCTAGTATCCATTTGGGCATCTAGGGTAGCTAATGTTTGCCCTGTAATAGTCCAAACAAACCACGCCTTTAATGATAAAGGCGTGGTTTGTTTGGACTATTACAGACTATTAGTTGTGTAATTATAGTGTTAACGTGCACATCATCAAGTCAAGTAGCTTTATTGTCATTTCAACCATGTGCAGTGGTACAGTACAGTGTTCTTCCAAGACTGTGGTGCTACATAGGACAATCAACACAGGACCACATAAAGTGCAAATGTATAACATAAGAAAAACGGTGCAACCCCAGATCAGAACGATACAGACAAATTGATACTAAAGTTTAAGTTTACTGCTTCTTTGGATTCTGCTATGCAATTTTTGTGAAATGACAAACTTAACTTTGGATATAAAAAAAAAAAAAAAAAAAAAAAAAAAACACTTCCATGTTACACACAGTAAAGAAACTGTCAAAATGAGTTTACTGGCCAGAGCAACATTTGTGTTCAGGTATTTTGTGGAAAAAGTACTGTTTTCAATCAGTTTTTTGGAATTTGCTTTGTATTGAATACATTTGGAAATCAGAATATAGCTATATGTATCTTTCTATATAACTAGAGCTATCTCCCCTTATTCCCAAGGGGCAATTAAGATACAATGGAGCTGCATGACGTTGTAGACAAGGACAGGGAATAAACAGGCAATAAAAATGAGATAATACATACACAGTAGTGATGGGTCGTTCGCGAACGAAATGGCTCTTAGAGCCGACTCTTTGAAGTGAACGACGCGATCCGGCTCCTTATTGGGAGCCGTGAGGTTTTTTTTTTTTGGTTTTGTTTTTTTTTTCTTTCTCTCACCCTCTCTCTCGCCCTTTTTTCCGCTAAACTCCGCATGCGCGGCCTGTACTTTGCGCTGGGCAGAGGGGGGAGGGGCATTAGTTACACTCGCAGTAGCACAGGAGCAGAGCCAGAGAGAAAGAGAGTGAGGGACAACAACGTCACATTAGAAAGGTATAGTAATCATCCGCTATTTTCAGTTGCAGATGATAAAGGATTCAGAAATCATGCAGGCCCGTATGACAGAGAATGTGCATCTTCTTTTTGTTTTAATATTTTAATTTATATTTAATTGTGTTGTGGTTTGCAGTGTTTTGTGTTGTTTCACGTTAAATTTGTTTAAAAGGAAAAAGCTGAAAATTTTAATAGTTAAAAGTTTAAAATGTAAATAGTTGTTTTTTGTATTATATGATTTATTTATTACATTTTATGTGGAGTGAATAAATAAAGTATATTTATGGTGGACCTTAGAGACAAAGCACGTACAAACTCCAAAACACGTACAAACTCCTAAGCATGTACAAACTCCAAAACACGTACACACTCCTAAGCATGTACAAACTCCAAAACGCGTACAAACTCCAAAACACGTAAAAACTCAGAAGCACGTACAAACTCCAAAACACGTAAAAACTCAGAAGCACGTACAAACTCCAAAACACATAAAAACTCAGAAGCACGTACAAACTCCAAAACACGTACAAATGACAACAGAAGTGCTCCAGGTTTCTAGGGCGCAGTGTTGAGCTTTTGTTACCTAGTGGCTACACAAGCCAGGAAGTATCAACAACCGGATTTGGTGTGTGGTAGTAACAGGTAAATGAACTTTTTTTTTTAAATTATTTGAATAAATATGAGTGCTTGTCTATAAATACACAAACAAACAACAAACAACACACATGTTTTCAATTGTGTAATTTAAGTGATCTGGGTAGCTCTGTTTTGGAAGTTCAGTAAACGCTAGAAATGTGTTTTGGAGTTTGTATATGCTTTAGAGTTTGTACGTGCTTTGTCTCTAGGGGCCATATATAAACATATATAAATAAAACCACTTTTTTTTACATTAGTAATTCCTTTTCTGCATAATTTTATATTATTGTTAATGATTAAATAATTAAAGCAACAAAACAATCTGAAGAGCCGGATCGGAGCCGAAAGAGCCGGCTCTTTTTAGTGAGCCGAGCCGAAAGAGCCGGATCTCTAAAAAGAGCCGGAAATCCCATCACTAATACACAGCATATACACAGTTTTAAAATGAAAGTGACTGAATAGCTGAATAAATAAGTGACTAAAAGTGAATAAAGTGTCGGCAGTACTAAAAGAGCATAGAGTAGTTTATGTTTACAGGTGTGGGAAATGGTGTTAAGGGCTGGAGTTAAAAAGCAGAGTGGCTTTGGGACAGAGGTGGCTCTCCTCCTCTCAGTCCTGCAGGAAATGCAGCGGAGGCGCCGTCCACAGGGGAGCCATTGAAATGCACGTAAAGACTGTCAAACGTAAAGTGGCATTAATGTTGTATTTGTAGTTACTTTGTCATCGTTCCACAACAAACAAGAGGACATTTCCTGAGTGTCACTATTGATCCGCTACATTGACTCAAAGCAGCATTTCCGCGATTGCAGTAGTTGGCAACATAGTAACTGCACGTTTGAAGGTAGATCGTATGCTCTTCAGGACAAAGTGTGTGGCTCTGAAAAGAGCCGTTGAATTGACTGACAGCAGGATCAGTTTACTTGGAGCTGGTGTACTTGGTGACGGCCTTTGTGCCCTCAGACACGGCGTGCTTGGCCAGCTCACCGGGGAGCAGCAGGCGCACTGCGGTCTGGATCTCCCTGGACGTGATGGTGGAGCGTTTGTTGTAGTGGGCCAGGCGAGAGGCCTCGGCAGCGATGCGCTCGAAGATGTCGTTGACAAACGAGTTCATGATGCTCATGGCCTTGGACGAGATCCCGGTGTCGGGGTGGACCTGCTTCAGCACTTTGTACACGTAGATGGCGTAGCTCTCCTTCCTGGTCTTTCTCTTCTTCTTGCCGCCCTTGCCAGCGGTCTTGGTCACGGCTTTCTTAGAGCCCTTCTTGGGCGCGGACTTTGCGGGTTCAGGCATTTTGTTCCTTCAGTACTCTGCAGCAACGAATGAGCTGTGTGACAGAGAGCAGCTCGCTTTATACAGGCTGTATGCTAATATCACTGCGCAGGCCCTCGGCTCTCATTGGCTGAGCTGCACAGTGGGCCGGACATTGCGTTGGAGGAAATCTATGAATTGTGCTACAACAGGCGCGCATCTAAGAAAGAAGTGGTCTGTGTGATCGTTTCCTCATTTGTTGGAACAGTCATTTGTATTAAATGAGCAGTAAATGTAGTGCTCTGTGTGGCAAATATGGAGGAGTTAGGGAGACACAGACTGGAAGCAAGAATATGCTTAAGATTTTTGGTGACTTTTATTAAAACAGGTGCGTATCCTACAGTATTTTTAAAGAATACAGCATAAAGATTCCACAGAAGACTGATCGGTTTAGATGATTTTCCTCCTCCTGAGGTCAGCGACAAAATCATTAAAGACTTTCACCATTAATCTTTTTCAGAATCCTCTATGGCTCCTTATTCAACTCTGCTATCAAATTGAAAGATGAGTAAACATTTTGAGATACAGGAACTTTTAATTTGGACAGTGAGATTTTTGAAGCTGATACAACTCACAGTGTCTTTGAGAAATTTTTAATGAAATCCATTTTTACAGGGCACTAAGTTCAGATACTTTGTTTCTTTTACTCTTATACATTAAGAATGTTTTTGTTACTTCACTTTGTGTGAGTCGTCAACAAGAAATGCTTTCATACAGGAGTCGTTATTAATTATGTTCAACAGAGGACTGATGGCAAGATAGGCTGGAGCCTATCCCAGCATCATAGGGCAAGAAGCATGGTGCACCCTGAACAGGTCGCTAGTCTGTCACAGGTGAAGAAAAATCAAACTAGAAAGGGAAAAAACATACTTCCATCTTAAAGAGGATAATGCTACACTAAAATGAATCTCCTGTTTTGGCTTCCCTTCATTGGCTTCCTGTTAAATCCAGAATTGAATTCAAAATCCTGCTCCTCACATACAAGGTCTTAAATAATCAGGCCCCATCTTATCTTAATGACCTTGTAGTACCATATCACCCTATTAGAGCACTTCGCTCTCGCTCTGCAGGCCTACTTGTTGTTCCTAGAGTATTTAAAAGTAGAATGGGAGGCAGAGCCTTCAGTTTTCAGGCCCCTCTTCTGTGGAACCAGCTTCCAGTTTGGATTCGGGAGACAGACACTATCTCTACTTTTAAGATTAGGCTTCAAACTTTCCTTTTTGCTAAAGCATATAGTTAGGGCTGGACCAGGTGACCCTGAATCCTCCCTTAGTTATGCTGCAATAGATGTAGGCTGCCGGGGATTCCCATGATGCATTGAGTTTTTCCTTTCCAGTCACTTTTCTCACTCACTATGTGTTAATAGACCTCTCTGTATTGAATCATATCTGTTATTAACCTCTGTCTCTCTTCCACAGCATGTCTTTTATCCTGTCTTCCTTCTCTCACCCCAACCGGTCGCAGAAGATGGCCCCGCCCCTCCCTGAGCCTGGTTCTGCCGGAGGTTTCTTCCTGTTAAAAGGGAGTTTTTCCTTCCCACTGTCGCCAAAGTGCTGCTCATAGGGGGTCATATGATTGTTGGGTTTTTCTCTGTATCTATGAAGCACCTTGAGGCGACTTTTGTTGTGATTTGGCGCTATATAAATAAAATTGAATTGAATTGAATTGAATTAATCAAGAGTCAGCTATGCACTGGGCTAAACTCCACTAAAAAGGGCTTCTGACAGTAAAGCCATTATAACCTGGGACACATTAGACCTGAAGAGGAGCTGCAACTCCTAACTGTGTAGACTCCCACTACATTAAACAACAGTTAAATACCAATTGAGCATTAAACAAACTCATAGCAGTGCTCAAGTTATCATTCAAATATTATAAATCTATCATTAGGAACATTAATTTAAATGCTCTACTTTTTTAAATTAAACACATCCCTCAACAGGATACTTCATACCACACTTGGCACATTCTCTCTAAGGAATTTTACCATAAAAGAAGTCCAAAAAGACCTGGCAGTTTCCTGTATTTTTACAACATGGAGGCTAGGTCCAGTCTTCACAGTGTGTCTTCTCAACCTGTCTTCTTCCCCTTGCCCCAAACAGTTGCAGCAGATGGCTGAGTCTGTTTCTGCCAGGGGTTTCTTCCTGTTAAAAGGGAGTTTTTCCTTCCCACTGTCAACAAAGTGTTTGCTGGTTATATGATTGTTGGAGTTTCCTGTTTCCTTGGTATTAATGTAGGGTCTTGACCCCAATATAAAAAGCCTTAAGGCCACTGTTGACTTGGCACTTTATAATTAGAACTGAACTTAACTGAATTGTGTAGTTTAAGCACAAAGCCTCCCAAGTCTATGGGTGGAGAATAGTGCTTAACACTTTCTGATATATTTTTGTGTTTTTAAGTGAAACACTGTGAGAAAGCAAATTGTGCTTTTAGGACAGCACATTTGTCCAGCATAAAAATGCTAACAAGTAGTTATCATTCTATAATTGAGTTGATCTGGTAAGCTAAAGAAAAACCGCAGTAATGAAGCATATAAGTTAAGGTATACTTAAATTGAGCGTGTTTAACCTGCATTTCTCACTTTAATAAGTTTGTTAAAGTAGTGCTGAAAGTTGAAAGCTATTACTAATATAAATTAATGAATTTTTACAGAAATTATGTCAAAAGCAAAAGGTAACTAAGCAGAACTGCTGAGGGAGCATGCTGGCAATCCCTCTTGGTGCACTGTCAGATGATCTGCAAAGGTCACAGCCTCGCCAGCTGGTGGCAGCCCAACCACTCTGCTGGCCCCTCTACCACCAGCTCCCTTCACCCATCTGTGGCCCAATCCACCAAACAAGTAACAAGGTGCTAGGTGAATGGAAAGAAGAATTTAAAAAGAAAACAAGATACTACAGTGTAAAAATTGCCTATCTAACTAAGTCTTATATACAGCCAAAAAGTATTTTTGATCTTGTTTTGAGACTGATGTACTGTAGAAACCAAGAGCAGAATGAATAACATTATTAATCTTGTTTTGAGAATATATATAAATTTTGGATTTAGAAACTAAGCAAGAAATATGCCTGTGAAGGTTCTACGTCATGCAGGTCATCGTAGTCTAAGGAGCTTGGAACGAAAAGCGTCTGGACTTCTTTAAGTTGCTTGACGACGTCTCACCTCTCATCCTAGAAGCTTCTTCAGTTCTTGGGTCAAATGGTGGAGAGTCCCAGATTTAAGCCCTGTGGGAGTGTACCCCCAAGAGGGACAAAAGGACCCCCTAATGATCCTCTACTTAATCACATGAGCCAAGGTGTGAAAACGTGTAGGTTACAATCAGCCAAGGTTTCGGGTGAGCTCATTGTGAAACCTAGTTACACCCTATCATGTGATTTCCTGAGATCAAATGGCCCAAGGTCAAAGGTCAGGGTCAGACTAACTAGGGAAAAGCTTTAGATTGCATTGGATCATCTCCAAATTCTCCAAATAAAGCAATATATTAGTAATTCAGTGGCATATAGCAGGTAAAATAATTAACTAAACACTTCACCAGTTTTCTAAGTAAATATATTTCTAAAGGTGCTATTGACATGAAATTATCACCTGATGTCGAAAATAACCCATCCAAATCATACATGCAAAGAAATCAAAGCATAACTAAGCAACATATCAAAAAAAGAAATTTTGAGTTGTCTCATATTTTAATGGTTTATGATTAAGTTTAGTAGGTCAGGGGGCCTATGGGCAGCCCCCTGAACGGTGTTTTTGGACTTTGTTCACCTGGAGTCATGGTCGGCCACCTGAACTGCTTCACCCTGAACTCTTGTGCCATCGACCTCTTATGCCCCTTGTTTTTGATTTGGTGCCCCAGTTTGTTTTGTTTTGGTTATGTTTCCTCTTTTATTTTGAAGAGGTCTGGCGTTCCATGTTCAGTGTGTTTAGTTCCCCTGTATTTAGTCTGTGTGTTTTCATTCATTCCTTGTCTGTTCATCTGCTTGCCTGCATTACTTCTATGTCACTATGTTCATTCCATGTTTCAGGATTCTCCATGTTTCCATACACAGACTTCACGTTTCAGGTTTTCCACATCAAGGTTTCCATGTTCATGTTTTTATGTGTAGTTTCAGTTCATCCCAGTTTAGGTTTAGTTTCATCATTGCCCTTTTGTTTGTATTGTTTTCGCCAGCCTTAATAAACGGCTTGTTTTTTGCTATGCTCAAGTTTTGTCCAGTGTTGGGGAGTAACGGAATACATGTACCGCCGTTACGTATTTAAAATACAAAATATGAGTAACTGTATTCCGTTACAGTTACCATTTAAAAAGGTGGTATTTAGAATACAGTTACTTTGTTGAAATAAATGGATTACACGGCGGTACTTTCCTGTTTCATATTGTGGCGGATCAGGACTGTTTGGGTTTTCTTTGACAGCTACGTTCTGTTGTTCCAGGCGGCAGCGTTACGGTTGCCATGGTTACAGGGTGACTCTCTCTCTCTCTCTGTGTTTCCTGGGTGAGAGAGGCCTTTTTGTTATTGTTGTGCTAAGCTAATAGGCAGAATGCTACCGGTATACATAGAATGTAGCATCATAGGCAGTGTAGTCCGTGCTGCAGGGAGAATGGACTGCCATACCCGTTATGTGTCTGTGAGCGAGGGAGGGAGAAAAAGGAAAAGTACGAGCTGTCATCGAGCAAAAACGGGAGCTGGAAGCATGTAAATATAATCATAACCACTGCAGCCAAGAAGAGTGCCTGACGAGCCCAGCTGTAAGTAAGCTATTAAGACTCGACTGTACACCGTGTTCGTGTTTTCCTCTGAAACAATAAGTTCCGTTGGAGCAGCCTTTCAACGCCTCTCTCTGTCTCTCACTAGCAAAGTTGACCCAGACAACAAAGTAAAGCTATTTTTCAGCTACGAGCCCGACACGGAACCCACCGTGTTAGCCAGAGGTCCTTTTACTACGGTTCGGAGCCGCAGACCTTCAGTAACAGTAATAAATCACAGCAATAGTACATTCACGTAGTTGTAAACAGCATGATAATATATTAAGTAATCCAAAGTATTCAGAATACGTTACTCTCTTTGAGTAACGTAACGGAATACGTTACAGAATACATTTTGGGGCATGTATTCTGTATTCTGTAATGGAATACATTTTAAAAGTAACCTTCCCAACACTGGTTTTGTCTCTTCATGTGTCTGCACATGGGTCCACCTCATCACGCCATACAGTCTGCCTACCAGATTGTGACAGAAATACATTAATGTAAATTACCAGCATGCTGTTAATTTGCATGAACAACAAAAAATTGCAGCCAATACAAAGCAAAGATGAAAACCAGCCCAGACTTAAAAGCAATTGCCACAATTCCACGTTTCTACTTTAGAAACATGAACAGGTAGAAATGGAGGCTGCAGTCTGACTGCTCATACTTCATGTGGCCTTCAGATTAGCTCAAGAACAGAGAGCTTCATGAAGCTGTGATGCAAGCTCCATAAAGTGCCATTAGCTTGAAGCTGTTTCATTTCAGAGCAGCTGCAGCCAAGACTTACACCACAAAGTGGAATGGAAAGCATCATATATAATGGTGAGGGGCAAGCCAGCGGTGGACTCTAGAGCAAAGAAGTGTTCTCTTGAGTGAATCATCACACTTCTTCATCTGGCAGTCCAATGGATGAGTCTTGGTTTGCTAGTTGCCAGGAGCACAGTACTTGCATGACTACACTGTGCCAAGATTAGTTTGGTGGAGGGGGTGTGGAGTTGTTTTTCCAGAAGTTGGATTCAGTGCCCTATTTCCAGTAAAAGGAGCTGTTACAACCCAGTAAAGTTCCATTTATTTTACAATTAAGGCAAACCAACCAATTAGGACAGAAATTAAACACAGGGAAGCGTCAGGGTCTCCAAGGCCAAAATAACAAACAAAACGACCCTTTCTAGCTAAAAACACACACACACACACACACACACACACACACACACACACACACAAAAAAGACCACTCTATCTGTACGAAAACAAAGTACAATTGCTAAGCTACCTGTCTAGCCCCAAGAACAGGAGAAAAAAAGCTCAAACAAAGCAGTGAAGTCCTACCTCCTTCAGTGTGGATTACTCCAGTTTCTGTTGTAATTAAAAAAAGAAAAACAAAGTAACACCAAACCCAGGGAAACGGGAGAAAAAAGGGTGTGGCATTTTGAGCTGGCAGTCTTTATGCAGTGGTTGACAAGCAGCAACACATCTCAGCTGTATGAGGCAGACCTGAAACACAGGAGAAGGATAAAGAGCTCTCTCACATGGGGAGAGCCCCTAGAGGTCAGCGACCACAGCAGGAGCTCCTAATGCTTCAAGATTTTCAACAGTTTTGTACAATTTCATGCTTTAGAGTAATTTCATGCTTCTAACTTTCAATTTTCATAGATAATGAATTATAGTGGAACCAGAATTGGTTCTATCATGGGATCTTGTAGAACTCCTTAGTTATCATTATGTATGAAAGACATTTACATGAACAAATTGGAGTCTCTAACATCAAAGGAGGGGAAACCCACAGACCAGATAAGGTTTAGTTTTTAAAGCTGAAGATGACAGCTCTGGGACTATCAGACTACATCTGGCTTAAATTTTGGTTAAGAAAGATATTGGTTTTGTTTGTTTTTGTTTGTTCTTGTATTACAACAGTTGTTGTATTACAATAGAATAATTTAGAAAGGCAAAAACACACCAGTACTTGAAACAGGCACACTGTTACAGAAGTATTTACTTGGAAAACACAAATATCACTGGTAAAATTATAAAATAAATGTTCTGGAATATCAATATCAATATCATAAGATGTATCATATCATCAAAACACACGCTGAGAGACTAAAACTTGAAAACAGACTACAAGAAACAGAGGTAGGTAAAATCAATTGAAAATCCAAGGTGTCATGTAGACCCAGGACCATGACACAAGGACTTAAATATTACCTACAATGAAAGTGAAAAGCAAACCTGAAATACAAAAATCAAAGAACCATAAACTTTACAGAAATTAAAACACTGGGTCAACAATCCAGGACGGTGACAAAAGCAGAAACTCATAATTAGTTAATGTATGTAAAATAAAATACACCTGCCCAGTGAATACACTTGTCTAATATTTGTGTTTTAAGCAATTCCGTTTCAACCATGTTAAGTTTGAAAAAGAAATGTTTAAATGTACCTTTTAATATGACTTACTTTTATTGCATTATTTAGTGTCATTATATGTTAATTAATGCCATGTTAAACAGATTTTGATCACAACACAGTTCCCCGGAGTATTCACCAAACATTTCTCTCAACTCCTTGTCATATAAGTCGAATCTAGTTTGGCTGTATAACAACAAAGGAAGTAAGATGTTATTCCTTTAAACTGTTGATAAGGAGAAATGAAACTCGTACTTCGGCCTGATCTTTGGCCTGATCCACTATCAATAAAACCTATAACCCTTTACAACCTGCCATAAAATAATATTACTGGGAACAAAAGAGGGCGAGGTAAACTGCAGGTTCCTCTTAACACCTGATGTTCGTGTGTTCAATTCAGTGTCGGTTTTCAGGTTTGGGGAAAAACAACTGTGCCGACATGGACACGTTGAACAAGATTTGTCTGGTCCTCATTCTATCCATTTTTGTTTGTGTCATCACTGGAAGTCCAATAGGTGAGTGCAGCCTGAATAGATGGAAAAAATGTTACTTTGTACCATAAACAGCTGGAAAAATGACGATGATTGTTTTCAGTCTATGCTGAATACCTTATTTTACTATATACATATATTACATTATACTGATAATGGAATCATTAATCGGTTTTTCCAATAGTTACAAAAATCAAACAGAAAAACATGGTATTTGTGTAGTTATAGATGATAAATTCTGACAATGGGATACCTGGATTAATAGTAAACGTTTTGAGGTATCATTAAGTCCTGCAGGGTATCAGGCTATGCAGTGAGTAATCCACAGGTGACACCTTTTTCTACCCATACTAAATTCAAACTCATTTCACATTTCAGTATTTGTGTTTCAAAGTCCAGTTTAGACAAGATTGTGTTGTAGTGTGTGAGAGAAAAGCTACGTTGATCATTTTAATGGCGATAAAAAAAAATCTAGACTATTTTTAACTCTCACTGGTGCCTCAGTTCTTGTTTGTTTGTGGGAACTGAAGTAGCATTTGGATCCACAACATTAATCTTAATTTAGCAGTAAGGATTCATTCTAATTAAGTGCTTTTATTGTTCATATGTATATTTTGTTATTAATAGTATTTGTTTTTTGTTGGATTGTTTGTTTGTTTCTTTTATGTTTGTTGTCTAAAACCCTGAACGTGGTATTAGGACCAGAGTAGGCTACTAACAGATTTTGCAGTTTTGTGTTGGAGTAAATTATTCACAGATTTTTCGCTGTCAGTGTGTCTTGTTTGTGTCATGGAAGTTTGTTTAATAAAACACAAGCACTTGATGAGTGTCTTTGAAATGGGTTTAATTACAAGCTGCAGCTTCCCCCAGGAGGCCCCCTTCCTCTTCAAGGGTGAGACAGGGGTCTCGAACTCCAGGCCTAGAGGGCCTGCAGCTTTTAGATAGCACCCTGGATCAACACACCTGAATCAAATGATTAGTTCATTGCCAGGCCTCTGGAGAACTTCAAGGGGGTAATTTAGCCATTTGAATCAGCTGTGTTGGATCAACACACATCTAAAACCTTGAGGCCTGGAGTTCGAAACCCCTGGTCTAATGTCTCTAATGTCTAATGGTGCCTGGGTGTGCTAGTCTACCTCTAACTATTACAATACTACAATACTTAACTGTGTGGAATAAAGTATAAAACAGATATATGATGCTATCCTTCATTTAAAACTAATACCTATATATTATTGTCAGAACATGTGATCAATCCCCTAAGGTAAAATAAATATTTTTTTTCCAGGTAAGTGAGAGATGAACTTTGAACAAGGAGGATTTCATATAATATCAGTCATTATTCCATCCAATCTGTTCCACTTATCCTTCGGATATGTGCCTATCCCAGCTGTCTTAGGGTGAGATGCAGTGTACAAACACCCTGGACAGGTCACCAGGACTAACACATAAACACAAACAAACAATTGGCACTCACATTCATCTTTAATTTCCACCTGCTCCATTCCAAATCAACTACTTTTTGGTTAAATAACTTTATCATAGCTAATAAAATCACGCAAAATATTATGTTCATACTATTAAAATTACAGTTACATGCCCTCAAATTATATCAAATTATATAGTTATTTTATAATATTTGTTAAATATTAAATGTGAGATTTTATTTACTGAACGAACTAAAAACCTTGATGATTAAACCCCACACAGCAAGTACAAAAGGTGGGGTTTGTACGTTAAACCTTGGCCCTTTGCTGATATCAGGAGCAATGTGCCCTGTTGTAATAGTCATGATGTCATGGAAATAGAAATTTCCACTTGGTCATCATGAGTGTATGAATTTTAATTGGTAACATAAAGTCACTATACATGGGAATATAATGGAAATATAATGTGAAGAGTCAACTGACAAACTAAATCATTATGGAGTTCTACAGTTGGTGTTTTCACAAACATATCTCCCACAAGCTAACTTGTGGCACATATCCTAAACGGCCATAGCAAAAGCTTTTGTGATTGAAATGGAGGAATGATTAAACACCTTGTCATACAGCTAGTGATGTGTCGGTCGTGAATGAAACGGCTCTTAGAGCCGCCTCTTTGAGGTGGATGATGCGAGCCGGCTTTTCTTTCTCTCACCCTCTCTCTCGCACTTTTTTCCGCTTCACTCCGCACGCAAGCCTTGTGCTTTGCGCTGGGAAGAGGGGGGAGGGGCGGTAGTTACACTGGCAATAGCACAGGAACAGAGCGGGAGGGAGAGAGAGAGAGAGCCAGGGACAACAACATCACATTAGAAAGGTATAGTAATCATCCACAACTATTTTCAGTTGCGGATGATAAAGAATTCAGAAAGTTTATTCATGCAGGTCCATATGACAGAGAATATGCATCTTCTTTTTGTTTTCATATTTTAATTTATATTTAATTGTGTTGTGGTTTGCAGTGTTTTGTGTTGTTTCACTTTAAATTTGTTTAAAAGGAAAAAGCTGAAAATTTAAATAGTTAAAAGTTGAAATGTGAATAGTTGGTTTTTGTATTATATGATTTATTTATTACATTTTATGTGGAGTGAATAAATAAAAGTATATTTATGGTGGCCCCTACAGACAAAGCACATACAAACTCCAAAACACGTACAAACTCCAAAACACGTACAAAAGACAACAGAAGTGCTCCAGGATGCTGGGCGCAGTGTTGAGCTTTTGTTACCTAGTGGCTACACAAGCCAGGAAGTACCAACATCCAGATTTGGTGTGTGGTGGTAACAGGTAAATGAACTTTTTTTTTTAAATTATTTAAATATATATGAGTGCTTGTGTATAAATACACAAACAATGCACATATGCTTTCAATTGTGTAATTTAAGTGATCTAGGTAGCTCTGTTTTGAAGTTCAGTTAATGCTAGAAATGTGTTTTGGAGGTGTTTTGTCTCTAGGGGCCACCGTATATATTTATATATAAACATATATAAATTAAAACACGTTTGTTTTTTTTGGGGGGGGGGGGGGGTTTACATTAGTAATTCCTTTTGTGCATAATTTTATATTGTTGTTAATAATAAATTAATTAAAGCAACAAACCAACCTGAAGAGCCGGTTGGGAGCCGAAAGAGCTGGTTCTCTAAAAAGAGCCGGAAATCCCATCACTACAACCAAAAGTGTTCATATCAAAAGGAAGACAGAGTAAATCCAAGGAGCCAAACCAAACTGAAAATCAGGAGGGTGTCAGGCAAAGAAAATACAACCATTGTCCATATCTGAAATATTACTGCAGCAGCACCGGTGGTGCCTTTTAAAACAATGCATGGTACCTTGTAAGAGATTAGAAGAAGTTAACACTATCAGAGAGAAGAAAGTGTTAAATAACAATATTGGCAAATCATTTTAGCACAGAAGGAACCACAGATAGAAGAAAAGCCTGGTATCAGAATGTAAACAAAACAAAACAAAAGGGAAAAGAAATCTCAGTAAAATGGACATGCCCAGTTACATCTGCATATCAGCTGTTAGAAATAGTGTTTTTATGTAATATCGATAATCTGTTCACTCGGTGCTAACTCATCGGTTTTGTTTCTGAAGGTACTTCAACCATAAATTGTCAAGCGGTGATTCCTACTATAAATATAGGTGAAGTCAATGAAGGATATTCAGGTAAAGTGTCTTCTTTCATCTTTACTTTATAATTTTAACAAACACAATAATCAAACATATATTCCTGTGTCAACAATCATTTATTCTGGTATGAAATGAATAAATGGCTGATGGTAGTAATACAAGTGTCAAGGATGCACTGTGTGGCAGGCTGGATGAGGACCCAAAAAAGGAGTGAAATGAGGGAGCAGTTTTATTCCTGTATCAAAAATATTAAAACAACAATATAAACCAAAAACGCAAAAACTAGAAACAAAGAACTAAACCTAAGAAACTGGAAAACTAAGACTGGAACAGAGAACTAGGGAGGTAACGAGAGGATGAGAAACAGGAGGGAAACACAGCTGGAACAGATCTAACACGATGAGAGAGGTAGGAAGCAAAACAATAACACAGGACACGAGACTGTCCAAGTAAAACAGAAAACAGGAGACACACTATAAGACACAGACTGAGTGAACATAGGGAACAGAGGAAGTGAGAGACACGACTGGGAAACAGATGAATAAACACGGAGACAGAACTTAAATTCACAAGAGACATGGCAGACTACACATGGAACATGGGTCGTGTCCAAATTCATGGGCTGCATCCTCGCGCGGTCTACGTGGGCTATCTAAAATATAACAGGACACTGGCATAATTCTCGACCGTCTCATACTTCTGTTTAATCAGTTTTCTATTTGACGTTTATTCAGCTGTGTGAAAATCCCGAAGGAACCCACCCGGGGGATTAATAAAGTTTTATTTTATCTAATCTAATCTAATAACTTTAATCTTAGCCAAACCAATTTACTCACGAACAAATAAAACACTGAAAAAAGCCAAACAATAACATTTTTAGGTTGTCTAAGTGACTTATATATTACGTTTAACCTGAGTAGTGAAGGTCTGCGGTGATCTGAAATGATGTGCCGGGAGTTGTGCCGTTCTCGGTGGCTCTAGTGACCCTCGAGCTCTCGGCTAGCTATCAAGCTGGTGGGTAACAGACGTCTCCAAAAACGTTGAAGCACTTTTGCAAATATGCGATATCTTGATAAACCGAGCAGATATTTGATGTTTACACAGCTACTTTCTCGCCTGAAAATATGTTAAAAGTTTATTTTGTGACCCAGAAAGATTAGTATGAGTAAAAGAGTAAAACGTAGTAGCGGCCGCCATTATTGGAAACTGGTTTGGCTGGGCCGCGCTATGAATTCTGGGATATGCTATGATATCGGGGAAAAGGAGGACGCATTTGTTGGCTGCATTCGGAGGAGTCTACGAATTTGGACAGCCTTCGGCGCACCGCTGCGACGTAATCGGTCTACAAATGCGGCCTCAGGAGGATGCAGCCCGTGAATTTGGACACGACCATGGACTCAGGGGAGGCAAGGAAACAGAACCAGGAAGAATACTGAAGAATATAACATTAACCAGAAAGCACACACACTGCGTCACACACCCAGTATTGTGACAGAGGGACTAAGGCATGAAAGAAACAAGAAATACAATGTTTTTTTCTCCTGGTCTTGAAAACTATCCATACTTACACATTTAGTGTTTATCTTGTATTCTTCATAATTCTCTATGATGCTGCAGGGGATGTGGAGAGGATAGATGGTATCGTGCCAGGAACCAGTGTGAAGTTAGTGCACCATATCTTTATTCCCCACCTTGAGTTTCTGGAGCTGAGTTTCACACCTGGGGACAACTTTGCAGTTGTTCGCACCAAGAAACCTCTAGATGCAGATGTTCCGATGGTTGTAAGTTTGGGCAAACCTATTTCCCAGAAATTCCATATGTATTATAAATACAGCTTATTTTAAACATCAAAAGAAAAGGAAACATTTTCAGTAACTGCCAAATTAAAGATCTGCAAACATACTCCTATTGATTGCAATACAGTATCTTCCCATTGCAGCTGAAGACCAATATACTAAACCCTTTAAAAACTTCATGGGAGCCTTTTGTAATAAAATGCCAAAAACATATGTAAAAAAATATATGTAAATCAGTGCACTAAATAACCACAGCAGCATATAGTCTTACACATCAAAACATCCAAGTGAAATTCTGCTGCACACACAATGGGCAACACTTAAGAAATTCTACAATTATGCAACATTTTATTATAATCAGCTGCAGTTTTTATTAGATTTCATTATCTTTTTTTATTTTTTTATGCTGTTCGGTTTAGTTTAAACATAAATGACTCATTTGAAGGTAATCCACTGTGTTCCTGTTTTATAGAGTGCTACCACCCTGCATTATTCTGTCATGTGTGATGGTCCTATTAAGGTGGGTGATATTCTGTGGTTGCAAAGTTTCAATATTTATGCATTACAAATATACATTACTACGGAAGCGTAGAGCTGCCACCCAGGCAAAAGAAAAATACAAGTGTATCACGTTATAACGTGAAAAGTTTATTGTTCTAACAAGATACTTTTCCTGTTTGTACAATATACTATCATGTTTGTACAATATACTATCATGTTTGTACAATATACTTTTCACGTTTGAACAACATAGTATCACGTTTGAACAACATAGTATCACGTTATTACAATATACATAATTATCACGTTCGTACAATATATTTATATTGTACGAACGTGATAATTATATTGTACGAACGTGATAATTATATTGTACGAACGTGATAATTATGTATATTGTAATAACGTGATATTATGTTGTTCAAACGTGAAAAGTATATTGTACAAACATGATAGTATATTGTACAAACAGGAAAAGTATCTTGTTAGAACAATAAACTTTTCACGTTATAACGTGATACACTTGTATTTTTCTTTTGCCTGGGTGGCAGCTCTACGCTTCCGTACATTACAAATGAAATATGTCAAATTATTTTATTTTTTATTTTACAGTACAATAACACTCGGACACTGCAAATCAGTGATCTCAATGACAACGCTCCGATATTTGAAAAGAAACTGTACTCCAAAGATGTCTCTGAGGTTAGCCACTAAAATCTGTTAAAAATGGAGTGTAGACCAGTTGCATGATACATTTCTATAAATGTGAGAATCACAGCTGTAGAATCACAGCTGTACTTCACAGCTGTAGGAAAATTAAGAAGGATAGGATGGAACTACAAAACGTGTTTTTCTCTGGCTGTATATGATTTAACTTTTTCTTCTTTCAGACACTTAATCTGAATGCTGAGGTTATTCGAGTGACAGCTGTGGATGCAGACGCCACCTCACAAAACAACAGAGTGACATATTCCATTGTAAAAACATTTAAAATGTATTGAAAAGCTAGCTAGATGTGTTTTTGAAGTAACGTGCAGGTTTATTTACTTGTCACTTCAGTGTTAGCTAAGAATAAAGCTCTTCACTAATTTTTGTGCATTTTTTTCTATGTGAAAAGAAACATTTTTAATGCAAATGTAAGTCAAAATTATATAAATAATTAAGCTTTCACATAAGGTAATTCATACTGGTCGTCGGTAATGTGTCTGTATTTAATCTGTCATTATAAAAAACAACAATAACAACATGGTGATGATGTTTTGGGGTTTTGTTGCTTTTTCATAAGACACCAGCCACAGAAGACTTTGAAGTTACTGACTCAGGGGTGTTTATGTTGAAAAGACGTTTGAACTACAACGCAGTCCAAAACTACCACTTTACTGTAACGGCCAAGGTGAGTTAAAATTATTTCGAGCGACTGATATTTATAAAAACTGAACTACTTCAATCAAGAACATCAATATGATTATAGTCTTGCTATCCTTCACTGCAGGATAACGGAGGATTGAATGACACAGCCTCGGTGGTGATTAATGTAGAGGACTTTGATAACTTGAATCCCTATTTCAGCCACAGTCTGTACCAGGCCTTTATTTCAGAGAACCAAGTAAGTCAAAATCTTAATTCTGCACACGTAGTGTTTTAATCACAGTCTTTAAATATTAATTCTGAAAATTTTGTTTTTTCCAATAGTATGTTTGATGTTCCTTCTGAATTTCATGTCTACAAGACATGGGGCTTTTTTTACAAACAGATTTGATTGGATTTTATAGCCATGTTTACATGATGAACACAGTGCAGTAGTAAATGCAAATAAAACTATACAAAGTCAAAGAAACAAACATAAACAAGATTCAGAAATGCTGATGCTTTCTGAGAGGATAAACTCAGCCAAAACCAGCCAAAGTCCAGAATTTTCTTCTTCTTTTTTCTTCTTTTTCCCTAAATTTTCAAAACATCCAGACTAACATCACAAATCAGATTTCATTTACATATCTTCACTTTTTAAATTAAACATGTCAAAATTTGTTAGTTATTTGGGGCCCATCCTAGCTGTTACAGAGTAAAACGCAAGCAACGCTGTGGAAACGTCACTGTGGCAGCTTTGAAATACACAATGTAACTCTCGTGTGTGTGTTGTGTACTTCAGCTTGGATTATTCCATACCATTCAACCAGAGGCAATAAAGGCACAAGATGGAGATATTGGGATCAACATGACTTTAACTTATACCATCAGTGCTGGTAAATGCTTAAAAAAATGTGTTCAGTTTTTTTGTTTTACTAATACGACATTAAACCTGTGAAAAACTCTAAATTATTTATGTTTGTTTAGTTTCTCCAGACAAATATCAAAGAAACTTCAACATTGTCCCCTCCAGTGGAGTTTTGTCTGTGATTGCTGCCTTCGATAGAGAGGAAATGAACAGCAGCATCATCTCTATCAGCATCAAGGTACTGACATTTTAATCTATGCAAGAGTAAAAGAGTTGTGTCAAAATGGTTCAGTCTTAGCTGAAGGCTCACCAAAATTTAACACGCTTTTTTTAACACACAATTTTCACTTGTGTTACATATAGAACTTGCACAAAAGTTAAGAACGTGGCTCATATGAACAAATACTGCTATTTGTTATCTAAATCTTTTTATTTTGTGTCCCGTTTGGATCTTTAGCCATCAGAATTGTTGTCTTAAGGCCAAGAAAGATGCCAAGCGGGTTTATTTTACCAAGTGGATCATCATGGCCTTGCCATATTGGTCCATTTGATTGACCTTTATTATAATTATGTATTTATTTTATTTTCGGATGCTACAAACGGGGCAGACATGACTGGGGGATAAGACAGGGAGAAAGAATGAAAGAAAGAGAGGGAGAGAAAGAAAACCAGAGGGGAGAAGAGACGGTGAGAAAGGGGGGAAGAAAGAAAGAAAAACAAACAAAACACCTGGATCACCTGTATGGAGAAAAAAAAACAGAAGAGAAAGCAAACAAAAAAAGAGCAACATAATAAATACAGCACCCTCACAATAAACTAGCTATCAGTAGATAACAGTAGATACTAAATATTAAACGCTATTGTGCAGCACGCAAGATAGACAGCGCACAATGTGCTTTGAGGCAGCAGCCAATAAGGGTGTAGTCCGCGTCTGTGCACACCTGTGTGCACACCTGCATGCTTGTATTCCAAAGGTTTCTCCATGTAATGATCTGCTAGGGAGTGTGGGGAGCCATAGCCCCGCCCCCCAGGGTATGAAGCAGGTATGGCAGATATCCGGAGGCCCCAGAGTACGAGGACCCGAGGAGGACCTCGTTATCTAAATCTAAATATCGCTCTGCTTTAATACCCTTCAGGCAGCCCAAACAGACGACAGTATGAAGACAACTGAGACAGTGGTGTCTGTCACTGTAGAGGATGTTAATGATAATGCTCCAGAGTTTGATGAACCCAGCTACTCTGTGACACTTCTGGAAAACTCGCCCGTTGATGCTGTTCTGTTCAAAGCTTCTGTCACTGATCTCGACCAGGTAGTCTACAGTTACAATACACCTATGATTTCGAGATATATTCTGTCAGTTGATGCTGTTAATAATATATAAAAAACTGCATGCATATTTTCATTCACTCTCTTCATTTTCATATTCATTCCTAGGGAGGGTTTGTGGGAACAATGAGGATCATCCCAGAGTCTGCTCCTTTCTCTATCAGCTCTGATGGGACAGTCAGAGTGAAAAACTCTACAGCTCTCGACCGAGAGGCCACTGAAACAATCACATTTCAGGTCATTTAGATTTAAGATAAAACAACTGTCAGTATATCCTGGGTCTTAATTCATGTTTTTAAAAAAAACTTGAAAACTCATTTTGAGCCATTCAGTTTTAAACAGATTAAAATAATTGAAAAGTGGGAGAAAAACTGTGTTTTTCAAAGAGTAAAGTTTGTCCCAACTTTCATCTCAACTTTGTTCTTCGTACTAATTTTAAAGGTAGAAGCAAGAGAGCAACATGAACCCAACAATGTTGCAGCAGCACAAGTTACTGTGACTCTTCTGGATGAAAACGACAACATTCCTAAATTCACCAGCGACGTGTACGAGGGAAAAGTGTTTGCAAATCAAACAGAGGGATTGTTGCTGGTTCAGGTTAGTGAGTTCTACTCAATAAGACATACGGGCCGATTCTATAACTGCATGTGTATTTTTTTTAAATCACTTCAATTTACTCTTGCTTGCATCGAATTCAATCATACCAACTCAGAAAAATATTTTTTTACAACTAAAAAGGATAATCACTTTCTCATGGCATTACTAAATCATATTTTATGCATATCATCCAAAGATATCGTTTTTTGTTTTTGCTGTTATCATCTTGTGTTTTGTTTTTTAATTTCCGTGACATTTAAACTGTGATTTGTATTATGTGACTCCAAGGTTAGGGCAGAAGATCCAGATGTCGATGTAAATGGGCAGATTACATACTCTATTGACTTTGGGAACAGTAAAGGATACTTCACAATCGATGAAAACACCGGACTTATTACACTAGCTAAAACCATTCCCCTGCAGGAAAACCAGATTTTGGAGTTCCCTCTCTATGTAACAGCAAAAGATGGTAGATTTTTTTATTATTATTCTTATTATTGTTGTTGTTGTTAATATTGTTGAGGTTGTTGTGGTTGTGGCTTGCCAGAATAGGTTATTCAATTTCAGAATTACTTATTCTGACATTCACTAAATCATAACTTACACAACTGTGATTATTTGGCATGTATGCAGCACAACTGCAGCATATGTGCACAACTTCACCGCCTGCTTCCTTAGTTGCTATGCCTAAGTGTCATGTCATAGCAATCACTCCACTTTAGCATCATAACATTATTACCTTGCATGTGCCAAGGTTTTTAATCTCATATGACTAATTCATATTTTTCACAGAACTTCATTGCTTTCAACAAAGCATCTTACAGTCAGTTCTGTCACCTGAGTAACTTTAAGATGGAAGTAATTACTGTTACATAATCTTAAAGTAGACCAGCTGACCTCTTAATGCCTGCCATCATTAAAGTAGCATAATATTCTTCTTCATCTGTCCTCTAGGTGGCGTCATACCTCGCTCCTCCTCAGCACAAGTGAATATTTTTGCTCCTGGTGATTCAAAACCTCAGTTTTTACAAAAACTTTACCATTTTATCATAGAGGAGGAGCAGGAGCCAGGAGTTGCAGTTCTTAAGGTATGTTTCCCAGTGAATTTGTGTGCAAACCAGTGCTTTTATCATCCAAATGTTCCTGTGTCAAATGCCAAGTTACATTTAGCTACTCACTGTTGTTGCTATAGTCAGTGTTGGGGAGTAACGGAATACATGTACCGCAGTTACGTATTTAAAATACAAATTATGAGTAACTGTATTCCGTTACAGTTACCGTTTAAAAAGGTGGTATTTAGAATACAGTTACTTTGTTGAAATAAATGGATTACACGGCGGTACTTTCCTGTTTCATATTGTGGCGGGTCAGGACTGTTTGGGTTTTGTTTGACAGCTACGTTCTGTTGTTCCAGGCGGCAGCGTTACGGTTGCCATGGTTACAGGGTGACGCTCTCTCTCTGCGTGTTTCCTGGGTGAGAGAGGCCTTTTTGTTGTTGTTGTGCTAAGCTAATAGGCAGAATGCTACAGGCATAGCTCTAAAGAATGTAGCATCATAGGCAGTGTAGTCCGTGCTGCAGGGAGAATGGACTGCCATACCCGTTATGTGTCTGTGAGCGAGGGAGGGAGAAAAAGGAAAAGTACGAGCTGTCATCGAGGAAAAACGGGAGCTGGAAGCATGTAAATATAATAATAACCACTGCAGCCAAGAAGAGTGCCTGACGAGCCCAGTTGTAAGTAAGCTATTAAGTATCGACTGTACACCGTGTTCGTGTTTTCCTCCAAAAACAATAAGTTCCGTTGGAGCAGCCTTTCAACGCCTCTCTCTGTCTCTCACTAGCAAAGTTGGCCCAGACAACAAAGTAAAGCTAGTTTTTGGCTACGAGCCCGACACAGAACCCGCCGTATTAGCCAGAGGTCCCTTTACTACGGTTCGGATCCGCGGACCTTCAGTAACAGTAATAAATCACAGCAATAGTACATTCACGTAGTTGTAAACAGCATGATAATATATTGAGTAAACCAAAGTATTCAGAATACGTTACTCTCTTTGAGTAACGTAACGGAATACGTTACAGAATACATTTTGGGGCATGTATTCTGTATTCTGTAATGGAATACATTTTAAAAGTAACCTCCCCAACACTGGCTATAGTTAACTTTAAATGTCATAGTAGGATTTTGTCAATTCTGTATTTCTTTCAGGTTCACTTCCTTGCAATACCTCCTGCTATTCCTGAGTTCTTAGTTACAACAGAAGGTGACAAATTCGAAATCTCCAACAGTGGTGAATTCACCACCAAGGTTAAGCTTGACCATGACGAAGGCCCTCAAAACTACTCAGTAGAAATTACCATCACTGACGGAACAACCAGTGACAGCGCCGTGGTTGAGGTCCAAGTCACTGACATCAATGACAACAGTCCAGTTTTTGCCTCCAGCTCAGTCACCAAATCTGTTCTGGAGGATGCAGAGGTAGGATTCAATGTTACTGCAGTTCCGGCTACAGACAAAGACAGTGGCTTCAACAAGGAGATCAGATATTCACTGAGAGGAGGAGAAGGGAGCTTTTCTATTGATCCTGTGTCTGGGATGGTCAGTTTGGCCGGTGCACTTGACAGGGAGACCAAGGCAGAATACAGCCTGCTGGTGGTGGCTGAAGATCAGGGTCGTCCAGCCAGGTCAGCCACTGCCACACTGACGGTACAAGTATCTGACATCAACGATAACGCACCAAAGTTCTCAGCGGCTGAGTATCAGGTTGAAATCTTAGAAACAGAGTCAGTGGGTGCAAGCTTGCTCACCTTATCAGCTCTAGATCCTGATGAAAGTGTAAATGGAATAGTTACGTACAGCATTTTCCAGCAAAGCCCTTCATCAGACCCTGCTGTTTTTGATTTGGAGTCGTCCACTGGGATCCTGCGACTGGCCCAGCCTCTGGACTACAGTGAGGCAAACATGTATACCCTAAAAGTTCAGGCCACTGATGGGGGAACACCCTCTTTGATTGGGAATGGCTCAGTGGTGGTGAAGATAAAGGACGTGAATAATAACCCACCTGAGTTCAGTAAGGAAATCCATCACATACCCATCTATGAGAACCTGCCCGGTGGTGCATCCATCCTGGTGCTGGAAGTTACTGACAAGGATGAGGTGAGTTACATGACCGGGTCCAGCTATGATAAGTTTTGGTTCTTATTTGGTCTACTGTGCAAAAAGACCAAAGTGTTTTTCCACAGTTGTACCAATATATCAGTATATGCACCTGATTTGTTCTTAATAATTACCTTTGGTTATGAAGACGTCTTATTTAACATAACTACCTTCCTTTTTAGGGTGGATTCTCCAATGGCTACTTCCTTTACAACAATGACACTTTTGAGATCAATAAGCAGGGTGTCGTCTCACTGAGAAGAGATGTAGCCTTGGACAGAGAGACAAAAGACAGCTATTTGTTACAGGTAAATATACAACATATGTATGGATACTAAAAATTGTGATATTATATTGTCTTACACTATTGTTTAAAATGTAAAAGAATGGTATACAGATTATTATATAGATTATAGCTATCTCCACTGAGCTAATTTTAGCTTAATTCATATTATTACTGAATATTATTTAATAATAACAATGATAAATGCAGGCATTCTTAGATTGCCATGTATTAATGTATACACACATCAAATATTTTCTGTTTTTAAAACTTAAATACTTATAACCCAATGGTGAGCCACTGAACCATTTTTGAAATGATTACATTGGGAATAGAAAAACGAGAGGCACAGAATCCGTTCAGCAATATTTTTCTCATTTTTTCATTATTCAGTCCTCTTTCCATTTTCTTTTTATGTGTAAAAATATAACTTTACTGTAGTTCATTTGTGCTATGTTAAAAAGCAAAAATAACAATAATAATAAGTTAAAGGGAACAAATACCGGTCCGTCGTGGTGAAGAGAGAGCTGAGTGTAAAAGCGAAGCTCTCAATTTACCGGTCGATCTACGTCCCTACCCTCACCTATGGCCACGAGCTGTGGGTAGTGACCAAAAGAACGAGATCGCTGATACAAGCGGCGGAAATGAGCTTCCTCCGAAGGGTGGCTGGCCTCTCCCTTAGAGATTGGGTGAGAAGTTCAGCCATCCGGGAGGGGCTCAGAGTAGAGCCGCTGCTGCTCCACATCGAAAGGAGTCAGCTGAGGTGGTTCGGGCATCTGACAAGGATGCCCCCTGGGCGCCTCCTGGGCGAGATGTTCCAGGCATGTCCCACCGGGAGGAGGCCCCGGGGCAGACCCAGGACACGCTGGAGAGATTATATCTCTCGGCTGGCCTGGGAACGCCTTGGTGTTCCCCCGGATAAGCTGGAGGAGGTGGCTGGGGAGAGGGAGGTCCGGGCCTCGGATAAAGCGGATGAAGATGGATGGATGGATGGAGGGAACAAATACTATATGCCCAGGCTAAATTTTATGTTTTTTGGTTAAAAAAAGTAACTTAGTGTCTAAGAGCTAAAGTTAGTAGAATCCTGTGGGGGAGGTTTCAGTAACTTTCTGTGTTTTTTGTGTCTCTATTCAGGTTGTCGCAGTGGATCAGGTGACTGATGGTCTGAGTTCCACGGCTCAGCTGAATATCACAATCCTTGATTACAACGACAATTCTCCACAATTCCCAAGCATTCCTGACCCACTGATGATCATTGAAGGCGATTACTCAGTGGAAAGCCCAGGAGAAATTTTTACCATCACACCCACAGACGCAGACCTTGGGCTAAATGGAGAGGTCACCCTCTCCCTTATCTCCCCCCACCCAGTCTTTAGATTCAGAGAGGTGAGGCAAAGGGGAAAAAAACAGCTGAGAACATTTTCCAACATGCCAGAATTCCGCTTTTTGTCTATTATAGCGACTGCTTTACCTGACATGATGGTTATATATTGCCACACACATATTAATTCTGTTCATTTGTATTAGCGCAATCTGAAGTCTGAAGCTTTGGCACAAAATGAGCCTTATTTAGTATGCAGTATAAGAGGACATACACTTCTAAAAAAAAAAAAAAAGAAAGAAAAACAAATAAAGGAACGCTTAAAACACATCAGATATCCATGGATACACCTTCACAGACAGGTATGCCGTTGGCTGGCATGGCGTTATCCATGCTTCTCCATACCCTTTCTTGTCAGGCTCAGGGTGAATTTGCTTTCAGCAGGGTGCAAGTGGTGGACCTGCCAATTCTATGGCAAATTCTGATCAGGCTCCACAGACAGTGAGTACAGGGCCCATTAGATGATGTTGGGCTCTCAGTCCACCCTAATGAAGTCTGTTTCTGATGGTTTGCTCAGAGACATTCATAGCACTGGCCTGAAGGAGGTAATTTTGTAGGACTGACAGTGCTCATCCTGTTCCTCCTTGCACAAAGGATCAGATACTAGTCCAGCTGATGGATTAAGACCTTCTATGGCCCTTTCCACCTATGTAGAGTAACTGCCTGTGAGCTGGAATCTCCACCATATTACTGAGACTTTATGAGACACAGCAAACCTTCTGTCAATGACACATGTTGATGTGCCATCCTGGAGGAGTGGTAATACCTGTGCAACCTCCGTAGAGTCCAAGAATCACCTCACACTGCCATGCTACTGAGGCTACGTCCACACGTACACGGGTATTTTTGAAAACGGAGATTTTCCGTTTTCGTTTTAAAAAATAATCCCGTCCACAGTAAAGGCAGAAATGAAGGGAAACGCTGCTAGGAACATGCCAAAGCAACAGGTGGCAATATATTCCCATCAGTGTAGAAATGTTGGCCAATCAGAAGTCTAGAAGCCTCGGTGGGAAAAAGTAAACAAGGATGGGGCATAGAAGCAGAACCGAGTGGTATGTGTGGAGGGACAGTAACTGTGTGTGTATATGTAAGCATTTAAACACTGCAGAGAGTACAATTAACAGTAACAGTATTGTAGAAATTCATTTCACCGAAACAATAACGTGGCGCACAGTGTGACGTCAAAAAAGGTGCACACCTTTGATGCTGCGTTTTCTCCGTTTTTCTCGTCCACACGTAAATGCAAAAATGAAGTTTTTAAAAATCTCAGTTTTCAGTGACCAAAAACGCCGTTTACGTGTGGACGAAAGGTGCAAATGCATAGAAAAATCTGCGTTTTCAAAAATACCCGGGTACGTGTGGACGTACAAGCCGAATGTAAACCCAGTGAAAAAACAGTCAGAAGATATGTTGAGGGACAAAAGGTCAGTGTCCCCCACCTGTAAAACCGTTCATTCATGTTTTGGGGGCTTCCCTCGTTGCTCCTCTAAAGCACCTGATGATAATTCTGTTAACACCAAAGCAGCTGAAAATGATTAACAATCCCCTTTGCTACTTTTTTTTAAAAAATTTTCGATCAGAAAAAAAAGACTTCAGGTTTAGCAGCAGCTTTGCAATTGTAAAGTCACAGTGAGACTGAAATCCCTTGGACTCTTTTTTTTTAAATTTATGTTTTATTAGTTTTCTTATTTATACAACATGTACAACAAATTCAACTTAATCACCGTGGGGGGGGAAGCAAAACCAAACGGACCAAAACAAAACAAAACAAAACACAAGAACAAACAAACAAACCAAGAAATACAATGACATTATACAAAATCGGGCCTCCCATTTTGTACATATTTCAACCATTTCAACCAATATTCTTCAAATGAGTCTGCCTGGCACTTTAACCTAAAAGTTATTCTTTCCATAACAAAAATATTATATATCACATCAATCCATTCATCTATGGTAGAAATATCCTCTTTAATCCAAAGGCGAGTTATGGCCTTTTTGCAAGCTACCGACAGCACACTGAACAAATATTTATCCGGTTTGCATAGATTAAGACTCTCTAGGCTGCCTAGGTACAATAATGCAAAATGAAATTGTATTTTCTTTTGGAAGATTGTTTCCATGACCTTATTCAATTCAATTCAATTCAATTTTCAATTCAATTTTATTTATATAGCGCCAAATCACAACAAATGTCGCCTCAAGGCGCTTCATAGATACAGAGAAAAGCCCAACAATCATATGACCCCCTATGAGCAAGCACTTTGGCGACAGTGGAAAGGAAAAACTCCCTTTTAACAGGAAGAAACCTCCGGCAGAACCAGGCTCAGGGAGGGGCGGCCATCTGCTGCGACCGGTTGGGGTGAGAGAAGGAAGACAGGATAAAGACATGCTGTGGAAGAGAGACAGAGATTAATAACAGATACGATTCAATACAGAGAGGTCAGTTAATACATAGTGAGTGAGAAAGGTGACTGGAAAGGAAAAACTCAATGCATCATGGGAATCCCCCGGCAGCCTACATCTATTGCAGCATAACTAAGGGAGGATTCAGGGTCACCTGGTCCAGCCCTAACTATATGCTTTAGCAAAAAGGAAGGTTTTAAGCCTAATCTTAAAAGTAGAGATAGTGTCTGTCTCCTGAATCCAAACTGGAAGGTGGTTCCACAGAAGAGGGGCCTGAAAACTGAAGGCTCTCCCTCCCATTCTACTTTTAAATACTCTAGGAACAACAAGTAGGCCTGCAGAGCGAGAGCGAAGTGCTCTAATAGGGTGATATGGTACTACAAGGTCATTAAGATAAGATGGGGCCTGATTATTTAAGACCTTGTATGTGAGGAGCAGGATTTTGAATTCAATTCTGGATTTAACAGGAAGCCAATGAAGGGAAGCCAAAACAGGAGAAATATGCTCTCTCTTTCTAGTCCCTGTCAGTACTCTTGCTGCAGCATTTTGGATTAACTGAAGGCTTTTCAGTGAGTTTTTTGGACATCCTGATAATAATGAATTGCAGTAGTCTAGCCTGGAAGTAATAAATGCATGAACTAGTTTTTCAGCGTCACTCTGAGACAGGATATTTCTAATTTTAGAGATGTTGCGCAAATGGAAGAACGCAGTCTTACATATTTGTTTAATATGTGCGTTGAAGGACATATCCTGGTCAAAAATGACTCCAAGGTTCCTCACAGTGTTACTGGAGGCCAAGGTAATGCCATCCAGAGTAAGAATCTGGTTAGATACCATATTTCTAAGCTTTTCAGCGCCGAGTACAATGACCTCAGTTTTATCTGAGTTAAGAAGCAGAAAGTTAGTGGCCATCCAAGTCTTTATGTCTTTAAGACATTCCTGCAGTTTAACTAATTGGTGTGTGTTATCTGGCTTCATGGACAGATAGAGCTGGGTGTCATCTGCATAGCAGTGAAAATGTATGCTATGTCTTCTAATGATGCTACCTAGGGGAAGCATGTATAATGTAAACAGAATTGGTCCTAGCACTGAACCCTGTGGAACTCCATAATTAACCTCAGTGTGTGAAGAGGACTCTCCATTTACATGCACAAATTGGAGTCTATTAGATAGATATGATACAAACCACTGCAGTGCAATACCTGTAATACCTACAGCATGTTCTAATCGCTCTAATAGGATATTATGGTCAACAGTATCGAATGCTGCACTAAGGTCAAGAAGGACAAGCACAGAGATGAGTCCACTGTCAGAGGCCATAAGAAGATCATTTGTAACCTTCAATAAAGCGGTTTCTGTGCTGTGATGAACTCTGAAACCTGACTGAAACTCTTCAAATAAACCATTCCTCTGCAGATGATCTGTTAGCTGTTTGACAACTACTCTTTCAAGGATTTTTGATATGAAAGGAAGGTTGGAGATTGGCCTATAATTAGCTAAGACTGCTGGGTCTAGAGATGGCTTTTTGAGTAAAGGTTTAACTGCAGCCACCTTGAAGGCCTGTGGTACATAGCCGATTATTAGAGATAGGTTGATCATATATAAGATTGAAGAATTAACCAATGGCAGGACTTCTTTGAGCAGTTTTGTAGGAATGGGGTCTAAAAGACACGTTGATGGTTTGGAGGAAGTAATTATTGAAGTTAACTCAGAAAGATCGATTGGAAAAAAAGAGTCTAACTTAACATCAATGGAACTAAGAGTAGCTGTAGATAATATTACATCTGTGGGATGATTATTGGTAATTTTTTCTCTAATGATAAAAATTTTATTTGTGAAGAAGTTCATGAAGTCATCACTAGTTAACGTTAAAGGGATGGTTGGCTCAAAAGAGCTCTGACTTTTTGTCAGCCTGGCTACAGTGCTGAAGAGAAACCTGGGGTTGTTCTTATTTTCTTCAATCAGTGACGAGTAGTAAGCTGTTCTGGCTTTGCGGAGGGCTTTCTTATAAAGCAACAAACTATTTCTCCAGGCTAAATGATGATCCTCTAAATTTGTGACACGCCATTTCCTCTCCAGATTACGAGTCATCTGCTTTAGGGTACGTGTTTGAGAATTATACCACGGGGTCAGGTACTTCTGATTAGAGACCTTAGTTTTCACTGGAGCTACAGTATCCAGAGTCGTACGTAGTGAGGAGGTGAAATTATTAACAAGATAATCGACCTCTGTTGGGGTAGCGTTCAGATAGCTGCTCTGCTCTGTGTTGGTACAGGGCATTGACGATGATAACAGTGGCTGGATTATATTCTTAAACTTAGTTACAGCGCTTTCAGAAAGACATCTACTTTGATAAAGTCCACTCTCCACTGCTGCGTAATCAATTATTGTAAATGTAAATGTTATCAAGAAATGATCAGACAGGAGAGGGTTTTCAGGAAACACTGTTAAATGTTCAGTTTCTATGCCATATGTTAAAACAAGATCTAGAGTGTGATTAAAGTAGTGGGTGGGTTCTTTTACATTTTGAGAGAAACCAATTGAGTCTAACAACAGATTAAATGCCATGTTGAGGCTGTCATTTTTAGCATCTACATGGATGTTAAAATCACCCACAATAATTATTTTATCTGAGCTCAGAACTAAATTAGATATAAAGTCTGAGAAATCAGACAGAAACTCTGTGTAAGGCCCAGGTGGACGATAGATGATAACAAGTAAGACTGGTTTCTGAGTTTCACAGCTGGGGTGGACAATGTTAAGCATCAGGCTTTCAAATGAATTAAAAGTCTGTCTTGGTCTTTCATTAATTAATAGACTGGTGTGAAAAATTGCTGCCACACCGCCCCCTCGACCTGTGCTTCGAGATTTCTGGTAGTTAGAATGACTCGGGGGTGTTGATTCATTTAAACTAACATAATCATCCTGCTGCAACCAGGTTTCTGTAAGGCAGAGTAAATCAATTTGTTGATCAATTATTAAGTCATGTACTAACAGAGACTTGGAGGAGAGAGACCTAATATTTAATAATCCACATTTCATCGTTTTACTCTTTGGTTCAGATGTGGATACTGTATTGTTCTTTCTTTGTGATTGTTTAAGTTGTTTGTTGCTGGTTTTTAGTTTGTTTTTTGTCTTTTTGGAAGCAGACACAGTCTCTATGGAGATGGGTTTTTGGGGGGGTAGCAGGCCCCCCCTTATGTATTTCCTTCCAAAATGGAACCACACGGGGACATTCCCAAAAAATGTGGAAATGATTTGCTGTTGCATGTCCACAATGCCTCCAGCATGTTGTATTCTGAGAATAATTGGATTATTCTTTGCTACTTAACTGACCAGATCAATATCCTAGTCTGATTAAAAATGTTTTCCTTTATTTTATTTTTATTTGGTTTTATTTTAGTGTATATGACAGAAAATAAGGAAAGTCATACTCACAATAGAAATGTATAATAGGGCCTTAATTAATTAATCAATTACAGTAGTTGTGGGCTCTACAATGCACTGTATTGGGAAGCAGCAACAAAAGTTACAGTTAGACATTGTTCGCAGTGCTGCATATTTTAGGATGGATGGAAAAATCTGTCATAAAAAGGGGCAAAATGATTGTTTCACTATTATGTGAGTGCTCTTGGGCTGGTTGGAGTTATGTTGTAGGTATAGTATAATTATGTTGGATGTGTGTTGCAGTTTCATGTGTTGTGTTACAGGATGGGACATTGCTGGCTATTGGTCCTTTGGATCGGGAGAGCAGGGAATCATATGACCTGACTGTGAAGGCTTTAGACAAAGGCAACCCTCCAAGAGAGGTAACTACAGAAAATGCTTACAGACCCTGAAACAGCCAAAAAAGTTATTGTATTTTACAAAATGAGGTCTAATTTTGGTCCAGTTGAGTATTTTCACATCAGAAAGGCACTCTTAAACTGTAATGAATCATATCTCATCTTGCTTTGTGAAAGTGTTCTTTTATTAAATTGAACTTTGGACTTTGAACACCAGAACTTCACCTCGATCAGAGTGAGCCTCGCTGACCTGAACGACAACACCCCCGTTTTCAGTTCCAGCGACTACGTCAGCACCATCCTGCTGAAAGACGCAGAGGAAGGAAAGCTTCTGCTCACGCTGTCTGCTACTGACAGAGACACCGGGAACAATTCTCTCGTCACCTACAGGTCAGTTCAGATGGACCGGACGCTTTTGGAATGTGCAAAATCATTTCACCTTCTTTATGTAACAAATTGAAAGTTGGTAGGCTTTGGGAAATTTCAGGGACTCTGCAATTATGTTTTTTTGTAGCATGATAATACATTACAAACTATAAATACTACGAGTGTTATTCTTTTTTGGGCTGTTTTTAAACGAACTCCTATCTTTATGATTCTGACTTTTCAGTTTGATTCTGGTTAAAATGACTCTACAATATTAGAGAAAAACACTCAAACAATCAGGCAATCCCTGATAAGCAACCACCTGGTTATGGTGTAAAGAACACATTCAAGGAGGTGCAACCATCTGCTACATAGGAAGACAAGGACAAAAAAACATACTATGGGAGAGAGGAGTTAAAAGTTAATGACATGAGGTAGAAGCATGTAAATGCATCGTGAGTGAAAAGAGTGGAGAAGGAATGCTCAGTGCATCATGGAAAAGTCTCCCAACATTATAGCAACTCTGCAATGGGAGAGTTCAGGGTCACCTGATCCAGCTCTAAGTATAGGTTTAATGTCTGTGTAGTAAAGACCTGGTACCACCAAAGTGAATGCTGTTGCATTTTATTGAACAGGGTTTTGACGCAATTTCTCGCAGTTTCTGCTTTCCAACATTCACATTGCAGTCACTGCAATGCAGTGAATGCATCGTCACGCCAGGGCATGTTTCAAAATGGTGCTCTATATCCAAAACGTTGTTGCAATGCAGCAACATCTGCTCTCTGAGCCTGTGTCACATGGTTGTCACAATGGAGTGAGGATGGAATAGTTAAATTTGGCACTTCTGGCCCCAACTTATTTCTTTCCTTAAATAGGTTCAGCAGAGATGGATTCAGCCTGTCTTTATGCTTTCAAGAGGCTCAGATGATAGGATTCGTGTGGCTTGCTTGATTTGGTCACAAATCCGACGCAGGGCTAAGAGCAATTTATCTCCCAGTGAAAATTGTCTGAGTTGTAAATGTTGTAAAGTCACTGCTGACATTCCTGGGCCTGGAACAAGTTCTCCCGTGACAACCTGCGCAACACTGGCGCACATCCACAATTGGGCAATGATTTACTCCAGATTTTTATCATAACTCTGGAGTAAATTGAAAATAGCCTGGAGAATAAATTCCCGCCTGCTTTTAGGCACCAACAACTAGGCGTGCTCTTCCTGTGTATGAGTCTCATGACTCACTCAATATAAACTGTCACTCATTACAAAATACAGAAATTTCAGTGCTACATCAACTTTTATCACTTGGTGAGAGGCTGAGCTCAGACTGTCATCACTGCTCTTGTGGGAAATCTTTCGTGGAGCAAATCACCGGAGCCAGTGGGCTCTCACGTGAAGGCCCCACCATTTCTTCTTCCCCACAGTTGGTGTCTGATGACTTCGTGTCACCACTGAGCACAGCACAGGCATGCATACTTCTGTATGTTTCTCCTGGGCTGGGTGAGGGTGTCAGAAGGCTGATGGTGCACATCATCTGCGCAGTTTCCCGGCCACCCACACGTCCAGCACTCCTGCCCTAACTGTCATGCTGCCCCGGTGGGCAGGGCAGAGCATCCACAGACACAGCAAAACATCTGTGTGCAACCAAAGTGCACAGTTGAATTAAGTAGATCCAACATGTTCTTTTTTTCAGCTGAGGGAAGCATGTATTTTTTTCTATAGTATTGTAGGCGGAAGAGTCATTGTGTACGTGAATTTTTTGTTTGTTTGTTTGTATTAAAAAAATTGTATCTATTAAAATGCATGGATTAAACATATTTCAAGATAGTTTAGTGTTGTTGTATGTTGTTGAAGTAGGAGTATTTATTAAGGTTCCTTAAATGTATTTTTTTCATTTTTGCTGTTTTAGTTTCTCTGGAGAAGCTTCTCCATACTTGGACCTAAACACCCAGACTGGGAATGTGACTTTGACCTCGAAATTTGCTGATTTAACAGAAGATACCGCACTGGTGCTGACAGCTGTGGCCACAGACCACGGCCAGCCCCCTTTGAGCACCACAGGTCAGTCTAACGGCTCTTGGCATCATCGGTTATTTGAGCTTTATTTTTTGATTTAACTGTAAACCATAACATCATAGTATGCATGCATTTTAACCTTCCCAAGTTTAGAAATAAATGCATTCCTGCTTTGTATTGGGAACAAATTGATAGGAAAGGACAGAAGTAAAACTGCAGTGTTACAGCCCTGCATGGGGAAAATGTGAGGCATAAACAATCTAGAGTTGGGTTTTTTGCCGTTTTCATGAGTTGTGTTTTTGCGGAAAATTCATCTTCAAAAACAGACTGTGAAAAAAAGGAAGTTGACATGAAGAGATGGTCCTGATGTTCCTAAACGAGGAAAAGCAGAAACTGACACTCTGGTTTCATCCAATTGTCACGAGAATGCAGCAGCAGGGAGAATTTCATAGTTGAAGCTGTTCGTGGCTGCTTTCGTGCATATTTCAGGATGTCAGCGGGGCAGTTTGAACTCTTGTTACCAGAACTGGGAACATATATGAGGAGGCAGAGAAATCATTTCAGAGAGCTGAGTGAGCCAGAGCTGTGTCTAGCTGTGCGTCTGAGTCAAAGTCAAAATCAAAGTAAACTTTATTGTCACCTCTGCTATATACAGCACAGTTTAAAGCAGAGACGAGACGATGAGGCTCCAGTTCCATTCAGTGCAAAAAGACAACAATAAATATAAGAAGTGTAAGAAATAAATATACACTTTAAGATTAAGGTAAGGGGAGTAAATATACATTTTTAGGTAAAAAGGATCAATAACAGTCTAACTTTACAATTTACAATTGACATTTAAAGTGACCTTGAAGTGGTTTAAAGTGACCAACGTAGCAGCTTTAAAGTTTACAGTATGAGTGAAATAAAGTGACCAACATGAGCAGGATTCCTGAGTGTAGGGTTGTCCATAGAGCAACATCTGTATTTACAAAGGCAGTGGTATCAAAGGCTGTTGAGGTTGTTGGGCTTGACAGAAAAGTGTAACTCTGTGCATAGTAATGGTAAGAGATTCCATTAAAACCATTAAGTAGGTGACCCAGTAGTCTGTCAAGGGTGGATTGGACCACCATTGACTGCTGCCTAACACACATAGCACCTGACCTGTGCCTCATGCTATTGGTGGAATTACAGACGGGCAGGCCCATGACTCCTCTAAGGCTGCACCCAGCCAGGCTCCATGAGCAAAGGGGGCAAACAGGCGCTCTTCCTTGAGCTCCCTTCTCAGCTTATTGTGCCCCCACCCTGGGGGTGGGGGCACAATAAGCTTATCCCTGGCAGGGTAAACTGGTTCCTTGGTTAATATCTTCTCATAGGTGTCATCTGCAGTATGTAGAAATGTGTAAAAATGTTTATGAATAACTCAAACACTGGACACATTTGAAAAACGTATGTGGCATAAGACATAAGGCTATATTTTATTAGTCTTCAGTTCCAGTCACTGTTTGATCAGGATTAGGAATAAATTAATAAATAATGATTTATTGGAAGTTAACATGATTTGACTTTAAAAGCATCTTTTCACAATGTTAACCAGTTCAGTTCAGTTTTATTTCTATAGCATGGAAAATTATTCGACTCAGCTAAGAATTACACAAAAAAACTGACAGAAATTTCAGTATGTACTAAGAAATCCTAAATGTTGTATGGACCGTTAAGTTTCGATGCATTAAAAAAATTAGCTCCACCTGTGTGGGAGTTTAACCCATGAGTATTCTGTGCTATAATTTCCCTGCAGCTCGTGTTGTGGTGAATCTGAAGATTTCCAGTCTGACTGAGACTGTGGCCTTCCTGAGCTCCTCCTATAACTTCAGCCTGCCTGAGAACCAGGAAGCCGGGGTTTTGGTAGGCCAGGTCGCTGCCTCCTCAGGAAGCAACCTTTACAATGTCACGTATTCGCTGAATACACACAAAGACCTGTTCTCCATAAACCTCAGTGGAGGTATCTTCACCAAAGCACAGCTCGACAAAGAACAGCAGGAATGGTACTTCTTGGACGTGGAGGTTGTGGACACACGGAATCCACCTACATCAGCAATGACGACGGTATTGACTTTAACAAAAATGAGCTATTTCACTGATTGCAGAGGAACAGAGGAAGGGAACAGAGTTAGATAGAAGGTATGTCAAGATGGCACAGCAAATGTGATCTGGTGTGTTTACAACAGACTAGCATAAAGTTTTCATGAAGTGTTATTACATACAAGGCCCATGTATAGAGCTCCTTGGCAATCCAAGCATTGCCAAGGAGAAGGACCCCGGTTGGGGTCCTTCTCTCACCCCAACCGGTCGCAGCAGATGGCCCCGCCCCTCCCTGAGCCTGGTTCTGCCGGAGGTTTCTTCCTGTTAAAAGGGAGTTTTTCCTTCCCACTGTCGCCAAAGTGCTTGCTCACAGGGGGTCATATGATTGTTGGGTTTTTCTCTGTATCTATGAAGCGCCTTGAGGCGACTTTTGTTGTGATTTGGCGCTATATAAATAGAATTGAATTGAATTGAATTGACCAAATACGTGTCCATGTATTTTAAATTTTAATTAATTAATTGTAAAGTAATCCTTGAGTTTACTTGTAGTGTTATTAACATGAGATTAGTCTCAAAGTCAGGAATTTAATTATTACAGTAGCAGGGATAAATACATACAGCATAACCTAACTACAATAATACTATACCAAAACAATACTGTAGTACTGTATTGCACAGTTTTGTTTTTTGTTTGGTTCTGTATATCCATGCATATGTATAAACACAGATATTACACAAAATACAGTTGATGAGAGAGAGAGAAATCTAGCAAAAACTAAATGCTTCATAGTGCAGTGGACAGTGTTGCACATTGAGATATGTACAGACCATGTGTGTATCCTCATGTTCATTTCTGTTAGACATAGTAGACTCTGGAAAAAAAAAGGCATCCAAAATCTCTCCTGGGTACGGCAACCTGTCACTGAAGGAGCTTCTTAGTGCTGCATGAGGTGGGAGGTGTTCTCTAACAAGGATGGTAGTTTAGCTACTGTTCTCCTGTTGCTCACTGTTTCCATTGAGTCAAGAGGTTATCCCAGCATAGAGCTGGCCTTCTTGATCAAACTGTTTAGTTTCTTTCTGTCCCCAGCAGAGCTACTGCTGCCCCAGCAGACTTACACCATAAGAGATGGCTGATGCCACCACAGAGTCATAGGAGCTATACCTGCACTCCAAAACACCCAAGTCTCAGTAGGAGATACCGACTGTTTCTGTAGATGGCATTTGTGTTAGTCGTTAATAACCAGGTACTTGTGAGTCCATGATCTCAATATCCGTTCCATGATGACTTCTGAAAGTGGAGGATGTTTGCACCTGCAAAAACCTTGTTATACCCATGGGGGACATGGCCAACAACTGAGTCATTAGAGACTCAAAAGCAGTTAGCCGAGTTGTAGAAACGGATCCAGGACTTCTGCCTGTGGGTCATCTGTACTGCCGAGGAGCCCATCACCAACACAATTCTTGATCTATATGTACTGAGGCCTGTTGGTAAGGTAGTCCAGAATTCATGTGGTGAGGTGATGGTCCACATCTTTGTACTCCTGCCATGATTGTTGGTATGATAGTGTTAAAAGCAATAGGAAAAGATATACTCAGCTATGTACTGGAGGTCAGGGGCAGCACACAGGCAATTGATAGTGTGAAAAGAGTTAAGGTGGGGATGGGCAGTCACTAGAATGCCAAGATGATGATGGTTGTGGCAGTGGTTGCTGCACTGGGAGCAGACCTGATGAATCTGAGTTTACTCACTGTAATCCAAACAAGCAACAGAAAAGTCTGTTTCTTAAAACCCGAGATGGATCTAAGACCCCTCCAGACTCGAGAGGGATTGTTCAGCTGCAACTGGGGCTACGTCCACACGTACCCGGGTATTTTTGAAAACGCAGATTTTTCTATGCGTTTGCACCTTTCGTCCACACGTAAACGGCGTTTTTGGTCACTGAAAACGGAGATTTTTAAAAACTCCGGCCAGGGTGGATATTTTTGAAAACTCAGTTTTTGCATTTATGTGTGGACGAGAAAAACGCAGAAAGCGCAGCGTCAAAGGTGTGCGTATTTTTTGACGTCACACTGTGCGCCACGTTATTGTTTCGGTGAAATGAATTTCTACAATACTGTTACTGTTAATTGTCTCTGCAGTGTTTAAATGCTTACATATACACACACAGTTACTGTCCCTCCACACATACGACTCGGTTCTGCTTCTATGCCCCAGCTTTGTTTACTTTTTCCCACCGAGGCTTCTAGACTTCTGATTGGCCAACATTTCTACACGGTTAGGAATATATCGCCACCTGTTGCTTTGACATGTTCCTAGCAGCGTTTTCCTTCATTTCTGCCTTTACGTGTGGACAGGATTATTTTTTAAAACGAAAACGGAAAATCTTCGTTTTCAAAAATACTCGTGTACGTGTGGACGTAGCCTGGTTCTCCATCCTCTGTTTGAAGGTGTTTTCCCCTCCCCTCAGCGATCTCTTTACAACCTTCATTTCTTCCTTGATTCCTCACTTGAGCGTGGACTTGATTCTCCTTTTCTGCTTAAGGGCAGCCTTGATATTATGAGTGATCCACGGTTTATTGTTAGAGAAACACAGCACAGTCCCAGTGGGTATTGCTTTATCCACACAGATATTAAAGTAATGCAATTGTAAAGTCAAATACCTACAGTCATTCAAATCATGCTTTACTTATCGCCTTGTTTTTAAGCTCTAGGCAAGGTTACCTAAGCATTAAGATAGCCAAAGACTCTCATTGCTGCCTAATCATTTTACAAACTAGAGGAATGTGACGTTAAAATGCTTTAAGCGTTGCACAGAAATTCTCTTCAATGTTTCTTTCTGTCTCAGGTTAGAGTTCAGGTGAAGGATGTGAACGAGTCGCCACAGTTTCCCCCAGAGGTTTATAGTGCCTCCATATTCAGCATCGCCCCATATAAAACTCCTGTCATCCAAGTGAAGGTAAACACACCCAACTTTTTCCGTTTCCATCTGTCTGGAAATAATATAATGGTTCTGCGAATGTTTGCCTCCTTTGATTTTATGTTTACATAAAAGGCATCTGCTATCATGCAGTGTACTTTGAACTGAAATCCACTCAGCAATCTGTTCATGGTTAATGTGTCTGTGAGCATGAAACACACCACATCACCAGGAATCAGAGAAAAGCATTCACAGCGACACTTCCTACATCTTCCAGTATGTCAAGTCTCCTGGCTGAGTAATCACCAATGAAAACACTAAATCAGTCAGTGTGACGTGTGCACTGCCAGTAAACACAGCAACAAGAAACATCTGGTGAAGTTAAAAAGATACGTCAAAGATGAAGATTTATGCTTAAAAATGTAAAACTAAAAGCTGTTTCTCCTAAGTAAATAAAAATACAGCAATATTATTGGCTAACTGTGCTCAGAATATAAAAAGAACAATTTGCAAAAGAGTGACAATTATTACAAATTTAAATAAATTACATTGTTAAAACTGAAGCATAAATGATTAAGCAGCATTATACTGCTGTCACTCACTGATGTGGAGCTAGTTTGGATAACTTAGTTTTAGACTTTTGGTTTAATCCAGTAGCTCACAAATTAGTATCAACTACAAACATTAGTTCATAAAGGTTTTAAGTGCTTTTTTTGCTCTCTACCTCCAGGCTTCAGATCCTGATGTTGGAGATGTGGGGCAGCTGGTCTACAGTTTGACAGCAGAAAGTCCTTATTTTGACATTGACCCATCCTCAGGTCTGGTCTATGTGATCTCAGCAACAGAACTGGCTGGACAGACAGCTAAACTGGAGGTGAAGGCCACTGATCCCCGCGATCTTCATGCTACCGCTATAGTGCAGGTGAGTGTTTAAGACCAGATGAAGACAGGTAAATCTGATGAGATGATAACTGCAAGCTTTTTATATTCAAATATCTTTATTGACATCATCATTGACACACATTCGAGACCTGTACCTAAATAAAAGCGATACCTTTAAAAGCTTAGTTCACAGGGTGAGCAGCCCCCACCCCCCACTTTCCTGTCCACTCTGCTCCAACGAATAAAAGCAAAAGTCTTTATTTATAATAATTACACAAAAAAGAACTGATAGCTGATTTTCATATGCATAAATACAAAGCATTTCCTTTTAATTCATCTTCTTGTTTATTTTGTTCAATAAAACAGGTTAATAAGAAGTTAAATTCCAAGTTAAATTAATCTCTCTTCTGCCCCCAGGTGATGGTTCAGGCAAGTGCAAGCAGCTCCAACATTGTGACCATCTCACTTAATCAGCCTGCTAACATTGTGGAGAAGAAAGTTGAAGATTTATCGACGTAAGACAGGTTTAGCTGGTTAAAGCTTGCTTTCTATAATCTACTTCTGTTAGTTCTAATAGATTTGTGTCTCCCAGGTCTTTGGGCAAAGTTCTGGGCTGGACTGTGAACATCGTTCAGGTGTTCAGCGCTAACGATGGATCCACCGGCACCCGAAACCTGAGAGTTTCTGTGAGGACTTTGGTCCGCTTCTTTGTTGTAGATGGAGGCCAGGTTGTTTCCTCTGAAGCAGTCATAAAGTAAGAGACTGACTTCTACTGTGTTCTACATCAGGCCCATCTGTTAGACACTCAGTATTGTTTTGCTTTGGTTTTTAGCAAACTTGCCTGAAATTCATTAGTCTGAGTAATGTTGATTTTGAGTAATTTTCCAGAGTTTTGACCATTTTGACCAGTTTGAAATCTAAACCTGGTCTCATAAAAATTCTTCTATATTTAGATATAATCAGGGAAAGATCACCGTGTAAAAAGGTCATGTGACAGATTTCTTTTGACCTCTTGCTGTCTGATCCACCAGGAAACTACAGAGCCAATCAGATGCTGTGAATGCAGAGCTGTCTCAGTTGTTTGGGGAGGAGCTTCATTTTGATGTTGAGATGGTGGACCCTCAAGGGTCCACCTCCAATCAGGCGCTGGTCATGGCACTGGGCGTCCTGTTTGGGCTGAGCACCCTGGGATTGATTCTTGCTGTTGCGTTTCTCATCAGGTGAGATTGCAGTGTTTCAACTGTTGCTTAAACAGGTTAAATTGTTTTCCCAGCTCAAAAGCAGACAATAATTGTCCAAGTGGACAAAAAAGAAAATACTGCTGCTTCAAATTTGTAATTTAACTCATTATTTCTATACTGTTGTTTTTAAAAATGGCAAAGTTTATCAGCAGCAGGTTGCACAGTGGTTAGCACTGTTGCCACACAGCAAGAAGGTCCTGAGTTCAATTCCAACATCAAGCCGGGGTCTTTCTGTGTGGAGTTTGCATGTTCTCCCCGTGTTTGCGTGGGTTCCCTCCGGGTACTCCGGCTTCCTCCCACCATCCAAAGACATGCAGCTTGTGGGGATAGGTTAATTGATTAATCCAAATTACCACTAGGTGTGAATGTGCGAATGGTTGTCTGTCCCTGTGTGTTGGCCCTGCGACAGACTGGCGACCTGTCCAGGGTGTACCCCACCTCTCGCCCTATGACAGCTGGGATAGGCTCCAGCGCCCCCTGCGACCCTGAAAAGGAGAAGCGAATGGATGGATAGATGGTAAAGTTTATCAAATTTGTTTATCATTCAATTCAAATCAGTTTTATTCATATATTGCCAAGTCACAACAACAATCGCCCCTACAACGTTAGAAAGAAACCCCAACATTCACACGACCCCCTGAGCAAGCACTTGTCAACAGTGGGAAAGAAAAACTCCCTTTTAACATGCAAGCAATACCAGGCCAGACCTCAACTGGTTTGGGGTGGAGAAAAGACACACAGTGATTTAAAAAGTATGAATATATAGAATTAAACTTGAATATATAGAATAAATTAACCTTATGTTGAGGTTTTTTTAATTCTCTGCCTGGCATCAGCTGAACTATTTCAGTACTTTGTAGAGTTTGATAACTGTTTTGCGACAGCTGTTCAAACTGAAAATAGTACAAATAATTTTGAGTCTATATTGCGTCACCTCAAAGATCATATTGAAGATCCCCCCCCCTACCCAGGGGGAAATTGCACCCAAAAGCATAGCTTCTGGGATCACTGGAACCCCTCTACTGCTGCAACTTCACAGTGGGCATAAAACGGCCTTAACTGGGCCCTACATTTTACTCAGTCTAACTGGTTTATTGATTGATTTATGTTCATCCTGACAGGTTCTATAGGAAGGGGAAACATCAGAAGAGTTCAGACAAAGTACATCTTACCGAGAACAAACAGTCTTCAATGAGTTCAATGTAAGATGTCTAAGAAATTAATTTTATATCACAGTTGTGTATGTCAAGCATTTTTTCAATGTTGACTTCCTGTTATATTTCAGAAATAGCTCTCAAAAACCTTCACACACCTCTGAACAGGTAAATAAAATTTACCCAAATGTTGCTGCTGATCGGTGATTTGTGTTACAGAAAAGCTGACATGAGTTTATTGATCGATGTCTTTATCCTGACAGGTTCCAGGGAAAAGGGAAACATCAGATCGCAGACCTTCAAGTCCGTCGTCTGAGTCTACGACCAGCAGCCACCATCTCTGAGCTGAAAGTGTTTCTACATGATATAAGAATCAACACCATAAACACAATAACTGAACATGTATTTAATTTTTCCACTTGTCTTGATATTTTATTTTTCAATGAATGAACATGAATGAAAATGAGAGTGAATAAAAGTTGCGAGGCACTCGGTGTATGCACAAGATGTACAGAAATAAACTACAAGAATGATTATTATTTTCTGAAAGTTATTCAGAAAACAAATGCAAAACTTTGGCTATGAAAAGTTGAGCCTTTCTGAACGAGAATATTCTAGATATGCAAAGGTTTTAGTGCTCCCTTTTAAACACTCACACCAGACAGAGCACATACAAATAGATAAAGAGACACTGACATACAGAAAGGAGGGCCGACTCTCTGTCTGTTCTAATTCTTGAATTGGAAAATTAATCAAATTATAGTAGAATTTGTTTTAAATAACACTGCATTATGTAAACAGAGTTCAGAAGTAAAGCAGCAATGAAAATGTGCACAGGCTCATGGAGAATTTTGTTTTATCCAAGTAAGGCACACACTGATTAAAGCAGAGTATAAGAATATATACAGTAAAAATAATCAAAGTTACTGTAATTTCCCATATCCATCAAGTGTTACATATGTTATATCAAGTTCACCACCAATTATGTCTGAAGCTAGGCAACAAAAAGGGCAGATTATAAAATTCTTAATTCTAATATACAACATGTTCCCAGTGTGCTTTTTGTTTACAGACAGCAGGTCAGAAAGCGACTGCTTTGAATCTGTAGAAAGCTTTTTATCTGAACTGTATAGATATTATTCCAGCAGTAGTCACATAGTGGTTCCACTTACTGCTTTAACCCCTTATGAATGACAGCTTGACTTAACGGGGCCGCCATCCCAGGATCTTCACCTCAGCACCCATCCGACTGCAGTACTTGGGAACTGTTACATTTATGCGACACATGTTCTGATTCAGATGTCTAAAGTAATTTTCTGTTCAAAGCTCCACTTTGGCTTCAGTGGCTGTGATTTTAGATGTATTGTTTATCAGCTCTACAAGTTTATTTGGTTCAGTTTTTAAAACGGTGCTATAAGTTTCTTCTTTCCGGATTAAATTCAAAAATAACAGATTAAGTATAAATGAAATGAATTTCTAAAGATCAAAGGAAAAAAAATTACAGCGACCTCGTGTAACTGATGTATTTTACTGTCGTGGTGATGGGATTTCCGGCTCTTTTTAGAGAACCGGCTCTTTCGGCTCCGAACCGGCTCTTCAGGTTGTTTTGTTGCTTTAATTAATTTATTATTAACAACAATATAAAATTATGCACAAAAGGAATTACTAATGTAAAAAAAAAAGTGGTTTTATTTATATATGTTTATATATAAATATATGCGGTGGCCCCTAGAGACAAAACACGTACAAACTCCAAAACACATTTCTAGCGTTAACTGAACTTCAAAACAGAGCTACTAGATCACTTAAATTACACAATTGAAAGCATGAAAGCATATGTGTATTGTTTGTGTATTTATACACAAGTACTCATATATATACAAATAATTTTAAAAAACAAAAGTTCATTTACCCGTTATTACCACACATCAAATCCGGTCGTTGGTACTTGCTGGCTTGTGTAGCCACTAGGTAACAAAAGCTCAACACTGCCCCCTAGCATCCTGGAGCACTTCTGTTGTGTTTTGGAGTTTTTACGTGTTTTGAAGTTTGCACATGTTTTGCCTCTAGGGGCCACCGTAAATATACTTGTAATAAACATATATGTAATAATGTAATGTAATATATGTAATAAATACATAATATAATACAAAAACAGTTCAACTTTTAACTCTTTAAATTTTCAGCTTTTTCCTTTTAAACCAGCGGTCTCCTTTTTTGCGCCACGGACCGGTTTATGCCCGACAATATTTTCTCGGACCGGCCTTTAAGGTGTCGCGGATAAATACAACAAAATAAAACTAGTACCAGTACCGAAAAAAAGAAGATTTATTCATAACACACGTGAAAAGACCCAGGAAAACCGAGTTAACGATAAAAACGATAACAAAATAACGCTGAAAACCGATAAAAACCCTGAAAACTATACATTTCACACCTGAGCCTCAACTCTCGCGGCCCGGCACCAAACGACTACCGGTCCGAGGCCCGGGGGTTGGGGACCGCTGTTTTAAACAATTTTAAAGTGAAACAACACAAAACACTGCAAACCACAACACAGTTAAATATAAATTAAAATATGAAAACAAAAAGAAGATGCACATTCTCTGTCATATGGGCCTGCATGAATAAACTTTCTGAATCCTTTATCATCTGCAACTGAAAATAGTTGTGGATGATTACTATACCTTTCTAATGTGACGTTGTTGTCCCTGGCTCTCTTTCTCTCTCTCCCTCCCGCTCTGTTCCGCACGATCTGATATCGTCCTGTTGGTGTTGTTCCCAGATCATCATACTAAATGTTGTTCCAGGATCAACATTGCAAGTGACCAATCAGAATGTTGTGACGTCATACTTTTGCGACTTCGGGAAAAACCGCCGTAAAACAAAAAAACTGTACTTAAGCTGCGAGAAACCGCCTCTGTCCGCTGATCAACGGACCCTGACCCTAACCCTAACCCTTTAATAAACGGCAAGCAGAACTGATATTGTCCTTGCAACATTGGAATTTCATAAATGCACGAATGGCTTGGCGCGCAAAAGAATAACATCACAACAATGTGATTGGTCACTTGCAATTTTGAACCTGGAACAACATTTTCATGATGATCTGGGAACAACACCAACAAGAGGTTATCAGATCATCCCTCTGTTCCTGTGCTACTGCGAGTGTAACTACCGCCCCGCCCCCCCTCTGCCCAGCGCAAAGCACAAGGCTCACGTGCGGAGTGAAGCGAAAAAAGTGAGTGAGAGAGAGAGAGAAGGAAAAAAAACCCAGGGCTCGCGATAAGGAGCCGGCTCGCGTCGTTCACGTCAAAGACCCGGCTCTAAGAGCCGTTTCGTTCGTGACCGACACGACACATCACTATACTGTCGGCATCAGGACCAGCAGAGTCAACCTGATGATCTTCATTATGAGCTCAGTAAAAATAAGACCACACACAGCAGATCTGTGTCAAACTAACTAGCCATAGCGCTCAGATGTCCTCTTCTGTCGTGGGCTTCGCAATAATAACTCCCACTATGTCAAGTCTGAAGTCAGTGAAGTTTCCTCATGATGCTTCTGCTGAAGTCTTCATTCTCCTTGTACCTGGTATAATTAGCTGCTTTGTTAGTATTGCTAAAGAGTCTGAACTGCTCTGTGTGGGGGGGGGGGGGGGGGGGGGGGGAAGCTTTGGAGCATCTGGGGGACAATATGAGGAGAAACAAATTAATATGAGATCAGAGTTTGTTCTCTTTTTTCTTTCTAGATGCCAATTATGCTTAAGTAAATGCTGTGGAGGACCAGGAGTTGAGCTCATCAAAATAAAGCATGTATGGATTAATAATTATTTGTATGTAAAAAATGCATTAATGACTTAATTTACTATAATTCTCTTTATTTAGTAAAATAACTAAACTATGTAAATGATTAGCAAAGATTTAGGGGCGCATTTATACATAGAATGATAAAGATATCTCTCAAACATCTGTTAGGGTGTTAATAAAACCTCTGTCCCTGGATTAAACTGGGATGTTACTGCATTACATTAAGAAGCTCCTAAATAACTGGCTCATCCTTGATGTAACTCTTCATTCAGAAACCTGGATAAAAAATGCTGTCTTCATTGTAAAATGCATCAACTAATTATTTATTGGTAAGTATTAATTCATGAAAAGCTTTATCTCAATGAATACAACTCTCCTGGCCACCCACTGAACCATCAATCAAAATTGCGCTGCTCAAAAAAATTAAGCAAACATTTGATCATCACAGTACAACACCAACTCATTTAAGCTTTAGAGATATCATTGTGTCCAGTTACAAAGCATAAACCATTGTGAATCCATAGTGGTGTACAGTCGTGGCCAAATGTTTGGAGATTGACACATGTTCCAAAGTTTGCTGCTTCAGTTTTGATGATAGCAATTTGCAGATACTCCACAATGTTATGAAGATGATCAGACGGTTTGCAAAGTCCTTCTTTGCCATGAAAAAACCCATTTCCACTGCATTTCATTGCTGCCATAAAAGGACCCGTTGAGATCATTTCAATAATCTTCTCGTTACCTCAGGTGAGAATGTTGATGAGCACAAGGCCGGAGATCATTATGTCAGCTGATCGAGTTAGAATAGCAGATTGGATGTGTTAAAAGGAGGGTGACGCCTAAGATCATTGTTGTTCCTGTTAACCATGGTTACCTGCAAAGAAACACGTGGCAGCATGCCAGGGCGAATTGGAGAGGTCAACACTGCACGTATTGACTCTTTGGATAAATGTGATGTAATTGTCAAAAAAAGCCTTTGAAACCTATCAAGTGCTTGTAATTATACCTCAGTACATCACAGAAACAACTGACACAAAGATCTAAAAAGACTGAAGTTGCAAAATTGGTGAAAACTAATATTTTTGTCATTCTCAAAACATTTGGCCACAACTGTAGTAGTAGTGTTATACTGTGATGACTGCAGCGATTTGTGTAATATAACCAAAAGCAGAGAAAATATGCATAAAGATGTGCAAAAAGCTCATGAATATGGCAAAAGAATCTGTTGGGCCTGGGTACTTTTACCCCTCACCGTGAATGTTTGAGTGCGGTTGCTTAAATTTGATCTGACATTACTTTTCTATGCGTCGCCCTTCTTCCTCTCAACTTTTGAGTCAATTTCTTTAGCAATAAAGTTTAATAAATTGGTTCATTTCATACACAAAAAATGTACAGAAGGATTTTAGCAGTTAAACTCTCCAGTTCAATATGTGAAATTGTCATTAAGTCAAATTGGCGATGGAAACATTTAAACATTTTTGCCAGTTAGCAACAATCTGCCGACATCACTTGAAAGAAATACACAGATACACCTGTGTGACTTCCCTTTAATGAATATTAACATGAAGTTTTTTGTTCCGTTTTCCATCCCAAATCCATTTCGAGTTTCCCTACATCAGTCTACAGTTGCTTATAAGCAGATGTTTAGTTTATTATACTTTTAGATGAGAAGTTCAGGAAAAGATCAACAAAACTTTTTCTCTAAACAGATTAGTCGTGAGCTGAGATTACCAGCTTTTTCCCTTTCAGAACAAATGCAGAAATCCTTCGTCATCAGACCATCTATTGGCGCAGTGTTAGCTTAAAAAAAACAAAAACAAAAAAGCCTTTTCTGAGTTTTAGGAGTCAAGATAACTACATACAAAAGGTACTTTTGGCTGTTTCCTTGGTTCTCAAACGATCCCAGCAGATGGATCTGCATGTTTAGTTTGGCACAACCATCCGTTAAATCTGGATTTGGGACCAGCATGAGTGGTACACTAGCAATAGCTGCTGAATTTTATTTTTTATTTTTTTATCTTTTATGTGCAAGACAAATGTGTTAACTCCTAAACTATGTTAACAATGTACACTATTGACACCGTGATTCTGTAATAACGAAGTATTGATGTGAATAAATAATTATTTTTTTGAAGGCTTTGTACAGTTACGGTGCCAGACTCAAACCCAACTTGCCAATAAAGAAAGCAGTCACAATTTTTTGGGTGGCTTTGTTGCAGTTTTCTATATTATTGTGAATATTTCAAAATCACAATAATTATGAAGAAAACAAACCTAAACCTAACCCCCACTACTGTACGTGCATAATAAACACACAGTTGAGCTTGCCATAGGCCTAGATTCTGAGCACAGCCTGAAGAAATTGACGAGCTACATTTATTTCGGATATGATGCAAAGCAAACAAAGGCAAGAAATCAAACCTCACAGCTCGAGATGAATTTTAGTTCATAATTTTTCATATTAAAACTGTCTTTATTAAGTTAATCTCTAATAAAATAAGAGGAAAACCAGAACACAGCAGAAGCCAAAAAACAAAAAACAACAAAACAAATTGGAATGTACTTCAGTAAAGAAAATAAAAGCTCCAGCTGGTCCAACAGGGGGGCTTTATTTCAACCACAGTCAAATAAAGCACCGCTTTTATATATATATATATAAAGATATTTTATATATATATATATCTATATATTTATATATATTTATGGTTTTCATATACACCTTCAGGCAATGACTAGAGAGGATTCTTTACAGAATCAAGTTTCTTGTGGTTCTCTTCATTTACAGGTAAACTTAGTTTCTGGATAATTAAACCACAGAAAAACTCAAGGCAACTTTTCTTGCCTTGTTCATAAAGTACAAAACTGGCACAGAGGACAACCTTTTTTTTTTTTTGTTTTTTTTTTTGTTTGTTTGTTTTTATACACAGTAAAAATGCAATAAAATTAAATTACATACAGAGGAGACAAAAGTTCTGTAAACCTTTCCCCTTTACAGCAAAGCTCAAATAAAATCAGTATAAAACACACCAAAAAAAAAAAAAAAAAGAAACAAAAAACCCACCAAGCCCACTCACCCACCCACCCTTTAAAAAAAATGTGCTGTAGTCTGTACGACTTTTTCTGCTTTTCTTCTTTATTTCTCAAAGGAGATGTTGGCTCTGCGTGGAGTCGCAATCTTATAATGCGAAAAGAGCGGCGGGAGCCGCTGAAGCTGGAGAAAGCGTCCGACTGAACATCGGCAGAAGGCAACAAACAGCAGCACAAAAACAGCAGAAGAAGAAGAAACTTAATGAACAGGAGAAAGTTTGTTTCCTCTGAGCTGAAGTCGTCCATAGCAGAGAAAAAAAGGGGGGGAGGGAATTCAAGATATGGCGGTGGTCAGTTGATGATGTCATGAAGAGGGCTGGCCTTTAATAGACAGTTTGGTAACAATGGCAATGGTGGCTTCCACTGTCCTGTACAGCATGTCCAGCGTGTCAGGTGGGGGGCCAACGCTCTGGAACATCTGTGAGGAGGAGGAGGAGTGGCTGCCACAGCCATCTGGACCCTCCCCCACCAGCCCTGATGGGAAAGCAGCATCCTCTGAAAGGGGTGGGGCCGGGCTGCTGCTGGTCTTAGAGCTCATCTCCTTCTCTTCCTTCACCTCCTCTGAGCAGGTGGACACGGCCTCATCCCTTCTCCCCTCCCGTTGATCTCCCACCTCGTCGGTCTCCTCGCGTGGCACCACATGTTGCTGCAGCTCGGGCTCCTCCCCCTGGACAAACCCCTCTCCCGTCTCCTGCAGCAGGGAGGAGGAGGAGGAGGAAAACGAGGAGGATGACGACGAAGAGGCCTCCATCTTTTCCTCTTTGGGAGAGGAGTCCAGATTTCTAGAGGAGGTGGGCATGGGGTCAGGAGAGGGCGGGTCCTGCTCAGTGCCTGGGTCGATCAGTGATGAGGAATCTCGTGTTTCCGTGTCTGAGGTGCTTGTGGGTGTTAGCGCCTCCTGTTGGTCAGGCTTTGGATCACTGCAGGGCGGAAGAGTTGAAGAGGAGGTGGAGGCGGCATAGAGCTGGGCTCCTCCATCTCCGGCTCTGTCGTCATCACCGCTCACCCTCCGCCGCTTCACCGGAGTCGCCCCTTCATCCTCAGCTGACAACAAACACAGACTGTTACTGAAAGGAGCCACTGAGAAAATCACAAAGTCTACTTTGTTGAGTCATACTCCAGATTATTCTGCCTAAATGGTCAACCCAAAGAAATGTGTTCAAGGTTGTGTTTTGGTTTAGTGATTGAATGGCATGTTATACCTTTGCATTTGTGGTCTTTGGCCTCCAGCTCTAGAGTGCTGCGTTGCTGGAGACAAGCACGACAGCAGCTCAGAAGCTCCTGCAGGGCTGGGAGGAAAGCTGGGTCAATGGCCTGAGAAGGCTGCACAGACAACAGCAACATCAATGCCCTCAGGTCCTGACAAAGAGAAGAGAGATCAAACAATGAGAAAACAGTGGCACAACGTATCAGGAGGACTGTTCTATGAGTGTGTGCATGCATGCATACAGCATTGAGCAGGCTGCTGGTCTTGTTAAGCTCCAGGCGATGAGCTGCCAGTTCAGGCTGCAGACTGCTCCGTTCACTCAGCAGGTTTGTCACCAAAACACCAATGAGGTTGGAGCAGCTGGGACCAGACAAAACCTGGACCTACACATACACACATTTTTATTCTCTATTTAATTACAAATTAAAATGCAACATCATTTGGACAATCAGTACAAACTAGGTACAACCTTGATCAAATGTAGTGACTATTTTGATTCCTACAAGAAAAGCTGAAACTTTTTATACCTTGTGCAAAAAGCAGTTAAGGAAGGTGTAGGCCACATTGTTGTTCAGAAAGGTCCTCTCGTCCATTAGGATACATTTAATGTACTCGCTGAAGGCTGGGTCTTCACAGAGCAGCTTCACACACGTTTTAGCCATAACAGACTGAAAGAAGAGCGAGATGAGAAGGATTTACCATTGTGCTGCGTCCATATCCAAAGAGCCCGAGTCTATTAACAAGGCCTGACCTTAAAAATGGTTGAAATGAGTGAAATCAGAGGAATGCAGCTGTACCTGTGACTGACAGAGCTCTGTCCACAGTTTGGGGAAAAGCGCAAGATGGAGGGGAAGTCCTTCATACGCTATCAACACACCTGAGAGGGAGGCAGAGCATTAACATGGAAACATCTATGTTTCTGTGCAAATTTATGTGTGCTTGCAGACAATTTACGGTTTGATCAGGATGCTGTAATGATAATACTGGAAATTCAAATACGTACTTAGCTTGACGAGCGTATCTGTGAATTTCTCACAGTTGATGGCAACGCGACACAGCAAGTGAATGAACTTATGGTAGGACAGGAAATAATCCAGCAGCATTCGATCGTACACCTCATCTTTACCCTGAGATGGACACAAACAAATATTACTACCAACACCAAGCCTCTGCAGGTACTGAAGGTTTTCTGTTGAGGTTTCTTTTAATGCTGACACAAAACGATTTGGAGCAGGAACAGATAACCGTACCTTGCTGCTCTCCACCAGTGAAGGCAGCAGACACATGTTCAGCTCCGGTCTTGGAGGTCGGATGTTGTTTTTGGCTCCCATAAGTTTGAGGTTCTCTCTGCATGGCAGGTAAGGACCAAACGACACTGCAGGGACAATTAAAAGTCAGTGAAAAGGAAGCCAGATTTTTAATTTAATCTGAAAGAGTTTAAGTAAAGATGAACCAGAGATTTTTAAAAGTCGAAAACACTGAAGGTTTTACTTACAAACCTTTTGGATTATAAAAGCTTAACTTGAAGAACATCAAACAGCATATTTGTCAAATATGTACTGTTCAAACGGTGGATGATTTGTAGAGGTGGGAATCACCATACATCCCTCGATATGATGTTATCACAATACTTAACGCACGATATGATACGATTGCAATTTTTTAAAAATATTTTGCAATATTCAGATTCTGTACATAAAGGTAAACTTTATCAATATTCATTTTATCTAATAACAAAGTCTCGCACTCAGTCTTTCCCTCATTTCAGTTAACTTAACTGAACGCAACCATCTGGTACAATTATAGCTATTCTGAACTATGCAGTTTATGAAAACTATGCAGCCCCTTCAGCAACTGAAGAATTTGAAAGTAAATTAAAACAAAATATAATTTTACATTAAATAAAAAAGTTTTCAACTTAATTAAAATAAAACATGTCTTAAATTAAAATAAGTAAACTGTCATGTTTATTGCTGCCATAAAAAAGTTAAACACATTTGGACAGTGAAGGAATGTCAGGATTCTTGCTCAGAAAAAGGATCAACATGCTCTGAAGTCAGAGCACAAAAACCTTTTTGTAACAAAATATCGATTTCTGCTGTCCCTGTATCGATACATTATTAGCAAACAAAATATCACCATACTACACAGTATCGATTTTTTCCCCCACCCCTAATGATTATCATTAAAAATGGCCCAAGTTTCAAACACTGAGACAAATGTTCATGTAAGTAATCTCTGTTCTACTCTTTGGTTACCGTTTGATGTCACTGTGAGACAACAGGCCTCATATACTGATGTTTACCATTATTGTTAAGAAAAAATACAGAAAAAGGTTTGGAAACAAAGCTGATATGAAAATGACTAACAGTCAAACAGAAAAAGAGAAGGAGAAGCTGTGACATCTAGCAATGAACATGCAAAGCTACTATGTTCTTGGGGATCTATTTCAAGCTATAAAACAAGAATGCAAACCAAAAGAGGACAATCAACATGAATAATGAGGAGAAGACTTACTGGGGATATTGCTGTGGTGGTATGTGCAGTGGTTGTGTTGTAAGAAGGGGACTAGAGTGTGCAGGAAGTCATGTGGACTCAGCAGAACGAGTTCCTTCAGCACATCTGCAACAAGAACATCACGTTACAGGAAACTTTCTAAACTTCCAATTATTTCTACATCTGACCCGTTACGTTTTTAGAGAGACGCAGATATGTATGCTGCTAGCCAAATTCTACTCTGTCTCAGCTGGAACAATGGAGGATTTCTGTTTTCTAGAGTTTGGCTACAATAGTTGCCAAAAATGTTCACAGAATCACACAGGGTCAAAAGTGTTCATAATATTCAATTCGATCATTGGTCTTTAAATTGTAAGGCAGAACCCCTTCAAAAATCAGGCAATCCCCTGTGAACAAGCACTTAGTGAAGATTAAGAAGTAGTCTTTCCTTCCCGCGCTGAGTTCTTTGGACATTGTTCTGAGCATTGGTGAGTCCAATGAATGCTGTCAAACAAATCTTTCTCATCCTGGCAAAGACAAACTACCAGTTGTAGTCGATCACAATCACTAATGAGATCACAGGACTTGGCTTCATCAAGTTAACACATTGTAGGAACAGTTCAAAAAAGCCCCAAATTACCACGACATACATGTCCATAATACGTGTATATAAACATCTGACCTAACTTAATATACTTGAATGTTAGCTGGTGGGTTATCAAAGGTGAGTGTTACCCAAGCAGGCGTTGCGGAGCTCAGGTGGGCTATAAGAGTTCAGCAGAGTGAGAAGCTTGTGGGCAAAGTCGATCCTCTCCTGCCACTGGATCAGAGCCTGTTTCACATCTGGGTAACAGGAGAGAGAGAAAACAAAAGATCAGCACAGATATGAGAACACACATCTGCAGATATTTTACTCTAACACAGCCCTTTGTAACCAATGGAGTTGGTACACTGTACCAGAGCTGCTGCTTGGATGTTCAGAGAGTCAGATTCAGGGACATTTCATGTTCACTGGTTAAAGTTGGTGTGTCATAATTTCTAAACACAAAAAAAATTGTCATTTTATAGGAGCTAAAAATACAAAATGGCTGAAGTTAAAGCTATCCAGAGATCAGAGCCAGCTGTAAGCCAGCAGCCTCGGCATGAGCAAAGGAAGAAAAGACAAAAACAACAAAAAACCAAAGCAGTTCTGAGAAAAATGAAGACTATTAAAACGGTGAAGTCTGGTGAAATGATGAAGTATTTAACATTTGTATTTACTATATGAATCTGTAGCTGTCAAATAAAGGAGGATGTACAGCAACTCATTTTTTCCAGTATCAGAGCACTTTTGTTTCACTTGTATCTACTTGTTGAGTAGATACTAAAGTCACTGCTCAGTTTTGTTATGAAAACAATATTTCACATTTGCAGCAGTAACTGTGCATCAGTGCATCTCCAAATATGTTTTAGGCATTCGTTGTTTTTCTGACATCGTTGTATTATACTCAGTTGTACACAGCATTTGTATTTTATTCTATTCTATTGTGTACAGTTTATTCTTATCCTATTCCAGTGTTTTTCTAATTTTTGCTATGTAACTTTGCACTGTCCACTTTCTGCTTTAATAAAACACATTTCCCACCAATCAAAGGTCATCTCATCTCATCTTCCCTAAGGTCACATTTTTTGCACATTCATTTACTTCATGCCAGACAGATCAACTCTTCTGTAGTGTAATGCTGTCCTGGGGTTGAATGTCTTCGTATGATGCATATGAGGTTTGTCAAGATCAAACACTCAGTGGTCATCTCCTTTTTAATGGCAAAAATCAAAGTAGTGATCGCACAACAATCATCCAACTAACCACACCTCTTTATGAACAAGAACACAGCAACTGCACAATGAATTAGTAACAATTAATAAGACTAAAAAACTACCGGACACTCCTGTACGAGTCAGTGTAGCTCACTGCTGCACCATTTCAAATCCGGCAAAATAACCACAAACAGCTTCTAGCTTTGCATACGTACCATCAAGTGAAAACTGGAATTCACCTACAGAGCCTAACTTCTTGTTAACATGTTGCATTAACTACAGTTTCATTTTACTTTTACAGCGCCACATCACAACAGCAGTGGCCTCAAGGGCCTCGATATTGTAAAGATCCTGCAATTATAGAGAAAAGCCCAACAATCACATAACCTTCTTTGAGCAAGCACCTGGTGCCAGTGGGACGGACAAACTATTCGTTTTAACTGTTTAACCTGTGTTACTATTACATGTGTTCGCCCTGTTACACAGTAGGGGATGGTGCACACCTTTGCGCTGCAGGTACGGCCTGGTGGCTTTGAGGACAGAAAGAAAGATGGAGAGCAGCTCCACCAAGTCTCCAGTGACGTGGCATGCTGTCGCCTCATGGTACATCATGTGCAGAGTGTTGAAGGACTGCAGGGAACAAACAAACAGTACATAAAGCTTTACTCATTAGATTTGGAAAGGTTAAAAACAATGTAGTAAGCAATGAAATGCAAATCTTATTTTCATGTACATATACATATTTTAAATACACTTGTAGTATACTATATTTAATTTGATCTTTTTAAATCCAGATTTTAATGATTCCCTGTTTTAAATATAATGCCAAAAAAGGCAGATGATGCATGAAAATGAATTGGATTATGGCAACAGAAAGATGAGACGATAGCTTAATTTAGCAATTCTTTTTGTAATATTTAGAAGAGACCTGATTGTACCTCAGTCATTAGGATAAGTCCTCTGTTGAAGACTACCAACAGTCGGTCCTCGTCATTCTCCAGCAGAACTCTGAAGGCACTGAGAGGAACAGCACAGAGAAAGTAAAGTCAGTAAACTTTCCAAACTGTCACAGAAACTGTTGTTCATTTTGTATCAAACATCTTCACCAGGTTACAAAAACAAGCTTCAGACCTTCAGTGATAAAAGTGTGTGTGTGTTCTTACCTGATAAGTGTGGTCCAACAGGAGCGCCCATCCAGACAGCGGAGGTAGCAGCTAATAGTGGTCTTCTTAAATTGTTTAATGTCCTCCACTTCTTCTTCCCTCATCTCAGCTCGCTGCGCCACAAACAGCTGCATCAAATTGAACAGTTCCTCCACTGCCTGCAGGGAGAAGCACATCAGATGATTTTTACATTATCACAAATAAACATAACCAAAGCAAAATCTTTAACAATTAAAGACTTTCTTTATGTTTTGCTTTTAGATGGGGAATTTTCAAAGTGCTATGGACAATAAAGTCACATCACTGCTAGAAGTCTGACTGTCCTCTCACCCCTGGATACTGGCTGGCATGTGGAGTCAAGTTCTTGAAGGCCCATTGGATGTTTTGGTGTGATGCTAGTTGGCGGGTGAAAGCAGTCGACTGCTCGCAGCACATGCGCAGGATGCCGTAGTAGGCAGGGAGCATGCCACGGTTGAATAGCACCACCTCCTGGTCATCGTGGTCAGCCAAGATATAGTTGAAGGCAATGTTTTTGGTCACCACAGGGTTCTGCACCACTAGCCGGACGTTCTCCGGACAATCCACACAAACGTTGTACCAGAAGGACAGCAGTGCCTGCTTATTGTGGTTGGTTGCAATGGCGGGCTCTGACAGTTTCGGCTGAAAACGTGAAAGAAAAAGAAAAAAGTTCTAAATTCTGCACCTAAGACTCGGGCACGCACACTGAAGTACAATCGGTAAAACTCTTTAAAAATATCTTCACAGTCAAAGAAAGATGTACCTGGAAGAGGTTCCAGAGGTCCATGAAGTAGCCAGAGAACATGAGTTTCTCCGTCTTGGAGATGAGGCAGTAAGTCATGAAGCTGAAATACTGCACCAGTTTGGTAGTACCATGAACACTGGCATCCACATACAGCTTGGCACGTCCCAGCAGCCCTAGCAACAGGTTGTAGACCTGGTGGAGAACCACGGTGGTGTCGGGGGACAGTGGGAGCTCACGGGTCGGCAAGTGGAGGGAGCGTGTGGAGCGGAACATCTGTCGAAAGGAGTTGCTGGGGATGAGGGAGACCAGGAGGTATGCAGCAGCTAGAGGGAGAAGAGAGATTCAATTGCTATCATAAACAAAGGACTACTGTCACTGCAGTGGTGCCTCATGTTAATTTAAACATGTTGTTTTTAAAGGTCTTTTCATTATTGACTCTGCTCTTATTAAACAGGCTTGAGTTTTTTTGGACTTGAATGGTCTCATAGTTTGCAGATATTTTTTTATGGTCATCTCAGACATCGCTCTGGTAGTCAATACAGAAGCCCAATCAGAAGAAATTTAGCTTACAGGGAGCTAAAAACGCTCATTTCAACAATGGATGAACTTAGTGCTGCAGCAACAGCCAATGTAAGACTAATGAGGAAATGTGAATCATGCAAATCTCTTTGAATAAGCTTCTTTAAAATCAGGGAAACCAGTGAACAGATTTATTTAGAAATTTATTTAACCATCATATTCAATCTTGATATTCTTTTCTGTAAGAGCCCTGGCTATTTTAAGAAGCAGGTTACACTATTAATAAAGTTCTATTTACATTAACAATAAAGGAAGAATGTATATCTATATAGTCAAAGTAAAAAATTAGGTTGTGTACACTAAAGGGCTGTTTAGTTTAAGAATTTTGTTTTTAAAACTTAACGTTATATTTATTTTGGCTTCTAAAGTTCTCAGTTTTCAGAATTTAATCCACCTTTTTAAACACTGGCACAATGTATTTTCATTTGTAGTTGGTTTAACTCCCTGTTCAGTGTTTGTTAAAAAAACCCATGAAACTAAATACAATGAGACAATGCAGAGGCCCTTACACGTGCGGACTCGGGGATAGTTGTGTGCCAGCAGGAAGCGTTCGACCCAGTTCTCCATGTTCTGCAGCACCCAGCTGTGGGCCAGTTTGTTCCTGGGAGTCTGCACAGCCAGCCAGTCCAGACATTGGGATGGATTGTACTCAATCACCTGACAGAAGGCACACAGATGAGACAGCATATATTTAATAAAGACTTTATGAGCAGTATATTCATTTTAAAATGGCAATCCTAAATACTGACCTAATTTTTTCTGTTTGGTTTTATTGACTTTTGATCCTGCATATGGTGCAAGTTTACTTTATTGATAAATAAGATGTAAACCAGTTGCAACTACATGTATGATCTCATTCCATTCATCCATCTTCCACCACTTATCTAGGGCTGGGTCACAAGGGCAGTAGCCCAAGCAAAGAAACCCAGAAGCCCGTGTTCAAAGTCACATCCTCCAGCTCATCCAGGGGAACTCTCTCCAGGATGCCCTGGGCCTACACCTCAGGACCTTATCCTGGTAGGACATGCCCAAACCACCTCAGCTGGGTCCTTTCAATGTGGAAAAATCGTAACTCTATTCTGAGTGCCTTGCAAATGACTGAATTCCTCACCCCTCCTTGAAGGAAAGCACAGCAGGGCTCGCAAAATCGCTAGCCCGACGTCCCGCAGCTAGCGATATCTCCGGTGGGGCGACCAAAATCTATCTCAGCCCCGCCCGTCGGGCTATATGATAACCCGACGGGCGGGGCTGAGATAGATTTTGGTCGCCCCACCGGAGATATCGCTAGCTCCGGGACGTCGGGCTAGCGATTTTGCGAGCCCTGCACAGCCACCCTTTGCAGATACAAGCAGCAGAAATTCTCTCCAATCTCATTCATTTGGTCGTTATCCAACACTCATGACCATACGTGAGGGTGGGGACATAGATCAACCGATAAATCGGCAGTCTGTCAATCTCCTGCTATACTCTACTCTCACTCGTGAACCAGAAATACTTAAATTCCTCTACTTAGTGCAGCAACTTGTCCCTGAGCCAGAGTGGGCATTCCACCCTTATCCAGCTGAGAACCATTGCCTCAATCTGCTATGAAACGCTTGGTGCAGGGTGGAAGCCACAACCTGATGAAGCCAACAGAACCACGTCATCTGCAAAAAGCAGAGATGCGATTCCACCATCTGGCTACGCCTAGAAATTAGGAGCAAAGGGCAGCCCGAGCAAAATCCCACACCCACTGAAAAGTACGAGTTATTGCCAGTAATGCAGACCAAGCTCTCGCTGCACTCGTACAGGGATCTAATAGCTCCTAAATATGAGCCAGACACCCACTATTCTTGAAGGACAGAATCACCTGAGGGACGAGGTTCAAGTCTACAAAGCACGTGTAAACTGGAAGAGCAAACTCCCACATGACCCAGGTACATCTTTCTTTGACTGTATTTGACAGGATAAAGAGTTGGTCCAGCGTTCCATGTCCATACATCCATGCATGGAATTACGGTTAAAAAAACCAATTTGGGGTTATAACAAAGCCAGAAACAGAAATTTTCTAAGCAACCTGAAATGTTGAAATGAACGTTGGAAGCAACTATTGAACTATAAACAAAGGAAACCATATTTTTATGCAGTATAGTTTTGTCCAGTCTAAAAGGATCAAATTTTGGCACAGCCCCAAAATTATAACTACCGTAATTGTCGGGCTATAAGCCGTAGCGGCTTATATTTTTGCACAAGCTTTGAACCCTGCGGCTTTTAGTCAGGTGGCTTTTCTGTGGATTGTCCATGATTTTTGTGATATCGTAAGACGATTTGTTTTGTTTGTTCCGCTGTTGTACGGCACTACATTGCCTGGCGGAAGGGCATGTGATTAGACACACAGTATCGGGGTTCAAGAGTGGTATGTTGGTCACATGTCCGTCCGCCAGGCAACATAGTGCCGTACATGTAGCGCGAAAAACAAACTTCAAAGTAGCGCTACGCGTTCAGCGGGAGGCGTGGATGATGAGCGGCGATAAACTTGCTAAAAGCAAGTTATGCCCAACTCCACCGGTGGATTCTGACAGCGTGGAAAAGTGTGAAAACATCCACGATCACCAACGGATTTCGAAGGGCTGGACTGCTGCATGATGGAGAGGAGGACACCGCCACTGCCCTTCAGAGGGTGTTCGACTCTGATAACGAGGATTTGTTTGGTTTTGAAAGTGACAACGAAGGAAAGACGCTGAGAGTGGATGACGAAGCCATCCTGAGCCTGTTCGTATCAGACACTGGAGAAGAGGACTTTGGTGGTTTTAGTGCGCAGGAAGAAGAGGAAGATGGTGGTGAATGACTGACTTTTCTTCTTGTTAAAGCCGTGTCACTGCACCTGAGCCTAAAAGGTAGTCCGAATCTATTTTTCTGGTGTGCTGTAGGTTATTGTTATGTTGTTGTGTCTCCAAACAGCCATCTCTTTCCTGACAATTCCCTTTGTGCATATTCTCTTACATATGATAAGTCAACATTGAAACACCTGCGGCTTTTAGTCAGGTGCAGCTAATGTATGTACAAAACAGGATTTTCCCCTGATTTTAGCTTGTGCGGCTAATATTCAGGTGTGCTTTGTAGTCCGGGAAATACGGTAATATTATTTCTAGTAAATGACATTTGATCAACTTTTTGAAGACCTGTATCTAACAAAATAATGATAACTACATATTACATTGATATTTTCCATTTGTTTAGATCTAATAAAAGGATTTAGTGCGTCAGTGTTTACCTCCCAGATCCTTTGGAGAATGTAGGAAGCAAAGGAAGGCATCCCCGGAGGTCCACCCGCAAACTCCATCAACATTGTTAGCAGCTTGAAGAAAGGATTGGCAGCCTAACAGAATTTAAGGGGGTGTCATGAAAAATCATTTTTGTATCACTACACCATATTTTAAAATGGTTTATTAAGCGTTATTACAAAGGCAAGTTAACAAATGTGAATAGATAGTTCAGTTTCTATCTATTCAAACAAAATGAACAAGGGCTAGATTCGATTGGTTTTTCAAATAAAGGTGATTTTAACCCCAGTTTCATTTCTGCGATGCTCACCTCAGGAGTCAGCTTTGCAATTGAGGTGAAGAGCATCGACACAATCTGCAGAGAGAAGCATTCAACATGAGAAAATTAAAACGGATGCATTTTACGCTTGTATAGGTGGCAGTCATTGCAACATTTACTCAGTCCATTTCCTACAAACATACATGTTCAGCCAGCCGGTTGTTATAGCGACAGAGGCTAAATATGAGGTTACAGGTCTGCCTGATGTTGATGCCATCTCTGATGTGCTGGAAGAGGAAAGGGAAGCCCTTCCCTCCAGTCAGCGCTGCCATGTCGCTCTGGGACAGAGTCAGATGTCTGGACAGAGAGGAGAACGCAGTGGCTGCTTGAATGCTTAATTCTAATGAGCATGAATTGTACATCTAAACAGAAAAATACACGCATGTTGTATACTCGCACCTCTCAGAGCGAGACTGCTCCACCAGCAGAGCAATGAGTGCGATCATCTTCTCCAAAGCTGCAGGACGATATTTTTCTTCAGCCAGAGACAAGATGTCTTCTTCCTCGTCCTCCTCCTCTCCTTCCTCCTCTGACAGCACCTCTACCTGAGGCTGAGAAGGACGTTGGTTAGGTCCTTCTTATAATTAGGTCATGTCTTCTAAACACAATATAACTAAAGGCTGGGTGTTACTTCATTTAAAAAAGACAAATAATATTACAAAGAAACTGAGAACCATTCAGATTAAATATCTCTTTGATAATATTACTGTAAATAAACGAGTTTAAATATAAGCAGTGTGAAAGCTTACATTCTCAGGGCCTTTTGTTCCCATGTAGAAATGCACCATGATAGAAATGGCTTGTAGTGACAACAAGAACTGACTCTGTGGACACAAAACACAAAAAATATTAATCGTTTTTAACAAGGAAGGGGAAAAATAACCAAACCACATTTATGAAACTAAAAAAGGACTCAAAATCATGCTGTGTCAACTGTTAGCTGAGAAGAAAGGCCCAAAGAAAAAGCAAAATAGTTTCAGGTTTAATTTTTTTTTTCCACATTAAGTGATTTCAGGCTGCAGAACTCAATTTACCTCCTCCTCGCCCATCTTGGCAAACTCGTACAGAAAAGCGAAGTACTCCGTCAGGTGTTTGCTGTGAGGCTTGACGCCGTGCTCCATGATAGAGAGGAGGGTCTTAACAAAGCGAGTGACACAGGACCGGCTGCCGATATCCTCCACTGGTCCATCCATGTCGTCAGAGCTGAACAGACACAGGAGCAGAGGTTCTGAGACTGGAGACTGAGGTATCTAATGACACATCTAAACCCTTTAGTTCATGTGGAGCCACAAGTTTTTTCCTCAGAGTCTAGTGTGGCACAGACACTGAGTGACACAAAGCTCCTGCTTGGATCTGTGTGGTCATCTGATTTCACAGACACAACACTGTGTTTGTGCTGCACGCCTTGCATGGCAAAAATGTACCACATGAGATTTAAGTGGGTTGTGTTGCTAAGCAATAAAGATAGCAGGGATGAACTGTAAAATTCTGGGCCAGTGTTTTAAGTAACAGTTTGGTCGATTTTTTTCCTCATTTTTGCTTTATTTGATCTTTATCCCAGTAGGAAAAGAAATAAAATAAACAAAACAATACAATCTTAAAGGCTTTCAGTTCCTTCCGAAAAGCGAGAAGAGGTTTTTGAACGACATCTAACGCTATGTCAGCCTATTATACAGGGAGGCACTAGTCCCTCCTGACATGGGTGTCACTAAGCCAGCCTGTAAGGCATCATTTAGCCATTTAAATCAGCTGTGTTGGATCAAGGACACATCTAAAACCTGCAGGACACCGGCCTTTGAGGCCCAGAGTTCCCCCACCCCTGCTGTAACGTCTGGCGTAATGGCATTTAAGCTTCTGATGAAGTCACGCAGGAGGCAGTCTCATAGTGAGACACGAAATGAATGCTATGAAAGAGAACTCGGTGTATATTCAGTACCGATGCACGAATCGACATAGGAGCGCACTTGCTGCCAAATGCAGTCATCCAATTGGTCAGATCTATTTGTATGGATGGATATATATATATCTATATATCTATATCTATATATCTATATATCTATATCTATATATAATAAGTGTAGTGAATTTACATGAACAGCTACATTAAGAATGGATTAGTTGAAAACAATTTTTAATGCACAAAATATTTGCACAGACTTTACATGTTCGGTGTGAAAAGGCCTTAATGGACGACTTTAAGACTCCTAAACTTGGAGAAAATATTTCGATCAGGGAAACCTGTCCCACAATAATGAGTGACATACCCATCCTCCATGCCAGGCTGCAGGTAGAGATGAGCATGAACTGGCCGCAACCTCTGGATAACGTGAATACACAACCTCTGGAACATCTGGAAGACAACAAATTAAAACAAGAAAATTTAAATTTAAATCTAAATTTAAAGACAAACTTTCACTGACAATAAGTTCAGAATGCCGTAAACAGAGTTACAATATAGCTATAAACATCGGAAAAAAATAAAATATAAGTGCTTTTGAGTCGTTTTGGTATAGCATCGTCTCCTCCACATCAATCTAACCCTTTTCTTAGAATCACCCCGTCTGTCTGCTGTCTTTGTTCACTACATAAATGAACCTTCTGTTTTTTTCCTCTTTAACCCCTGCCTGGGATCCAATATATCCACTGTCCCATATGCGCACATGTCTAAACATTCTCAGTCTTGCCTGTCTAGTTTTCTAATCTTCCACTACGTCGAGCTCTGCCTGTCTTTTAGGTCAGAGCCACCTTCTCCAAACCATACATCCTTTCACTCTTGCTGCTACCCTTCTGTCGTGCCACATCATTTTCTCCCCTTTAGCTACATAATTAGCATTTTTGAGCACATTAGTCCAGTTTCAGTATTGTGAATGTTGTTGTTTTTTGAGGTTTGTTTTGTGTACAGTGATGTTTTATGACTTGTCCCTGACCTGTCTGACAATCTGATTGGGACACTTTATTAGGATCTGCATCGGCCACCAGTTGTCATCAGCCATCCGGTCTAAAAACCACTGAAACAGAAAAATAATGATCAAAGTTTATTCACAGTATCCATTTACTTTGCTGTAATCACCAGAATAAAAAGGTTTAAAACAAACCTCGCAGGCGGCCTGGCTGTTGTTGAACTGTTTGGTCAGCAGTTCAATCCACTGCAGCATGGTGGGCTGCAGGTAGCAGAGCAGAAAGGATTAACATAGTCTATCAGTCGCTTCCTTCCTCCTCCCCTTTCTTTCCACTGATCTTTACAAATTAACAACACTCAGAAAATGATAACAGTAATCAGGATGAGTGTGCATTACCTTCTCCTTGGAGTGAATGAAAGTTTCAAGGACAAAGGATGTGCTGAGCTGCAAATGAAAGGGGAAAAAACAACAGTAGAAAAGCAAGTTTTAGTTAAACTAATTAGCATTGCAAATCAGTGACATCATGCAGCATGGTATAAATGTTTTTAGAAAATGCGGTCAGTTAGAAAATAGATTAAATAACATATTTCTGAGTAAAAGATGCAGAAACTTTTACCCACTTTCATTTTCTAGATTGGGCTTCAGCCAGCTGTTATTCCAGCGTGTTTTACCCAAAACCCAAAGTAGCTAGTTTTCTTATTTTAAGAGAGAACTGTTCCATTTTTTTGTACTTTTGTAGTAGTAAAGTAAAAACAAAAAAGTATTTTTATTTTAAAAAGTAATTCGCACAATTACAGTTTATACATTTTCTCAAAAATCCAGGTTTCAAGTCAATAAAAGCCAGAAAATAATAGCTAAATGCTTGTATTACTTCTCACCTTGGCAGTCATGAGGGAGACAGCTTTGGGGTCTGGCAGGGTGCTGGGGATGCTGCTGCAGAGCTGCCACATGAAGCTGAAACAATGACAAGTCGTGCCATTGAGTGAGTAGTGATCAAAAAGGCCAATAAGATGTGACCAAAAATACAAACTGATTTATGCTCACCCAAAGTAGGTGTGTTCAAATATGTTTTTATCCTGCAGAAACTGCATGTTGTCGTGCCAAATCCACTGAAAGAGAGAGTTGGGCATTTAAATGGGGGATTTAATAAGAGTAATGCACAGAGATCTGCTACGTTTAAAACAAAAAAGCACAGTCAGTACCTCAAGTAGATCAGGAGAGACATCAAAACTAAAGTCCTTCCCATTGTCGTCCTCCGGTTCCACTCTCTTGTAGAAGAGCATGTAGGCACTGTGTGTCTGCAAGTTTGATTATCATTTCATTGTTACCTTCTGGATCAAACAGAGGATAAAAACTACAAAAATGGACCAGAAATTCTCCTCACCTTCTCAAAGGAGAAGTCCATAAACTTGTCAGTGACAGAGTCGTAGGTTTTAGTCTAAAAGATAAATAAAGTAGGTGAAATTAGAGATCACACGTGGAATTAAGTGGTAGTATTTATCTCGCAACTCTCGCTCATACCGTCATCTCTCCACCAAAGCACTCAGAGGCCAGCTGAGCCGAGTCAAAGGGTTTTACCTCTGCATCATTGAAAAGGTACCTGGAGGACAAGATAAACCTTTGAGATGGTGACGTCCTATGACAGTCACTCACTTTATTATTATTAAAACTTTAATCTGCATCATCCATCACCATTTATTGTTCTTGTAGGCATGGGGGTTGACAATGTCCCGGATGAAGCTGTAGTAATGGCCGCCATCTGCTGTGCCCGTGTGCACAGTGACGCCAATGAGATCATACTCATAGCTCTCTGTGACCTTTGCTTCACCCTCCTCTCGAAAACCTGAGGCACACGGAAGGCAACACTTCAAGAGTCAATTACAATCATCAATACACAACAGGGCTCTAGACTAACTTTTTGCCATGGGCGTACCGGTATGCCTAACTTTAAAAAGTTAGGCGTACCGGTACGCCTAACTTTAAAAAGTTAGGCGTACCGGTACGCCTAACTTTAAAAAGTTAGGCGTACCGGCACAACAGTTAGGCGCACACAAATTTTATAATAATTTATATAATATAATTTGTTTTTCTGGATACACTGTGCTTTTTCAGCATTCAAAGATTGATGACACCGTGTCAGAGCACTGGCTATGAATTTCAGAAGGATCAGGCCTTAACTTAACAGAAAAGTTAGCAATAGTTCTTTTCCTATTACAGCTACATCCACTTCTGTCGTGCCTAGGCTGCTCACTAGGGCTGGGTATCATCACTAATTTCTATAATCCATTCGATTCCGGTTTTCAAAGTCCCGATTCGATTCAACTTCGCCTCAGACAGTCAGAAATATTATAATTCTGATCATTTATCAGTACTGACTTCATCAGAATTGTGAACATCACAGCAGATGCCTTTGTGTGAAAGTAACTGAGAATAAAACACAGAAAAACATGAAGGAGATTTTCCTGGTCTGGCTTTTTATAGCAGATAACCTTAAATATTCTACAATGTTCTGCATATAAAGTTTAAATTTCTTCAGTATTGAACAACAGAAAAAAATAGGCTTTCTTGTCCGAGGTCATTTAAGTGAAAAAAAGAAAAAGACAGCAGCCGACAGTGCTGTAAACAATAATAAGCGAATGAATAATACAGAAAACAGAGATTGGAGACGGGAAACTGTTCTTGAAGTACAGAGAGTGAGAGAGAGAGAGCTAGCCGTGCATGAAGTGGGATTTTAATAGTCGTGGAAGCAAAACAGCAAAATTCATGACGACATTGATCAAACGTGAAGCGCAGTTTGCTGCTTCTTTTGCTGCTGGCTCGGTGAATTTTGGTTGCAGCTCAGAATCAGCGCAAAAAGACGTAATCACAGCGCGGACGCATCAGAATCGCTAAGCTCCGACAGCGTGTCCGTCTACGGGCCGTCGGGTGAGAAAGCCGAGAAAGACAAAGTTGATTCTGAAGTGTCGGGTCCGTTCTGTGTTTACGTCTTTGTGTGGAATCCGTGTACCTGCTCTCATTTGCTGTTTGGTCTGTTGTTGACCACAGGGAAGGTTGCAGATTTTTTTTTTTTGCTACCCGAAGAGTTGGTCGCACAGGTGCAACCAAATATTTTTTTTTTTAGTCGCACCACTGAAAAATTTGGTCGCATTTGCGACCAAATTGGTTGCACTCTAGAGCCCTGCACAATAAATGTCCGACTGGGTGAACAGAAACTAACCCTCTTTGCGCTCCCCTTTGCCCATGAGGAAATCCTCAGTGTAAGGCGTCATGTCGAGGCGCAGGGGGAAGGAGAAGTGGGTGTTGACCTTCTCCTTCATCATGGTCACCATGTTAAAGGTGTATCTCATTGTGTTGAAGCTCAGGATGCGAGGCAGTTTCTTAAAGCAGGCCCTGTGTAAAGAGACACAGTGAGACACGGTGAGACACTGTGTTGAGAGAGGGGCATTATTTTTTTCAGGATTTTAAATCGTTCTAACCTTTTCTCTGCGCGGACCTTCTTCCCACACTGTGAGCAGGTGTACATGTTGTCACCCTCCAGAGTGTCTTTGATGGTCACTTCATCCAGAGACTCCTGAGGAAAGATAACAAAGCACAAATACATCAAAGAAGGAAAAGTCTGCAGTGCACTTTGGTTTAGAGAACAAAAGACAAAAGTTTTCTCTCTTAGTTGGCAAAAGATGCATGTGACATCACTCCTTGTTGAGCAATGGCCTTTTTCTAAACCCTCAAGATGAGCATTTTAACTCATCATTTTGGATCTGAATATGAAACTGATGAAAGCTGAACCATACTGCATCGGTAAATGGTAGCAACCCTGCTTTATTCTTCTTTTTTATTCTAATGAGTATCATTTACATACAAGATTTCTGTATATAAAAAAACAAAAACAAAAAAAAGTAATTTAAACTTAAACATTTATGCTGGCAAAGAAAAAAAAACATGGACTGCACTTTTCAGAACCATTGTGGTTTGTGCAGGAGTGTTTATGTGGCAGAGGTTGATATCCGCTGAAGCTGTAAGAATCACAGGTGAGTTTCACTCACATAGATGTTCTTCATGTCTGCCACCTGACATCTGACTGTGTAGAACTCCTCTGCAGTCTGACTGACATGGTCACAGTCCTGTGGGAGACACAGAACAGTGAGAAAAAACAATGGCAGAAAATGTACCTCACGCTGAGTCTGTGGAACCCTTAACTCATCTACTGTAACCTTTGTAGTTTTAAAAATAACTACATTCTGTGTGAGGTATTAAAATAAACACGAAGTTCAGTTGTGCTTTGTTGTTCTCAAAACAGTTTTCCTTCAATTTAATATTCCTCCTTTCAAAATCAATTCCCACACTCACCAGAGACACCACATTGTTGGTGATGACACCTCCAAACAGAGTCTTCACTGTGTTTTTCTGTGAACGTAGATAATTAAGATACATTAAGTCAGTGGTTCCCAAACTTTTTTTGCTGGGCCCCCCTTTGTTTTACAGAAAAAATGTTTGCGTTTATGTTTTTACTTTCTTTTATTTCTTCTGTTAGACTGTTCCATAATTTAACTCCTGCAATTGAGATAGACATCGTTGTTGTTCTAGTACTTTGTATTTTTAAACTCCATTTCCCTCTTAAGTTATACCCACCTTCTCTTTCTATGAACAATTTACAGATTTCTTTTGGAAGCAAAAGAAATCAAAAGAAATCATCATTATTTGTGTATAATGATGTGTATGTGAAGATGTCTGCTCACCAGCTCCTGGGACATCTCTTCTATCTTGGTGATGAGGTCGGTGAAGAACTCTGTCATGTCTTTCTGCTCGCCGGTGTTAAGAGGCTGTTTGTCCATTGTGTAGGTTTTACAAAATGGCCGGGGGTTGTATGCTTTTCTCTCACTCTCCTGAAAACAGATTAACACAGATAATCCATCTCACCAAACCTTCTGATTTTGCCATCTGTGGTGCTCAGAAAAAAAAGTCCAATCGTCCTGATCTTCAGAAACTGAACGGGTGTTAAAAGTTACTCTACTAGTGACTGTAGTTTTAAACAAATACGACTGAGACAGAAGGGAAGGACTAAAAGGATAGCAGAGGTAATAAAATCAAAACTCACCATGAGATATGTGAACATCTTCTGCAGCTCCAGCAGTGTTGTCTTGTGTTTGATATCTTCAGCGTACTGCACGCAAACACAGAGGGTGAGGACCTGTGTGCCATTTGAATTTTAATGACGTTCTTGTAACATAATCTTTCAGATACTGACCTTGGCAGTGAAGACAGCCTGGCGGGCCTCCGGGATCATATAGAGCTGCTGGATGGTAGAGGCCAGGTAGCATGTTGCTCCCAGGTTGGTCAGACCCACGAAGCGGCACTCAGCCCGGACGTCGTCATGGGGCCAGTAGTCCCACTTGTATGGAGCATGAGAGCCTAGAAGCCAAATATTAAAAGAAAGTTTGAGTTCTGTGTCACACCTGTCTTTTTATTAAATTATTCAAACTGGCGGCTGCATTATTGTCAAACTCAAATACACAGTGGGCCAAAATTCAAAACTGGCACAAAGTCGTGGGCTAACATTAATATTTATTGGGGGAAAAAAAAATCTTCCTCCAGATATAAGAATATATGAAAAACTGAATATGGAACAAGCAAAGTTTAATACTAAACGATATATATTAGCTGTATAATACCAGTAGGCCAGCTCTAATAGTAATCTGATATGGCTTCGCGGGCCAAATGTAATTACGCTGCGGGCCAAAGTCTGACACCTATGTATTATTGGGTTGCAAATGGAATTTCCAACTCGCCTAAAACCTTTTCCGACATAATTACAGATGGCCTTAAAACAAACTAAACTTGCAGAACAGTCTGGTAATCTGTAGGGGTGGGGGGAAAATAGATACTGTGTAGTATTGTGATATTTTGTTTGCTAATATTGTATCGATACAGGGACAGCAGAAATCGATATTTTGTTACAAAAAAGGTTTTTGTGCTCTGACTTCAGAGCATGTTGATCCTTTTTCTGAGCAAGAATCCTGACATTCCTTCACTGTCCAAATGTGTTTAACTTTTTTTTTGGCAGCAATAAACATGACAGTTTACTTATTTTAATTTAAGACATGTTTTATTTTAATTAAGTTTAAAACTTTATTTAATGTAAAATTATATTTTGTTTTAATTTACTTTCAAATTCTTCAGTTGCTGAAGGGGCTGCATAGTTTTCATAAATTTCATAGTTCAGAATAGCTATAATTGTACCAGATGGTTGATTCAGTTAAGTTGGACTAGACTGTAATACAAACCGTTCAGTTTGTCAACAATAAAAATGAAATGAGAGAAAGACTGAGTGTGAGACTTTGATATTAGATAAAATGAATATTGATAAACTTTACCTTTATGCACAGAATCTGAATATCGCAAAATTTTTTTATTTTTTTAAAAATCGCAATAATATCGTATCGTGCGTTAAGTATTGTGATAATATCGTATCGTGGGATGGATGGCGATTCCCACCTCTAGTAATCTGGTTGTTAAAGCTATGATTAAAATTAGGCATGGTGTAAAAACATATCTAAAGTTAAGTTAAAAATAATGATAGGATTCTGCACTTCTGTAGAGCTTTGTAGACAGTTTCAGCTCATAGTGCTCTTTAAAACACTTTCACAACATAGTTCTGACAAAAAGTGTCCCAGTCTCTTCAGCATCAGTCCCAATTGTGGGTCAATGTCTTGTAGAAGAACTGGATTCACTGTGGCAAAGCTTAAATTGAGTCAGATCACTGACCAAGAGGACTACTGACACAGAGCTTGCATATACAGACAGAAACACAGTACACAGAAGTGAAATAAACTACCAAATAAAAGTAATCAAAAAGTGAAGCTCTTCACCCTGCATGTGCTGAGACATGACCCAATTATGGAGCAGCCGATAGTTTTCTACCGAGCCCTTCACGGTCTCCACCAACAAATCATAGGCGGCGGCCCTTGCAGCGTGGGACTTGCACTTGGGCTGAGCACGGTCGACCAGACTGGGGAGGAGGAAGAGGAGGTTGTAGACATCCCTCAGAAACTCCTGCCCCTCACGGGAGAACTTAAAAGGAGGCTTGTGTTTGAGGACGCTGGTGGCAAGACGAAGGAGCCCTGTCAGGCCATCGTCTTCGATTGTTCCATCTTGTTGGTCCAAGATCTCACGGCTGGAAGTGAAAGAGTTGTGTTTACATCAAAGCAGTATCGATTGTAGAAATTTGCCATTTGGTTTCATTTTAAAAGCCACTGCCATCAGTAATATTGTCAGCATGAACTTTCAGCAAACATCCTTTAAATCTTTGTATACTGAGCATAAAATCAGACCTCCTAATGCAGTCGGCAAGATGTCGGGCAAGAGCGTCCAGGTCCAGCAGGGTGGTCTGCATCGAGCCGGCCAGCGACAGAGAGGGAGAGACCTTCTGTGAGTTCAAACAGATCAATACTAGCAGCAGTTCAATACAAAAATCAAAACGTTGCTACAAACTCAAATCTACTAAATCAACAGGTTGGTGTGATCATCAGCATTGAGGTTTGACGTTCCCACCTGGCTCGCATCTTTAACGTGGATGTTATCGATGAGTTTGCAGAGCAGCCAGAAGTATTCCTTACAGCCTGTCCTTAACAGAGGCTCCTCTTCGTAGTCTTCGACCTGCAAATATAAATGCACAGTTACTGCTTAAGAACATCCCAATGAAAGTCTCATGATGTGATCTAATAGAGTGCATGTCAGGTTCTGCTGCATTAAACCAATGTGAGAAACAAGGCTTAGTAGAAACAAACCAGATTCAAAGTAGCAAAGGTCAAACTGAGTCCAACATTGCCTCTGAGGAGTACTGACACACGTACCGCTTCCATGCAAGTACTTGCCTTTAAGAGGCTGAGCTACTTGAGTGTGAGACCTACCCTTAGTGGTTTGAGGGCCTGGGCGTCAGGCAGGAACTTGAGCAGTGTGGAGGCGGCGAGCAGCAGGAAGGATCTGTTGATGGACTCTCCTCCCTCCAAACCTGACAGAGACAACTTGTACAGGCCGTTACATGCCTCGTGTCTCACTGCCGGCTACAAAGAAAAACAACACACCTCAACAAAATGATGATAAAGCGAAGCATACTGACATGCTGATTAAACGACTTAAGTCTGAACCACAATTGTAAAAATTCCCAACTGGCTCTTGCTTGTGCTCTACTGCCCTGCTGCTAATACGGCGAGGATCCGACAGAAGTATGAAACAAACTTGAAGCATTCAGGCATCACAATCAACAACTGAATTGCATAAATTATCCACAAAGAAATGTGAATTTGTCGCCCCCATCAGGCTGTAATAGTAATTACACAAACAACTGAATTGAGTGTTATAAAGATTTCTAAAACAAGTCTGGAACAAAATTCATGAACATTTTAACAGAGGTGTGACTGGGACCAGTTTAGATGTGAATGATTTTTAAAGTCTGGTGAGGATTCTTTAACACTCATCAAGGATTAATATTTGTGACATCCACTGTCCTGGTAAAATGCTATTGAGAGCTCAAGAAAGCACAAAAATGATCCATCTATACTGTCATACAACATCACAAGGAAGAACAAGACCATTAAGAAAACTTCTTCTTTTTATGGAGTAAATTAATATCTCTTGACTTGTGATGGAGCTGTGAGTGTTAGACTCACCTCAGGAATCAGAAGGGTGAGTTTTTTCAGCCAGTCGTGCAGGTGGTCGCTGTCAGCCAGACTGGACTTCACGGTTGAAGAGCAGTGAGCCCAGCTCACCAGCAGCCACATGGAATAGTGAGTCACTGTGGGTAAAACATTACTGTCACACTCCACCAGCTTACTTCTTTTAACATTTTTAGCACGATCACCGTCTGAAAATGTAAAATCCTTACCTTCGTGTCGAGACCTGTGGTCAGACTGAGCCTTCAGAACTCTGCAAACAAACACAAACAAACAAACAACATGTCAACTATGCTGTCCATTTAAAAGTAAAGAACACATTTTTGAGCTTTTGTGTGGCAAACCTGTGTGCAAGGTTGTCGTAAGTGTAGGCCACATTGATTAGTCGCTGGATCAGGTTGGTGCCTTGAACAAGGCTGAGGAACACCTGCGAACAGACAGAAGAGCCGATGATAAACATCCAGAAGTCAGAAACGTCCTGTTGGCAGTTTCTGCTACAAAGCATTACAAGTCAGCTGGAATAGTTACTTCAGTCAGTCGAGGGATGTGCAGGCCTTTGCCATGATCTACAGTGGATTTGCGTGATTTGCCTGGCCACGCCCTTTTACGCTGGCTGTCGGAGAGGCCTGACCAGGAGAAGACATCGTGGTAGGCTAAATCCAGGTCTGCAGGGTCTACAGCAAACTGGCAGATCAGCTTCAGCAGGCAGGCCAGACAGTCCAGCAGCCACTATAGATAAAAGGACATCAAACCAAACACTTACTTATATTAGTCTGTCCAATAATATGCTCATAAAATACATCTACTATCTACTGAAACTGTAGAAAATGACAAAGGTAGACTAAACTGTCTCACCACTGTCCAGGATTCTTGGTCTTTGGGTTCGAGGATGCCCGAATTAAAAATTTCCAAAAGCAGCTGCAAACCTCCAGATGAAACAAACTAAAGAAGAAGAAGAAGAAGTCAATTAAAGCCACGATTGAGAGGAATTTGATTTCCATCCTGCTTGAGTTAGTCTTGTGCTGTACCTTGCAGCTCCAGGTGTTTTTGCTGTTTTCTATCTGATCCTCACTGGAGTCGTCCGAGTCTGGATACAGGTCACTATAGCTGCCCTGGGAACGAACAAGCAAGAACTAAGTAAAATAGTAATATTGTCACTAACACAATTTTACCTTTTTTAAACGATGATGCCAAGTTGTACATGAAACACGCATTGCACTGTAAAAGTGTCATTATTTATGTTTTTAATGCCGGCTTTAGTCCAAATAGGGGGAAAGAAACTACCCAAACTTTTCTGGATTTAAGGGCCAAACACTTTTTTACATAAGTCTTGTAGCTTTTTTCCCTTTAAAAATGAACTCATGATTTAAAAATTATTTTTTATATTTTCTTGGGTTATCTTTTTTATCAATTTATCAATCTGAAAAATTTAAGTGTGACAAATATTTAAAGAAAGGAGCAAAAGCTTTTTTCACTGTACTGTACAGAGTACCCAGTAGGGCTGCCACGATTACGTCAACTAGTCACAATTACGTCAACTATCAAAATTGTCGACGACTAATTTAATAGTCGACGCGTCGTTTGAAGCTTTGTAAGATCCCAAAAGACGCAGAAGTAGTAGGATTTAAGAGTGTAATAACGGACTGAAACAGAAGATGGCAGCACTGCATGTACAAGGATGCCAGCTGCCGTTAAACCCTGAAGAAGAAGAAGCTGTTTCCAAATTCAGGAACTGCATCCTCCTGTGCCCGCATTTGTAGGCCGATTACGTTACAGTCACACGATGAAGACTGTCCAAATTCGAACACTCCGACAAATGCTGCCCAGAAATGCGTCCTTCATTTCCCCAGATTTGAAGGATGGGTCGTGGCCCAACCTATCCCAGAATTCATAGCGCGGCCCTGCTCAGTTTCCAACAATGGTGGCAGGTAGTTTTAATATTTCTCTTATTATTCTTTCTGGGTCACAAAATAAACGTTTAACATATTTTCAGGCGAGAATGTAGCTGTGTAAACCTCAAATATCTGCTCAGTTTATCAAGACACCTCATATTTTCAAAAGCGCTCCGACGTTTTCGGAGACGTCTGTTAACCACCAGGTCGATAGCGAGCCGGGGGCTAGGCTCACTAGAGCCGTGAGAACACCGGACTCCTGGCAAATCGTTTTCAAACCCACCGCCGTCTTTCACTACTCAGGTTAAACATATATAAGTCACTTAGATAACTTAAAAATGTTATTATTTGGCTTTTTTCAGTATTTTATTTGTTCCTGAGTAAATCGGTTTGGCTGAGATTAAAGTTTTTACACAGCTGAATAAACGTCAAGCAGACAGCTGATTATCAGAAGTGTGAGATGCTCGAGAATTTACTCCGGTGTCCTGTTATATTTTAGATAGCAAGGAGCAGACGGCTGAGTTTATTAAACTCACCGAAACAACCTGCAAATGTTATTAAAATTTAATAAACTATCATCTTGTCTTTATTGTTAGTTAGCACATACCTTAAACACTTAAAGCTGTAAGCTAATGATAGTTATATAAGAGCAGATGCTGCTGGTGCAATAAGCTGTACGTTTTACGTCCAATGGATGATCTGATTAGTCGACTAATCGCAAAAATAATCGGTGACTAGTCGACTATCAAAATAATCGTTTGTGGCAGCCCTAGTACCCAGCATATTGATTTTAGTGACTTTACATTTAAATATATTTGGCATTACAAGTTGTAGCTCAATTTAAAAAACAAAAGTGTCTACAGTCAGACTATAGTCGCAGTAAATGGTGCTACCATTTAGTTAATTTGTTTTAAATCGACTCATGTCCCTATATTAACATCTACAGATTCCACACTTGGCAGCGGCTCCTGCGGACAGAAAGAGGCCATCAATCCTTTATCTGTCTTACTGTTGACTCTCTGTGGATGCGTCGATTGGGCTTTCCCAGAGCCTCGATGATCTCTAGAGCGTACAGCAGCTTGTGAGGACTTTTAATCCTCAGCAGCTCCTTCCAACACAAACCCTCGCCATTCTTCAGACAAAATAAAAACACAAAATTAAAAGCAAATTGAGTTATTCTATGTTTGCCCGATCAACAACAAACTCTTGAAGAGCCCTTATTTAAACAGGATGACTGACCGTATCATCTGAGATGTTCTGGAAGGCCTGCAACATTTTGGGACAGGTGGGAAGCAGCATGAGCAGCTCCCAAACTCGACGAGACAAATTCTCTGCGTGAAGGTGAAGCTCCTCGCATCGTGCGCTCTGGTTTAACAACAAAACAAAACCAAACTTTGGTTAGCAGCGATGTTCCTGGTGACTGTCTTGATGCTCATCCAGGTCAGTAAATCCCTAAAGGTTGATTCTATTCATCTGGACGTAGCGTTCTCAGTGGGAGAAAGGTTTCGTCACTCATCGAAGTGACTGAGTGAACAATGAGCTGTCAGTTCAGTTCCTTGATCATTAATATGCAAATTGACCATTGATCAACAAGCACTGATCAAAGACCATGAATGTCATTCACAGAGAGTTGGGGAATGGCTGCAATGGCTGATGATTAATTTACTTGCAGATTAAACAAGATTTAAGTCAAGTAGTCAGCGAAAACTGAAAGAAAATAGCCAAAACTGAGTACAGCCCTCATGGACAAAGTTAGGAAAGGACATATTCAAGAGCCTTAAGAAATCAATGATTCTGATCTTCCAAAATCAAACAGTGTTTTAACATTTCTAAAAAAAAACAAACAATTGTGGCACTTTGTTATTTTATAAACACATCTGTACTGAATTTGGTTATGCTTTGTTCCAGTTAAATGCTTTTATATCATTTCACGTTTGTCTACATGCAACTGTTCATTTTTTCAGCCAAAGAACTGTCGATCCCGTCTTACTTTCAAGTTTGTCTGTTTACAACTTCCTGTCACAGAAACACGCTGACAATGCCGTCTTCAGGCGATGGAGTAACCAAGGATGACACCAGTGTGTAGGTGGCAACATAACATCTTAGACAACATGGTGTTGTGCATTAATTAAACACAAATAAATAGTTAAATAGTCTAGCATATTTCTAATACTAAGGCAAGAAATGTTAGCCATTTTGCATACTTGAGGCATCTCTTTTACCCACAAATGTAGTTATATGTGTGGATGAACATGACTGTGAACATCAACTAACATACATCAAAGGTACACCTTAAAACAGTTTTCTGTGTTTCAGTGACCTCACCTCTCAAACTGGGTTTCAGTTCATACCTGCTCTTTTGCATTATTACATCTGGTCTAATATTATACCTAGTAAATACAATTTTCCATACATTTTAGCCAATATAACAGCCATATGATGTATACATCCCTTCAGGAGTTCTTCCATAACTAACACCCACCTCTGGGCTCTCCTGGACCTTCTCTGTGTTTGGGCTGGGGGGTTTGAAGCAAGCCAGCATCTCCAGCAGGTCGAAGAGTGTGGTGAGATGTGGCTCCTGAAGGAGCAGCAGCATAGGAATGTGCTCTTTCTGAGGAGGTGGAAGACAGGAGGCAGGCAATTGGATACCCTCGCCCTTCCTCTCCCTCCGCGGAGCTCCCAGAGACACAAATACCATCTGGGATCAGATAAGAAGATGGTTCATAAAACTCATCTGCACTGAACAAATGTAATCAAAATGTACATGATTAGACAACAACGTTAAAAAGATGTAAAACAATCTTTCAGACTTGAGCTGAACTGCAGTCTGTCCTACTGTTGGCTGTTTCTTACACAGAAGAGAAGTCAAACTGTTACCTGCATGTCTTTAAAGCCCAGCTCATGCAGAGTCTTCTCATCATAGTCTGTGGTAAGTTCATGACCAGAAGAGATCATCCTGACCGGTCCCATCAAACCACCTGCAGAACACGAGACAACATTTCACTAACAGACTCACTCACACATTTATACACAAACAAAAGCAAGGGAGAATATTTTATGGAGGGAGCTGACCTGGGAAGTCTCCTGGCTGCCGGCCACTCTGGCCAAATTCCTGCAGCTGAGCCTGGTGGTTCATCTGCTCCTTCTGCAGGTTCTCGTACCAGTGGGTCACCTCAGCTCGCAGGTCAGCTACTTGGTCACTGGGATACATCTCAATGGTCATCTGCAAAAAGTGTGTCCAAACATTTGACTTGTACTGCAGAAGCACATTATAAGTATTTATGCAATAAGACTTATTTGCTTTTAATAAAGTGTCACCTTGTCAGGCAGGCCGGCGGGCTGACAGACGATCCTAAGAGGTAGAGACTGTTTGTCACTCAAAGCTTTAAGGTGGCTGCTGATTCCCGTCCCCTCGATCTGCCACTGTCGCAGGTGGTAAGCAAACCTGCCACAGACCAGAGACAAAACGATGTGCTGCAATACTGTTTGCTTGCTTTTTTTTTTTTTTTCATATAAAATGATTTTGACCACTGAGTTTTTAATAATGTAAACATTCCAGGTGTGTGTACCTGCGCCGGAACGCCTCCAGGTGTGTTTTGAGCATGAGCAACCCCCTCTCAATGCTGGTCAGGCTGGAGTGAGCATCCTTCTCTAAGTTGGCAGAAGCCATCAGGAGGCTCTCCATACATTTCCTTATGAACTCTTGTTCCTTCTCCAGTCCTGTTTTACCAGCTGGAGACACACAAAAGTAGAATTAATAGATTAAGATCAGCAATTTTTCAAAGTCTTCTTGTTCTTATTGGTACGGAAGAATAAAAACAACAATAACAAAGCATATGACTTCATCATAGTGCAGTGAGTAAAAACTGACCATTGATGTAGTAGGAGTTGATGTACTGTATAGCAGCGCGGCTGATATCAGCAGATTGAGCTCTCAGAGCGATCCCCCACAGCTGGTCCATCCCACACAGCTGGCGGCACAGACATTCCTCAATTAATCATCTACTCAAACGTGTCTGAAGACGACATGTCTGATTACGAGCATCACGTGCTTTTGTTTCCATTTACCTCACAGCTAGAGGCGTTGTCCAGCGCAGTAGTAGCAAGCCGGGCCAGGTTACAGAGGTGCTGAAAGAGGTTGAGGCCTGTCATGCTGATAGTCTCTGGTTTCAGCTGTGGCATCTGGACACACACAGTGACATTAACAAACACAAAGTAGTCAACATCAACACACGGCTGCTGTCTGAAGCTGCCCAGAGGGTCGTGATTGTGCTCCACCCCAGCTGAGTTTAAACCCATCCAGTTGAATAAACGTATGAGAAATAGCCTGATAAATTCTGTTCCTGTTTATTTATTTATTGCCAGCTCTAAACTATAAACCTGAGGCTACAGTCCCACACACTTACACAAACCCCTATTCTAACGAGGACACGCATATGATCTTTCTTTTAGTATTTAGGTATGAACACAAAGCGAAGATGGGAAAAAAGCACAAAGAGGCTTTAAAGGAATCGCTGCTGTAGAAACATGAAGAGGTAGGAACAGTGTCTGCAATCTGACTGCTCATTACTGCTTTTGTTACCCGTTGAAGTTCAGGGGCTGGGCTCTAACATCACTTTGTTCTTTTGACTAGCTTAGCATTAGCATGCTGTCTGTGTAAGTGGTTGCAAAGAGCTGAAGTTGTGTTAGCAACACATCATGCTCTTGTCCTCTTGTGTAACACTTCCACCCTGTAGACTGTGATACTATATGCACAACTACAGACAAACTAAAAAAAATCTAGCACAAGTGCAAATGGAGCTGATGAGAGAGCTCGATAGCCGGGCAGACTAACAGATCGCAGAAATTGAACTAGAAGAGAACCCGTTCTTGTAGAGAACCTCTATAGTGAAACCAAAGAAAAGAAAAGAAAATCTTAATGTTATGATTCTTTTCCAACTGAAAAATTTTCTGCCAATTTAATGTTGCACAGCACAGGAAATAAAGGATTTTTTCACACATTTAAGAGATTTATGGAATTAAATTTATGTCACAAGTTGTACACGAAACGGGCACAGGTTTTTGCCCCTTCCCTCGACTTTGGAATTATCTATAATTCCACAGACATTCTTATTCATTATCCATGGGACACCCATAAAATTCTATAATCCACGGTCTTGTTACTACCTTCTCCAGGAAGAGATGTTTGTAGGTCTCCATGCCCATAGCATGCTGGTCTTTGCTGCGGACCTGGTTGAGGAACCAGTGCAACGCATCATCGTAACATTCAGCGTCCTCCACCAGACAGTGCCACAGAATGTCCACTTGCTCCAGACTCAGTCCTGACAAATCCAAACACCAAAATAATTACAAAATAGAGTTCAGCCATGTCAAACGCAGACCGGGTTCATATAACGCAGACCACTTCCCCCCTTATCTTTGGGCTTTTGGCCATAATTATCTGCTTATGTTGCACATCCATACATAAGAGGCTAAGATCTTCTAAAGGGGATTAAAAGGTAAGAGACACATTTTCTTTTATTACACGTAAACATGCTAAAAGGTGGATAATTTTAGAGATCCCCAATTTAAAATGAAAGAACCCAACAAGAAAGGCTCAGAAATCAAGACTGAAATGCTAAAGACCACGAAACTTTAAGAAAACACTTCACTCCTTTAATTTTTTTTCCTCTTTTGGGGTGTAAAATATTCCTTAAGTGAATATACCCTGATCCCTGGTGTGGAAACACCGCAGAGATCAGGGTTATGTTATGAAAACCACAGCTGTTATTTACTAAAGCATAATATAGACACTTCTACCTCTGTGCAACTCTCTGGATAGGTGCATGTCTTTTAAAAACATCTTAGTTCACAGAGAAGATTACTCTAGTACATAAATGGTATCGGAATCTTACTGAAGTGGTCGGGAGATCCCAGTGTGGAAAAGACACAGGTAAGGAACTGCAGACGGACCTGGACCTCTGCACTGTGACTGTACCTGCACAACACACAGACGAAGAAAGTGAACTGATGTCTGAAGATCACAGTTTGCAGAAGCTTCCAACTGCTCTCTCAGAAGTATTGACACCAAGCACAATTCTGCTAACGCAGTCTTTGAGATGCACGTGTAAATAATTTAAATGAACAGTGGCTGCTATCATGGGCACTCCAGAAATATCGCACTAGTGGGCAATTACAATGTCATTAAAGGTTAAAGCAGGTTAAATAACTGCACACAAGGGAACATTAAGCAACGCAATCAAATGGAACTAAAGAGGTGTTGTGCAGATAATGTGAAGATAAAAATGAATTTGCTGGTGGACAAAATCATGAGACGCATCTTTGCTTTCCCAAAGGCCATGCCAATAAAATTTCAGGCCAATAATGAGATCCAATTCTGTGAAGCAAAAACACTTGGCTAGTCTCAACAAGGAATTGTAACACTAATGCTCTCACAACAAAAACTGAAATTTTAAATTGGGTACAGGAATTCCACTATCAGCATGATTTTTCTGAGGAGTGACTTTAGTTTCCAATTCTTCCTAAATGTGGAATTATCAGGTGGAAGGTGCTTTGTTTTCTAGCCATAATTAAGAGAATAAAGCTGTGACTCAGGAAGCTGACAAATTAATTACAAATAAGAAATGATAAACTGAAAAAGGAAGCATAGTTCATTTATTTAAGTTAAACAAAGGTCAACCAATTTTTTTTTAAAAGTCTGCATATATGAGTCTCTTAATTTTAATAAAGAACATAAAGTATTCAATGACTACTAAAGTAATGTGGCCTAAAGAACTTTGTAGAAAGGTAAAAGTCATTATTAACAACTGCAAAATCAAGCGTCCCGTTAAGTACAGTTATAGACTCAAGAAGTTTATTGTTATTTCGTACAGTGTTACCCAGCCTGAAACTAAATACTGTTTCTCCCCAGCTTCTACAGTGCAAAAAGCAATACAGTTTAAAAAGAAGTAAGTTTAAAAAGAGCAGTAAAAGAGGCAGTAATGAATTGCAACAATAGTTATGGATAAAGAAATAACATAAAATCTAAGTTCAAGTCACATTTGTCCGGGTAGTTAGCAGTCCTTTCACGGAAGGGGGTGGTTAAATTAGGGTGTGTGTGTGTGTGTGTGTGTGTGTGTATAAGGGCAACATCTATCTTGAGCCACCCCTCACTCCTTTAGATTTTGTAGGAATTTTTAGCAGCAACTTACTTGCATTGAAACACAGTATACAAGACAAAAACAGTTTGGACAGTTTCTAACAAGTTGAAAGCGAATATTTAGTATGACCACCTTTATTCTTCAACACAGCCTGAACTCTCATATAATTTCTTTAAGTCATCATGAGGAAAATTTCTCCAGGCTTCTTGAATCACATTGAAAGGTCTTCTTTTGTTGTTTTTTATCACACTGTTGACGGTACCGTTTTCTCTTGTCTTCCAAATCTCCAGTTTCCCCAAGATACATAAAGTTTCCAGCTAATAGCAGTTTGTGAATCAACTTGTTGGTGCAAAAGTGATATTTTATTCTTGTCAAACTATCATGTTGGGCCTTTTTTGTAGATTCAACTGAAGAAATGAGAACAAATAATGTGTTTTTCTAACAGACAATTTGATACAAAGTTGTCTGTAAAGCCAACTTCACACCTTGAATTACAGCAGGTGCCGCTGTTTTGCTTGAATTATTTATATGTCAGTGGTAAGTGTCTTAACTTGTTTCTGGACAGGAACAAAGATGGGATTGAGTGAAAAAGCAACCAAATAATTTCAGAAAGACTGGAGAAGCTCAGGGAACACTTTAAAAAGAATTACGAGTCCGGCTTCTTGCAAGCAAAATATAAAGAAATAAAGGGAGACTCAATATTCTGTATAGTAGTGTCGATATGTAGCAGTGGTGTAAGACAGACTCACAGTGCAAATTTGTGCCGGTGTTCTCTGACTTCTTGGATGTAGTGTTGCAGGTTGTCGAAAAACAGTTTCATCATGTGCAGCTCCTTTTCAGCCCACCTGACAGAACCAACAACCAAATCAGTGCAAGGCTCACAAAACAAAACACTTCAATACTCATATTTCTATTTTTTTCAAAAAGACTCAAATATTTTGACTCAGCTTTGATGAGTCATGTAATTGTATCTGAAACTCCATATGGTATTTGACTTTTGTTGCACTCTGAAGAAGTGGTATAACTTACATGGTGATCCAATGAGTGTCATAGCTGGAGCCAAATTGCTGGAAAGTGCCAAAGAGTTTAGGGAGTAGACGCAAGGAAACCACAACTGACCTGAGAGAAGAGAAGAAGAAGAAGAGTCCAGTTTTTCAAGATTCCCAAACGAGAATAATTACAAAAATAAACAAGATGAACATTTTAAATGCTCAAGAAATGATTATCTGGTGTTGATAAATCAGTAGTTTATCTATGCACAGGAAGCTACAACATGCAACCCTTTATGTGTGCACTGCAAGGACAGGTGCCTACCAATTATTCATTTTTAATACATTCAATCAGAGACAAGTCCTAAATATCATAAGCTTGTTGTATTTATACATTTATGCAACAATTTAAAAAATAAATAAAGAGGTCACTCTTACCGGTGATGGGCCAAGTTGTCAAGGCAACCCTCGATAAAGCGCATTCGAATCTGTCTGTCAGTGAACCAGCAGACCAGCGAGCACAGCAGTTTCTCAGCTTCATTGATAAGACCTTCAGAGAGATGAATCTAAACACACAAGCAAATTATAAAATTAATTTTACACAATCCTACTGAAGCTAGCTAAAGCACCATCTATCAACTCTGTGAACATAAAGCATTGTCTATAAGGAAATATTGGAGAAGTGGAAGTCGTACCGCATCTTCATCTTGTACCAGGTCCCAGAGCAGAGTGTTGCCCTTCTTACAAACATTATCCAAGTTGATGTCAGTCACAGCGTGGCTGCTAGAGTACTGATGTTTATGAACAGCTGGACCTGAGGGGATAAAGAGCATTCACGTGGTCAGATTTAATAATAATAACAATAATAATGGATTGGATTTATATAGCGCTTTTCAAGACACCCAAAGCGCTTTACAATGCCACTATTCATTCACTCTCGCATTCACACACTGGTGGAGGCAGCTACAGTTGTAGCCACAGCTGGCCTGGGGCAGACTGACAGAGATTAGATTTACTACTATTATTATTATTGTTATAAATTAAACTGTCCTAGTTCCATAGTGTGGCTCACCTTGCACCAGATGCTCGTGGTAAATGGAGGCCAAGTTGGGAAGGTGCTGCTGCAGGTGGGAGCTGAGCTCAGCATGGGAGTTTATCTGGACTAGCTCCTCCTCACAGCCCGATTCCTCCCCGTCAAAATCAGCCATGTTCTTCTCTGACTTCGCACTGACCTGAGAGCTGCTGCAGCTAACGTCATCAGCACTCAGCATGTCCTCCACCATAGGTCTGAGGGAGGCAATTAGGGTTTATAGATCAAGGATAGAATGACAGGTACATTTAAAAGAGAAAAAAACAAAACAAAAACACTAACATGTATAACTGCAGCGAGTTTCCTCGCAGAGATGAAATTTGTGATTTTAGACAAATATGCAAAATAAACACCGCAGTCAATAAAATGTTTTACATCTAAAACCAGCTTTAATACTACAATATGTGCTGGACATAAGCTGTACTCAGAAGGTAAAATCCTATACTTACCTATTAATATACAGTATATAAACACACAAAAATTGCTATAAGCAGAATACCGTGAATGTCCCTCCATTTCTACCCTAATTTGAAAATATGTGCTCAGTAGACAGACTCTGTGTTAGCCACTCATAAACAGAAGTGTAGCAGTCTTACCCTTCATGATGGTGGTGGTGGTGATGATGATGGTGGTGATGGTGGTGGTGGTGCTGAGGGCCAATGAAACGACGGCAGTTGAAGAGTTCACTGCTCATGGCCTCTCCTAGGAAGTCCCCGGGTCGCGGGAGACAGGGAGGCTCCTGAGGTCCCTGGACAATCTGAGAAGGGCTGATATCTGGCGGCGGCTGCTGGGTCTCTGTCCCATCAGGCCGAGCAGATGACGATGCTGAACAAGTGTCAAGCATTCTCATGCGGCTCTCTAGAGACGCTGTCGCCGCCGTTACCATAATAGCAGAAGTTTCTGGGTTGAAAGGGAGAACCTTGGATTTGGCTCCTCCCCCTGGGCCACTCGGCCCTGCCCCCTCACCAAGAGCATCCCCGGCTTTCCTTTTCCTTGACTCAGTCTGCTCCCGGGGCTCCTTTTGGTGCCCACCTTCAGCAGCTGAGCGGTTACCCTCATCTTCATCTTCTTCATCGTCATCATCCTCCTCCTCTTCGTCTTCTTCTTCATCCTCTTCCTCCTCCTCTTCCTCCTCCTTTAAGGCCTCGCTATCTGCCATGTCATCAGAGTGCAGCTCGCTGCCTGGGCTCCCAGCTGACTGGCTGGCTCGACTAGAGGCGGCCTCGTTGCTGGAAGCCTCGCTGCGGCCGCTGCTGCTGCCTGGTCCGCTGCTGCCTTCCTCCACGCTGTTGGCAGTTTCATCTGAGCTGCCCTGCATAGACTCCTGAGGAAACAACAGCAGCTCTTTTCACCTGGTTGTGCATTTTATGTTAACGTCCTGGCTTTAATTAGACATTACAGAAAGACATTAGACAAAGAAACAGGTCATGGTGTAAGATTTAAGGGCTTCAACTCCCTTCAGAATACGTCATTTTAATCACTTCAAAAACTGGACTGAAATTTTTGACCCAAAGTAAAAAATTATTATGGCCAGAAAAGTCAAAGTGCAGAAGGTCACAAGGATAGGACAGACTTCAAAACAATCATGACTGTTACAGCCACTGAGGAAAATAAATCAGTTGCTCTTTATTCTCTTGTTTGTATGGACTGGTACTTACATACAACACTCAGCCAATCGTACCCACTTTCCTACAGCACTTTCTAACATTCACACACATACTCTAATAGATGCACTGGGGGCAACTTGAGGTTCAGCATCATGCAGACTGAAGTCAGGGGTCGATCCACTGACCTTCACATTGGTAGAACACCTGCTCTACCACCTAATCCTAGTTTATTGTGTCACCATGTGTGCTCTATACCTCTGTGTCAGATAGTCTTTGCTGATTCCTCTTGCTGCCAGTCATCATCTGGTCATCCATCTCCATGTCGCTGCCTCCACTGTGTTGTGTGTCGCTATTGTCACTGCTGTCTGGACTTGCGGCCGGTGAACCTGAAACCACATTAGACGACAGACTGAGGACCGTGTATAATCCTGAGGCTCAATAACGCATCAACAGTCTGAAAGTGGAATTGACCAGGTCTAATGAAGATTCAGGAATTCATTGTGTAAAAACAACTCATCCTAAAGTCATAACCAAACTGTACATATATATAGAGGAACGGTAACTAATGATGAAGATGCAAATATCTGGAAATCACACTGCACATATCTGCAACTTAACTGTAGATATTGCCAATGGAAATCTGCAGACACGCGGCAAAAATGATGTCAGCTATCCTAGAATCACATTATCCATTATCCCGACAGGTGCGACTGAGTATATAATCATTTTAGCCACTATTGAATGAAATTAAAAACTTGTTTCTTGCTTTTCTTTAAATCAAGTGGCAGAAAATCTCTTGGGTTGTGGAACATTTTGTATTTTGGAAGAAATTTTATCCTAAAATTATCGTTAATGAAGAAGGCAGGTCCAGTTATAAAACCAGAAATTAAAAACTACATTTCTGGTAAACAGCCAGTCCCACAGCCAACTAATATAAAACATGTTATCTTGAAACTAAAGCTCAGATACTGAAGTGGTAAGAAAAAGCCTCAAAAATATTATACTGGTTTTGGCTTCCTACTGAAATGCAAGCACGCTGACCTTTCTTGTTGCCCATGGGGATGTTGGTGTTAAGCAGGGAGGCGAAGGAGCTTTGTTTGGAGAGCTGGGCTTTTGCTGCCAATGCATTATTCCAGAGGGCCTTAATCAGCATAGAGGCCAAGTACAGCGTCTGTCCGGGGAGAGGGGAGAAACACAGAAGCAATTCATCATAGCGACGTCACAACCACTTAAAGACAATGTTGGTGAAACTGTGCCCAGTGCTTCAACTTCAGAATGTTTTGTACCTGCTCAGTATGAGTGCTCGGATGCAGGCCTGATACCAGGTTGAGGACGTGACGGAGAGGCACAGGATCGAGGTTTTTAATGAGAGACGGGAAAAGGTCGTGGATGTAGCGGCTGCAATGTTTTAACTGATTTTTAAAAGAAAAAAAAAACAACAACAAAGAAGCTGTTATTGTTGTTAAACACAAAACACCAACAATCTCATCAACTCATCGCAAAATACTGAAGGGAACGTACTACGGCTACGTCCACACGTACACGGGTATTTTTGAAAACTGAGATTTTCCGTTTTCGTTTTAAAAAATAATCCGTCCACACGTAAAGGCAGAAATGAAGGAAAACGCTGCTAGGAACATGCCAAAGCAACAGGTGGCGCCATATTCCTAACCGTGTAGAAATGTTGGTCAATCAGAAGTCTAGAAGCCTCGAAGAACCGAGTCGTATGTGTGGAGGGACAGTAACTGTGTGTGTATATGTAAGCATTTAAACACTGCAGAGACAAGTAACAGTAACAGTATTGTAGAAATTCATTTCACCGAAACAATAACGTGGCGCACAGTGTGACGTCAAAAAAGGCGCACACCTTTGACGCTGCGTTTTCTCCGTTTTTCTCGTCCACACGTAAATGCAAAAACTGATATTTCAAAAATATCCACCCTGGCCGGAGTTTTTAGAAATCTCAGTTTTCAGTGACCGAAAACGCCGTTTACGTGTGAACGAAAGGTGCAAACGCATAGAAAAATCTGCGTTTTCAAAGATGCCCGGGTACGTGTGGACGTAGCCTTATTCACCTGAAGTGTTTCCATGATTTCATCACAGTACAGTTATTATATATAATACAGGCTAAATATAATATTGCATTAAATCACAGAAGAATTTGAACCATTTAAAGTTAATGAAAGAATAAATAAAAATCAGATCAAGTTCCCACTTCATCTGCAGATGAAAAATGGCTTCTTTGCCAATTCTGACATTCACAGCAGTGTCCCTGTTAAATGCATAAACCATTTAGTGGCATATACACCCCTAGTTTTTAAAAGTTTTGTTCCCAGTGCTTCTGACACAGAAAAATCCACCAATACAGAAATACCAGCACCGGTCACTCGGTATGACTCATGTTTGACTCTGCAGGCTGCCCCATGATGGAGTGGAATAAAGCTGTACCGTGTCTCTCGTTTTACCTGAGCTGCAGCCCAGATACAGTCTATGTGCTGTGTGCTGAGCCGGCCCTCTGCAGCCAAGAAATTCAGGATCACTTGGCACTGTTTAATGATCTACAAAACACACATACACAAATGTAAATGTGCAAAACTGGGGGGGAAATGTTCTCCAGAATAGTTTTTTCATTTTTTCATTACTGGATCCAAAAGTCTCACCTCAATGTGCAAATTTGGGCCAAATATGTGCTCCACTACATTGTTGTGGATCAGCCAGTCGGCTAGTTCCTTCGCTATGGACCTGAAAGAAAAAAGCAGAATCAGAATACTGTGTGAACCATTTTATTTTATTTATTTGTTTATTTATTTCTTTTTCGCCCAAACTGGTTTAAAATAGCACCACATCCTTCCTGTTTGCTTGCATTTATGGACAGGCATCTTTTTTTCTTTACATGAACTTACGTTTCTGTGTCAGACACCAGGGATTCGTTGTTACACACATCGTTGAAGGTGTGCAGCTGATTCTGAAGAAACACAAACATGCCCCGCAATAAGTGAAGGAATGAAGCACAACCTGTCAAATTAATAACTGCAGCACCACTGGCTCATAACTGTTATTTAACCATCTAGTGGACAGCATAGATAATAGATGTTTGTTTTTGATGTTATTTCCCTCAATTAGGCGTATACTTAGTGAAAGTATTCTCAATTTTAGCACTTAAACAGTTTTTTTAAAAACCTGGACTGCATTTACTTATGTTCGTTCACCAAAAGAGGAAATTTACAGATACAACACAATTCATCCCTCTATTTCCCACCAAATATTACAGACATCTCCAATTGCTTAAATATTTTTGTGGAAAGTCTCATTTTGAAAAAATGTCCACAGAAAACTAGAATCAGCCAGACGTACATGAGGGTGTGAGAATGAGTTAAATCTGTTTGGAGTCCGACTCACTGTGATTTGGCTAAGTCCGGCCAATCTCATCGTGAGAGTGGGTGACATGAAATATTTGAAGGCAAGATCCAGGCTCTCCTTATCAAAGCACAGTGCACTGTCCAGTGGTTCCTTCACCGTGCTCCACATCAGGTCTGCCATATTGCGTGCTGCGCTCTGTCGCAGCTCCTGGTCCGACAGCTTACACAGATACCTGCAGACGCATCCGACTGACAGATAAGCTACTGACAAAAACTTTTATGTTTAATACTCTCCCCAAGGGTTGTACAGTATTGCCAGCACTATTTATGTATTATTTAAAAAACCCACAGTATTTGTGACCACTCCCCCTCCTACAAGTAGTAACTACACTGTACAAACTGCCCCCTCTCGTCACATCTTTGAAATTCACCAATCATTACTTCTGAGAGGAAAAACAAAGTACCTTTAGGGTACTATTAAAAACAAACTTGTCAGCATCCCAAAGCTAGAAAAAAAAGTTTCATAAATCCTCCTCTAAAACATCCAAGTTTCATTTTGAAGAAGAACTCTCACTTAAGGTTGGCTGTTTTGAATCAGACTTTTGTAGGCGTACGCTATAATTTTCCAATAAACAACTGTGCTGCTGACTCATTTACTCTCCACTCTGGGATGGCTGCGTTTGTGGTTTTTAGAGGTGTAGCTTGGAGAGAGTTGCTACTGAAGTACTTTGTGTTCATTTAAATAAAAAGAAATCTTTAAATAGAATGGAAAGTTACCATGATGTGAAAACTGTCCTAATTTGGGTTTTTGTTAATGCACCTTTTTATCTTTTAATTGTTATGTGAAACCACTTCCCTACTGTTTGGATGTGTTCCTTATGGTTGTGCTAATCAATCATTTTTATAGAGGTTTACAGCACAGTCTGCAAGGCAGAGCTTAAAATATTCAAGCATCTTTACAAGCAATAGCATGCCAACCTACTCACAATAACAATACTAACACACTGATAATCTAGTAAATATCAAATACTGTGTTCACTATGGAAGTGTAACATGTGTTTAATTAGCAAAATCCTAATTGAAGTACACTGAATGCAACATTATTACATTTGCAGATTTTTATTTGTATACTATAGTATTGGGAAAAATATTGACTTGTTAAAGCTGGCTCCAATTTTTCACTCTTTGGTACAGAAAATGTTACCAAAGAGTTAACTAGGTAAAGTCGTATTTTTTTATTTTTAAATACAGTAGTTTATTTAGTTACCAAGCTACTCAGACAAAAGAGGCAATACGGTAGCAGAACATCAGTCTGCCTACATCACATGCACTGCCAACACTCTGCCTCCTCTTGGGTCACGTGAAGAGACACTGACTGGAAGTCTGGCAACTGTTGCTATGGCAACAAAGGCTCTTCCTAGCAACAAATGTATGGCACTTTAACAAGAAGAGAAGAGGCTGCGCTGCCTGACTGAGACAAATGGCGAGCTCTAATGCAGAATCAACAACGTCTGGCTCCCTCGATATAAATAATAGCAAATCTTGACTTCTTCAGCTGGGAAACAAAGCTGGACACTGAATCTAATCTTCAGAGCTTTGCAGACAAGATTAAAAATCTGACAGTACACAAGAATACTGCAGTAAGAGTGTTAGTGACTGTCTTCAGGTTCAGAAAGTGTGGTGTTCAACAACATGGCAGATGTGAGGCACTTAAAGGTCTTTTAACCTGCACCTGAAAGCAAGTGCAACTGGTGAGAATCACCCGTCTCTGGCTGAGGAAGATGCTCTCTGTTGTTACATGTTTAAAGCCAAGAATTGTGTGTAAACTCACCGTATCACATAGGTCCGGAACGGTATGATGTGTTGCATGACGGCAGGAATGTGCAACCATATTCGGATCTGTGGGCAAGATCAAATACAATATGCAAATAATTAAACTTAAAAAGTATAAATTTCAGCTGAGAATCTGTCTTGCATCTTAAACAGAAGTTCATGTTCAAAGTTGTGCGTTATATTTATTACAGGGACATTATAAAGAAAAAAAAGGCAGCTAATCAAAATATCTTCAGTATTTGCCTCCAAAAAAAAAAAAACAACAAAAAAAACTCCAAACAGATGAACAATTTCATCTTAAATTTAGCAATTATCAAATTTAAACCGATCACAATTTACTGCTGTTACCACTATTATCCAAGTTGTTTTTAACATACTAATTCGTATGAGAACTGGTTCTGCTAAACTGTGGTTTTTGAAATAACAGCAGCGGTTTAGATTGATAGCACTCACATTAGAAACTATGGTGATGAAGGCGTGGGCGATAGGGAAGGGGAGGCTCTCTGGAGTGCCAAACTCGAAGCACTCCTTCATCAGGGAGAGGCCGTGTTTCCCACAGAACAGGCAGACGTAGCGCAGCAGATGCAAAGGTACCTCCACATCCTGGACAAGAGTAGAGCAGGTTTACAAACGTTCATCCACTCAGAAGCTCATTTGTAATCTGAGCTAGCCCTGTCAACTGTGATGAAGTGCTTTTGCAACAGAAGACAAAGCTGTTGAATGCATAAAGACAGGGCAAAATGACTTTAAAGAAGCATCTTCTATTCTAAAGAATAGTCACTGGTTTTGTTTCTAAACTGAAGGTTCTTTGTGACTTAAAGACGACTGTGTGGTAAAAGTACTGCTGTGCCAAACTCAGTATACTGTGAACTTGAGACTGAAAGTAGTGAATTAAAATAAAGCGTGTAAACACTTATTTCTTATAGGTATGAGTTACTTTTGCTAATAAAAACCAGAAAAGCCATTCGTTTCCAGATTTCCAGCTCAGGAGTTTTTCATAAAAATGTTCTTCAGGCCATCTTAAACCCTCTCCTCCCCCAAGCGTAATAAAAACTTTATCATAGTGCCAATGTGAACAAAGATAATCCAGGGACACATTACTTCTCTCTGGGGCACTGCAACATCATCTACAGGAATTCACAGCACAAGTTCCCAGAACAGCTTTAGTTTCATGTTGACAGTACAGAGCTAACACATGAGCTCATTTACAATGTTTACAAGCCTTACAATGCTCGTTTCAGAAAACAACGAGCTTCAACAGGACCCATGACCAATAAAATCCTGTTACCATGCATTTTATGAAGCTTAGAAATTCTCTTAATAATGTAAGCACGTGTACGAAAAAACACAAAGAGGGCAGGAAACTGGGACAACACTTAGCTAAACAAAAATGTAACCCCCCAAGGACTAAACAGTGACGTGACCACTGTGAGTCATCTGGTAGGAAACGGAAAGAAAGTAAGGACCAGGGTTACATGGTTAACAGTAACTATAACTCAGTGTGTGGGGACTGTAAACCAATCAAAGATGGCATTCTCTCAGAGACAAAAGTAAGCCTAGCCCTAACCTTACCTATGTAACATCTACATATCAGAGTAATTGTATTTACTCAGTTAGTAGCATCTTATCTACAAACCATTCTGGGCACTCTAAGGGACAGATGAGACACAGGGCTCGCAAAATTTCAAAATCCCTGGTAGCCCTTCGGGCAGGGACTCTTCAGTTTTTGGTAGCCCAAAATAAATTTAAGTAGCCCGAATAAAAAAGAGCAATTTTTTTTATTGATGTTTTGTTGCCTTTACAATATTATACTGTATAATATTGTAAGTATAATATTGTAACGGAAACAAAACATTAATCAAAAAATTGTTGAAACACAAATTTCAACATTGAATAAAAATTACAATCATCAACTCAAATACTTGGTTCTAATTGAACAGAAATTTCTATGAACTTGTAAGAACTGTGTAGGACATGAATCAGTCTGTGTCAGATCCTGAATTTGAAATTTCCACTGAAGTCACGGGTAAGAGGCAAGTGGAACCAAGATCGAGGCCATTTGCTTTTTAAAGTTTGCAAAGACTGATAAATTTTGCCAGTGGTAGTTCACTCTTTGCAACATAGTACGCTGTTCTAAACAGATTTTTCAGGTTTATTTTTAGTATGTTATTTGCAATTGGTGTTTGTTCTGGGAAAGATATTACAGACTGAGCAATAATGCATTTCTTGCATTTCTCATGGGTTCTAATGGGGCCTTTCATAAAATTACTGGTCCCAGTAACAAAGGCGCTTGTCGACTCAGAAATCGAGGGAAAACCAACAACACACCCGGCAGAACATTATATTATTTACATAATTTAAGTGGTCCGCAGGTGCGCATTCGCTGTCAAAATAAAAGACGCGCACCAGATAAGAAGTTGCAGCGCGCGTTTGCGTCCATATAAAAAGCACTGTTTTTGTCCGCTAGAGTGGGATTTTCACAGCGCATTCTGCACCACATCTCTGTGCGTTCATCATTTGTTTGAAGCCAGCTCACCTCCTGCAACCACTTTTCCGAGAATACGCGCTTCTTTTGTGGTTCGGACTCCTTCTGACATTTCTTTGGAGGTGGAGGAACACCAAAGTAATTGCTTAAAGGAGCTTCTTCGACATTTTTAAGAGTTCTAAACAAACGTCTGTCCTCCTCCAGAAAATCTTATGTACACAAACACGCGTTGCAACTTCTTATCTTGTGCGCGTTTTTTATTTTGACAGCGAATGCGCACCTGCGGACCACTTATGTGCAGCCCTGCTTATTTAGCTCGTCATATTGCAGCCACAGAAATTCTTTTGTCCATGAAACCAAAAAGCTGCTCTTTCTTTTTGCCTTATAGTCTGATTTGTCATAACTTTTCCGTTTTGTGGTAAGCTTTTCTTGGGCTGTCACTTCTTCACCCTGACCTGTCTTATTTGGCTCAGCAGAACTAAAATATATATCCTGCTGCTTTTACACACGCACTCACATAACGCTCAGCGATTCTCTGCGCGATCAACCTCTCACATGTTTAAGCTGCGGGAGATTTCACTTGTCATGTTTGCATAGTAAGCTAACAATTGATAAGACGATGTCAGAGGAATTGGTGCTCAAATTATCGTCACTCACCAATCAGTACTGTCGCTCTCTATACACAGTTCGCGCGATTGCAAAGTGAAAGCAAAAAACAAGCGCAAATTCTGGCTCACCGATGCCAATGACATAATTACCCAGCTACATTTCCGAAAGAATGCAAAAGCATTGACATATATTTTTCCTTCCTATGATAGCCCGACGGGCAGGGCAGAGATAGATTTTGGTAGCCCGACTGGAAAAATCGCTAGCCCCGGGACGTCAGGCTAGCGATTTTGCGAGCCCTGAGACAGCTGTTTAAAACATGTGATGGTCATGATATTTACTTCACAGTAGGATATAAATATCTTGAGATGTTACTTGTATACATACATTTCTTCCTACTGTTATCTATGCAGCGATGAGAAATCTGATCTGCTGCTGCCAATTTTCCAAATTACATTTAGAATAGTCACGTGAGCTGACCCTCTGAAATCTGCTTTTGGAGGAAGTAGAATAACACTTAAGCCATTTTCTTCCAGGTCCCACACATTAGACTGGACACCTTTTATTACTCTTTTTCTGTTAAAAAAAAAAAATCCTAATAATGCTCAAGTGCTATAATTCAACCACATCAATCGAAATTCAAGAGCGAGTGAAACAAAAGTCCACAACAATCGACAAGAAAAGATGAGACAATAAAACTGACTCTCTTCACCAGACATGTGACACTGTCACGGCATGTACATGTTGTTCCCTAGGGGTGGGTTTTGATGATCGATTTATCGATTAAAATCGATTCTGGCTTGGATAACGTGATATCGATTCATTAAAATCCTGAATCGATTTTTTAATATAAATTTATTTTGCCCGAAATTCCAGAATCTCAGGTGAAACCTCACAAAATTTCAACAACCACCAAACAGCTAAAACAGTAAATGAGAGCAGGAACACGGACTCTGCACAAAGACGTAAACACAAAGCACGACCCGCCGAGGAATCAGAATCGGTGAGATGTCGCCTTTCTCACCTGACGGCACGGACACAGTCGGGGCTGAAAGCCGACAGCTCGCTGATTCTGATCTGTCGGTGGGTCCGAGCTTTGTGTTTACTCCCTTTTTGCGCTGATTCTAAAGCTGTTAGTTTTATCTCTCTCCAAACAATATTGACCGAACCAGCAGCAAAAGAAGATCCAAACTACACTTCACATAAACATCGTCATGGACTCCCTCTGACTTTTGCAGTTTTGCTTCCACCTCGATGAAATCACACTTCATGCACAGCTCTCTCTCTCTCTCTCTCTGTACTTCAAGAACAGTTTCCCGTCTAAAAATCTGTTTTCTGCATTATTCGCTTGCTTGTTACGCACAAGACTACCGTTGTTTACAGCGCTGTCAGCCAATGTTGTTTTCCTTTTACTTCCGAAAACAAAGCCTCATTTTTGCCGTTCAATAGGCTACTGAACAAATTTAAACTTTTTAAAATTATGCAAAATTGCAAAACGCTCAGCTGTGTCTCTCTGCAACTTTGCTCTGCTTCACTTCAGCAGCATCAGCTAATGTTCATATGTTGATTAATGGTTTTCTTTCGCTTTTGATGTACTGCAGAATATTTTTTATAAAATCCCAGGCCAGGAAAATCACCTTCATGTTTTCTGTGTTTTATCCTCAGCTACTTTGACACAAAGGCATCTGCTGTGATGCTCACACCTTTGATAAAGTCTCGCAAGTGTCAGCTTTCTTTTTATAGATATAAAAATATGGAAATGTACTGATGCATGATCTGAATTATAATATTTCTGACTGTCTGAGGCAAAATTTCCCCGATTCAAATCGAATCGATTCTAGAAATCAGTGACAATACCCAGCCCTATTGTTCCTGTCTTACAGCTATTCCCAACCCAAGGCCTACATCTACCATCACCCCTGCCACCCTCCCTCTAATGCCCTGGATGCACCACAGCTGTCAGGTTTGGAAGTAGAAGGTGTGTATGCAGCTTTAATCAAAGAGTTTCAGGATGGAACAAATGACAGAGGCAAAACCGCCACAAGAACAAGACAGCATGACAAATCTAAGTACAATTTAACCACTTTGAGGGTAACAGCTGCCAGAACAGCTTGTAAGTCTGATCATTTCCCCCCTGTGGGAGGATCCAGTTAATTAACAGGAAACAACTTGTAACTAATTTAAAAAACAAAACAAAACGATGAAAGCGTTTGGTTCAGTGCAATAAAGATAAAGTGTATTTCTTACATTCATGTCACAGAAGGAGCCGAGGATGTTGCTTTCATGAGCCGATATGTCCTGAAATTTAAAAAAAAAAAAAAGTGTAAGACCAAAATAAGTTTTAACCTAAAATGTAGAAGATCAGTAAATACAAGTTTCTTAATCACAGCCCACACTTGTCACAATCAAAGCATTTTTTTAAGGTGCTTAAGGAGAAGAATGTGTTTTGGCACTGCCATCAGAGAAAAGAAATGCATCTGTGTTCACAACATATAATCTCATATAATCTAAGAAGAAGAAGAAAACTAGGCAAAACACAGCCTTAAGAGCAAAACAATGTAAACTGCATAAATAGATATGGTATGACTGAACGGCCACAGTTAAAGTGGTGATAAGGCCAGGAGGTATTTGCTAAATGTGTCAGCCAATAACTAAACAGTCTGCAGTAGAGAAAGAGGAAACCTTGACCACTGTGGGTGTGGTGATGTGTCAGGTGTGTTATCCAAGACTCCTCACCTCTATGGTGGGATGTGTGTTGTGTTTGTAAGCTGTGTAGAGGGGGAACTGGATCTGGAAGATCTTGGCTGCACATAGCAACAGTTTCTCCCTCTCCTCCGTGCTCCAGGAGCTGAAGGGATCTTGACTGTCCTGGTTACTTTCAATGCCACATGCCACGTCATCACCACTCCTGGATTCAATGCTGGCATCCCCAGATCCAAGAACATCTACTTGAGATTCAGCAGACTGGTTCTGGCCCTGATCCTGGGTGTGGGGCTTGTTCTGGTTTAGGTCTGGCGTATCAGCATCCTCTTCAGCAGAGTCTCTTTCCACATTCACAGGCTCGTCTTCACCAGGCGAGTGTGGCTGGGGGAGGGTGACAGGTGCGGTCTCACTTCCACTCCATTCAGACCCCACCCCCTCTGCCCCAGATACGCCTCTTTTGTGAGTGTGGTCCTCAACGCTGAAGAGTCTCTCTCTCAGGCTGCTGATCTGAGCAATGACCAGATTGATGAGGGCGTAGACTAGCTGGTTAAAAACTTCCAAATGCTTGTACTCCTTGAAGCAGCAGAGACATTGCCTGGATACAAAAAAAGCACATATACAAAAAAAGAAGCAATAAACACAAAGGAATCAGAAGCTTAAAGAGTGCTCAGAGGATTGAAATACCTTGTAGTATAATAAAAATTATCTACAAGTTTAGAAGTGTGAGGCCTTTTGTTACATTCCTCATGTTATTTTGTAATACCACTGTTTTTCTGCTATTGTATAAGAGAGGTGAAGGGTGATAGTAAAGAAGAAAAACAATTTAACCAAAATATTTTATGTATTTGTTCATCTCTATTTATCTCTGTGTCATTTTGGCAATTTTGTAATCATTTATGGATGCGCTAGATTTTCTTCAGTCACTGGCTGTCACAGTGTAAGTATGAAAGGGGAGGAGGAGCAGAGCATACCGTGCTCATAACTCATAGCACCAAACACTTCCAAATAAATGCCTTAATTCATTTAAAACCAAAGATGAGCAGAGGACTCCCAATTACAAAACAGTTATCCTACTGGAAACACAAAACAATGCTCTGGTAGACACCATCAGTAGCAAAAAAGAAAACTCTTTATTATGAGGACTCATAAAAGTGAGCAAGAAAAAAAGCAGTGGGAATGAAGAAAAAATACCAAACAAAAAAAAAACAACCGTATGCTATGGAGCCTGACCAGTGACATAAACAAACAACCATAAATCATTAAAAAATAAAATTAAAAAAATAAATAAACGAAAGGAAAGGAAAGAAAGAAAAATGTTGGGTGCAAGAAAAAAAAGCCACTGTTGAAAGAAGTCTATAAAATCCCAGTAAAATAAATTTAAGTTTCTGGTTCAACATGACAAACTGGAGAAGTTCCAGGGTTATGAATACTTTTTTTTTTGTATGTCCTGTCCAGCACTGTAGCAATGAGAATTATTCTCTGAAGACTGGGGCTGCCACAAACGATTATTCTGATAGTCGACTAATCAGATCATCATCCATTGGACGTAAAACGTACAGCTTATTGCACCAGCAGCATCTGCTCTTATATAACTATCATTAGCTTACAGCTTTAAGTGTTTAAGGTATGTGCTAACTAACAATAAAGACAAGATGATAGTTTATTAAATTTTAATGACATTTGCAGATTGTTTCGGTGAAGTTTAATAAACTCCTTGCTATCTAAAATATAACAGGACACCGGAGTATATTCTCGAGCATCTCACACTTCTGATAATCAGCTGTCTGCTTGACGTTTATTCAGCTGTGTAAAAACTATAACTTTAATCTCAGCCAAAACGCTCCGCTGTGTCTCTCTGCAACTTTGCTCTGTTTCACTTCAGCAGCATCAGCTAATGTTCATATGTTGATTAATGGTTTTCTTTCGCTTTTGATGTACTGCAGAATATTTTTTATAAAATCCCAGGCCAGGAAAATCACCTTCATGTTTTCTGTGTTTTATCCTCAGCTACTTTGACACAAAGGCATCTGCTGTGATGCTCACACCTTTGATAAAGTCTCGCAAGTGTCAGCTTTCTTTTTATAGATATAAAAATATGGAAATGTACTGATGCATGATCTGAATTATAATATTTCTGACTGTCTGAGGCAAAATTTCCCCGATTCAAATCGAATCGATTCTAGAAATCAGTGACAATACCCAGCCCTATTGTTCCTGTCTTACAGCTATTCCCAACCCAAGGCCTACATCTACCATCACCCCTGCCACCCTCCCTCTAATGCCCTGGATGCACCACAGCTGTCAGGTTTGGAAGTAGAAGGTGTGTATGCAGCTTTAATCAAAGAGTTTCAGGATGGAACAAATGACAGAGGCAAAACCGCCACAAGAACAAGACAGCATGACAAATCTAAGTACAATTTAACCACTTTGAGGGTAACAGCTGCCAGAACAGCTTGTAAGTCTGATCATTTCCCCCCTGTGGGAGGATCCAGTTAATTAACAGGAAACAACTTGTTAATAAGGAGTTTATTAAACAAGTTTAATAAACTCCTTGCTATCTAAAATATAACAGGACACCGGAGTATATTCTCGAGCATCTCACACTTCTGATGATCAGCTGTCTGCTTGACGTTTATTCAGCTGTGTAAAAACTATAACTTTAATCTCAGCCAAACCGATTTACTCAGGAACAAATAAAATACTAAAAAAAAGCCAAACAATATCATTTGTAAGTTATCTAAGTGACTTATATATCATGTTTAACCTGAGTAGCGAAAGACGGCGGTGGGTTTGAAAACGATTTGGTGTTCTCAGCGGCTCTAGTGAGCCTTGAACCCCGGCTAGCTATTGAGCTGGTGGGTAAAAGCGTCTCCGGAGCACTTTTGAAAATATGTGGTGTCTTGACAAACTGAGCAGATATTTGAGGTTTACACAGCTATATTCTTGCCTGAAAATATGTTAAATGTTTATTTTGTGACCCAGAAATATTAAAACTAACTAGCTGCCGCCATTTTTGAAAACTGAGCAGGGCCGAGCTATGAATCCTGGGACACAGCTTCTTCTTCGGGGTTTAACGGCAGCCGTCATCCTTCTTCATGCAGTGCTGCCATCTTCTGTTTCAGTCCATTATTACACTCTTAAATCCTACTACTTCTTCCTGCGTCCTTTGGGATCTTACAAAGCTTCAAACGACGCGTTGACTATTAAATTGGTCATCGACGATTTTGATAGTCGACTAATCGTGGCAGCCCTACTGAAGACCAATGCCTTTCTGAAGTAGACCATCACAGCTTTTGCTATACTGACCCACTTAATTCTCATATTTTATTTCAGCCTTTACTATTGTTACTTTTTTTTTCCTCCCCCCATTTCGAGTTATTACATATCAGAACAGACAGGACCGGGGGACAGGAAAGAGAAAGAAAGAAGTTGGGAAAACACTTAATAGAAGGAGAAGGGAAGAAAAATAGAGGAGAAGAGCGATAGAGAAAGAGAAGACAATGAAAATCTGTTTGATCACCAGCTGAGAGAAAAAGAAAAAAAGAGGACAACAGCGTCGGGAAACCACAGCAACAACCAATATAAGCATCAGTAACAATAAATAATAAATCTTCAAGAAGCAGCATACAGTACTAATAATGCATGATGTTTAGAGGCAGCAGCCAACCAAGACAGTGTGTCTGTGAGTACCTGTTTGTACACCTGTGTGAACACTTGTGTCACATCTGTGCCTATGAGTGCACTTATATTCAGAAGATTTCTCCATGCAAATATTTTCTAATGGTGACCCTGCAACTGCCTCTGTGTGCACACCCCCATCTGGTCACTAAGCTCCTGGACCAGGCACCCAGGAATATTCTGCTTAGGTGGTGGACAGGTGTCTGTCCCGCTCAGGGAAGACCTGTAACTAAGCAGGTAGCTGTCTGTGAAGGTTCTCAGTCATCCAGGTCATCGTAGTCAAAGGAGCTTGCAAAGAAAAGCGTCTGGACTTCTTTAACCAGAGTTAAAGAAGTCCAGACTTCTTTAGCCAGAGTTTCGGGTGAGTTTCTCACCCGAAACTCTGGCTGATTGGGACCCACACCCAGTTCCACACCTTGGCTCAGGCGATTAGAGGATCATCAGGGGGTCCTTTTGTCCCTCTGTGGGGGGACACTCCCACTAGGTTTATATCTGGGACTCTCCACCATTTGACCTTAGAACTGAAGAAGCTTCTCGGATGAGAGGTGAAACGTCTTCAAGTAACTTAAAGAAGTCCAGACGCTTTTCTTTGCAAGCTCCTTTGACTAAGCAGGTAGCTGAAATCCTTTGATTAGATTCTCCTCAAACAAGTGTATTGACTGTCATGTTACATTACATTAGGGTAGAAGGAAGTTCAGCTTTAAATTTCTTAACAAATTCTAGAAAAATAAAGTACTTGTGAGTGGAAATAAACTGTTGAAGTATGAAGTAAAAGTATTGATTTATCAGGAAGTCTGCTATTTTAACTCTAGAAAGACTAAAGAATTACTCAGAGACAAATCAGAAAAGAAAAGAGTTTTTGGTAGTGTTGGATGAATGATTTAACAACTCTGGGATGTTCAGTTCAATCACCAAATATAAAAACATTCAGTCTAAAAGCAAATGATAAACTACAGTCCTTCTATATAAGGCACTTTTGCCATCAGCTGACCTCGACCATCACCCAGATTAGACCGTGTTCTTCTCTCACAAAAGAGGAATGCTTCTCTTTGGAAATAAAAGTTTTCAGAAGACCATGTTTTGAATATTTATTTATCTAAGTGAAGGTTATCAGAGAACGAAGCTACAGATTTATTACAGCAAAGTTATTTTGATACCTGAGACACCAAACCAAAGGCTTCCATTCCTCTACCGCTTCACCGCCTTGCTCGAAAGCAGCTGAACTATGATTGCTGTTCTTCATCATGAATGAATACATGGGTATTCAAACCTGCAGCAGGCATATAACTGGAGGCTATGTAAAGAAAAACTTGAATAAAAATAAGCTTTTTTTTAAGCGAGTTGTTTAACTTGCCATTACCTGCTATTCTTAAAAATGTATATATCTAAACAGCTTCTCAAATAAAAACGTTAGTATTTAAGTAGTAGTAAAAATTACTTTATCACTGGCATGAAGCTGCAGCCTCTCCTCTCTGACGCACACACACTTATTTAAAAGCCTTGTTTGTTAATTGTTTACAGTAATAAAGCATAAATCTACAAATACGGTACCAATGGGCCAAAAAGTCTGACCCACAGTGTAAGAAAAATACTACGCTGAACACCAACAAACCAACAAGAACAATTCAGCAGCTAGTGAAGGGATTCAATTTCAGATATTTCAATCTTTACAAAAAAAAAAAAAAAAAAAAAAACCCACACCACACACACAAACTCAATGAAGAAAAGCAGAAGCATGATGATTGATTTTCTGAAGCCTACATATGCAGGCAGCACTGACCTCTGAGTCCAGGAGCTGATGTAGCCCAGCACTCGGAGAGCATGTTCCTTCTTCAGCTGAAAGCTTCCTTCACTGCTGTCTGCATCTGATACTGAGGAGAAACAGTACAGAATACTTATCAGAGAACAGCTAGACAATTCCCTTCGATTTACTACAATCAGAATCCAAACAACGTAGGATTCTTAAGGACGATACCAAGAACAATATCCAGCGGTTTAAAAAAAAAAAATGCAAGATATCAGCTGACATTTTATTTTTCCTTTCAGACACACAAAGCATAAACACATATGCCTAACATTTGTTATTGAAGTTACTTATGAGTCATTAATATGATATGACAATGCAGTATAAGAATACCGTTTTACTGTCACAACAAGCTGCAGACGCTTTAGCTGACTCTTCTCTAATTAGCTTAGCTCACTATCATTCACCAAAAGGAAAGTTTTAGTTTGTCATGTGGTGGACAAAATCTGTATCATCATTAATAACATATTTGAAGGATGTTTCTTCCATCTTTTCTTTATTTTTCATTTAGTAGTTGTTATAAATACTGATATAGATATATCAGAAAATATCATCTAAACACATTATCATTCATATCATTCCACATGAAAACGTGATTAAACAACAACACTTTTTAATACAATGATGTTTAAATCAAAGCAGCAGAGGCTGGAATACCCCGGTTCACAACCGTGGGATCCTCAAAGTAAAATGTAAAACTTAGCACCAAGTCTCCAACATCACAAATGTTATGTGCCAATGTATGAACTAGAGATGGAACGATCCGATATTACGTATCGGTCCGATACTGACCCAAATTACTGGATCGGATATCAGCGAGAAATAAAAAATGTAATCCATCCATTAAATATCAAAAAAGCACCTGACAAAACTTGCTACACGGTTTAACTCGGCTCATAACCGTAGCACGTTGCAGCAGTGTGGTCACGTGATAGAGCGGCTGTGTGTATTTGTAGCGTAGCTACCAAACCAGCATTTCATCTCCGAGGAAGTTTTCCCAGAGAGAAGTAAAGCAAGTGTGTAAGTTCATCTCTGAATGTTTGTAAAGCATTCCCACGTTAAGCTTAACAACAGATATATGGAGGGACTGCCTCTCTCTCTCTCTCTCTCTCTCTCCTGCTGCTACTTCAATCGTGAAACTGATTAATGATCAGCTGATCTGCTTTTCTGTCGCGAGTCCATCTCTCTTGTTTGTTTATCGCCCACTTTGCACCAGAAAGAGGAAACCAGCGGCTGAACAACAGCAGCACTATTAAGCTTGATAAGCTGTTGTTAGAATTTATTTAATATTACTTTGTACACCAGGATCTTTTTCTACGTAGCTGACGGCTGTAACTGTGCAGGGGCGGATCTAGCAAAGTTTAGCCAGGGGGGGCGATAGGGCATTAACAGGGAAAAGGGGGCACAAAGACATACTTTTCTTTCTTATTCTCATTTAAAATGTCTAGCTTTTAATAAATAATTATCTGACTCTTACACCCAAAGTTTTAATCTGATGTAAAATGTATAGAAGTCCATTACTGTATATAGTGACTGTTAAGTCTAATATACCCTAGTAAGCTATAGTACTTTTTCCTTTGGGAAGATACCATCTGTGCAGTCTGCAATTCTGTTGAAGAAAGATGTTGAATCTATTTAATTATTATTGAAAAATAATTTATTTCTGTGCATTTTTCCCCCTGCATCAAATTAAATTTGATTACATCGATTAAGCATCATGAGGTGGAGGGTGGTTCCCTTTTTTTTTTTTTTGCTGGGAGTTTGCAACCCTATTAGTTAGGTTGCTTAATATTTCTGCTAAGTACTCTTTAAAATACCAGAATAGGGAGGATAGAGCAGGTTTAAGTTTATTAGATTGATCAGTGTTGCTGAACTATGAAATATTTTGGGTGCAGTGTATTTTTTACATACAGGTATAACAGAATATCTTTAGTGTTGTTATTTATTTAAACTTGAGTATAAACTTATACAAAATGCAGCAAGATATTAAAAAAAACAGTTTTATATAAAAAAAACTGTTTTTTTATCAATAAAACAGTTTTATTGATAAAAAAAAAAACACTATATCGGTTTCATATCGGTATCGGCAGATATCCAAATTTATGATATCGGTATCGGACATAAAAAAGTGGTATCGTGCCATCTCTAGTATGAACACACTGTTGATGGATGCTACCATAATATTTTTGCTGACTTGATAAAACACCTACAGAGCACAAAAAGATCGTAGTGAAGTTTCCCCACACTGACTTTGTTGGTCTTCTTAAGTCGCCTGTGCAAGTCTTTTTTCTGTGTGTGTGTGTGTGTGTAATCTGCAGTAATCTGTGTATGTGTATGTGTGTGTGTGTAATCTGCAGTAATCTGTGTATGTGTATGTGTGTGTGTGTGTGGGGGGGGGGGGGGGTAATATATCTAATATGGTAAATCTGGATAAATTCAAGGGCAATATTTAAACAGTAGATCAAGACCCCCAAGTTTCCATCTGCCTTGTTTATGTCTTTTCTTTCTATTCTAAAATGTAAAACAATTCAAAGAGGAGGAGAACATCAGAATACCACCTTTATCATTTAATTACTACTGAGTATTGATATTAGCTTAAAAAGGATTCTATCAGATTTGGAGTCCAGATTGAAACATGTTAAAACACTGGCACCATACTTGGACAGACTAAAGTTTCTGTCCTTGTATTAGTCTTCTTCAGTTCCACCCAGCTCAGGGGATTCAAGTGTCTTCTGCTGAATTGCTGACCTCCTTTGGCAGCCAAAACAGACAAAAAGTGTCAACAATAAGAGTTTAATAACCCATCTCAGCAGGACTCCTCAATCAACCTGAAGTGAATGTCCTCAGCTCTGTATGTGAACAGAAACTCCTCAGAGGCTTCAGGAACAAGATCGAGCCCGCACTATTTCGAGATGGGATGAGGGATGTCATTTTGCTGCTTTCAGCTCAGCATGGATATAGATATAAAACAGGAGGACACCTGCACTGTGTGATCACACTCCTCAGCTCAGCAGTGACTAACATTCAGTCACACTGGAAGCATTTTAACACGAATGTTCCAGCTGTGACACTATAACACATGCATTTCAACTAAAATGTATTTTTCAAAGGAAACAGAAGTTAAATGCAAGTGATGGTGGGGGTCAACACAAGATGTGAAGTACTTGGACTGTTCAAAAGAAGAAGTCCGGTGAAGTCTGTACATGGTGTTGGACATGCATTTCTCAACTAGCTCCAAGCTCCAAGCATGATTTCTTCTCTTATCATCTTGGACTACGACTCTGTTAGGTATCCAGGCTGGAACCGTGGAGATTATTCATGATGACAAACTCCCACTCCACTACTTGAGATCTGGTGACCATTTGAGTACAGAGAACTCCTTGTGATAAAGGGATAAACATGGATGGCAACAATACTCAGCTGTGACATTAAGTGCTCTGTTTAGACCCAGACCGAACAGTATTGTTTGACTGATGGCCCTTAATATAAAGACTTGTTTCGGACTTTACGTTTCCCAATTTTGCTTTAAGTTATAAAGTTATTTTGTTATTTACATTTGGCCAAATAACTACTATACTACTACTATCCTTATAGCTGTTTTAGAGAGGAGCGGTGCGTCAAAGGATAGCTGCAGATTTCTGTCAGAATCTGCAGATTATACAGTACAAATAAAATTATAATAAATTATACAGTACAAATAAAATGTTCACGTTTCTCCAACGTTGTCTTCCCAACAGTTTCACTGACATCTACACTGGATGGTCAGGAAGCGTTCATGATGTCTCCTCAGGCGCTTCTCCTGCGCTGATAATTGGCGTCTGTCTTGTGTCAGTGACGTAAAAGACGGACTTAATGTGACATGGCCTTTCAAACAGCCGTCGCTTAAAACATCATATATGTATCGATTCAGTACCACATACGAAAGTGACCCAGGTCGGATTTGAAAATATCGGATTTGTGCTGTTCACACTGTCACACCATGATCGGATATGGGTCAAAAAAGTCAGATTTGATGCGCTTTCGCCTGCAGTGTGAACGTAGCCTTAACAATGCTCACTTCATACAAAAATGATCACCGACGTCATTACAGTCACTGGATATTCTCTTTTTCAGGCCACTCTCAGAAAACTCAGCCCAATCTATGTGGTGCCAACAATCATGCCAAATTTAATAATATAGTGAATAAAATATTGTGTTAACAGTAAAACCTTTACCTTCGTGCCTCGGTATATGTAGCTGATATTTTCAAAGATAAGTATTTCAAGTTAAAGTTAAAATAAATTGGGTATATTCAGTCTTGATATTGGCAGGATGTCCCGCACTGTATCTCTTTTTATCTCTCTTCTTGTGCAGTTCTTCTGTTCTGTGTGTTACACAACACAACTAGCAAATACCTAGTGGATAACGTTACATTAATCGTATGCAGCATCACCATATCTCCACCCTATGACTCTTGGTATTAACAGTCCTGTCAGCGCACAGCCTTCATTGGTAGTCACATCAATCTCTGGTTTTGAGGTTGATTATCACTGGCCTGGGTCTGAATGCCTCTTTAGTCAATCTACTCACCACTCAAAATGTAGAAGTGAAACTTATAAAGTTTGTTAACAATAACCATGGAGAAGCTAACCCTGGCCATCAGTGGCATACCAATACAGCATCCCAACAATGATAAAGATGCTTTTGTAACCTAGCAACAATAAAAGACAGATGCTCTTTTTTGAAAACTGCTCTCTGTGGTCACAGACCCTTTGCTTGTCTATTAGAAATTAATCAATACTGCCATACACAGGAATAAACCATGTAACTATGACTTCTTTTTAGCAGTATAGCCCAATCCTAGGTTAGAGTATATGACTGTGAGTTAAGAATTTGTGTGGTTCAGAAGTTGGGTGTAAACATTTGCTTTCCATTTTACAGAGAGGTAGAGATAAACAAAAGCAATACTGGTGGCTTCTTAAAATCACGTACACTGTAAGTGCCGCCTTGTCCTACGGCTCTACAAGGCGGTAGGACAAACTACGAGCACACTTCCTTTTGCATCTTCAACGTGAATAAGACAATTTTGTTGAGTTTCCTACCTACTTTCTTGAACCAGTTTGTTCATTACTACTATTACTACTTAGAGCTTTCATCTAAAAGGCGAGTGTCCAAAAAAAATTTTTTTTTTTAAGAAACCACACAGATTAGTTGTGTAAAGAAACATCTGTGCAGTAAAGAGTTTCTGTTTCTCTCTCACACATACACATTGATGCAAATCTGAGGTCAAAGGTCACCCACGGTCACAGCACATGGATCTGCCCGTCTAGCTGACAGAGCTGTCACAGCTGACAGCACCCTGCTGGCGAACCATCCATCTCACCCCTACATAATGTTCACACTAGTGTGTCACACTACTGCGGATCAGTTAGGTTGTAAACCCCCCCCCCCCCCCCTCCTCTCCATTCCCTATAATAAACCAAAAAAAAGTTCAGCAGTTGCCATGGTGAAGTGGTGAAAGGCCAGCATCAGCAGTAATCTGTTTAAAGCATGTGGAAGTATATGGCGTGTCAGCACACAGCAAATATTAACCTTCATTTAACTTCAATACAAGAATAAAATGTGAGACTTCTTAAAAGAAGTTAAATCCACAAAACCCTTTGTTAGCCAAGTAAAACAGGCTCAATACTTTACATGCATAGCCACCCTTGAAAAGGCCCGTTTTAATCCAGAACTGTGATGTATTACAGTAGCGTTGTGGTTTTGGTGCAGAGAGCAGGTACTTTATCTACACTGGTAATGCACAGCTTTAGTCTGCACAAAATCACCAGCCAGTTGTATTCACACACAGCTGGAGTTTAAAACTATGAGCCACTGCCAACATTAACATAACATTAGCTTACTGATCTTAGCTGAACAGCACAAGGTTCTATGCTAAATTACAAAGCTAAAAGCTACAATACAGTGAATTATAGAAATGGGATCAACTGCAGCAGGCAAAACCTACATGTACTAAATGTCCATGGAACATTGCAGTTTGATGAGATTTTAAAGTAATTATCAGAAAATTGTGAAAGCTGATGTTTGTTTTTTAATATTCCCGAGAATAATCAAACTTCTTGTTATGATAAGGTTATGGTTTCAATTCTTAATATCGCTCCTTTCACTAGTATTGAACCTTAAGAGATGTGTGAACATCTAACTTCTTTGTTTACGAAATTGCACAAATTCGAGCTGGGCGATAGAACGATAACGATATGTATTGCGAAATAACTTTTTCGCGATAGAAAAGTTAAACTATTGCAATAGGCCTCATCTCTTGTCCTCTTAAAAAAAAAAAAGAAGAAAAAGAACAGCCAATCCAAATTAACTAGCGCAGAGCCGAACCAATCACAGCCGCAGCGTCACTTAACGTGACTTGTTACGTACAGCACAAGTGCCAAGCTGCACATGTGTATTTGTTTGGGAAGCAGCCAGCCGCCGTGCCGCCCGGGTAATGGAGGAAATGAGTGTGCCGACTAGAGAAAAATCAACTGAGCGTGACCGAAGGTTACCGAAGAGAAAACAGATGATGTTCCAATGCCGGAGAGATTGTCGAACGGAAGAGCCATAGAAGTTCGGTAGTGTGAAGGTATTTCGGGTATTTCAAGTCTGACAAAAAGCAGAGTAGCGCGCCCTGTAAATTGTGCCGAAAGCAAGTCTGGAAATACAATAAACCAGTACATGCTCAATCTCTGACTGGAAGCGCTAATTCGTCATTCGGCTTCTGTCAGACTAAAGTAACTGTTAAAACTGTTTGAAAAGCTAAGCTATACAACAAGGAGAGATTGAGAATTTCCTTTTAGTTCTCAGTTTATTTGATATTGACAAAAGTTAGTCAATTTTGTCTGTTTTTCTGTAAAACAAACTAAGATTTATTTTTAGAATTAATATTTTGTTTCTAAGTGGAATTGACAATTTAGTCTGTTTTGTTTGTTCTATTTTGAAACTTAAACGCTTTAGCGGCTGCCTTTTGTGTAGTTTGCAATATTTGCCTTTATTTATCTGAAAAAGTCTCATGTTCCTTAAGTACATCTACCCTGTTGAACTTATTATGGGAAATAAATATTTAAATCAAAACAAGCTGCTGATTATTTCACATTTTACTTGTGAGCAACGGCACATTTAAATCTTACAAATATAGTTATTTGGCTTATATCGTGATATATATCATTATCGCCTGAAATGAAAAAATCTTATATCGCCCAGCTCTAGCACAAATTAGAGCCAATATGTTCCTCCTCTGCTTTGACTCTTCATAAAGTGTGAGCTGCTCTGCCGCTTTTAGCAGTCTGAGCCTGTTTCTCTCATTGGTAAAGAAAATTATAACTTAGCTTAAGCCAGCTTCTTGTCCCAGTCTCACTGATGTACTTCCACCTTTCCTTTTTAAAAGCTCTGGGAAACTACTGGACCAAATATTAAAACTATTATTAACACCAGTCTCACTTCTGGAATTGTGCCTGCTTACTTTAAACAAGCTGTGATGCAACCTCTCATTATACAAAACAAATATGGATCCTTCTGTTGTCTCTAGTTTTAGGCCTATTCAAAACTGGCACCAGAAGCGTCTAAGGTTTTAGAGAAAGACATACCTTTTAAAGATTCAACTCCCCTAAACCACTGATGAACTGTCTAAAGGTTATCAAAGCATGATGGCCTTAGTGTGTTTTCTGGCTCTTAAATCAGAATAATACTGATATGTTCTTACCTTCTATTTATTGTTTTATTAATTAAGCCGTGTGGTGTTTTCTGCCTTATATAGCACTCTGTAAAACTATTGTGTTAAAAATTTTTACCTTTAAATAAAATTGGATTGAATAAACTGGAAGTAAAGGGAGATGCAGAAATTGTAGTGACTCCAATCATTTGTCATATCTGTATTTTTACGGTAACATTTTTAAGACAATAGTGCATTTCCAGCTTTTGGGGAATGGTCTGGGTTTAGCCCTTTCCTGTTTCAACATAACAATGTCCCCAAAGGCAAGCCCACAAAGAGCAGTTTTTCCTCACTTTGCTGTATAAGAGTGTATAGTTTGACCCCAGCAAGCACCTCTGGGATCGAATGAAAATGCAACCTTTGACTAGTATCTGTTCTTTAACTCGCACATTAAGGAAATATCTAGTATTGCATTGTGTTCTTTCATTTGTGCAATATTGCTAAAATTACAAACATCCTAAAGAACTAATCCTTCACATTAACAGGCTGTTCTAAAGCCCCGAGAATACTGACAGGGTCTAGAAATCACATGATACCTTCTCTTCACTAACTCCCTATTTAATCCACAATTGAATTTAAAATCCATAAAAACATATAAAGTCATATATGATCATGAACCATCATATCTTTAAGATGTCTTGGTATCATATGATCCCAATGGAGCATGTTGCTCCCAGACTGCAGGCTTACATGTAATTCTCACATTTTCCAAAAGTTAGAAAAATAAAAATGCACCTAGTTGTTGCCCTGATTTTTGAGGCTGCTAAGACACAGACACAAAGTAAATTTTGGTATCACTGTTGTCATTTTCAAAAGTCTATTTATACTTCTCTAGACTAAACCACAATTCTGAAGTTTTCACACTAAAACAGCAAGATCTGTTTTAGGGGTCCTAGTGTGGCCAATAGACATATACAGACATATACTGCTGAAACCTAACAATTATATGAGTAAACCATTTGTGGATTTTAGTGCCTCATTTAACAGCAAAATAAACAACATGTGCTTTGGTTCCTCAATATGTAAGTATATGACTTCTTTACCAGACGCCCACAGCAACTTTGAAAACAACTCTTTAACCACCATCCTGAACACACAAAACTCAGGTTATGTTCCCTGTTCAAAACTGTTCAACCTCTACTCATCAATGCAAATTTGCAATTTGGTCTGATCACTGACAATGAAACACCTTACAGGTTTCAAATGGCACGTTTGGCAGACTGCTGTGAGAAGAGCAGCCTGGTTCTTAAAACTTATAAAACCAATGAACTGATTGAAGACTGGGAATAGGAACAGGAAGTATAGCCCACCTGCCCCTTCACATATGTGGCAAAGTAGAGACTGAAGTTCCTTGGATTTAACTTGCCCAAACCCTTGACTTGGACATTCAAAACAAAAAGCCTGGTCAAAAAAGTCCAAAGACTATTTTTCCTAAAATATCTGAAACAACCACAGCTCTCTGAAAAACTTCGGCTAGCATTCAATAGAACCATGACCGACAGAATCCTTACAAACTGGATCACGCTGTGATACAGAGTCTGCACAGCTGCCAAGCTGAAGCCTCTACACAGAGTAATGAAGACTGCAAAGCACGTGATGGGGTTGGAACTCCCAAAGCTAGAAGACATTTACATCAACCATCTGTGGAAGAAGGCTGGAAGCATCATGTCAGTCACTTCACACACACTCTATCTTTTGCCACCAGGTAAACGATGCAGATCAATAATACCCCATACAAACAAACTGAGGAACAGCTTTTTCCTGACCAGCTGTGGCCTTCGCCAACCCCCAATACACTACAATAACTTGCACTGCCAAGAACTTTAAGGACTATCCTTATACACCCTATATATACATATATTCATCTTAATCTGGAGTAGTAATCTATTATTATTCATTTATTATTGTTTTTTTTCCAATAGGATAGGCTCTCTTTTGCGGGATGCCAGTCTATATTGAATTTACTTGCATAACCACAATAAAGTTTACTCTGTTCTATGAATGCCCTTAAAGGTCTGCCTGTGCATTTGTACTGTAGTATATTTCTAAAAGTCTCCCTAAAAAGGAGTTTTTCCTGGCTATTATTCGGCTGTTATGACAGCATTCAATTGTCACTCATGTCTGTAGTGTTTTCACTTTGAGTAATACACTGCACAGCTGGAACAGCCAGTACTGTCACAGCTAAAACCTAAATATTTGGAAACACACGCCGTAAAGTCTTCTTCTTTGAGAGATGACAACTTGTCAAAAGGAAGTTATCTACATTATCTTCTGTTCCATTTTAAATATGATGTAGTACGCCACGCCACAGTCAGTCTGTAAAAGGAGCTGTCTCCAGAGCCTCCAGCAGGAGCTTTCAATTCACAGACAAGTTTATGGAACAAGGGAAAACCGCTAACAGTCCGTCTATCAATTTATGTAAACACTTTGAAAAATGATCGACTTGGTGTCAAAAATCGTTTTCCGATGAGTTTCGGACACCCGTAAAGTGCAGCAAGGCCCGGTTAGCAAGCCTAGATTAACGGCTAAGTTTTTAGCAATAAAAGCAACCTTGTATTTATGTTTGCTTTGCTTAAGCTGACGTTAGCCGTGAGGGTGACATGGAGTTCCGTGGCAAGACAAGTATGACCAACAAAACAAAGAAGAAGTTAAGCTAGTGTGCTAAAAACATTAGTAGAGAACAAATAAGCAAGCTACCGAGGATTAACGACGTGCTATATGCCAAAATATGCGCCTCGATGCAGCCGTTAATTTGGGGGGGGTGGGGGGCTAGCTTAGTTGCGGCTAGCTTAGAGTAACATTTTATAGACTTGGCCAAAACACACATAAGAAATACACATGTTCCTCTTCGTGTCAGCACTATTAACCATGGGCGTGTTGTGGAGAAGCAGGCCCATTCAGAACTGTGAATGTGGCCGTCTGCAAAACAATGGGTGGCAGCGGAGAGGACAGCTAGCAGACTGACCTGACAAACACATCAAACAAAGTCAGCCTGCTCGCTAGCTGCACTAGCTAACTTCCAAACCCGAGCAACGCGCTTTTTAACAATATCGACATCTTTCAAAATATCTTATCTACTCCCTGTCCAACAGATTTTAAGTATTTTTAACACAAGGCTGTAATGTCACGCAGAAATCCGACTGAATTAATTAGATATTTGAAGCTAGAGTTTTGTGAGCAGTGTTTGACGGGCCCAAAACTGACTGCCAATGTAAAAGAGAAAATGGCATTTGTATTTATACCAAAGCAACGCTGTCTCACATGAAAATACTACTGCAAAATAAGCTGCTGAAATGTCATTATTTCCAGTGTCTTATGGCTGGATGCAAAGGACAGCTAACCAAGAAAGCACACAAAGTTACATTTAGTTAGCCACCAAGCTAACATGCTTCCATCAAGCTTCAGTGGACAGCGATGCTAACACCAAGCAGCTAGTTCAGCTTTACGTAAATGACACGATTTGTTTACTTACTTTCATTTAAAACCTCCACCAGCTCGGCGCAGTTTTCACACATTGTTCATGAAGAGGCAAACTAAGTACACCAACTCAAACCATTGCACTGGAAACAGTTTTTGGCTGGCAGTTAGTTGTTTTGAGGATAAAAGGGCCCACTGGAAGGAGTAATTGGTGAAGGTTATTCCACTAAATAAAACCAGGAGGAGCAGTGAAGTGTAGAACGGGATTTGCATCCAAACGAATTTGATGTACACCAAAAATAAAGAGGCACTGTAAGGAAGAGATCGAGTCAGTCTCCAATCTGTGCGATACTTGAGAGCGCAGGCAGAGCAGCCATGTTGGAAAAGGAGGGGGGGGCGACACAGCATGGAGACCGTTCGGGACTTTACGTCCTCTCTCCACCGCCAGTTCGTTTTTCTTCGGCTGTCTCGCGATAACTTTCAAATGAGGTAATATTCACAACCTCTAATCACAATCTCAAGGGCAAATGGAGTGAAAACAGCATGTTTCCACAAAATATGAATAGTTGGCCCCTCTTTTTAGACAAACACGCTTTGTGTTTCTATATTGTTATAATTTAGGGAAATATTTATTAAAATGTTCCTCTGTTTAAAAATTCAAATACCTTTTAATTCATTACGTTAGTTCATAGTAGGTTTGGTTACTTTAGTTGAATTGAATTATTAATGTATTCAGTTCAAAGAGCAGAACATCACACTGTTCGAGCAGTGTCTGCATGTGCTCTGTGCATTTATTCTACTACATTTGTGCATACTACTGTATACGTATTGTCTGATATTACAGGTTTTTCTGCACTGATATTTAAATGTATGTTTATGAAATCACCTTAAAAACCTGGGCAACCCTCTTATGTAAATTTAAAATGTCCTTGTTTTTGACAGAAAAGCATGTTTATTGTTGTTTTCTTTGTAATGACATTAAATGGATCCGAAATATTATAAATGATTAATGTAATCATTAATCATCAATCATTCATGACTTGTAATGGAATATATATGTATATATAGGTTTACAAAAAAACATTTTCATGATGTATGGTTTTGAGACAGTGGTACCAACAAAAAGACAGGAGGCTGAGTTGGAGGTGGTCGAGTTAAAAATGTACAGATTTTCATTGGGAGCGAACAGAATAGACAGGATTAAAAATTAGTACATCATTTGGCACACTCTGTCAGTGCGCCCTAAGGCGGCTGTGGCTACAATGTGGCTTGTCATCCCCAGTGTGTGAATGTGTGTGTGAATGGGTGGATGACTGAATGTAGTGTAAAGTGCTTTGGGGTCCTTAGGGACTAGTAAAGCGCTATACAAATACAGGCCATTTACCATTTACCATCCGACTAGGCAAGGCTGAAATGGTTTCAGCATGTGCAGAACTGGGATAGTGGATATTTGGGGGGAAAGATAGTAAATACAGAGCTGTCAGGTGGAAAAGGGGAGGGAGGACCTCACATGTCTTTGTTGGGTTGGTGTGACAGAAGAGGATTATAGGGATAAGCTGAGATGGAAGGAGATTTTAGTTGGTCTCAGCTGGGTCCACCCCAAAAGGAAGCAGCTGGAAAAAGGAAGGCGATAATCTTGCTAACCCAAACCTTGATACTTTTGCAGAACAACTTTTATAGCAGAACCTATTATGCTCATCTCCAGCAATATATTTGTATGTGTGACCCTATTATAGTAGCTTTGCATTGATTCACAGCTAAAAAAAAAAAAAAAATCCTTATTTATATTGTACGGGGCCTTGGGGCAGCTGTTTTAACTTCCTTCCACCTCGTTTAATCCAACTTTCTTCTGATTGGTTGACAATCCAAACACCTGCTACAGCCAGAGATGTATATTTGAGATGAACATATAAGGATTTCCCCCTGTATACAAATCCAAAAGTAGAAGAAAAAACGACCTGAAACAGAGAACTTGTTTTTAAAAAAAATCTTGGGTGAGCAAGGCCATGTGGCCAGAATGCAGTAGGCCTGGGTTTGAGTCTGACCCGTGGCCCTTTAATACATGTCTCCCCCCAATTTCCTGTCTATCATCACTGTCTCTACCAATAAAAAAAATCTTTTAAAAAAAGGACAAACTTGTACATAGGCTGACCAAACTATTTAACAATAATATTAGAGCAGCACTTAGCAAACACATCTGATCTCATTGGAAAGTTTTTTATACCTACACTGATATGGAGTGAGTAATGCTACAAACAAACAAACAAAAAAATGCTACATTGTTTGATGAAAATGATCAACCTACAAAGTGCTGCTTCAAAGACACCTACAAAATCAAAGTGAAAAAGTATGTGGGTAGCTGGTCCATTTTGCAGAAATTTCATTGCGGCAACTCAAAGTAACGCTCTGCAGTTTGTATGTCTGCCATGACAACATTGGAGAATGCGCCTATCTGCTCCCCGAGGAGCTCCTGGACAGTCTTGAGGTGCAGCCTGGTGGCATCATATGTGTGGATGGAAACATAACTTTCCACGTGTTGTATAGACTTTAGATCAGGCGTGTGTGGGGCCCAGTCGTGCTAGGATGCCAGAGTTGACTCAGTGTTGCTCCTGCTGTTAATTTCATTAACAGCAAAGCAACTGAAACTGATCATCAACCCCCTCTGCTACCTAACTGACCAGATCAATATTAAAAAAAATGAATTTAGTTAATTTGATGCTATAGTCAATTAAAAAGTGATCCTTTTTTGCGCAGTGTATATCACAGAACTCAAGTATAAATTATCCATTTTAAAATGTATAACAAAACTTGTTATTACTCCTTCTGTAGTATCAAAGAAGTGCTATATTTGGATAAATGTGCAAGTTGATTTAGTTCAACATCTCCAATGTTTCATCTATGCGTGCTGCAAATAACTGACTGGGGCACCACAGTGGCTTTTTAAGTGTTGTGATTATTCACTTAAAAACTGCATCTCATCTGACATATCAGTAGCACCTCAAGCTTATCTAAACGTTTAGGTCCTTAAGGTTAGGCTTACAGAAAGAAGATAATCATACAGAATGTTTTGTAAAAATAGCCAACTTTATATTTTCAGAGTACTAAGACAGCTTTACAAACAGGATGATATGCACGCACTCATCCAAAAGCAGAGGAACCGAAGCCCTGAATTTATCAGAAAGCCAAAACAAAAGAAAAAAGAAACAAAAACAACCACACTCAAAAACCAAAACAACAAACACAGGAAGCAAAGGAGTACAAATGGACCCCTTGAACATCACATTCGTTCTGCACAGTGCACATGGCACTTGTGAAACTGGAGCAATCTGTCACATAACCATTGCAAGTGTTTCAACATTATATATATATTACATATTAACAAGTGGGAAGGAAGTTGAAATAAGCATGTAGTAGGTTCAAAAATAACCATTACTTCTTACAACTTCATGCAGGTTTAAATGAATGCATGGCCAAACAAAGCTTTGATAGCAAGAAGGTAACAAAAGATGGCATGTTACATAAACAATGTATATAAAAGAAGCTGGTGGTGGGGAGGAATCTGTGCCCGAATTGGGGGTAGTAATAAGGGGCGATTCTCATTTACATATTGACAGAATTTGGTCGACATACAACCGAGTGCCGGGGTCCCCCCCTCCAATTCTCTTCAACACACACTTGCACACAACCACACTTGGAAGGAAAACAACAGGAAATGTCTTTGCTCCCTTCAGAGTTGGTCACTTTAGTCGCACATCTCCTCTGGCAACTCATGGGGGTTGAGGATGCCGGGCACAGACATCTGGAGCTTGTGTTTTTCTTCCTGGGCTTGGCGCAGAGCTGTCTCTCTCTCCTCCAGGAACAGGTCTGACGTGTCCTCACCAGCAAACTCCTGCAAGACCACACAAGTAGACGGTTTGGAAATTTGGATTCATTTGGATGTGTTGTGCTCCTTAAACCATACAGTTTCAACACCAATGCTTTTAAATTCAACTCTTCTACTAAGAAGCAGGTGTCTGCAGTGTTTTCATTGATGAATAATATCTTTATGCTCATGTAAATTTGAGCACAAAGGTTGGTATACTTTGGATCCAAGCTAAGAATCATTGCTCATTGGCTCAGATAAAACTGTTTTGTGTTGGCAAAGAATATAATAATCTTCAATTTTGCACTTATACCTTTCTTGGTCAGTTTCTAGCTGGCAAGTTTTTTTTGGCCATTCTCACCTTGATCTGCACAAGGAAGTCCCTTAGGTGCTCCTTAAAGGCTGGGATATCCTGATTGAGGCTGAATAGACCCGTTACAAACACCTTCACCTGGGCACTGTAGATAAAACATTCAATGAGCCTCAAGTCTGGAAAGTACAACTTGTAAAACTGTGGTCAAAAATAACATCTGTTGTAATTCTGCAACAGTTTAATTTTTTGGCCTCATATTCAAGAAAAAAAAACGCCTTTCAAAACACTCAAGGACACTTTACAGAACAAATAAGACAAGCATAAAAACAGGAAATGAACACAATAATAAAACAAAGTTTAAGAGCATGGAGTAGTTATACAGAGTACTTGAACAGGTGGGTTTTGAGGGTGGACAAAAAGGGTGAAAGAACTGATGTTTCTGAGGTCAGGGGGTAGTCGAGGGGCAGAGCAACTAAAAGTCCTGCCCCCCCATGGTAATAAAATGAAATGAAGGAACAGAAAGAAGAAGAGAAGAGGAGGATCTGAGGATGGGATGGAGATCTGTATCAAGTCATATGGTGGGGGGAGAGAGAATGAATGTGTAGAGGAGTATTTTGAAATTAATACGGAGTTGAACCGGGAGCCAGTGAAGCTGCTTCAGGATAGGGGTGATGGTGAGTAGAGGGAGTCCTAGTAATAATACGGGCAGCAGAGTTCAAAGCAAGGTTCAGCTGACTTACTCTTGGAGGTGGGGGAAGGCTGTCTTGAGCAGGTTGGCGATGTACTCCTGGACATGTCCCTGATTGTTGGCTGGGCTTGCAGCACTCAGAGCAACACTAACTTTGCCCTCTTCCACCAGGTTAAACATATACGCCAAGATGGTGGCATGCATCGTTAATCCTAGAGAAAGGGCAGAACAACACGCTGGTTATTTAGTTACTGGTTGGTCTTATAAAAAACTGGCTCCTGACTACACTGAAAATGGAGTGCTGCATCATTATTGTATTTATATAAAAGTCAAACTGAGAAGCCTTTATAATTGTGTGATGATACATCTTTCATAATCTCTTTACCTGCAGTGTGAGATGTATCCGTGACCACAGAAAAGATGTGCTGCAGAATGTCACAGAAGTACGTCTGGTAGAAGCTCTGCGCTGCTGCTTCCTCTGCAGAAACATTCTGCAGGAGAGTATATAGGATCTGCAAGCCTGCAAAAGAGGATGCGACATCCTTTAAATCAGCAGAGATTTGAGGACAATCTGCACTGCATACCTACATGTGAGTAAGGTCAGTTTCAGATTTTGCGTATTACTTGATATTGTACTGTGTGGTATATTACTTTCATTTTGAACTGTTGTGCTCCACATTTCTATCTCAGCACTGTACTAGAATAAAAACACTAACTGTGCATCATATCTTCAGCTGTTCAAAATTTTTATCCCATCCTCACTTATCTTATACAAAGTCTCACTTCATTTGTTGAAAAAGAAAAAAAAACAGGAGCAGCTTGTGAACAGCTTATGGCTCCTATGATCAGTCTCAGAGCTGATCACATTAGGGATATCCGATCTCAACAACATCACATCGAATCAAAAGCAGAAAAAAAAGCATCTCCCTCTGTGTTGTCTGAACAATCTAACAAGGTTAGTGTTTTCAGTTCAGACCTGTGTCAGCCACATTTCTCATCGTATGCTTAAAAGCCCAGATGATGGAGTCCAGGATCAGTTTGAACTGAGCTGGGGCAATAGATAGGAAGGCTGGGAAGCACTGGGAAGTGGCAGCCTGAAGGAGGTAGAAGAAATGGGTTCTGTGTTCTGGAAATTCTTCAAAGTCCTGAAGGCATAAATGGAAAACAAGGAGTTAAGAAGGGTTATTTCAATTTCAATTCAATTCAATTTTATTTATATAGCGCCAAATCACAACAAAAGTCGCCTCAAGGCGCGTTATAAACTGTTCAACTTTAAATTTTTATTCTATTCTATCAGATACAGTTAAATCAACTCAGTTAAACCTTGTTTATCATGTTCAGAGTGCACTCGAAGACAGCGTCAAAGATCATGGGAATTTCTCCGGTGATATGGACGCCCAACTTGTTCACAATGGTTGCCATGGTGCTGAGGACCTCAGGCTCCCGGGCAGCTGGAACATTCCTCTGGTAGTCTATGAGCACAGCTTCCAGCAGGGGAGGCACAAAGTTCTCTGCCACCTGAACCAAAGGAACAGCAGCAATTATGATGGGTGTTTCACACCTTCATATTAAAAGATCTTGAATAACTCTTTAGTATAAACACATCATTAACTACTGGAGCCTTAAAAATATAATTAGAAGATAAAAACCCCTTTTACAATAATTTACTACATTTACAGACATTTGACTTTAACCATGACAGATTTTAGTTAAGCGTTTCATTAACACCATTTTAACATTATTAATTTGCACTCTAGCTTCAAAATAATAATTTTCCAGAGACAGTGAAGGTTTGAAAGAACATGCTTTGGTCATACTTAGGGTTATAGCAGGAAAAAAAATCTAATTTAAGCTTTTCATTGTTTCTGAGGGGAAAAGAAACCCATGCTTACATGCAAAGCAGTTATTACAATTTTCAGTTTGTTACCTGCACCATTTATTTCTTCATTGTTAAATAAATGCAGAGCGGTTTTATATGAATCACTGCTCGAAACAGAAGTCTCCATAAACACAGATTTGAATCTGTTTCATTAGAGAACAGACTAGAGGAAACAAAGCAAGGCCAGGCTCACCATCTGAGGGTCATTGGAGCGACTGACCCAGCCAGAGATTAATTTTAGCGTCTCTCTCTTTACGGTCCTCATACTCCTAATCAGAGGCTGCTTAGTCACCATCTCACCTGTACAAATGAGAAAAACCAACAAGTTTAAGTGGCTGACGTCTCCAACGAGCACATACTGAGGATGAAAAATCATTCAAGGGTTTCATCAAAAAACTTTGAAGTTTTTGCACATTATTTTTTTGGTCAAAAAGAACAATTATTACTGTGATTTACTGGTTATATTGTCACAACAGTGATGCTGTGTGCTTGAATTCCCATTTCTTTACTACTGTAGGTTTTATGTGGTAAGCAGTCTAACTTTATTGATAAGGCTCAAACATTAGTCTGGTTAATAAGATAAATTGAGGGAGAGCCCATAAACTTACCATTGCTTTGGACGGCTGAGGAGATGTTTTCACTCAGACATTTGTAGACGTTGAGCATGTCCAGGTAGATGCGTCCTAGCTGGACAACAAAGGGATGGCCAACAGCTTTGCAGGCTCTGACGTTTGTCTTGAGGATGCTGCCCAGCTGACGCACCGTCTCTGCATCCTTCAGGATATCCACATTCTGTAGCACAAGTCCATGTTAAAGATTAAGCACACACTAACAACACAGAAGTGGGCTGCAGGCTGCCTTATTGACAATGTAACAGCACTGGCACATTACAAGGTTTCTCACCTTAGTGGCTTGCTGGATGATGCTGTCCCACACCTGATTAGGCAGCAGCATGTATTTCTCTATCAGAAGCTCTTGAACAGCCTGGTCTGTCTGAGCTCCAATCATGTAGCCCACTGCTTCATAAAATGTATGAACCTGCAGGAATGGGACTGGGCTTAATTCTAACATAGACCTTTGTCAACATGTAGGTTTGAACTTAGCAAACGAAAAGTTCTACTGCAAAACACAATTTCCATCCCGTGAAAGTCTGACAGACGCACATAAACCTATTTAACAGCAGAACTATAACAAAACCACGTGAATAAGTCCAGACACTGGGCAGGGCTCACCTGCTGAGGCTGCAGGTCACAAATGATGGTGTTGATGTTGTTCAGAATCTCATCTATAAAGGGCATCACCTCTCCCACCTGAACCTGCACAAAATGACGGCGGCACTTTTGGGCTATCTTGATGAAAGTATCACATGCCATGTCCTGAACGCCATCATGTGTCTCTGTGCGAGGAAAAAGAGAATAAGCCAAACAAAATCACAATAAGCCTTGATAAGCAGCCAATGAGATTTAGTGTAACAATGGTTTGCATCGTTTCAACATTCTCCTAACACCAAGGACAAAATATCTCACCATGCATAAACTCAAACAGCTTGTTGACGACCGTCTTGAGGAACTTCCAGTGGGCTCGCAGGAAACGAGGATACTGACCCACGATATACATGATGTTTGATGCTATTATGGCCTTGTTGTCTTTGCCTCTTTTCTGCTCACACAAGCCAAGCAGGTCCTGCAAATGTAACACACCTAATCAATTTATATTGTTTGGTGTTACAGCGACTGACAAAATCTAAACATATTTTTCAGCCATACTGTGTTAATGACATGTGCTACAACAATGTATGTTTCACCTTGATGACAGTCACAAGGAACCTCTTTTCATCCTCCTCGTGCATCGCTCCGCTGATGGAACCAATGGCCCAGCACAGCATGTTCAGGTTTCTCCACGACCACTCGGTGCCATTCACCTGGTTGTGAAGCTTCTCTGTCATGATGCGTTCAGTATCAGCATAGTCCAGATGAGTCAGATACACTGTGCACAAAGAGAGAGTTACGTGAGCTAATTAATACAAAGTGCCAATATAACCAGTAGCCAGTAAGTGCTGCTGACCATACCATTTTAATAACAAGATGCCAGATCTTTTTCTTTTTTTTTTTTTACTTTTTATTTTGTACTTTTTCCAATTTTTTAGTACATGCAAACAAAAACACGAGAAAAAAAAAATAAACAAAAATTAAAGGACACCCAATCTGTGGAAGAGGGGGAAAGGGGAAAAAAAATAAAAAAATAAAAAAACCAACAACAACGAGGAGAGGTCTCTGCCCTATGGGGCTGAGTGAGTCTTATAAGCTATCCATTTTGTCCACTGTTTTCGGTGTTTGTCAGATTTCAGTCTCAAAGTCTAGGTCATTTTCTCCATTATATATATGTCCTCGATTACATCAGTCCATTCTTCCATTTTAAAGGGTCACTTTTCAGCCAGTTTTTTGTTATTACCTTTTTGCTTCACAACAACATAATTTTAAACAAGTAATAGTCCTCCTTTCTTACATTTTCCCATATTCCAAAATACATTACTCGTGCCTCACACAGCACGTCATACCCCAGCACTTTCGTCATTGTTACCGCAATGCTTTCCCAGTAAGGTTTGATATTTTTACACTTCCAAAACACAAGATGCCAGATCTTTTAATAAACCCATTTTTGGTTTTCATAAATTTGAAGAGAAAAAATCTAATCCTCTTTGAGACCCCGCAGGAGCAGCAAACATTACTGAAAGGTAAAATTACAACTGAAAGGTCTTAAATGTTGAATAACAGCCTGGTACATACAGGACGTAACTTGACAGTGAGAAAAACCCCTGAAAACTGCACAATTAAAATATTTTATAAATATAAATAAATAATATTATAAATATAATATTTTAGTTAGTCACAAGGACCGTTAACAACTTACCAAGAGTCTCTCTCATGTTCTTGTAAAGGTTGATTGCATCTGTGTCCTTCATAAACTCCCTGACCACTTCGCCCTGATCGTTCTCCACCACGAGCACTTCCTCTGGTTTGGCCATACGGCTCACCATCAGTAGACGCACCTGAAAGAAGGCAGGGATATAGAGAGTCGGTTAGACACATCAGTTTTGTAAGAACAGTGTAAAAGATGCAAGAATTTTGTTTTAGATGTTTGCAAGCATTTTATGCAATTAAAAAAAAAAACATGACCAATAAATAATCATAAGAATATGATTGTAATGCTGTTCAATATAATCATAAGTTGCATTTGGGACAGTGTGACTTCTTAATCCATTGACATTTTGAGGATACAATCTCTGTGTGTGCGTGCGTAATAGCAGCCCAACCTGGGAGAGCACAGGTAGGTAAAGGTGTCTGCGTGGTGGGACATCAGAGAGCAGTGGAGTGCTGGAAGTGGAGAAGGGACTCTCTCTGTAGAGTTCAGCTGCCAGGTGGTTCCAGTATTCCAAACAGATCTTAAAGATCTCCGTCTCCTCCACTTCTGACACCAGCAGCATGTAGTGCAGCGCCTGCAGACAGGACAACGTGTGGTGAGGCTGGACAACTTTAAATGTTTCAAGTCAACTGATGAAACAAAGGGACGTATGTCATTATTCAAACATCTATTCTTTTTTTAACGTGGGGGTTATTATGTCATGACTCTTCTGGTCAGCCGCAAACTAGTTAAATGATCCTGTTGTAGGTAAAACTGAGAGTATTAAGCAGAATATAAACTAATATGCGGTTTCTGTGGATTATGTTTGAGAATGTGGTGGTCATCCAAAATTACATAACACAGTAAATGGGTTCTCCAACATCAGACGAAAATAAAGAACCAGCCAGTCATGAATCACAGCTCTCACAGATGAAAAATCAGCTGTCAAAGAAAAGATTCTGGCATCTTCACGGACTCACTGGAAAAAGTCTGACTGAAACAAAACACTTTACAGCGGTTTTATAAATTTTGATTTCTTGTGTGTAAAAGTAAGTGATAAGGATACCATTTCTTGGGATCAACATAATCTCAGGTGCATTTATAAAGATGTTTCCTATCCTTAAAATCTTTGTGCTTCAGAGCAGATATAGGAAAACGAGGTCTTCTCAGGTCAGTTATTTGTTCAGTATGGATGTACTCAGTGCTTTAGTACTGACATTTGCAAGACAGAAAACTTTTATGGTAAATGGCCTGCATTTGTATAGCGCTTTACTCAGTCCCTAAGGACCCCAAAGCGCTTTACACTACATTCAGTCATTCACACATTGGCGATGGCAAGCTACGTTGTAGCCACAGCTGCCCTGGGGCGCACTGACAGAGGCGAGGCTGCCGGACACTGGCGCCACCGGGCCCTCTGACCACCACCAGTAGGCAAACATGGGGTTAATATCTTGCCCAAGGATATTTCGCATGCAAGCCTGGGATCGAACCGCCGACCTTCTGATTAGTGGCTGACCTGCTCTGCCACCTGAGCTACAGCCACCCCTTATAACATGATCAGATGCGATACACTTCTATATAGTGAGCTTTTTAAAGTCAAAAGATCTCAGGATATTCCTCACTTTCTTTAACCAAATGTGAGACATAGTATGCCCTGAATTTGTTGGTTTGAAGCATAATCAAGTAGTCTTCATTGGCTGTCCTATAAATATAGTATGAAGGTAATATTATAGTACAGTTTGTAATTTAAATAATCTCCCTTTTACTTTTTAAGCAACTTCTTGATTTCCTGGTCCACTTGTCCTTAGCGTTTTATATTTCATAAAACAAACAGATAAGTTATGTTTGCATAATCAAAATTAATGAGCCTTTTTATGGTTAAATTGCAGTAGAGATTACTGGTATTTCCTGTGCTACTCTCATTCTTCACAGTTCCCAGAACAATTAACTATCTATACTTATTGAAGTGGAAAAGAGAAAGGTCGACCATCCCAGTGGAATAGCTTCAAAATGTATACCATTGCAAAAGAGTAATAAGGACAAAATGCATGAGGAGAAAAAGAAAATCTGTCAGTCACCTGATACAGAAAGGGATGCTAATATAGACAAAATGACTGTAAGCCACAACATGAGAGTTCAGAGTCCACATGATGTAAAACAAACAAACAAACAAAAAGGAAAACAGTGAAAATGTTCTCGTTTGTGTTGCTGTGTTGTCCGCCTACCTCCATGAGTGTCTCGCGTAGGTTGGGCCTTTTCTCAATGAGCTGGCCATGTTCTTTGAGGAAAGTGCAGAGGAACAAGCTCAGGTTCTGAATAAAGTTTTGTTCGTCATCCTTCCCATTGGCGTACGCCACTCTGATGTTTGTGTTTAAAGGCAGCATCTGGCCAAACAGCAAAAAAGAGATTACTGCAAAGCCTTATAATTATTAATGTATCTTCAAACTTGCTTTCATTGAATCCATTTGGGGTTTTGTTTGTGGACACTGCATTTTCTGTAATCAAGTTTTATCTTATACTCAACTATGAGACCACTCAAGATTCAACTTTAATCTAAAACTAGAATATAAACCACAAAGTTATACCAGAAACACTGCCTGTTAAGGAATACTGGGAGATAACGTTTAGTAAAGTTTTATGTAAAGAAAGTTTTAATGAATATCATGTAAAGTAAGGACCAGGTTTACTTATAACTTTAGAAATGTAAAATGTTCTGGTAACTAAAGACACCCTGATCTTATATTCATTTTATAATCTTCTGTTCACATAATTTGTCAGGCCACAGCTACGCAGAAAACCATCTCATGCACCAGCATCATTTTGTTCTTAGATAGTCAGAGTGGAGCCTAAAGTACTAAAGTACATAATAAAGTACTTAGTACAGAGACTCTGGAGAGAATAAATGATGACTTATCAAGTAAGAGTTTAAATGTTTGATAAAGTACAGTTTACCTATTGATAGACACGGATGTACAACATAAAATGGGCTACCACGAAACAGTTCTACAGTACAAATAAAGCCAATGACCTGACTTGCTATAGCACCATATATCAGTCTGCTCAATGTTACAGACGACATAATATTCTTGTGTGTGAAACACAGCTGTGATTATTACATGATTCATTCAGAAAAGCCTGAGCTCATGCAATGGTCTTAGAAAGGATTAAACTCTTCACTTTAGCCTAAGGCACTCTGTACAAGCACATTCACAATACACAGCACAGTGAAAGTAGTTGGTTTTAAGGTGACTAAAAACTCTGTATTTTAATTTGTGAACAGAAAGAACTAAACTATCCACTGCTTCCTCTCATGCTTTATGTATTTGGGCAGTTTTTGAAACTTATCTGCTGCTGTAAACAGAGCAACTCAGCAAAACTGTTGAATTCACACATACACACACTGAAAAACATTTATGCCCATTTCTGAATGGACTAAGGAAAATTTCTTACTTAATCTACATTTATTTTGGGTCTTTCTTTTACTGAGAGATTGACAGCCTGTGCTGCCTGTTGACCTTTTGTTGAGGTGGAAGGTTGGAGATTTGTGTGTAATAACTCAAACGTTTTTTGTAAGCACGTTGTAACACCGAGTACAATTAATGCAAGAGGCACTCAATACTAATTGGGTCTGAGTGCATACCTGTTTGAGCTGGGACATGGTGAGAGTAAAGAGGTTGACAAACTGCTCCTCATACTGGTTGACGCTCACACCAGCAATCTCAGTCAGACATTTCAGAGTCACATTGCGAAACATGGGTACGTTCAAGAACTGAAAAAGAAAACACAGCAGGTCAGTGCTGACATGTCTATTTTTCTTGCTCCTAGAATTTGTGATGAAGGAATGCATTTCTTACATGCATACAAGTTAGCTGGTTAACAGCCTTGACTCAACAACTATGATAGTGACAGGGACTCACATTTAGTCAGCTCAGGGCTCACAAAAATCGCTAGCCCCGGGACGTCGGGCTAGCGGTTTTTGTGAGCCCTGCAGCTGTAACCAGTTCAGATCAATTTGATGATTTTATGATCATTATCTAGCACCAACTGCTTTATATGCATGTAATAGATGACTGATTCCTGACCAAACCAATGACACAACGAGTTCTGGATTAATGGCAATATTTCCACAATATTGTTATGCATCTTTAGGATGAACCACCATAGTTCAGACGGTGGGATCACTTTAAACTGATTAAGCTGTTAGAATTTAAGGTTAAAACCTTTTCAAAGTTTCTACTTGTAATTGATTCCATGTGCAAATCTGAGCATTTGTTCTTAGACACTTTGCGTGACAACATTAATTTAACTGGCCTTACCATGCCATGTCAGTGTTTTTCAGTATAACCAGACTCACAGACATACTGTATCACGCTGTATTAGAGTTAATTATTTCAAGTTTTATTTAATGAAAGAGTATCATCTGGTTTACCTTGTAGACCAACGTGCTGATGAGTTTCGTCTCAAAGATGTAACCTAAAGGAATCCAATTCAAAAAGCGGAGTAAAGTCTCCAGGGTAGCGTGGACCAGTGGGGCATTTTGGGAATTTTCCTATGGAGAAGAATTATACACATCAATTTCTGAGGTATTGAGATTTGCACAAAATGTTTTGAAAACAACTGCGAAAAAAAAATTGTTTGTCTTACCATTACAAACTGGCACAGCTGGAATATTTGGGAGAACTCATTGCACATGCTGACAGGGAAAAGAGAGCGGAGTGTAAGTACTCATCATCTGGATTTTTTTTTTCTCCCCAAGTCTAGCGGAGTCTACTGTGGCACCCAATGAGCCAAATGACCAACAATCTGGCTTTGCGTTGACCAGATTAACAAATGGTAGGAAATTTTACATACTGCTGCTAAAACCAATTAAAGTGGAGTCTCACTCAAGATGTCAGAGTTCACAATCTTCCCAGCCTTCTTCTGGGATAATTGCTACATTTTGTTAACAAAAGGTGCAATCTTACATCTATACAGCTTTTTTGGGGGAATCATCAGTATACAAATGCATACAAATGACTATATAACCTGCAGGTTTTGGAATGCAGTATGACTGATCGAAAGATGCAATGGAAATGCGAGAATGCACAACATAAAAAAAAATATGATATCTCTAACTGTGCCTGATTAGACTGAAAATAACTCAAAATCAACAATGAACCAATATTTCTCCTTCTTTCAGTGTTCAGTACTCAAATGTAAGACCTGACGTCCACTATTTGCTCGACACAAGTTATACAGTATATCAGATCAGTTACCTGTCTTTGAGATGCTTGGCCTTCACCTGGGTCATCTGGCCACTGGAGAAGTCAAACACCTCTTCACTGAGCAGTTTGAGGATGATCATGTTGTTCTGACAGAGGCTCTCACTGGTCCGACTTGCACCCACAATATCACTTATAAAAGTGGGCCAGTGTTTGGGCCATTCCTGCTTCAGGATCTAAAAGTCCAGAAATAGAGCTCATCATCAGCATCATTGCTTTATGTCAAACAATAATAATGTACACTATATCAAACATTAAATGCCTATTTACCTGTACAAGGATCATGTTGAGTTTTGAAATGTATACCCCCTCTTTCTGCAAATAAACATAAAAATGGTTACATGTTATGTTAGCTGTTAACTATTAGCAACTACCCAATAGCCACATTAGCCATTTTTAATCAGTCACGTAACAGCTAGCAGACTATGGTTAGAAAAAAGATTAATAAATGGTGCAGGGCTGACTGGGATAGAATATTGAGCAGTAACAGACTGGATTATGGACACATGGGAAACTAGATGGGTTGCTGGCTGTGCAGAGCAGCAGGGGAACAGTAGCTGAACAGTGGAGAGAGCAGAATGTGACAAACTACTCTGAGCAAATTTTGGAGGTGAAGTGAAGAGCTGCAGAGTGAGTCAGGACAGAGTGAACACTGGATGAGCAAGAGGTTGCAGATCCGGTGAAGAGAAGGCATATGTGTACAAGATGATATACTTTTCTGCTTTTGGAATAATTTATCCATGTGTTAATTATGCATTTCCTATTTTGTTGTTGCCAGCCATAACTTCAGTTTTAAAGTGCAACCAATCAGTGAGTGATTGGTTCAATCTGCTTCACAGTGAACACTCTTGGTTTTTTATCATCTTTATATTAGCATAAATACATTATTATTTGTAGTTTTTCTATAATCCTCTTTTTCTTCAATGATTAAAAATATATATATTGATATGTTAGGTATTCTGCAGTTGTACCCTTTATCTATTGATATGTTTTAAAATATATTTTAACTTCAGTCTATAATGAAATCTAAATCATTTGTAAAATTAACACATCAAGTTTTTCAACAAATGATGTCTTTGCCATTAATTCTGTTGTTGCACAATGTGGTCAAACTTCCCCGTGGTATCAAAACAACCCTATTATAATGACACGAGTATGTTTAAGTGCACCATATCACACAGGACACCTTACCTCCATGTTTGCAGGATCAGAAGAAGTCTTGATAATCAGTCCAACAACATACTTCTTGATTCCTGAAAACACAGACATGTTGTTCAGAGAAAACTGATTACACCTTTCAGACAAATAACATATCTGAGGAAGAAAACACACAGATATCCTGATTAATGTCATTAGGGTGATTTTTACCTTCACACTGATTTCTTGGAAGAATCTTCCAGCGTGTTTTGATGACTGTCTCCAGAATCTGAAGAGCATAATACTATTTGGGAGGGGAAAAAAGAAAAAAAAAGAAAAGATGAGTTAGAGCTCTGAAAAAGACTCAATCCTTTCATCGCGATTTAACAAGCAAAAACAAGAGCTAACCTCAGGAGAGTCTTTGCACTGTCATGTCTCCACGGTGACCCCATGTGGACAGCTTTGTGCAGCCCAAAATTGATGACACATGGTCTTTAGACATTGATATTACTGGGGCTGTCAACGAATATTCTAAATTCAACTATGTAATGGAATTCACAAAGTAATTAGACATTTAATTGTGCAAATTATTTGACTGTGGAAGGAGAACCCAGCAATGGCTGCGAAGGTGCAGCAATGGCTGCGAAGGTGCAGCTCTGGCTGCAGCAGAGTTTACAAAGCTACTGGTGCGAGTGAGAAGTGACCTAATGTAATTAGTAAACGTAAGTGGATAAATATCAGCTACCAAAGATAAACACTATTAAGTCATAATATGCTTAATAGAAAAACCTTTAGCTTAAATGAATCTTTCGAGATATTTATATGGGTGTATTAACATAGTTATCAGTAACAGGCTAAGGCCTAATTTAGACTTTTTCGGTGCATCCTACAACATAACCTACTTAAGTGGCCAATTGTGCATGGTATAATATGTGTTAATTATCATATGGTTATATCCTGCTGTTTTATATATAGTGCTAGTAGATAAAAACAAAAAGCTGGGATTTGAGATGATGACTGCTCTCTCATTGATAAACTCAAAAACTGCAGTGAAGAAGTTCAAAGGAATTCACATGATGAATGGGCTGCATTAATGCAACTTGTAGTTACATCTTTAGGGAGATGCATTTCAGGTTACACTGTAAAGTTTAAGAGATATTTGTGCTCATGACAGACTTCCCACTTAAGCTTTAATCCCCAGTTAGTTTAGATGTAGTAGTTTGTTTTTAAAATACACAAAGTTAGCTCAAACTTGGTTTTACCTTTAATTTTTTTGAAAAGCACCACGTGGTAATGACTGCAGAGCTAATTCTACAGCAGTGACTTTACACCCACACTCTTCGGGGAAATTTCTGATTTTGGTCAACTGATTGCAAAACAGTGGAACCTTAAATTTGCTGACTGAATCCTGATTTGCTATTGAGAAAAGCTTCAGGCAGCACCGGCCCCTGATGGTTTGATTATGTCCTGTTATATGTTCAAAAAGATCATTGCTGTTCAGCACATTGAATGTTTATTCTATATAACTTATAACTAATAATTTTATTAGGTTATTTTGTAATGTGCATTTATGTAACTTTCTGTTTAAATACATATACCAGAATGTATGTCTCTCACTGTACTACTTTGCCTTTATCTGAGTGTGCAATATTCAGATAGTTGGAATGTGTGTGTGTCTCTCTCTTTTCTTTTAAAACAATAATCATACATGACCTTTGGTCAGTGTTGACAGGTAAAAAACTAATTGTAGACTTCAGCCACATATTTAGTCACTGTTCTTAGACAAAATATAGACAAGTGTGGAATTGGCATTGTTATAATAATTGAACTGTTATAAATGGACACATTAACCTTCAACACTTGCACCTCTCAAGCCCTATGAGTTAAGCATTTAACTCTCTTGCAACAGCAGCTGTGTGTACCTTAGACCAAAGACAAATAAGTGTGCATACTAAGCACAGTCTCAGAGCCATTATATGTACAAATGGAGACAGTAGCAATGCCAAAAGAAGCCCAAAACAAACATTCTGACAACACTGACAACTGAAGATAGCATCACAAGAGTCTTTAAATGTGTGATCTAGTAAAAAAGGCACAGCATGTAAGGCTGTCAAAAACTACTTATTTAAAGACAGTGAAGCATGACCCATTGACTGTACAAGATATCCAGTAAACACTAGGTCAATCATAATGATTTCTCACACCTCACCTCCCTGAAAGCCTAAGTCTTATGTGCTTATGTGGATAAAGCAATAAGCTTCAGCTCACATTAATACACTGGTCCTCAACAGTGTAATAATGTAGCTCGTCTAAGGCCCTAGCATCCCTTAATACATGCTTGTTATGCTCACACCTTAGTTTTCATGTTCTGAGAGAACTCCAGGATGGTGTCGACTCTCGTCCAAGCATCAGGGTGGTCCTTCAAGTTTGTGAGCACTTCCTGGGCTACTCGTTGCTAGAAAAGAGCAACATAGTAGCAGTGGGTTTAGAGCAACTTAAAGTATACTTCAATTTAACATATACTTAAATTGTAATTACACAACTGTATTTGCTACAAGACAAGCTCCCAAACCCATTAGGGACTTAAAAGTAGCACTGCTTTGACTGAAGGTGAAATACATAAAACACACCTGGGATCCAATGTCATGATACATGGAGTTGACAACATTGTCCAACAGGTTTATGTCCAATTTCTGGCTGAAGTCCAGCAGCTGTCTGGCTGGGTGATCTGCCAACATTGTCATTTCTGCTGGCATAGAGATTCTGACAGGGGAAACGAAGAAACAGAAACCTTAACCGAACAGCATCCCTTGGGGGGAAAGTAACAAAAGAACTACCAAACACAAAAGAACCGCATCTGTGATTAAAATTTGCAGTACAAGTGCTAGAAACTAACCCTTTTAGTGTTGAAAATTTACACTGTAAATACTAACACATACTAGATAAGTGGAACGTAAAAATGGAATCGACAAGCGATATTCTGGATAAGTAAATAAGTCAGAAACAGGTTATTCCGGTTTTGCCAGCCCCTCGTGGTAAAGTTATGACAGTCACTCAAACAAACCCTATAAACTGGCGAAACACGAAACAGCGCCACCAACCCGCAAATACTGCATTCAACACACGTCCACTCAGATCCGTTTGCCACTATTGGGCGCAATTAAAGGTACCAGTTCACCAAGTACAATAACTTGTATGACGTCTGAGTTCTATAACTGGTTATTATTACCAATGGTTAGTTTCAAACCCGATACACCCTGACGTTAGCCTTAATAAGTTAATGGTGATCAGACGCGACTTACCTGATAGTTGGTGTCCGCCCGTCGAAAACTAGTGATGGTTTTAATAATGTGAGCTCTAACAGAAGACCTAAATGTGAAACCGCTAAATACGCTACAAACTAATTCGCTACGTTATCTCATGGCACACGTTTACGTTACGCTGCCCTTAAAAGTCGTTAGCCAAAAGCTAATAGTAGCTTTCCTCGATTACACCAACAGTCGTAATTTAAAAATGCTGCTAAGCTGGATATTCATCGATTTTTTTTAGCGATATATTAAAGAATATCCGACGTTTCTTATTTTTAGCCACTCTGAAACATAATTGGTAGGCTACCAGTTACATCCGACCAGGCTAATAGCAACTTAGCGTGCTAATGGAAAAGTCAATGATTTAGGTCCGCTGGCTAATGTAACATCAAGCTAAGCTAACACCAGAGTTTCACGTAGTCAGACTTGGAGTCGTATTCCGGGTCACAAAGTAAAATAATCTCGTTTTATTTCTGGTTCTGTTCGCACACACTGTTGGGAAGCAAAGATGTTTAAGTGCGTGCAAGTGTGCTCTTCCTCTAAGCTCACGCTTCCAACCACGGACCGGTTAAAACCGGTTGAGACCGGGATATTCATTCTCGGTGTTTCGACCCGCCGAGCGCCGCGTAAAATTTGGACTAAGCACCCGCCTACTGAGCATCTAATTGGTTCAGCCATTGATTTCGTCACGCTTTATCATGGGCTGTTTGAAGCTGTCAATCTGGCTCATCTCCCTCCCCCTGTTTATCTTCCACTCTGACCTCTACCTAAGGCCCAAAGCAACAAATACTGAATTACTTAAATGCTTAACCAAATTATACCATTTTTAGTTCTTAAATGAGTGGCTTTTTTTTCTACACGAGTCGTCATGATATAACTGAGGCCATGTGTCCAGGAATGCCAGTCAATGAAATATTTCACATAACTAGAAATCTTTTATTCTAAGCCAATACAAAAAAGGACAGCTATTGATTAAGTATTTATATATAACACATTTTGACGTGCTAAAAGAAAACATGCACATTTAACAATTAAATAATATAACTATCTGAGAATATACTCCAAACATTCAAGTTACATTTTGCTGTTTCTTTATTAAGTTTATTTTCAGTGATAGTTTGATTTAGTTGAATTTCGACACTAGTGGGAAAATGTTAAGAACTAAAGCAGTACATCACAACAACACTATTAGTACTAATTCAGGACACATTCTGATCATGGAGTGCTAGAAAAGACCAGTGAAACACAGGGTTCTCCTAACAGGGCAAGTCAAAGTGTGTGTTGTGACAATGGCTTGTGGCTGTGTCTGAAGTTACTTCCTCAAGCATGAAATTTCTGTTACTGTTATGCTTTCTAGTAAGTAAAATAAAGTCGTTATCTTAAATGTATGGTAATGAAATCACATAATGCAATCCTTCACATCTGTCACAGCCATGACACAAAAATGATAGAAAACTAGAAAAAATAGTGAGTTTCAAGGGATGAAACAGAGCTGTCTTGTTTCATCGATGAAACAAGACAGCTCAAGCTTGAAAGTCCTATAATAAAGAAACATTAACCTCTCACAATTTGGTCAGCTTTCTCTCTCAGAGAAAGAACACATGATGACATTTAAAATATCAGTCCTCTGCCTCCTGCTCCTTAGTGTCAGCAGCATGTTCACTGTCTTCTGAGTAATTCTCGTGATCGTCTGAGTATTGGTAACTTTCATCAGAATAATGGCAATCATCCCCAAGACAATCCTTCTCTGTGTGGTGACTGTCTTGGTAATTAGACGAGACCTCGTCGCTTTCCTCGTCTGCTCTTCCTCCCTCCTTCTCGGCTGGATCATCCACATCATCATCCAGGAAGACTTTCCTATAGTGAACTGCTTCATAACCCAGGTCTGCTTCCTCAAGGTCACTAATTATTAAAAGAACATCATGAGTAGTGTACCAACCACTTATTAACAGATAGAATACTGAGTTTAGTAAGTTTGTAAGCGTCACAGATTTACCTCTGCTTGCTCTCGCTGGATGGAGACAATTTGGGTGAAGATCCTAATTTGCCTGCTTTACTGCTGATAAACTCCTCTGTCACGTCGCATCCATGCAGGGTGTTGGTGTAGTGTTTATCTGCAGCCTGTTTGGCATTCCTCTGTTACAGCAGGACAAATTCAAACTATTAGAATAATTAAAGATGTACTGCAAAGAAGGAATATGTTCTACTTAAAGAACATATTACATTTAATTACTTAAGAAATAATAAAGAAAGTAATATAAGTTAATGGCAGTCACAATTTTTTCATTGGGTGACTGCCATTAACTTATATTACCATGATAAATTATGATATTTATGATATAACTCGGTAATAAGCAATAGTCATATGAACAAAAAATATATGATCATGAAAATATGGTGATGGAATAGGATGATGAATGGGTTGTTTGAGATAGAAATTCAAACGGTGAAATTAGGGATGCAACGATACCAATTTTTTCAAACCGATACGATAACGATACTTGGATCTGAGTACTTGCCGATACAGAGTACAAAAACCGATACTTCTACCACACGCACAAATACAATGACTTGGAAGACAGGTTTTATTTTATTCTCTGCCGATAAAAAATAAAATCTTAATAAAAATGACCACAAAAAAATTTCAAGTGAAAAATAAGCACTTCTGTTAAATTATTGCAGAGTCTCCACATTGTAATTTAACAAAATATCACTGAACTATTGGCACTGTCTCGAGCTTTCAGAATAATAAATAAACACTTCTGTTTGGAATAAAATAAATACAAATTAGGTTTGAGAATAAAATAAACTTTTAAATTATTGTAGAGTGTCCATATTGTAAACAAACAAACAAAATAACGAAAGTATTTGGCATTGACGAACTCCTCATCTGCCCGTGGATCATCAGTCCACTGTGCCGTTAAACCAAGGACTGACATCGCGCACACACTGCTTGTCTTTACCTCTTTAGAAAGTTTTGGCACCATTATCTCCCTGATTTTCCACGACTGGCAGTGGCTGGTCATCCAGAGCGATAAAATGAGTCAGAGCCTCTGATATTTTAACTGCCCGTGGATTTTCTTTTGACATTTTTCATCGCTTTTCCAAAACTTGAGTTAAAGTTGGCTGTTCCGGTCCACACTGCTGACATTTTGTTTAGCCTAGCTACAGCAGCCTCCAGTTTCTCTTTTTTATCTGGAGCTGCCAGTCTCACTCGCCTGTGCCTGTTTAGCGTGAGATGTCCCCCTAGTGGCCAATCTAAAAAACTACAACAGAAATGACAAGCCACCCTCTGATTAATGAAATAAGTTAGTATCGGTTCATGGTATCGGTTAACTTTTACGAGTATGAGTACACACACATTTTACAGTATCGGCCCCGATACCAGTATCGGTATCGGTGCATCCCTAGGTGGAATAATTCATATTTTTGTGCTGCTGTCATTTTAAGCAAAAAGTTTACTTTTTTGACAAAAATGCCACCTTGGCAGGACCCTGTTTTTGGGTACTTGTGTATGTGTGTGTGTTAAAATGTGTTAAACCAGGCCGGGTTTAACCTGATTGCTGTGAAACAGCTGTTTCACCCTCATTCAACCCCAGCGACTTTGAGTGACCAGAAGTTCTCGCCTGCCTGACTTTCACCTACCGTAAATAGCCCCCTGACTGTAACCTCTAGCCATGATCTTGAACTTCTCCCAGACCCATCAATAAAGTCATTTCAGAGAGGCAGGCTCTCGCTTCAGCCTCTAAGAGACCGTGGGACGGTTTTGATCTGACTAATGAGCTGAATTTATGGCCCTCAGACGAGTTAAGTATGCAGAGTTTTTGAAATCAACCAAGACAGCTTTGCAGAAATACACAAGTCCTTACCAGCTGCTCCACAACTCAGTGTTGCTGGTCCCCTCACCACATTCAGGCGTATTCCCACTTACAACATTGCTCTTTCAGATTTTTTTTAATGAAATGCCAAAGAGCCATTTTTAACCTCCAGTAAAGAAGACTTTGCATTTATTTGGTCCCCAAATAAGGGTCCAATGTGGCATTTTTGGTCAAAAAAGTAAACCTTTTGGTTTAAAATGATAGCAGCGCAAAAATATAAATTATTCCACAGTTTGAATTTCTATCTAACCTCCTAAGACCCGAACTCTTCCACAGCATGCATTTTTGATTTCTCTTTGATATTTGGGCTGATTGGGACCCAATGAATGTAAAAACAAAGAATGACCAGATATTTGATTTTTGTTTCTAAGAAAAATGAGAGCCACATATGAGGATATTTGTTTAAAATTTCGATAGAACAGTAGCAGTATAATGTCCTCGTAAGTGGATATCAGGCCCTTGTAGAGCAAAATTGAGTATTTTGGTCTAAATAACCCAAAATGTGATGTCCACATATGTGGACGCCAGGTCCTAGGAGGTTAAACAGCCTATTCCATCACCATATTTTCATGATCATACATTTTTTGTTCATATGATTATTGATTATTACCGAGTTATGAAATATCATAATTTTATTATAGTCATAAAAATTATGACTGCCATTAATTTTTTATTACTTCTGTTATTACTTCCTAACTCATAAATCGTGGACATAAATCACTGATTTGACATAAAGTACCAAAACCAGCAAAGGGGGGGGGGGGGGGGGGGGCGCGGAGAGAGAAAGTATCATAGTGATTGTCATAGTGTGATATTATTTTGTTGTCGGATACAATGTTTGTGTGTGATTATCAGTAGAAGGAGTGAGGAGAATAGAGGGAGAGGACACACAGATTGTACAAGAGTGTGATAAGATAAGATAAGATAAGATAAGATAAGATAAGATAAGATAAGATAAGATAAGATAAGATAAGATAAAGACTTCATTTATTCAAAGGGAAATTCTTTTGTGAAGTTAGCTGGAAAAACAATAGTTATATTTCACCAAAAAACTTGAAATGCATTCAATGGATGCTTTGTGTGCTTTCTAGCAAGAAAAGATTTCTGCTAACATTTTGCACATGAATATTTACTGCTTGGCTTCTTTGTAATTGTTGTTTCATCAAATTTAAAGCTTCATTTTAAAATTTCGTTCTAATTTCCCTCACATTTTTAAATCTTTAGAGGCACATACATCGTCATGATAAAACCCAAATGGTGTAGTAAAAGATGAAAGACAGCAGGTTTGTCATGCAGGTGATGATGTGATAGGATGTGGCTATGTCGTGGTTACACAATCACCTGTGCAACTTGCTCCAACAACAGTGGCCTTCCCTTCACTCTCTCCTGCATTTCTTTGATCTCCTGCTTGTATTCCTTCCTGCGCTGAAGATCCTGTTTCCTATAAACATAAGAGTGCAGTGGATCATCTTTCTCATTAAAAAACATGGAAAAAGAAAAAAGTGCATTTCCTTACTTAAAGACAAATATAAAACTCAACTTGAATGTACTGCATGACCATAGGAACTTGCAACCAAGCGTTTGTTGCAAAAACCTGCTCAGCAAAGCTTAGAGTGAAAGTAGCGCTGTTTTCAGCATACCTGAACTCTTTGAGCTTGTTTGGATGGGTCTGTGAAAGAGCTAGGTGGGGGTCATTGGCCTGGGCACGTTTCAGAACTAGCCCCTGCAGCCTCTTCTCCCTTTGCATCTGCTTTTCCCTCCACCGCTCCTCCTCCTCCTCAGCCTTCTTCCTCTGCTGCAGCACCTTCCTATTCCGGTAGAAAATTTGGTCATGGATGTAGGAATGTTTACAGGTAGTGCAGGTAATTAAGCTTATGGGTGCAAAAACAAGCTATATACATGTATTTGGTTATAAGGGTTGCAGGGGAAGTTGGGAGGAGGCCTTCTTTTTAATCACGGAAGACAGCTGGTGAGGACTTTGTCTAAATGGGACAATTCACTGTCTCTACTAAAATGATGGAAGCTTTTGGTGCCCTAAGGTGGTACCTCACGGCCTCATGGCGCTTTTTTGTGGCATCTGTGACTTTGGCAGGGAGGACCTCCAGGCTACCTGAGAGGGATGAACAGAGGCTTGAGTTTGGCGTCCGAGTTGGCCCAGGGCTGATGTATGGCCAGCGCAGTGTTTGAGGGCTACTCTGCTCCTTCTCGATATCAGTCAGGATCCGTTCCCGGTGTGAGGAAATCTGTGATGTCTTCAGCTCAAATGGTTCACACGCAGTCGTAGGCTTTATCTCTTTTCGTTTCTCCAGATGCTTCTGGAAGCGCCTATAACTGGCATTGAAATCTGGTACCTCTTTGTTTATCTGCGGCCTGTGTGAAAAGCCGTCACCTTCCCCGACTCCAGCTTTGATATCTTTGCGATTCTTCCGTTCACTGAGCCGTCGTTTGAGCATGCTCGGAGGCATGGAAGCATTGTGAAGCATCTCCTCAGCCCTCATCTGTATCTTGATAGACCGATACAGCTGCTCCTCTTTCATCTGCTCCCCTGATGCTGCTATGTAGACAGACTTTGGCACAGGCTTGGCCTTGAAGGGTTTCACTTTCTCCTGATCAGATGGTTGCAGGTGACGTAGTTGTCTCTGCTCCTTCTTCAGCCGCTCCCGCTCTAGGAAGCTGAATGGCTTCTGTATGGTCCGGAGATGCTGCTCTTCTCGCTCTCGCATGGCTCGCCGTCGTTCCTCGTTGCGCTCTTGTAGCTCATCATAAAGTGGGAGGTGAATGTGTGCAGGTACGGGGCTGGCACGGAACTTCCTCTGACACTCTGTCAGTTCTTCCAGTTGCCGTCGCAGCTCTACGTTTTCCAGTTCGATCTCTGAGCGTGTCTTTATGCCTCGCTTTCGCTGCTCAGCCTCGCGTAGTGTCATCTGGAAAGGTTTTGGGACGGTTACTCTATCTTTCCAGTGCTCCCGCTCTCTATCTTTATTCCTCTGTTTCTTGTGCCCTGTTCTCTTTTGTGGTTTATTTTGGTCATTTGTTAGACTGCGCAGCGAAGCAGAGGACAGGTGGGCATGATAAGGGGACAGCTTAAAGTCCTTCCACATATTCTTGATGTGCTCTTTGGGGGAAAACAGTATGCCTTTCTCAACATTGTTGCCGGCAGTTTGATCTTCATCTGAGGAGTCTGAATGCCCAGAGACCCATCTGAGTTCAACAGCAGAGTGAGACTTCCTCAAATGACAGTGTGAAGCTGTGGCAGTAGCATGAACCCACAGCAGTCTAAAAAACAAAACAAAAATAGAAGAAGAAAAAACAAACTTGAATAAAAGTCATCAATAATAATACCAGTTATTCAATTTATTAGTTTTGTGTAAGAAAATGCTGTGAAAAATGTCAATCACAATTTCTCAAAGCTTATTTTGTCCAGTCAGCAGCCTAGAATCGAAACAAATAAATTACAACTATAAAAGCCTCATAAAATTCTTAAAATTGTCAAAAGTGTCAATATCACTGGTTTATTGTTGGATACAAAAGTTGTGTGCTTTTCTCTAATCAGAAAAAGACTATGGTCACAGGTTCACATTTGCATAGCTTCACTATATGTTTTGTGGGTTTTTGTCTGTTTAGTGTTGTTCCAAAAATTCTTTACATACAGAAAGACAATGAACAAGTGTTTAGTTCCTTACATAATATTGAACAAAATCCACCCACCTCTGCCTTCCATCCATCACTGTCATATCTAATGGCTCCATCGACTTGAGCTGCAGCTTTTGCTGATACATGCTCTCCAGCTCTGCCATGGTGTGCAGGTGGGCCTTCTTTAGTTCCTCCAGCTTGCTGTAGTACTCCTCATTGGAGAAGAAGATTTGACTGAGGTCGAGGCGATCTCCCGCTGCTCTATAGTTGCTTATCATGAAAGGGCCTCCTGCCCCAGCGCAGTCCTCATCACAGTAATCAGAGCCTGAGTCCTCATACTCCATCTGAAATAGTCACAACAATCTCATACTGCAATCAGCAGCCATTTTATATCTAAATATAATAAGTGACCGAAATACGCTGCACTTATACGCTGCCCTGCGACAGACCGGTGACCTGTCCAGGGTGTACCACGCCTCTCGCCCTATGGCAACATGGATAGGCTCCAGCCTCCCTGCAACCTTGCATAGGTGGAGGAAGATGGATGGATATGCTGTTCCTGTGTTGGATGCTTATATTAAATATGATCAAAGTTAATAATGAGTCATAATAACAATAATGAGGTCAGGTAATGTACAAGTAACCTCTGTGAGTCACATGAGATGTTTCCGTTCTCGTTTTGTTTTTGGCTCTGTGTGTCAGTGATAGGGGATATCCTTATCTCACCAACACTTTTACTGTGGGTTCAGATGCTTCTTCCAGCTGCTGTTTATCTCTTCAATTTGCAAACGGCAGCAAATCATGAGAAAGTTTGCTGGCTTATTAGGGAGAGGAGCTAAAACAGCTTGTTTCAGACAGAGGATGGACTGAGGGGCTGTATCAAGTCCCAGTAAAAGATGAATAGGTAATATCTGAGTGTGAATCATGCAAAGCTATTCTAGAAGAGTCCAAGAGGCAAAACAAAGAGGTGGAAATGACCAGAATAGGTCATCATTAGATAACTTTTTGAACAATATATGTTAAATGTTGCATGGAATAAATATACGAATTGTGAAGCTGTCACGTTGATCCATTTCACGTTCCTACATCTTCAAACATAATGGCTTAACCACCACTCATTGAGCACTCCTCCAGGACTAAGCCTATTATGCTGTCACAGCAGCGACACTGACCATATGTTGAGGCACGACAGGCAGACACACAATTTACATCAGGTGTCTGCCTTCACAGCTTTTTACTAAATTATCAAGATCCTTAAAGGAAGAACAGCAGAAGATGAGTGATTTTAGGATTATACACTAAATGTGACATCTGATAATGTAGCTGAGATGGAAGTCCACAAATAGTATGCTTAACAAATTAAACAGATCAAATCCCTTCCACCACACAGGCTGACCTTAAACGGTCAACAGCCTGTTGGAACCAGATCAGAAACAGTGTGTGGCTTACTTCACGAAGTACAGTTTGGATGATAATAATGGAGAAAAACCTTTAAAAACAAACAGCTGATTCTACTCTGTTCAGACAGTTTAAACTTAATATTTAAAATACAATGTCTCAAATTGTAATATGTCAAAGATCCCAGTAACAATAAATGTAAAGGTCTGTATAGAATGACCGGGGGTCTATCTATGTTAAATTACTATTACTAAATTATTATTATTATTAAAAATAAATTTTAACAACTGTCGGAACAATAAATTACTTTTTTTTTTGCAGGATTAAAGTATTTACAGTGACTTAGTCTGCAATTTTTTCTCCAGCATGTAAGTAATTCACTTTCTGTGTGGACTTTCCTCCACCACTGAGGAAAAGGAAACATCTATTTTAACTAACTGTAAATTAACCAGAAAGCTACGGTACATGTCAGTAAAAAGGGGGCTGGCAGGCTGATTATTAGGGGATTTTTAAACAAAAGGCAGGTGTTGTAATTGATATTCGGAATCGGTACACAACAATTAAAACTCGGTAAAAATTACCTCTTTCTCGTAATCCCGGTTGTCGACGTGACCTGTAACCATGCACGGCAGGACTCTCTCGCGTTCATACGAAGCTAACGGCGCTTTGGTGTGCGGGTCTACCGGCGTTTTCAAACATGAAGTAACCAAAACGTTTTTCCGGTGGGCATTTGCCATGTTTTTGTAAATGTTGCTTTTTTTATTATTTATATAAGTTATTTATATAAGTTGCGTCACAAAATCACTTGTAGTAAGAGTACTCAGTCGAGATGACAAGCTCGCTCTCTTTCCACATCCAGGTAGCAAGTGAAGTCCTTAGCAACAGAGAAGCTTGGTTGGGAGGGAAGTGACGGAGAGTGGCAGGAAATGAAAAGCCTTGGCCTCCGTACAAATTAAAAGCACCAGAATTTGTGAAACGAATAGTTGAACAAAAAAATTATGTTGCAATTGCCTTAATGTATTGATTAATACTATGACATAAGTTATGGATGTGGAAAAATGAATCCTCCAGAAGTACCCTTAACAACAAAATTGCAGTACCCCAAAATAAATTTTAAGTCTAAAGATATGGTTAAATCTTAAGTACTTTGCATCTGTGATGCAGATTACTTATACAAATTAGCTAGAACAATACATGATTAATTTTGAGACTTATATGTTCTTGTCTGCTTTGCATGATGGATATTTAAAAATAATGCCTTTTATTTGATTCAGTGGTGAAATTTAGCAGTTATTGTTATTCTTAACTGTAATCTTCAGAGTGCAAGTTTGCTACTTAGACATATGACAGGTACAGGTATCTTGCATGCTGATTATACAGATTAACAGAAACAAGACAAAAGGCCAAGATGTAAAGGTTCAACTTGCTTTAAAAGATATAATCACACAGACAAGGAATAAATGTCAACAAAAAAAACAAGTTGTTTTTTTATTAAATTATGCAACGTAACAACTACAGCGGAAATCTGAACAGAATGGTGTTAACAGAGTCCTCTGATCCCTTGCAGTGTGAGCAGGCTTAGTGACAAAACTCAATGGACAGACCTATCGGGTGTTCACCTGCAACAAGAAAACACATTTCCACTGGTTTGAACTGTAATCTAATATACTCAGATTTTGCAAAAAGCCAAAGGTAGTGTACAAGAAATAATCTTAAAATAATTTCACTTTAAATGTTAAAAAAAAAAAAAAAAGATTAAGTCTTACCACATCATCAATCTTCAGGATGCTACGGACCGTCTCAGTGGCCAGTGTCAGTGCACTGATGGAGACCAGTAAAGGCTGCACCACCAGCTCCTCAAGGATGTTGGAGATCCCTCCCTGTTGCACATACAACAAATTGTTTGGTGTGTAAATTAAATGTTCTTAGAGTAAAATTAAGTGTCTTTTGTTGTGTCTAATTGTTCACATTTCAAAATTCAATTTACACTGACATTCAACAGGAAAAAGAAAATTAATGCACTAAAAAACAAAACAAACAAACAAGACAATAGTTTTATTGGATAAGTAGCTTAAATATCTACTTCTGTTAGCAGTACCTTCTCCACAAAGTCAGGCTATGCTAACTTTAAAAAATAAATTAATTAATAAATTAAAAGATCAACCTTGCGAACATTGATGCCAGCCATCTTGTCTCCCTGTGCGTGTCTGTTACGGAGCTCCGTCACAGTGGAGATGGGGTTCAGGCCAGCATTCTCTGCAAGCGTCGATGGGATCACCTCCAGGGCATCAGCGTATGCCCGCACACAATAGGCCTCCATGCCACCCAGTGTGCGTGAGTACTCGGCCAGACGCACAGCCAGCTCGATCTCTGGAGCACCACCTCCAGCAATGAGAGCCCTGAGAGACAGAGAAGGCAAAAATGCAAAAGCCACTGGATCTGATCCTATTACTGAGAGACATTAGGATCAAAATAAAATAATAACAACAAAAATACGTTTTCAAAAAAAGAATACATCTGTTTGAATGCTCTCCATCAAAGTTGCTGAAGCAACCCATTGCGAAAATAATGGCGAGCTTTCCTAAATACTGTTCCTCTGTTTGTTACGCTCCTGCAGGATGAGTCAGTGCAAAAGCGCCTTTGTCAGAGGGCAATTGTCCCTGTAACTGTATCTAAAGGTGTTCTTGAACAGTCCAACTTTGCCATGTGAGCCAGCATGGAGGGGTATGTTTCAGGTTCGTTAAGAATTTTTTTAACAATGAAATTTACTCTTCAGAAATAACCGACTGACCTCTTCTTGACCAGGCAGCGGATGACGCACAGAGCATCATGGATGGAGCGCTCTGCCTCCTCAATCACAAGCTTGTTGGAGCCGCGCACCACAATGCTCACCGTCTTCCCAGGGCTCGTGCAGCCTGTGATCTGCAAAAAGTGCCAAGCGATGCTCAGAGTTGTTTCAGCTCATTTTTTCCTCAGCTGCAAGTGAAACATTCTGTGTCCTTTAACTCAAAAAAAAAAATCAACTGAGTTTCTCTGAGCGAAGACTCAACTGTACCTTGACTAGTTTGCCGGACCCATCCAGATTGACTTCCTCTGCTAGCTCTGCAGTGCCGAGCATCTCTGGAGTGAAGTGGTCGATGTGGGCGATGGGCTTGGTGCCAATAGTCTAAAGAAGGGGTGGGGCTTCAGTTAAATGGTGTGCAATGCTAACAGTTGTCAAAACTAAATACTTGCTCACAAGTTAAAAGTGTACAAATCTTGTTAACTGATGATTAGTTCACTATAAAAACTTTTAAGTATAAAGTGCTGCCAAATGTGATGTAGATCTATATATGTCCATTAAATACTGTGTGAAAAACAGAGAAGCCGTGGTTCATTTGACAATACTAACCTTGCAAATGAACTCAATATCCTCTCTCTCGATCTCCTTCACCACCATGATCTTCATTTTGTTGAGGAAGTGCAGGGCGAGGTCACTAAGAGCATCTCTGTTACATGACAGTTAGTTGTTAGTGTGACAGAAGAAGACTGAAATGCATAGCAGAGTGTGTTTTTCTCGTGTCCTTCGCTCCCTGCATACCTGAGGATGGATTTCTGGATGAGCAGCACGTTGCAGCCAGCCTTCTTAATCTGTTTTACCAAGTTGAGGATGTAAGCACGCTCCTCCCGCAACACGCGGTCCATTTGGGCGTAGTCTGACACCACGATCTGGTTGTCCATCTACATGCCCCACAAAAACCCAACAGAAGGTCAGAAAAAGAAGGCTTTTCCTGAAGGAATACACAATGGTTCACAAGAACAGCACTGACAGTGTTTTATATATACTGAAAACAATGTCTTCTCTTCTGTATGACTGGAAAAGGAGCAACGATAGCAGCTGAAGCAGTCAGAACTGTAGTTCACTGTTACAATCTGAAGCTGAGCATAAAAAAATAAGGCAGAAAGGGTTTTCTTGTCAGCAGATATTCATCAAGCGACTCACGTCAGTCTTGGGAGGGGACAGACAGAACTGAATAAGGCCAATTTTGGCCTTTTCCACTCGGGTCACACCAGTGTTGGCAACTCTCTGGGTCAGCACAAGGCCGTCTACCAGCTCACAGTCATCAATGGTGCCTCTAAACACACAACACACACATGTGATTAAGCCTAGCAAAAATCAGAAGAAACTGCTTAAATAAGAGTAGAAAAACAAACAAAAACACTCACCCAAGCTTCTTGATGATTTTGATGTCCTGTAGGTCGACACTAGTGGCTGTGGCTGGGTCAATGACTCGCATAACAGCATCCACACTCATGGGTGCCAGCAGGCTTGAATACTGTGACACCACCTTGGAGCACAGTGACGTGGTGGCACTGTTGAGCAGCGTCTCACGGTCACTCAGCTGCACTGGCTGGCTCATGCCCGTTAGCACCTCCACGCCCTTATCGACTGCCTTTTGGAACGACTCCGAAATGATGGTGGGGTGGATACCTGGCAGGTGAGACAAGTAATTAAACGGGCTCAGTTGTGCTCAATTAAAGGTTCATATTGTTATTCTTCAACTTTTCCAGATACGCAGCTCAAAATGATCCTTATTTATCTTGTATTGGGCATCTTAAGTTCATCTACTGTGCAAAATAAGCCTCGCAAAGTAAAGGGAGTCAACATTTCTACGCTCCATGTCCAGTGCGTGAATTCAAAATGCACATAAAAACAAACTACAAGATACAAAATAATTGGAAATAATTCTACTATTACTCTTAAAAAAAGAGAAAAAAATTAAGCTGTAGCATCACATTTTCGATTTTTCGATCCCCTAAAGCACTCACCTTTCTGCAGCAGCTTGGAGCAGGCATCCAGCAGCGCTCCAGCTATCACCACCACAGAGGTGGTGCCATCACCAGCCTCAATGTCTTGGGCTTTGGACAGTTCCACCAGCTGAAACACATTTGGTTCAGGCCATATGAGTTAATCGCTGAATTAACAACAGTGTTTGGTGTAAACTGTTGAAGGAAAATTTTAACGAAGCTTAAAATTATACTTAGAAAGGGAGCGCTCATAGGTCAGCTTTAGTTGCAAAGCTTCTGTGCAGGCTGCTGTAACGTACCATTTTAGCAGCGGGGTGGAGCACCTGCATCTGCTTCAGGATGGTGGCCCCATCATTGGTAATGGTTACATCACCCTTCTCATCCTGGATCTGAAAACAAAAACAACAGCCATCGCTTAGATACACGTGTGATGAGGGACCTGGGTAAAGCCATCAAATCTGTTCACTGACCATCTTGTCCATGCCTTTGGGGCCCAGGCTTGTTCTGATGGCATCTGCAACAGCTAACAAACAACAAAGGGATGGATGAGAACACAGGTAATAACCAAGTCAAGCAAGTAATTATTGATATAGCAGGAACCTCTATGTAGTACATTACCTATTAAAATCAAAGGGATCTTACTGAAAACTACAAAAATGTGTAATCTAGTTCAGCTGACAGCTCAGCAGCATTACAACCCAACAATGAAGAGATTGTGCTGAATCATTAGCATCCTGTAGCAAGTGCTCAGTAGTGCTCTTTTTTGTTTTTTAATTAAACCCTCAAATTATTACATTATTATTCATGTATTATTTTGCTTCTTTTAACTAATCTGGAAAAAGTAATACAAGCACCTATAATGGTTTATTCAACATTAGATAAAGATGTTGGATTCTTGTAAACTATTAACTGACCATTATCTGTTATGGCCGCTGTATTGTATTTATAAAGCAAAGAAACGCCGTCAACCTGAGTATAACTATAATGAATGAGATTTGGACTAGGCGGAAGGTACCGTCTATAGGACCAGGAATAACGGTGCCCAGCAAACAAGCAGAGCAGGTTGCTGTACAAACCCTGAGTCCCATATTAGCTGCTTGTATATAACTATGATTATATCAAAATACCTTTGGCAGCAGAAATGTTACTATAGCGAATCTGCGCCGGTTTGTCGCGGTCCACATACGCCCCTCCTTTGTTTTTGCCTCCGTTGGAAACCTTCGGTGCTGCCATCGCTTCGGGCATCTTGACTTTATAATCGATGGGAAATGTTAAGGGGAGTCTTCAGAGTCAGACTAGTGAACTCCGGCGCTGAAACACCACAGTTCGGCTTCGGATGGACTCAGATTAAGGAGCCGATACCAGCACCCTAGTTAGAAGCTTCCAGATCGCCGGGTGCTGCAGAAGAAGGAAGGACCCGGCTGTCAAATTACCCGGCGCTTGGAGATGACGTTTGCAGACAGTAAAGATTGAGTATAGAGAACCCAGAAATTATTCATTAGGGTTTTCTGTAATTTATTAAAACATCATTTTTATCCATGTCATATCAGTAGCATTTGCTATCATCTATGAACTTAAGTTTAGCCCTCGTCTTGTTGCGAGACGCAAAATTTTATCCTGAAGCTTCTCCTGTTTTGATTAGTTTTGTCTGGAAAGGCTCAGACTACAGGAAAGGACCCTCTATTGACGAACGTGCCTTACGAATAACTGATCATCACTGTTCATAAAAACACTGTTCTGTCAGGTAAGTTTAATTCTGCTGTCACCCATAAGAGATTGTGTAGATTGTCTGTAGATTATTACAACTTGTTTGCTAGTTTAGAGTATCAGAAAATTGAAGTGAGCCGTGCTGGAGCTGCAGTTGTTGGATTGCACAGGCGTGTTTAAGATGATTAGCTGCAACAGTCGGGTTTTTTTGTTTTTTATTTTTATTTTTACACATCTCAGTCTTCCGATGGCACAAAATTCTTATAATTAATAGTTTATGGTTATTTTAAGATGTAAAACTTTTATTGTTGTTTTAGATTTTTTGTTTGTTGTTTGTTATGTGTAGACATAGCACTGGTTCACCCGTTGAGTTGGGAATATTTAATAGATCCGTGTTAAGTAGCTTAGCAAATAAACATTGTGTGATCATGGTTAGGTTCAAAGGCTGGACTAAAAGTGCGAGAAAAAGCAGCCACTGCCCAAAGAAACACCTTGAAAGCCCTTCAGAAAATAACTGAATAACTATTTCTCGAGATCATTTAAAAATTACAAAACGTTCTTGCGCCTCGGGTACAAAATATACAGAGATTTAGGAGTGGCTCAAGACTTCTGGGCAGCACATTACAAAGCTAGGATCAGTGCACTCCGGGAAGATGGTTAACGCTTCCTTAAACATATTTGCTGTGGGATCTGGTGAGATGGAAACTGCTGGTTTGAGTATCTGTTCAGACGCTCACACGTGCTCTCTCTGAGATTTGGGGTGGGTGTGTGGAGGGGCGTTTAATGTGTCTTTTCTTTTTCTTTTCTTCTTTTTACACTATCTCTGACAAAAATACGTATAACAAACAGGAACATGACTGCACAAATATTTAGAGCACTAGGTCTGAGAACAGCTGTGTAAAGGCTCTCTACAGACTGAACAACAGTCACAGATCTGCACGTTTATTCTCTGTAAGAGAAGCGCTGTTAATGAATCCAGGCAGTGACAGACAGCCGTTCTCCCACTTCCTGGAGCAAAAGCTGTGTTGCCTTTTTGTGTGTCAAAATATGCCAGACAAAATACTTCTCTAAAACAAAATATGAAAATGTCCAAATGGTGGGAAAAAAAACCTCATAGTACTTACAGTAAAAGTAAAATTAATCAGTTTATTATCTAACTGGAAACTGTGTTTTAACCATAACCACGAGTTTCGATGTTCTCCCCTTGTTTGCGTGGCTTCTCTCCGGGTACTCCAGCTTTTTCCCACAGTCTGACATCCAGCTGTAGGGGTGAATGTGGGGGTGTTAATGGTTGTCTGTGTCTCTGTTAAACCTGCATCAGGCTGGTGACCTGTCCAGAGTGTACCAGCCTCTCGCCCTATGGTAGCTCAGATGGGCTCCAGCCTGGATGGATGGTGTTTTAACCACAGTTAGATATATGCATGCTTATTAAATAAGATTATTTTCATGTGGTTTTTCATGCAGTTTTTTCTGTCTTTTTTTAAATACATATTATAATAAATATCTTGACACATGCTCAATCATCCAGGTGAGTAAATCCCAAAAGTTGATTCTGTTCATCTGGACGTAATGTTTTCAGTGGGAGAAACAGAAGAACGTCATATCAAGAAGGCCCTGAGTAAATGTGGTTATCCCAGCTGGACATGTGTCAAAGCTAGGATGGCACCTAAAGAAAGCTCCAGCTGATCCAGGAGAGAAGGACAACTGTTGCCTAAGCAAAAACCCTTAGCGATCCCTTATGTGTCAGGGAGTATCGGAACGGCCCAAATTTCCCCTTGTGGGACAATTAAAGGATTATTCTATTCTATTCTATTCTAACAGCTGAGATGCATTTTTTCTCAGCACTGCATCTCTGTGGCTTTTAAACCCCAAATCACACAGCGCCAAAAATTGGTCCACCCCAAGGATCGGATCCCCCGACACAAACAGAGTAACATAGTGTACGCTGTTAAGTGCCAGGAGGATTCCTGTGATTTATACATCGGGGAAACCAAACAACCTCTGGCTAAGCGGACGGCACAACACAGAAAAGCCACCTCGTCAGGCCAGGACTCTGCAGTCTATTTACACCTACAGGCCAGTGGACACTCTTTCAATGATGAGGATGTACACGGGGAGGAACGCTGGTTTGAGCGCGGAGTCAAGGAGGCCATTTATGTGAAAAGGGAAAGACCATCTCTGAATTGAGGAGGGGGCCTAAGGGTCCATCTGTCATCATCTTACAATGCTGTGATTGCAGCCATTCTCCAACTCTCTGTGATGGTACTCATGGTCTTTGATCAGTGGTTGTTGATCAATGGTTATGACAGTTTGCATAAATAATGATCAAGGAACTGAGCTCCCAGCCCATTGTTCATGCAGTTTTCAGTCATTGTGCAAATGCACTGTTTATAAGGTTGGGGAAACCTGCAGTCAGCTGAGACTGAAGAAGTCACTGAAAACGCTACGTCCAGATGAACACAATCAACTTTTTGGGACTTTGTAATAAATAACACACAGTTATTGTAAACACACAGTCTTTACAAAAGGCAGTTAACATCTGCAACATTTAAGACAGAATAGCCATTTATCATGCCGAAATGTTCATGGTTCTCCTTTTGCACGCTGCAGTCATGCTGCCCCTGAAGGAGAAGGATAAACCAATCATCCAGAAGTTGCTGTCAGCTGGCTGCTGCGCTCGCTGTGTCCTCAGATTCTGCTGCGTGAGTGTGCAGGCGGCCTACCGGAAGCAACCAGAGGTGAGGCTCATGCTGCAGACGGCGCTTTTATACCTGCTATATTCTTTAATCGTCATTTTGTTTAGAAATGATTTGTTGGTTTGTTTGTATCGTAGCTCATGCAGACAGTTACAAGGAAGAAAAGATTGTGAATACTTATCTTCTTGTTTGGGGAATGTATGCTCTCGTAGTCGTATTCTACAGATTTCGTCAGTTGTATTAGTAATTATGTCAAAATGCATGAAAGTTCTGATTGCATTTTCTTCGACCTTACACAGGAAACACTTAAAGAACTTCAAATTTTCATCAATGATACAGAAAATGATAAATGTCAAGATTCAGTAGCTCTAGACTCCAGAGATGATTACAAGTCCAAAGATGCTGCAGAATCAGAAACATCTGAAGACCCTCCCAATAAAAGAGCAAAACTGGAGACCAGTATAAGTGATGTTCAGTCAGAAGAAGAGGCAGCCGCTGTGGTCAAATCAAAGGATGGGGACTCGCGTGTATGTGTGGTGTGTTTGGGAATCCTGCAGGAACTATGTGGTACAACCCAGGCGATAAAGGTGTGTGCGCTCGACAATATTCACCGTTTCCATTTACACAACCGTCAGTGTTAAACTGGTGTTTCTGGTGTGTGTTCACAGATAGCAGAGGCAGTGAAGGCAGGAAACTATGAGTTTGACACACTGGTGCTGTCTGTGTCTCTGCCCGCTCAGCTCTGTGTCCGCGAGGTCAGTATGGTCATGTGTGTGTGTATGAACCATGCTTACATATTTTGTGAGGACCAAAAATTGGAATGGTACTATACATGTGGGGACCAAAAGTCAATTATGAGGATAAAATGCTCGTCCCCACAAGTTTGAAGGCATTTTTTTTAGACTTAAAATGTGGTTTTAGTGTCAGGGTTACAATTAGGTTATGGTTAGAGTTAGGCTAAGGGTTAGGTGTAGTAATAATAATAATAATAATAATAATAATAATGATAACACATTTTATTTAAATGCGCCGTTCAAGACACCCAAGGACACTTAACAGTAGAGTAAAAACACATAATAGAACAAAGAACAATATAAAATACACAATAAGTTGACAGTGAATAAGCAAACTTGAACAGAGAATCAATGTTTCTTATATCCGGGGTAGAGAGTTCCACAGGCTGGGACCAGAGCAGATGAAGGCTCTGCTTCCCATGGTGCTGAGGCGGAAAGAAGGCACAGCAAGTGCAGAGGAAGATCAAAGTGAGTGGGCAAAAGAGGTAGTGCTTAATAGGTCAGAAAGGTAAGCAATGTTATGAAGGGCCTTGAAGGTGAACAGAAGAAGCTTGAATAGTATTTGGAATGTCACAGGGAGCCAGTGACGTTCCTGAAGGACAGGAGTGATGTGCTGGTAGGAGGGGTTCTGGTAATAATGCAGGCAGCAGTTTTAAACCAGTTGAAGCTTATGGAGGGATTTTGGAGGGAGACCATTGTAGAGATAATTACAATAGTCAGTGCAGGAGGGGACAAGACTGTGAACAAGGATTGATAGAAAAGGGTTAATTTTGCATAGATGGAAATAGGCAGAATGGGTGAGATCATTGATGTGTGATTGATGTAGGAGACGAGGTGAAGAAATGTGACAGTGTTGATGTCCCAGCACAAGTTAATTTGAAACAAGCACCACTTAAGGCATTTTTGATGTCAACATTCTAACCTTTGTGGTTTCATGATTCATAATTAAATGAAATGGATTCAACTGAATTTTTTTTCTGTGTCCTTTGAGTTTTGGGTAATTGAGATGGATGTCTTGGTACTCGCGATATCGTCCATTTGGTACTTCACAGTTTTTCACGTTATAAGTTCATTTTCCAGGCATTCATACATATCTGTAATATTTTCACTGGATGTTCATTTGTATTTATTGCTTATGTAAAAGATCTGCGCACTGTTTATGACCATTTCTTTTAAAATACTGCAGCACTCCTGTTGGCTCTACGTGAAGAAGGAAGTGAGGTAAAGTATTTGTCGCCTACGTTTTGAACATCAGTCGATGTACAGTCAAGAGTCACAAGGAATCAGATGTTTAATTTAATATTTTCAGAGAAAAGGGCTTAGTGCTCAACAAGGACGATGTCATCCAGGTCAAGGAGGCCTTCAAGTGGATCATGCAGGGCATGGTTACCAAGGAGCTGGGGGGCATTGCTGTGGTTACCAAGGTCAGCCCGTTTGAGGTCAGCGTGGAGTTCACTCATTCAGAGACAGACGCTGACTGCCACTTCCTGTGAGTCCTAAACTCTTCAAGATCACATAAAATGTCTGAAACAGCTCTTGGTGAAGAACATGAAGTTGGAGGGGAAAGGAAATATTTCTGCTAACATAAAAAATGACCAGTAATAATTAAGACATATCCATTTAATTTAGAAAAATCCATTAGAAGGATTCACAAATTCCCTGAATTTCAAAAGCTAAACTGATTTTAGATTAAAACAGGAACAAGATGTGCTCTAAGTTTTGAAATGTAATAGATTTATGGGTTAAACAACGTCCTTTTTACAGAGCTGCAACATGTCCTGACTGCTTCAAGCCCACCAAGAACAAACAGGTGAGGAAGCAGAGTTTATCCTTCAAAATAATCAGGACGACTAGTTTGTCTTTATAATTTAATTGAAAGTCCAGTAATAATAATAATAATGTATACTTTATTGATCCCTGTGGGGAAATTCCTCTCTGCATTTAACCCATTCACTCAGTGAAGCAGTGGACGCCGTGTGTAGGGACGGTACTTTGCTCAGGGGTACCTCAGGGTAGCCGTTCAGTGGATTCGAACCCCCGACCTTTGTTGCGCCATGGTACGGAGCCCCGCAGGGGACATGGGAGAAAAAAAAAATTAAGACGGACTTTTGCGAGATCTCGCAAAAACTAACTCGGGGATCTCGCCAAGCTAACTCGGGGATCTCGCCAAGCTAACTCGGGGATCTCGCCAAGCTAACTCGGGGATCTCGCCAAGCTAACTCGGGGATCTCGCCAAGCTAACTCGGGGATCTCGCCAAGCTAACTCGATGTCTTGCAAAAGTTTTAGCCGCATTCTTCGGAGGCCGAATTCGAGATGGTGGGTGTCAGATCTCCGAAAACGTCCTAGCACTTTTGCAAATATGTGATGTCTTGTAAACCGAGCCGGTATCTGACGTTTACACAACTACATTCACGCCTCAAAATATCTTAAAAGTTTATTTTGTGACCCAGAAAGAGTAATATTACAACTAAGTAGCTGCCGCCATTGTTGGAATTCAACTTTTGCGAGATCCCGAGTTTGTTTTGCGAGATCTCGCAAAAGTCTGTCTTAATTTTTTTTTCTCCCATGTCCCCTGCGGGGCTCCGTACCATGGACCAGTTTATACCCGACAATATTTTCACGGACCGGCCTTTAAGGTGTTGCGGATAAATACAACAAAATAAAACTAGTACCGGTACCAAAAAAAGATTTATTCGTAACACACGTGAAAAGACCCAGGAAAACCGAGTTAACGATAAAAACAATAACAAAATAACGCTGAAAACCATACATTTTAGACCAACTCTTGCGGCCCGGTACCAAACGACTCACGGACCAGTACCGGTCCAAGGCCCGGGTGTTGGGGACCGCTGGTTTAGTGGATTCGAACCCCCGACCTTCCGCTCACGGGGCCACCACTCTACCTACTGAGCTATCCCTGCCCCCGTGTGAATCTGTATCTTCTCTCTGCAGTCTGTGTTTACTCGGATGGCGGTGGTCAAAGCTCTGGAAAAAATACCCGATGCCAAATTTTTGAAGTAAGGATCCCCTTCATCTTTACGAGTAAAAAGTTCTATGGAATGATTTTGAAATCTTTATTCCTTCATTTCCTTTCTCCAGGCACTGCCCCTGTCCTCCAAAGCAGCCTACCAGCAGTTGCAGTCCTCAGGAGGTCCAGTGTCTGCACGTGTCTGTGTTTGTGGCAGGTGACGTAGGACATTAAGAGCATCTGTTTGAAATGTTGTTGTCTAAAACTGACAGCATAATAAATAGCATCATGATGTCTCCTCGTGATGTTTAGGGAGATACAACAAGTTCTGTCGCAGTCTGCCTCAAACTCCCTGGGTGATCGATGGAGAGAGGAGGATGGAGTCTTCAGTGGAGGAGTTGATCGCGGCGCCTATCCTCTCTGCCTTTAGAGCGGATGGTGAGACCACAATCACAGCTTAAATGAAGACGAGCACAGTTTTTGGGGGTGTTTTGGTTTAGTTTGGGAGCAGGTTCATTTTAGACGTGAGCCAACTTGACTTTTAAAACACTTTTTCAGTGAGCAGATTTTAAACTATGTAATAACTACTGTACATTTATTCATGTTTATTTATATTATTACTGTTTTTTTTTTCAGCACATGACACGTGACTTGCCGTAGAATAAAACATTATCTCTGTTTTCGGGGTTGCAGGTTTTAATTTCTCTTCATCTGGCAGAGAGGATGTGGATGTCAGGACTCTTGGGAATGGTAGGATTTTTGAAACTTTAAGATTTTGTCAGTTGTGAAGATCGAAGAACTGTTTATTTTATTGGGTTCATTGGTTCGATTTGGCAGGACGTCCATTTGCGATGGAGCTGCTGAATCCTCACAAATCCAGATTCAGCAAAGAGCAGATGAAGCAGCTCCAGGAGGTACAGATGTGTTTCACTCCGTCCATTATTCTGCAGTCACTTAGTTGCTGAACTGAAGGTCTCAGCAGCAATATAAGATTTTCCTTATTAAGCCTGTTTTACATTATGAGAAATGTTGCAGTGACTGAAAATATTTGAATTCAATCCCTGGGAATCTGTTCTCCCTCCTCATGACTTAATTATTTTAATTTGTAATATTTTACTTCAGCCAAGAACATCTTAAAACACAGTAATTTTCTTTTGTTGTTTAGCATTTTGTTAAACTGATTTAGTCCGTGCATTTGATTTGAAATATGTTAAAGTTGTATATAAGTAAGAACTGACTTTATTGCATAGTACTTTTTTCTTTAGAGCATAAACTGTAATAAAAGATGGACATGGACACCTTAACATCAGGTATTGGTTTTGGCCTTTTGAAGAGTTGACATTAACTCTGTGGAGGTTTCCATGTTAGGATTTGGACCAAGAAGTGAGCTTATTTGGATTAGCGTTGTTGCTAGCAAGCTTGATTATTGCTTGCTCATGCGACCCTTTAATTAGCACTATGTAATATGTAATAGGAAAAATATGGAGCTTAGGGTACCAAAACAAAACAGAAGTGCAAACCTGTTGGACAGGCTGTACCACACAGCAAAAACCTAGCAGAGGGGTTCAGTTCAATCAATCAATCAGTGGTGGTAAGACCTATTAGATCAGTTATAGTTACCCGGGTTTACCACACCTGTCAATCTTAGCCACCACACAACTATAGAAGTCAATAATAAATTCAGATGGATTAGATATTAAAGGCATTTGGAATCCATCCATACACAAGGTTGTAAAGGGAAAATATGTTTTTTACACCACAGTGTAAATTTTAGCATTTTAAAAACACCTGCAAAAAGAAAAACACTTGCAGAAAGAAAAATGCTGCAAAAATGCTTCTTTTTGCAGCATTTTTCTTTTTGCAGGTGTTTTCTGAAGTTGCAGTCCGTTTGGCCTCTCAGGGCCACCGTAGTTTTGGGCAATTGGCAGATCCTTTTTTTCAGCCTCCTAAAAAAATGCTTGTTTCAAAGTTAAGCTGCCAGAAATGTACGTTCACTGATGCGAAGACTTTAGACCTGCTGATATTATTTTTGTTTTGTTCTTAGACCATTAACCAGTCGTCAGACAAAATCAAAGTGAGAGACCTGCAGATTGTTACCAGGTGAGAAAATCCGAAAATGACTCATTCTTGGGAAAACTGCATCTGTACAGCGAAATCTCCAACATATGTGAAAAACTAAGAAAGTAGTCCATGTTTGCTGTGTGTTAAATTGCAGAGAGGCTATGAGTCGCATGAAGGAGGGAGAGGAGGAGAAGACCAAGTCATATACAGCTCTCGTGTGGACCCAGAAACCCATCCAGAGAGAAGACATCTCTTTTATTGATGACATCAAGGTCTAGTTGGTCATAACCTGTTGAAATTGGAGTGTTTTAACACTCAAACATCAAGAATCAGCAGTGTGACTGTTGTGTGTCTCATCAGGATCTGACTCTGGACCAGAAGACCCCTTTGAGGGTTCTGCATCGACGGGCGCTGGCTGTCCGACAGCGAGCCATCCACAGCATGAGCACTCGCTTCCTGGACTCTCATCATTTCTACCTAAGATTGAAGACGCAGGCCGGGACGTATCCTCACTTTAAATGGCACATCTGTGCGATGGTGAATTATAACATTGCACCAGTCAGTCTGTTGTTAATTGAAAGAACACCGAAACGATAAGCTAATAAAATACTTTACCCTGAATTTTATCTGAAACCTGCAGTGAGACAAAAAAGCTCCTTAATGCTCCGCCAACAGTTACATCAAAGAGTTTGTCCACGGAGACTTCGGCCGAACGAATCCCAACCTGTGCCAGCTGCTGAAGACTGACACAGACATCCTGGAACTGGATGTGGAGGTGGGAGAAAGTCACATCTGTAAAACAAATAAATAAAAAAGCAAACGTATTGAATATCATATAGAATATAACTGTCACTGTCTTTTCTGGAAATGTTATACGTCCCTAAATTCCTACTTGTTGAATATGACATGTTTCCCTTCTCAGTCTGTGGATGTGGACTGGCCTCCCCCTGTGCCAGAGTGAATGCTGCACTGCCGCGCAGACGCTGCTCTTGTCCTGTTTCTGAGAGGATTCGGCTTGGACTGCACTGGTTCCCTCTGCTGCTGGATTCCTGTTAGACCACAGTGCTGAACTGTCAGCAAACGGGTTCTGACAGTTGTGGTGAAACCATCACGGTGTTTGGAGGAGAGGAAAACACAAATTATAGCCACACAGTTCTCTCAGTTGGCTAGTCTGCTTTGTCTGGATTTATTTTTCATCTTCACATCATCGACTGTGAATCTTGAGTCTGAAGTAATTTAATAAATAATAGTGCCCTTGTTCTGTTTTGAGTTTTTTTCAGGGCCAAGTGGACAAAATAGTTTGTATGCTCCTTCCATTTTTGTGTACATACTGGTACTTATTTGCTTTCAATTAAAGTGTATCAAAAACTATCATTTGTTTCTTTGAAGCAGAATGTACTTATGCTCTTAAAACCTAAAACATTTTATTAAATGTTATTATATTTTTTCTGTATTGATTTTGTTTTCTGTATTCTTTTTAAGCAGACTTACCAAATTATAGTGGATTAAAAATCAGATAAGGGTAGTATGACAGATGTATATTTTTAGTTTGAGTGGCTGATGGAGAGTTCGTTTGGATGTGGATGTGATACTGGTGATCAGTCTGCGTCACTTCCTAAATGTTGCTAAAACAAACAAAGGCAGCAGAATTTAAAACATACTTTTAAAGAGTTTGATCTTAAAGAAGAGGTCAGAGGTCCAAATAATGTTACAATTAGAATCTCCATCTCCTATGTTGTCAGTGCATGATGGCAGTAAGAAACTGTCACGGCTGGCGGGGTGAGCCATGTGGTGTGGAGGAAAAGGAGGACCCAAAATGCAGGCAGTGGCGGAGGTGCAAGTAGGTTTTATTTACAGTGCACAAATAACAGAACTGAGGGCAGGACAGAACATAAACCTAAACTGGGTGAGCTAAATAACAAACCTGAGATCATACGAATGGGGTGGGAGGCAGAGAGACGCAGACGAGGAACAGGACACCATGAAACACAGACAAGCCGACAACGAGCACAGACCGACACCCACTATATACACACACACAGGAGGGAAGAACAGCTGATCCTAATACACAAAGACAACTGGAGGATACAAGCTGAACACAGTGACAACAGACTCAGACCTTCAAAATAAAACAGGAAATCCAGAACACGAGCCTTCAAAGTAAAGCAGGGAACACACAGACTGATTTACAACACAACACGGGGACATGAACAGAGCACCAAGGACAGACACAGGTAGGGCTGAATAAAGGAAACACAAAACGCTGGGTCAAAATGACCCAGGACCGTGACAGAAACATCATTTTAAATCGCTCTGTGTAGCATTATTAGGACTTTGACCTTGAAGGAGAGGTCAGACTACAGGACCACCAAACCCTCCCCCGCATCCTCTGATGTCTCCTTCCTCAACGAGCTCAACAACTTTTATGCTCGTTTTGAGCGAGGGAACCCCACAACCACAACCAAAGCAGATGTGACGCCAGACCACCAACCTCCGACTCTCTCCCCCACCGATGTAGGAGCGGTGCTGAGCAGGATCAATGTCCACAAGGCTGCAGGCCCTGATGGCATCTCCGAGCGTGTTCTGGGGAGCTTGCAGGAGTGCTCACAGACATATTCAACCTGTCCTTGGCCCACGCTGTGGTACCGGCCTGCTTCAAATCCACCTCCATCGTCCCGATACCCAAAAACTCCAACCCATCTAGCCTCAATGACTACCGCCCAGTAGCACTCACCCCCATCATCACTAAGTGCTTAGAGCAGCTGGTCCTAGCACATTTCAAATCCTGTCTCCCCCCCACCCTGGATCCCCACCAATTCGAACAGGAGCACAGAGGATGCAGTCTCCATCGCACTGCACTCTGTCCTCTCACACCTGGACAACAACAACACATACGCCAGAATGCTGTTTATAGACTTCAGTTCAGCATTCAATACAATCCTCCCCTCACAACTCATCAGGAAACTGACAGACCTGAGCATCATTTCCCTCGTCTGCAAATGGTTACTGGACTTCCTGACCAACCGCCCCCAACATGTCCGGCTGGATAACCGCTGCTCATCTACAATCACAATGAACACCGGTGTACCACAAGGCTGTGTGTTGAGCCCTTTCCTCTACTCCCTCTTCACCCACGACTGCAGAACTGCCGGTGGTTCTAACACCATCATTAAGTTTGCAGATGACACCACGGTGATTGGCCTCATCAGTGACAACAATGAGGCCGCCTACGGGGAGGAGGTGGATCGTCTGGCTGAGTGGTGCGACACAAACAACCTGCTGCTTAACACTGAGAAGACCAAGGAGCTCATCGTGGACTACAGGAGGAATGCTGACCCACATCCACCCATCCACATTAACGGGACGGCTGTGGAGCGTGTGAGCAGCTTCAAGTTCCTGGGAGTCCACATCTCCGAGGATCTCATCTGGACGACCAACTGCTCCAAGCTGGTCAAGAAGGCTCACCAGCGCCTCTTCTTCTTGAGGACTCTGAGGAAGAACCACCTGTCCTCGGACATCCTGGTGAACTTCTATCGCTGTACCATCGAGAGCATCCTGACCAACTGTATAACAGTCTGGTACGGGAACTGCTCTGCCTCGGACCAGAAGGCGTTGCAGAGGGTCGTGAAAACTGCCCAGCGCATCGCCAGAGCACCACTTCCTGCCATAAAGGACATCTACAGGAAGCGGTGTCTGAAAAGGGCAGGGAAAATCATCAAAGACCCCAGTCACCCATCACATGGACTCTTCACCCTCCTGCCCTCTGGGAGGCGCTACAGGAGCCTCCGGACTAAGACCACCAGGTACCGGAACAGCTTCTTCCCCACAGCTGTCAGACTCCTGAACTCTGCCTCCTGACATCTGACCCATGTTAAACTCATGGACTGGACATACACACACCCACAACCACCTACGCACACAATGGACAACTGTACCCTCAAACACACAATAATAACATGGACTGAACCACCACTCACAACCACTAGCACTTTATAGCCTCTGTAGAAATTATCCACATATCTCACTTATCTTAACTGCACTACTGTATAGTTCTGTGTAAATAATCATACGATAATTTTTAATCCTACAACTGTTTATAACTTGCATAGTTCCCATTTCTGTATAACTGTATATCTCATATTTCTGTATAGTTCTTTATTTCATATTTGTATCCTGTTCATAGCCTGTACATACTTATAGTAATAGAATATTCATAACATACTTCATACCGTGTACATTATAACCAGTGTGGGTCAAGTTACTTGAAAAAAGTAATCAGTAACTAATTACTGGTTACTTCCCCAAAAAAGTAATCCCATTACTGTACTGATTACTTATTTTCAAAAGTAATTAATTACTTAGTTACTTTTTAAAAACACGATTTACAACCTGAATAGGTGATAAAGTGATAGATCTTTCAGCCCAATTCTGCATAATCCATCATACAAAATGTAATCAAATGGAAAAGTCTCTTTTTAAAACTTGTTTTATTAGTTTTAAACTTTTAACTTTATGCATCAAGCAAAAAATTAATTAAATGCAACATTCTCTGACTGGAAGAAATTTGTTTAACATTTAAACCTATTTTCTGCACATTCCAGCACATAAAATAAAATACTTTTTTGTGTTTACACTCAGTCTTTCAAATAGATGCAAGTAAAACACAGCAGAAAATAAATAAAGTCAAAGACTCAGCGGTCCTGTTGCTCTATTTTCACCTGTAAAGCAGGAGTGGGGAAGGCGGAGGTTTACCCTGGTGCAGGTGTGCCGCAGCGGTCAGTTGAAGAATCCGCGAGTTTCTCTGTGAGTTTCCCATTATGTCGTTGCGCACTCGGTGCTTGTTTAGGGTTTTTTTCGGTGTAAAAAGAAGTTTTCTTCCCACGCACAACGGACACTAATGTTTTTGTCACTTTTTATGGAATCAAACTCAAAGTAAGGTCAGTACTTCCACGCTTTAAACGCTGCACGCTCATACTCTCTCCGCACTCGATATATTAGCCACTGTTGATCACGGTTTTAGTAACGCAGCGTTCCTACGGGAAAGTAACAGTAATCTAATTACCGTTTTTGCAATAGTAATCCCTTACTTTACTCGTTACTTGAAAAAAGTAATCAGATTGCCCATCACTGATTATAACATACCATAATAGACCCATTTCTGTAATATACTTACATATCTATATTATTGCTAATATATATTGTAATAAATCTATATCATGGCTAAAACACTTCTGGATGGATGCAAACTGCATTTCGTTGCTCTGTACCTGTGACATGTGCAATGACAATAAAGTTGAATTCTATTCTATTCTATTATCAACTCTGCCAGGGAGGTTAAGGTACACATGAAAAACTGACTTTGATTTTAAAGACTTGATAATTTTGGTTTCCAGTGACTGTTAAGTAGATTTGGTCTCGGCAAATTACCCAGTATGTGTCAGTCGAGACTTCCAGCTAGAATATTCCACTCATCAAGAGTCCGTAGTTCATTTTAGTGAGTCCATCATTTCTGGGGAAGCATATTTGAGCTCTTTTAAGTAACTCACAGACAAAAAACTTGAAGCCACAGATTATCTACTAATCTTTGATGTTTTTGCAAAAAAAAGTTATTTTGTTTTACATCAAGAAGCTCCTGGGCAGTTTCAATTTATGAGATTTATTAAGTTTTTGTACAGCAGATAGTTTGATATTAGAAATGTAATATTTGGCTTTTTTAAAAACTATTTTGTCTTCCATGTTAAAGAACCAAAATATTTTTTTGCTATATTAATCCAATCCAAGTGTATCTGTAAAAAAAGTTGAACTCATTAGTTTTCTCAGATCTCTTTCTTCATAAAAGGCAAGATCTCATCTAAACAATAAAGAAAAAGGTCTGAAATCACCTGAAATAAAGAGTCACAACAGCAGAAACCCTGAAATGTATTTCTTTTAATTTAATTCAAAATAAATACTACCACGGCAATGCAAGTCCACTACTGGGTTCTTGCCCTAATGTTTTGGTAAGAAAACAAACAAGCAAATGATCGAAAAAACGAAAAAAAAAAAAAAAAAAAAAAAAATCAGTTATGCATCCATCATTCTTCAGCGACTTTCAAGAGGTGCCTTTTTAACAACATACAAGGTAACACTGTCTAGAATGACAAACATTAATAAAACAAACACTATGGTATAAAAAGGAGGGAAGGAGAAGGAATTGGGACTGAAGAAACCTGATGAAACCAGCACCGCACACACGCACACACACAGGAAAAAAAACAAACAAACAAATAGATGACAGTCCTCCAAGGCTCCTCTTATAGTTTTTTAAGAAGGTGAAGGGAACAGAAGTACAGTGCAGACTCCATGTTACAGATGTCCTCGCATTTCTGGAGTCGATCGTTTTCAGGGACCATGGTGACATAAGAAAGGCGGGTTGGGGTTCGTCTCCATGGAAACATCCTCATGAATCACAAAAAACCAAACAAACGCAAAACTGAAAAAAACAAAAAAACAAACAAAACCCAAACAAAAAACAGTGGAAGGGTCCATTCATTGACACGTGTTTATTTTTTTCCTTTTAAATGTTTTTTTTCTTCAAAGCAGTTTTTGAATCGTTCGCGGGTGGTTTGGATTTTTCGGTCACTATTCTCATCAGCAAGCTTAACATACAGTCACACAGAAAACAAATGTTTATGCCTCATAAGTGAAGACAAAAAGAACAAAAAAAAAAGGCATTGCATATTTACATCAAGAAGTTTGGGGCCACTTTTTTCTCGCAGTCCTCACAGTCTTCATACACGAGTGTCTCACGGCTCAGTTTTCTTGTGATCTGACATGATCAGTAAATTATTGATACTCTTACTTCAATTTAAATATTTGTCTGTGTGTAAATACATTTCTCTCATAATACTGACAAGATTAATTGGGTCAGGACCCCTGCGTCTGGAGCTGGAAGCCTCACTTCTGCTTAGCATCTGTGTGATAAATTACATTTTCTTCACTAAGATTTGTCATGTAAAAACAGTCTTTGTATCTGTTTGTGAGTCAATATTTCTCCTCTTAAACTGAAAACAATGTTTCTCTTTTTTTTTCTTTAAAAAAAAAAAATCTTTACAGCAATCTTCTTTTTAGGTTCCTGCACAGCTGCAAAACCCTTTCCCTTCACTTTTTACTCACTACTCGATATGTCTCGGTCGTACTTCTCTACCTGCGTCGTTACTTTAACACACAAAGACGTACCAATCCTCACTTCTTCTTCTTAATCTTTCCAAACATCTGTAAATGTACAAAATACTTTCAAGTCGGCAGAATTCTCCAGCAAATCAGATCTGATGTGTGCTCACGGGTGAAAAGGCTGCTTCACAAGGACAGTTTAGCTGACAGTATTTGGGATGATTGGATCGCTTTCCCCAATTCTCCACGGTCAGTTCCACTTCTCGTAGGAAGTGTGATGCATCAGTCAGGCCACTTCTGGGCAGAACTCACTAAACATATGCTAACACTGCCAGTGTGGGAGCCGAGCCTGCGAGCTAGTCCGGACGAGCAAACTCCAGCTGCAGTGTCAGTAACACCAACATGCCCCCTCACTTTCACTACACTCCAAACTCACCGTCTGCTGGTGTGTTTAAGCCGCAAAAGTCCCCACACTGACTGGCAAGCTACTCGTAACCATCGCAACATCCACCTGTAGGGTACCAGGCCATACTCGGACTATCCAATGCTGTAATAAATTCATCACTTTAAGCTGTAGTTGCCCAACTACTGCCTTTAGTTGTAGCTGCGCAGCACATCAGAGAAGGACGCACTACTATCTTCTTATCCATATAATTTTTTTGTCAAACTTACTGTCTGAATGAGTTTGGCAGCTTTCTGATCACTTTCAACAGCAGCTGAGCTGAGAAACAATAAAATATCCACACGTCTTACTGTTTTCAACGAACAAAACACTTCTTCAGCTACATGTCAGAACACACATTGGAACAGGCGACACCAGATTGTCAATTTTGGTTTCTGGATATAACAGCTAGGTTACTTGTGTTAAGGACTCACTATTTGGAGGCTATTGGAGGGGCCTCCATAAAAGCAGAGGCCAGCAGGAATCAGTTCAGTGACCAAAATAACACATGATGGGGACGGAACTACATGAAGCTCAGTCTGAACGGTCAAAAACTTTCTTGTGACTTGACGCATTGAGTTTTTCCTTTCCAGTCACCTTTCTCACTCACTGTGTGTTAATAGACCTCTCTGCATTGAATCATACCTTATAAAGCGCCTTGACGCGACTGTTGTTGTGATTTGGAGCTATATAAATAAAATTTAATTGAAATTCAAAAAGGAAAATAACAAAAAAATAAAAAGTGGTTGTCCAGTGTATACTTTTGTATTTGGTAACTAACTGCAAGTAACTGCAGTGACCTCTTTAGATCGCAAGGCAGTACCAAAGGTCGCCTGGTGGGAGGCAATCTGTCAGACAACTGTGGTCTGACTCAGAGTGACTGAAATCACGCAGATTTCAAAGGCTTGCACATAACCGCTGGATAATTAGAGATAGACTGACAACATGTTGCCAAAGGGAGCCACTCTTCTGTCTCTGTGCAACAGGACACTTGTCTCAGCTGGTTGGCAACTGGTTGTGTTGCATGCGCAAAGCTGCTGATGTCATTTTTAAAGTAAAATTGCCATCCCAAGGCAACCGAACGTCTTATTCAAATCTGTTTCTTTAACACAGTTAATTTGTGCAAAAACATTGTATCCAAGTACAAATCTGACCCCATTAAATTGCAAACTTAGCGGATACAGCAGACTGACTGCTTGACTCCAATGTTATTGTCAAAGTCTTGATGCACCAAAAGTGCTTTGAAGATGGCAGGTGACACAGTTGCAGTGATTCTGTTCATGCTTTGGACTCCAACCACTGTTTTCACTAGTGTGACTGTAGCAATAGAGGGTTAAATAAGCAACCAGAAGCAGGAACAGGAACCAACTACAAAGCAAGGCGCAGCAAGCAAACTGCTTGGCATGTAGACGTGACCTGAGGCTTGGGGCTTCTGCAAGTTGTGGAGCATTCTCGTGTCCCCATGTTTTGCAAAAACAGAAGAAAAGACCATCAAATCTCAGTTTGGAGCAAACTGCCGACTTCACTATGATCATTATAGATAACACTGCGGTTTACTACATCTGAGAGTAAGTGTGTGTGTGTTTCTGTGTGCTATGACAGCATATTCTTGACCCCCATTCAGTCGCAAACTGTACATACATACATGAAGCCATGTTTCCCTGTGTAAACATCCATTCCATTCTAGTCCTACAGCTACAATGAAGAAGAAGAAAAAAAAAAGAGGAGAGGTGGATGATGATGAGGAGAAGAAGCGGCGATGCTGCAGAGAAAGGCCTCGTTCCCCTGCCGGCTGTGGAAAGCTGGAGCGGTTAAGCTGAGTTTGAATGCGGTTGTGCTCTGTGGCGCCTGAGTGAACTGTGCAGTTTCTGGCAGTTTAGTGTTTCTTGTTTCAAAGTAACTTCAAAAAAGCGCAAAAATAAAATAAAAGAAGAGGGAAGTTACTGCGACGAATGAAATGATATAGATTCACCCATTCTCATCTTTCAACTTCTCTTTTCTGTTTGTTTTTTGTAATCTGTAGGCTCACTGTGATTTTCATCACCATGGATTTGGGAAATGTGCGCTGCCATGGCAAATGTACGAGGAAGAGTTTTTTTTTTCTTTTTTTTTTTTTTTTAAATGAGTGAACCATGAGCCATGCACTTCTTCTCACCTATTTATGACCTTTCACATCCCAGAACCCACCCACCCTCTCCCCTGATGAAAAATCCCAATCCCCAAAAACAACAAAAACACCACCCTGTAGGTATGATGCAAAACATCTGCACACATAAGGCAACATTTTTGGTTTTTTGTTCCCTAAAACGGCTCTTCCAAACCAAGTGCAAAAAAGTTAAAAGAAGAACAAAAAAATGGGCAGAAACAACAAACAAACAAAAATATTAACGCAACCTAGGTCGACAACTTAATACTGACAGAAAGAAAAAAAAAATAACAAAAACATTGCCTTCTGCAGTAAATAGCGCTGAAAATGTAGGAGACTTATTTTTTAGTGTGGGGAGACCGGCTGGAGTCTATCCCACTGTGCAAAAACCTCTTTTAAAGTCCCTAAAAAGACTTCTCCCCCTCTGCAAGGAGGCAGAGAAGAAGAAAAAGAGGGGAGACTGGTGTTTTTTTTTTGTTTTGTTTTTTTTTTCCTAAAATGGCTACGCGTTTTCCTCAAAATGGCCACAAATGGGGACGATACTGCCTGGCTGGGCTGGAGCTCACTCTCGGCCGCTGGCCGAGTAGGAGAACTGTGGGAAATGAGGCCTTCGCTCGTTGTCTGCTGCATCCATCCCGTCCTCATCGTCTGTAAAAACACAAACAGGAAAACATAAGAATGTTCCAATTATGGACAGTGAGGTTGTCCTTACAAACTTTAACGGCAGTTATCCTGACTCTCCTCAAATATTCAGTCTGTCAAATACTAATACTGTTTTCATTTGCAGTTTGTGTTTAGAGCCAGTGCCATGCAAACACGCTAAACTGTCATGTTTTGGCTGTGTACAGGCAGGAGAAGGACCCAAACGCAAAACTCACGACAACGAAATTAAACTCAAAAAGCTGCTTTATTGCAGAATGGCATGGAAAACTAAACTGGGACATGGGTAAACTGAAACGCAAGGAAACACAGCCATGAGGGAGACTACGACAGTGACAAAGAGAAACACAGGGCTTAAATAGACAGAGGGATAACGAGGGAATGAGACACAGAAGAAGAGCACAGCTGGGAGTAATCAGGCTGGACAAGACAAGGGAAGCAAAACTAGAAACACTCACATGAGACATGGACCTTCAAAGTAAAACAGGAAACACACTGACTGAACTCTAAACATGCAAACTTAACAGCAACTGAGAAGACAGAACATAGGGACCAGAAACATGGTACAAAATAGTCACAGTAGACACAACATTGAACACAGGAAAGCCATATTACAAAGCCAACGAACTAAACCTATGATAACCATAACTGAAATCTAGGGAAACAAGAAACAGTACAACAAAGGACTCAAAACATAATCCATAATATAAAAACACAAGATCTCTTCAAAATAAAATAGGAAACATAATGAGACGCAGACATGACAACCAGAACTTGACAACGTAAGACACAGACATGAAACACATGAAGAGCAGGGGAGACTTAACAGGGGTTGGAAGACACAAGGAGAATCTAATAACAAAGAACTAAAAAAACTCATGAGCTTAATCATATAAACATCCAAATAAACTAAACTCAAAACACTGAGTCATAAGACCCAGGATCGTGACATAAACTCACAATAGCTGCTGGCAGTGTCGTCTCAGTCAGTTAATACGATGCAATAAATTGCAGTGAATGTGCACTTACATTTCTCCGGTGGAGTGATGGTGATGGTCTGTGCTGTGAACTCTTCATCGAAGTAGCGCGTGTCTGTCTCAGAGGTGACCTGAGGCTGGAAGGGTGGTACCAACTGGGACGGACAGAAAGCAGAGAGTGGTGGTGTTGTATCACTGAGGGGTTCAGTCTTCAAACAGCTTCACATATGCTGTTGTTTCAACTGACGGAACACTTTTTTTGTCAAATTACTTTTTCTTTTATCAGTCGTGCAAATATAACACAGATTTTAATAAAGCATTTTACCCTCAGACTACAGACACCCTCTGTACTTTTAAGATTAGGCTTAAAATTCACCTTTACTAATTAGGTCATGCATTTTTTACAGTTAGGGTTAGATATTTTTGTTCACCTTAAACAGAACTCAAATAGAATAATCGAATAGAATAGTCCTTTAATTGTCCCACAAGGGGGAAATTTGGTTGTAACAGCAGCCAAAAAGACAAACAAACAGTACACAGGACACTCTTACATGTTTACATTAAGGACAATGGTTACTATAAATAGAGAGTACTGTACAGTTATTAAATTAAATAAAAATAATTACAGGTAAGAGGCAAACCAGGTTGTAGTGCGATTTGGTTAATTAACTAACTTATTGCAGTTACAGCATTGATGTAAACATCTATGTTTGTTGGGAGCAGTTCTGATTGTACAGTCTGACAGCTGCAGGGAGGAAGGACCTGCAGAAACGCTCCTTCATGCATCGAGGATGCAGCAGTCTGTCACTGAAGGAGCTCTACAGTTCAGCAACATCTACATGCATGTGGTGGGAGACTCTGTCCATCAGAGATGTTATTTTGGCCATCAAACAAATCAAACATTTAGAACCTTTTTTTTCTTTTTACTTTATTAAAATTATTTTGGTGAGTTCTAAACTTTTAGGTAGTCTAACATACACTAATACAAACAAATTATCACCAGACTACATAGTGTGTTATGTTTCTTCATTAGACATACAAAAAAGGCAAATTTCAGGGGAATACAGTTTCCTGGTCCAAATGCGAACACAGAAGAACTGGGAAATAATCAGTTTAAAACTTCAAACCATATTATTGTCTGTGTCTCCAATACGCACATGGGAGGCCTGGGTGGACACGTTATTATGAAAGCTCAAGATGAGAAAAAAAACAACATACAAATATGTATAAAACGACCTGGTGGTACTTGTCTGACTGTGTTATAGTGTTCAAATGAAATAATGATGAGGTAATGTTTTGTCCTTTTCGTTCCATTTTGGATTTTACACGTCAGCCAGACTTCTTTTGAAAAATACGGTAACCCTGATACCAGAATACCTCAGAAACACTGTTTGAATCGATTTCGATTGAAGTGACGATGACGTCTAGCAGCTAAATCCTGCTCTCACCTTCTTGTCGTAGACGTCCTGCCAGTCGATTGTGCCAAAGAAACTGTGCCGCATGATCTCCTTAGCGTCATCCGGTCCACCGCCCAACCTGTCAACCAACACACAGAATAAGAAAGAGATGGCGTCAAAGTCATACATCAAATAGCGCTCTCACAAAGTCTCCATCAATGGAACCAGAATATCCACCTGCTACTGATCCCAAAATAACTTGATGGGGTGAACAAGTTCGCTCAGTGAAGCTGCAGTAGCCTCTTTTCACTGGCGTCTTCGTTAGACACAGAAAATGCTTCAGGGATGATAAGAGTGGAAACTTGAACGCAGCCACCAGCTGGTTTTGCCTGAGAACATTTGAGCTGGGCACCCATTAACATAAAGAGAGTTTGTGCTCTCATCAAGTGTGTGCAAGATTATTAATTTAAGCAATTGTATGTAAGAACATGTTATCTGGATATGTAACCACTTTGCCAAAGTCTCCAAAGACCCAAATTCCACCTCAAGATGAAATTAGTTAAAGTTAGGATGTTGAGGAAGCACAGAGGCTCAAGTCTGCCATTAACTGGAAACTGCTGGAACACACAATAATAATACGTTTTACAGGGACAGAGAAGGTACTGACCAACAAAGAAGCACCTGCTCCAAAATCGACAGCTTCAAACAAAACTATAATTTGCTGATTTTCACCCATCCATCCATTCATTCGCTTCCGCTTATCCTTTTCAGGGTCGCGGGGGGCGCTGGAGCCTATCCCAGCTGTCATAGGGCGAGAGGCGGGGTGCGCCCTGGACAGGTCGCCAGTCTGTCGCAGGGCCAACACACAGGGACAGACAACCATTCGCACTCACATTCACACCTAGTGACAATTTGGATTATCCAATTAACCTATCCCCACAAGCTGCATGTCTTTGGACGGTGGGAGGAAGCCGGAGTACCCGGAGGGAACCCACGCAAACATGGGGAGAACATGCAAACTCCACACAGAAAGACCCCGGCCTGATGGTGGAATTGAACTCAGGACCTTCTTGCTGTGCTGCAACAGTGCTAACCACCGTGCCGCCCTGCTGATTTTCACCCGTACAAGCCAAATGCCTTCTGGAGAAAGGTTTTATGGTCAGAGAAGATAAAGATTAATTTATCTAACCACAATGACATGAGGTATGTTTAGAAAAGTAAAGCTGAGGCTTTGAAATGCTGCTAGCAGCAAAATGCACCTGGTTGAAGTGCAACTTGCATGCTGCATTTGCCTGCCTGCCACATTAAGCACATCTCTCATACAGTTTAAAAAAAAGGTTGGTTAAAATTTAGTTTTCTTAGTTTTCTTATCCATTTGAAAAGACCTGACAGAAAGGCCTGTTGCACCTGTACATTTTAAGCGTGCTATCAGTGACAGAAAACCGCTGAGTGAACCTCAGGCAGTCAGCAGGTTTTCCATTCGTAGCTAAGTCAGTAGTGAAGTCAGGACTCGTGGAGAGTCTTTGTGTCAATGAGGGGACTCTGTCTAAACAGGACAGGGCAGTTAGCAATAAAAAGAACTTCACTGCACAGGTAAGCTGATCACAATTAAATTTGCATGCATACCGTTTGTTGGGGTCCTTAATGAGCAGCCCTGACAGGAGTGACTTGGCGTCAGCTGACAGGGTTCGTGGGAATTTTATCTCTTCCATGAGGATGAGCTCAAACAGCTTCTCGTGGTCCTGGTTGTAGAAGGGCAGGCGTCCGCACATCATCTCATATGTCACCACGCCCAAACCCCACCAGTCCACTGCACGTCCATAGTCATTGTCCTCTAGCACCTGAGGATTTACACAAAAACCCTTTTACTGTATTGTTCCCACGAGCCCCATTTGTATTTCATTCAGAAGAAGCCCTACATAAAAGGTTCTCCTCTGTGACTGTTTATATTAAAAGCCAAGAGGCCGCTATCATTATGATTAGCTCGACTGAGAACTTCACAAAAATTCTTTTTTCAACCTTTAACTATGTGATAACCTCTTTCATATCCTCTTTATGAAGCAAACAACTTTCTAGTTCTCCACTGAGAACCACATTAAAAGAAGTGAGATCAGTTACCCACTGGAAAGAAAACACTTCATCAGAGGAACTGCCTCCTAGGGCACTTCCACATTGGACCTGGTAGTTGCTGGGTGGTGACACACAGACAAACAGAGGATCCGAAAAACAGTTTCCTTCCTGAATTTGTCACAGAGGACAAACCGGAGAAATTTGGTTTTGTTTTTTTAATCTTATGCTCTCTTTCTCGTCTTTTATAGCCATGGGAAGGTTTGTCAACATCTGAAACCCAAAATTCAGATAATAGTCTTTATGTGTATCTGGTGTGACCGCTGACCTCAGGAGCCAAGTACTCCGGTGTTCCACAGAAGGTTTTCATAGTGGCAGTGTCAGTGATGCCTTCTTTGCAGAGACCAAAGTCAGTGATCTTGATGTGGCCATCTTTGTCCAACATGAGGTTCTCCAGCTGATGAGTAGTTGAGGAGAAGAATAAAACCCATTAACCTTTACTGTATCCTTTTATAAGCAGTAAATTCAGAATAATAACGGACACTTCTCAGATCTCACACAGAGCAGGTGTACTTTACCTTCAGATCACGGTACACGATCTTGGCAGAATGCAAATAATCTAACGCAGAGACGATCTCAGCGCCATAGAAACGGGTGCGGTCCTCTGAAAAAACTCTCTCTCTTGACAAGTGGAAAAATAGCTGTGGAGAGGGAAACAACATGAATTCATGCAGTTTAGATATGTTTCTCTTATCAAGTGATAATTCACTTGGTGAAATCACGACTCAATAGCTTCAGCAAGCAAACACAACTTTGAATTACACACAGTTTTAGTCCAAACAAAAGCAGAATCCTTGTTCAGTTTAATAGAATAGAATAGAATAGAATAGAATAGAATAGAATGCCTTTTATTGTCACTATACAGTTGTACAATGAGATCTCCTACTCAGTGCAAACATGCTGGGGGTGGGGGGGCACAGTTCTGCAGCACTATATGCATATGGACAGTATTAACAGAGAAATAATATATAAAATGTACAAATATACACAAGCCAGTTTTAAAAAGTAATAAATAACTTTTTAAAGCAAATCTATAAAGGAGACCAAGTCTCCATGTCACTCACACATTTAATAGATTCAATATAGATAGAATTAAAAAAAATCTACAAACACTTAAAGTTGCTTAAAATCATTTTATATCATAATTGTCACTTTATGGTCATAAATTAAACTAAATAAACCCTGAACTGATTCGTGCTTTAAAATGATGAAACTATTACCACAATGGAACCACAAAAGTTCAGACTTCCCAGTGAAACGTAACACTATCTAGTGAGAGACTGCTTGCTGTAAAAGCACTTTGAATCTCATACCGTCATGTTAATCAACATTATTCAATAATTTTTAAAAATCCTTGTATGTTAAACGAAAACATCTCTCATCAAAGTGCTATTTAAAAAGTCTCTGAGTGACTTCTTACCTCTCCTCCGTTGACATACTCCATTACAAAGCACAGCCGATCCTTTGTCTGGAATGAATACTTCAGAGACTGTGAAAAATATTAAAATATATTTTAAACTCAGACGCGCCATTTGTTTCAAACGCAACACAAAAGCTCTTTGAATCGAGTGCATCTTTCCAGCTGTTATTCTTCACAACACTTCTTAAGAGTCTCTGCACAGATGCTAGTAGTCATAGCTTGTTTGGACAAAATGCAAATTACAACTTGGTTCAAGTGCCTGTATGTGGTGCAATGATACATGCAATCTAACCATACTTACAGTTAGGAATGGATGCCGAGTATTTTTTAAAACCCTACTTTCTGTGAGAGTGTGAGCAACTTCATCCTGTTCAAAAAGATTAAAGAGCAATGATTAGTGAGGAGGAAAAAGGAGCTCGTCTCTAAAAAGATCAAGCCAATACTGAGCTGAAATCTAAAATTTGAGAGAATGTTTGATATGAATGTGCTTCATCTAACAAATGCAAAACACCAAATATTAGAAGGCAGACATGCTGTAATTAGATTCAGATTAGATTCGTCAAATATGTAACAGTAGATTCAAAAAATAAGGCTGATCATTTAAAAGAGGACCTTGGCAATGATGACTTCTTTTTTGAGGATTTTCATGGCGTAGTAGGTGCCGCTCGCCTTCTCCCTCACCAGAATGACTTTACCAAAAGTGCCTTTGCCCAGAAGCTTCAAATAGTCAAAGTCATTCATTGTCTGTGGAAAGAAATATCAGGAAAAAGTTGTCATCAGCATTTCTCCAGTCTTCAGTACACTTCATCTTCAAAGCAATATGCTTAAAGTAAACCAGTCAGTTCACAAACTGGGACATAGAAGAATGGTCAGATCAACAATACTGATTTTTACTGTATATACCACAAACACGTTGTATTGTGAGCAGAGATGGGCAGTAATCCGATTACTTTTTTCAAGTAACGAGTAAAGTAAGGGATTACTATTGCAAAAACGGTAATTAGATTACCGTTACTTTCTCGTAGGAACGCTGCGTTACTGCGTTACTAAAACCGTGATTTTTTTTGCGAGAATGTCTCATGACAGTGACGTAAGCGAGTCCGTCGTTCGTGACAACAGCTGTGTGCAGATCAACAATGGATCATATATCGAGTGCGGGAGAGAGTATGAGCGTGCAGCGTTTAAAGCGTGGAAGTACTGACCTTACTTTGAGTTTGATTCCATAAAAAGTGACAAAAACATTAGTGTCCGTTGTGTGTGGGAAGAAAACTTCTTTTTACAGCGAAACAAACCCCTAAACTTCCAAGCAAGCACCGAGTAGCTACGACGTAATGGAAACTCACAGAGAAACTCGCGGATTCTTCCACTGACCGCTGCGGCACACCTGCACCAGGGTAAACCTCCGCCTACCCCACTCCTGCTTTACAGGTGAAAATAGAGCAACAGGACCGCTAGTCTTTGACTTTATTTATTTTCTGCTGTGTTTTACTTGCATCTATTTGAAAGACTGAGTGTAAACACAAAAAATATTTTATTTTATGTGCTGGAATGTGCAGAAAATAGGTTTAAATGTTAAACAAATTTCTTCCAGTCAGAGAATGGTGCATATAATTAAATTTTTGCTTGATGCATAAAGTTAAAAGATTAAAACTAATAAAACAAGTTTTAAAAAGAGACTTTTCCATTTGATTACATTTTGTATGATGATTATGCAGAAAAAGTAGAATTGGGCTGAAAGATCTATCGCTTTATCACCTATTCAGGTTGTAAATCATGTTTTTAAAAAGTAACTAAGTAATTAATTACTTTTGAAAATAAGTAATCAGTGAAGTAACGGGATTACTTTTTTGGGGAAGTAATCAGTAATTAGTTACTGATTACTTTTTTCAAGTAACTTGACCAACACTGATTGTGAGTCCTTGATACTGCAAGTCAAAAACAGCATTTTAACCTCAACTGCTTTATTACAGTTGGACTTTTATGCTTCTTCTTATTTTCTGTCATATTTGTAGCGGTACGACAGTGGATGTTCAGGTTTCCGGAAATTAGGTCAGCGTGTGTAGCAGTAATCCAGATGAACCAAAAGCTCAGGTTTCACACTGCTTTAAACACGCGGTTTCACACAGTTTTTTCTAGTTAAAGAAACAAGAGCAGACACAGATATCTTGCTGTTCAGATTTTACGTTATTTAGAGGCACTCAGTCAGCAGGGACGCTGGCCTAAAGAGATTAAGAAGCGAGCTAAAACAGCTTGTTTCAGGTGAGAGTGGGCATGCTTCAAGGCCCAGCATATGATAAACAAGGATTATTTTGAACTGTAACTCATGAAAAACTACTCTAGGAGAGTTCCAGCAATAAAAGTATGAAGCTGGAAATGAGAATTAAAGCAGTCTCTACCTTTCGTTTGTAGTGGCTAATGGAGGTGTCCATCTCCTCCTCGTTGACGTTTTCAATCTGGGAGGTGGGGCTGCACAAGATGCCCTCCTCCTCCTGCTTGGCTAGTGACTCTGCTACCATCTGGATGGCCTCAGCCCACTCGTCCCTGTAGGAGATATGTGGAAACAACATCATAGATTAAACGTCAAAAGTCTATTTTCTAAATTTCTTAAAAAGATGGTTAAATTAAACTATATGCCTTCCGTATAGGAAAGGTTAAAGTTTTCATAACGTCACACTGTGCAAAGTATTCTTCTTTAGTTCGACAGCTTCCGGCTGCACATTTTTGGTCAAGTTCTTAAGATTTGTAGTAGTAGTAGTAGTAGTATGAAGTGTTAATTCAAACAGGTAATCTCTTGGAGACTGACTCCTCTTTTTCAAGAAGAATCTGTCTGCAGAAAAACGTAAAAAAAACCCTGAGAAAAACACATAATAATACTGTGATTAAATTCAATCAAGGATCAAAGGTAAGCATGAAATCTTTACAGCAGAGTCTTATAAATAAAAATTTGCTGGGGGCCTAAATATGAGATACAATGGTGAGTAAGAACAGAATCACTGGTGATGATCTTGATCTGTATGTTAATAATCCAAGCGGCACTCTGTCAATCTTTATAAATGTGGGCAATTGTTTTAAAATGCAATGTGAAAAAAATGACGAAACTCCGACTTCTTTTTCTTGCATCGTTTAGAGTCCTCAGTGTTCAGTTTAAGACATTTTCTTAAGATGTTTGTTACATTTTTTTCTTGCCTTTTAAAACTTTTTAAGGAACCTTTTGGATATACTTGGTCAAAACAAAACTGTTCTTCAGGGTCTCTCACAGGCGATCCACCATCCTCAAAACCAACCAAATCTGTGATAAAACCACCCCCACTCATGTGTTTAGTTTAATGTTGTTAGTAACAAATCATTTCACATCAGGTATCAGGTCTTTGTGCGTACATTTTTTTAGTGTTTACTTGCAAAACTTGACTTTCCATCTCAGTCCCACTCACTTCCTGACTGTCTTCTCATTGTGTTGATTGAATCCTGCTGTGTAAAGTAATTAGAATTTAATTCAACCATTTCCATAATCTGACCCACTCCTTTCATATTAGGTAATGACTCTCTTATCTTTTTATTAAATATAATTTATTTTTTCTTCATAATAAATACACACAGTCAATGGAAGCCCACAATCAGTGTAAAATGTGTTTCACTGTTGAGTGTCTAATAAATTATTTACATTAAAAGAGCTGCAATGCATTTCCGTGTTCTCTGTCAAACATGCACACTGTTCTAAACGCTGCATTTCTTTCCTACTAATCTTGGCATTTTATGTCAGTGAGATAGGATATTGCTAATATGATTACTTCATCCCTAGAGGTATTTCTGTGAACACGGAAGCCTTACCAATCTGCCTTCGTAGATCTGCGTTTAATATCAAAGCCAATCAGAAGAAAGTTGACTTAAAGAGAGAGATACTTGTTTCAGAAGGAAGGGGGGGTTGAACAGTGGTGTGGTGCCTCATAGTAAGAAGGTTCTGGATTCAAGCCTCTCAGGTTTAGATTGATTTGTGATTCTAAATTTCCCTGCGAAGAATACAGACAGGGCAGCGCACCCTACATCTTGCCTTTGGTCAACTAAACTCAGCTAAACAAGCATCAAAAGGACATTATTTTTAACTATAAATCAGGCAAAGTTATTTAAATAGAATCTACGTAACTTTCTGTAATATTTTTTCTCCTTTTCCTTAAGATGTATACCTTTCTTTTTTTAGAAGGATCTTCTTCATTATCCAAGGCTGCTGTAATAGTGAAATATAGGAATTTGTAAGACAACAGCTCACCTCTCATCAGGAGTGTCAACATGAAAAGTTCTTTCGATGACTGTCGTCCACTGCAGACAGCGGATGATAAAGGTGTTTGGCTTTGGCCGCTCCGTCTTCATCAGCTGGCATTCTGACAGTCACACAGAGAGATGTGTTGAGTCGTACAAAGTTTGTGATGTTTGAAACGTGCGATGATCCACTCGTGGCTTACTTGCTACAGAGAAGTTGTTGAGTGGGTAGGCCAAGTCAGAGTCTTGTGGTTTGTCTTTGTAGCCGATGAAAGAGCCGTCTGTCTTCAGCAGAAAGTAGCGTGGTCGCCAATTCTTGATGTACTCTCCTGCAGGTAGGGAATAAAAGATAAAAATGGCACCAACAGTTCATACCCTGGTACTATCACGTCTTTTTAAACTTTTCATAAGTCTGTTCTATAAAATAGAATTAAGTACCAGTGCCAGCTCCTAATCCACACATTACCACTGAGACCACTTTGGACTTTTATTTACTGGTGTTTTCATCATGAAGACCTCACACTCAACTAATGATTGCTGGGGAATGCTGTTCAAGTTCAGAAAGATCCAGAGATTACTCTTTCAACTAGGATTAAAAACGTCTGCAAAGTCACAAACGAGTCATCACTTTAAAACCTAGTAATTGTTATTTTGTGTAATTTTTTGTTTTACTCTCATTTTAGCTTCACCCCCAAACTCCATATAACAATTTATGTGTTGCTTCCCTGCTATTCGGAGTCATCAATTTGTGACATAATTACAACAAATGCTGTAATTATGCTGTGCTATATCCATGTTACTTGGGTACATGGGGCGATCGTGGCTCAAGAGTTGGGAGTTCGCCTTGTAATTCGAGCCCCGGCTTGAACAATCTCGGTCGTTGTGTCCTTGGGCAAGACACTTTACCCGTTGCCTACAGGGTCAGAGGGCCCGGTGGTGCCAGTGTCCGGCAGCCTTGCCTCTGTCAGTGCGCCCCAGGGTGGCTGTGGCTACAATGTAGCTGCCATCACCAGTGTGTGAATGGGTGGATGACTGGATGTGTAAAGCGCTATACAAATACGGGATATCTTGATAAATTAGAGAGTCATACTAGCACCAGAGTTAACAAAGAACTGTGATATCAATGATTAACATCTGAACCGCTTTACGGTCTATCAAACAAGTCAAACCCTGAAGAAACTATGACATGTGATGACTCACAAGGCTTCAGAAAAAAACAACAACAGTCTTATGAGAAGGATAAAGGCTTCGGCATGAGACAGTGTCTACTGTCTGTCAGTGAGACAACTGCCGCTGACAGCAGCTCTACTTTAAGGGTAAAGTAAGCCATTTTAGGGTCATTTATTAGACCAAAAAAACTCAACATTGTCGCAATTACTTATTGTCAGCAGATTAAACGGGGAACCCTCCTGGCTCTAAGCAGCTGACAATTAGCTTGCTAAACATTAACAGCTAGTTATAGGCTAACATTATGCCAGCTAATGTAAACACGCGAGCTTCACTGAATCATGAATTGATATCTGAACGTTTTACAGCCTCATTCAGAGTAAACAAACATGGTGATGCAGCATATTGTCAGCTGAGGTAAACCGTAGACTGACAGCCTACATTCATTACAGGTGAACGGTGGCAAGAACAGCTCTTTGTCCTAGAGTGGCCAGCATAGCTAGGATTGTGCACTTGAATTGGGAGGGAAAACAGATTGTTGTCATCAGTCTGACATCCATTGGTGAGATTTTACATACTGCACCTTTAAAGCTGGAGAAAGTTTTTTGAATGTATTTTTTGTCTCAACAGTCCACATCTTTGCTTAACAGAAATGTGCTGTATGTCCAGATATTTGTACAGTGGAACAGTAGAACTACATTTTTTATATCAGTTGAGCCATTACTCATATAAATCTCTTCAAAATGTGTACTATGTCTGGTCCTGCCCTACTTGACCTTTCAATCTGAATGATTTCCCATTAAGTTACAGTTTAAATCTATACCTGATCACATTAAACAACTTGCAGCTTCAGCTGGTCTTGCTTGGCCTCCCTCTTCCTTACTCCCAGGAGAGGGAACTTCCAACTCATTTACAACTTCTTTAGTCCATCCTCTTTAAACAAGCTATTTAAGGTTCTCTTGTTTTAAGGTCACCCTATCTGTAAGCCCCCTTCCTTCTGATTAACAAAAAGGTTTAAAAGTTTAAACAACAGGTTGGTGGGACCTCTGTGCCAACAGTCAGAGCAATGTGACATCACTGAATCCAAAAGTAGACCCCCCCCCCAAAAAAACAAACAAACAAACAAACAAACAAAAACACACACACACAGCCTGAAGCCCAAGTCTTTGGCTCACAGGGATACATTGTAGAGACACTAAAGTCTTTTTTTTTAATCTTCGGCCATGTTTAATATAAACTTCTACCTTTATAGCAGCAGATATGAAAAAATGAAGGAGAGGATAACAGATCCCTTTTAACATCTGTCAAATTAGATTAAAAAATTTAACTGATATGTGAAACATTTTACTTTCATTCTGTGAAAACTAGCTATAGTGCAAAACTGTACTTCCTCTGCTTTGTTTTAAACCAGCTATATGTAAAAATGTGTGTTCCCCACGCCCACTAATATGTAATGTGGAAACTGTGTCCAAACTTTCCTGAACTTAATGTGAACTCTTGAGTTTTGATGTTGAAACAACACAGAGAGCTTGTGAGGACAGCGTCCCTGAGACGGACATTAAGGCTGAATTATAAGAACACACAGAGGCGCAATAAACAATTCAGGGACTTGTGGGGGCCAGATAGGAAGGAACCAGAGTGTTAGGTCATCCTCTGTATGCTCATAGTGCCACTGAGAAACTTCCCCCTGCCTGCCTGCCAGCCAGCCAAAAGCCCTGAGCTCATACCAGACAAACCCACCTTCAGCAAACACAAACACACACACACACACACTTACACAAACACAAAAACCAGTGTGGGAAATAAAACACACCAGCAAAGTGCAGTTCAGACTGGGCTGCAGCCCTGCAAAGCTTGCCTTCACTGCTCAATGTCTGGCAGGTAAACAACCATTGTTTGGAGGTTCTGTGCTTCAAACTGGCATGGCGGCTCAGGCCATGTCCACACATAGCTGGATAAAAACAAATCTGTTATGACTGAAGCCGGTGTGTTGAAAAGCACAAGCGGTGTCTTTTTAAGCCCTCTTAGCAGTGAACTGATCTTAAAAATAAATTAATAATAATAATCATTAGTTTATACGTTTACTAAGTAAAACAGCCAGAAGCAAAGTGAGCAACTACTCAACGAGACAATTAGGACTTTTTTCAAGTGCAACAACAGTTGCTGTTGGTTCTAAGATCTTACTCTACCTCTACCTTGCGCTACCCACCACAGACAGCAGCACCCTCCATTCCCCTCTCGCTTCTGTGAAAGAAAGTTCTTAACAAATAATGTGAAAAGTAAGACAGATGAGAGCCCCGTGAAACAGTGCAGCTCTAACACTCTACAACAGTCAGTTCACTGTGCTAGTCATAGGTAGGCTGAGTCAGATTAAAAAGGCATAAAGCCTAGGATATTATGCTTTCAAATATGGAACCTCTCCTCCTAAAGATAAAAACAAATCTGGAGAAATGGGGTAAATTGAATCTTACACTATGGGGTAAAATTAATGTGATTAAAATTATGGTGGCCCCACAGTTCAATTATGTTTCCATGATGTTACCTGTAAGAATTCCTTTACACATATTTAGTCAATTTGAAAAGTTAATTAAAGATTTTTTGTGGAATAACAAGAAGCCAAGAGTGAATATAAAGAAAATGTGGGCCTCTAAAGACATTGGGGGAATGGCCCTCCCAAATGTGAAGTTGTATAATTTAGCTTTTGAAATGTCAAGACTGGCCAAGCACTGGACAGGTTTGGACTCTGAGCTGAGCTGGATGAAGATCGAACAGGAACTAGTGAGCCCTTTTACACCCTTGGATGTTCTCTCACAGGGCTCGGCTGGACAAGACTTTCATAATAACCCAGTGCTCTGGTATTCTAAAGCTGTCTGGGTAGAGGTGCACAAGGTGTGTGGAGCATCTCATTTAAGACAACCTTATACCTCGCTATGGAACAACACCGCTGTACAGATTGGGCGAAAAACAGTGTTCTGGAAGGAATGGCTTGTCAAAGGCATACACAGGATAAGTGATCTTTACTCAGGGGGAGTGTTTATGTCATTTGCTGAAATAACCCAAAAATATGGTTTGATAAGAGAAAATAATTTTTGGAAATATTTACAAATAAGGGATTGTATTACCAAAGGAAAATTTACTCAAAGCTCAAATATGGTGGTGGAGTTTTTAGAATTGTCCAGTACAGCACATAGAGCAGCTGTTTTCTACAAACTGTTTAACAATCCAAAAAAAGAGATATGTGAAAACTTGAGGATTATATGGCAGAGAGATTTGAGTTGTGCAATTTCTAAAGAAGAATGGTGTAGAATTTTGTCATTCTCTGATAAATATATAAGAGAGGCCAGGGGTAAATTTACTCAGTATAAATTAATACACAGATGGTACTTTACTCCATCCAAACTTTACAGAATGGGAATCAGTCCCAGTAATATATGCTGGAAATGTAGTTCAGATCCAGGGACATTTATGCATGCTATTTGGGAATGTGGGAAAGTTTATCCCTTTTGGCAAAAAGTATTGGACAAAATAGGAAGGTGGATTGGTTTGGTAATACCCTTGTCACCAAGACTGTGCTTATTAGGGGATCGGTCGGTGTTACCTGGGGTTTCAAAGTATGACTTTGTGGTTATAAAGGTGGGGGTGATTGCAGCGGCTCGAGTTATTCTCAGTGTATGGAAGGAACCATCTCCTCCAGAATATAATAGGTGGAAGGAAAATATGCTGAAAATGGTGTCGTATGAAAAATTCTTGGCTAGGATTAATGATGATAGGGAGGGTTTTGACAAATCATGGGGACGTGTTTTTGGCTGAGATGGTTGGAATTTATTTGGTCAGGGCAATTATCTTTAGTTAAATTTTATGCTTGCTGCGTTGTATGTTTGTTTAGGCACTCAGTAATGGAATAACTTAAGATTTTATTGTCCTTTTTTTGCGGGTGTTAGTAAGTATTGAAAATAGAACCAAAATACAAAGGTGAATTAACCATGGGATTGGAAGCTGTCTTTTCTTTTTTCTTTTCTGTTGTTGTTTTGTTTGTTGTTTTGTTTATGTTTTCATGTGGTTAAATGTTAAAAACAAATAAAGACTTCAATTACAAAAAAAAAAAGGCATAAAGCCTCATTCTGCACAGACAACATGAACCTTATCTTGCAACAAGGCTGCAGATCCAAACACCACTACAAGTTAGTTACACTCAACTAATCTAATAATTTATGAATGCAGAGAATACCATTTGAGTGGAGTAATTCAAGTAAGCAGGTTAGGAAAGTAATAATATTTCTTATAGACATCCTAGTCCTTTTCACTACAGGTGTGATATGTGCGATATGAATGGTAAATGGTAAATGGTTTGTATTTGTATAGCGCTTTACTTGGTCCTAAGGACCCCAAAGCGCTTTACACTATACACAGTCATCCACCCATTCACACACACATTTACACACTGGTGATGGCAAGCTACATTGTAGCCACAGCCACCCTGACAGAGGCGAGGCTGCCAGACACTGGCGCCACCGGGCCTTCTGACCACCACCAGTAGGCAACAGGTGAAGTGTCTTGCCCAAGGACACAACGACCGAGACTGTCGGAGCCGGGGCTCGAACCGGCAACCTTCCGATTACAAGACGAACGCCCAACTCTTGAGCCACGATCGCCCCTATGAAGATATATATCGGACGACAAAATGAGAACATCTATAGTTTTAAATTATACGCTATTGTTTGTTTCGTGGTGTCGCAAAATACACAGTTTACGGCAATATTTTTTCATCAGGGCACAAAGAACACCACCGTGGCCAGTGAAGACGAGCCAGAACCAGGTAGCTCCAAACAGAAAGACCAGTCAAAACAAATGGAGGACCTTATTCCTAAACAAGGGGCTACTTCTGTAGCATGGACATGGTTTGGTTATGAAACGTCCGACAGGGACCAGAAAACTGTACTATGCAAATTATGCCTCAAACCGGTCCCCACCACGGACTCAAACACGACAAATCTCTTCTACCACCTACACAAGAATCATGTGAATGGAGAGATGAGGAGCAAAAAAGAGCCATCAGGCGCTCAAAATAAACCTTAGACTCAAACGTTAGAACAGGGTTTTCCCCGCAGCACCCCATGCAATAAAAAGTTTCACGCATCGGTCAAAACACGCAACTCCAGGTACATAACGCCCAGCTGGAAACACTTCACACAAGTCGAACTGCCCGAGATTCACAGAATTTACAGAAAAAGCGCTATTTTGTGATATATATCGTTATCGTGATGAGAAACATCGCATAACAGGATATGAGATTTTGGTCATATCCCACAGCCCTCATGATCTATTTCTATGATGACATAAATCACAGGTGTCGAACTCCAGGCCTCGAGGGCCGGTGTCCTGCAGGTTTTAGATGTGTCCTTGATCCAACACAGCTGATTCAAATCACTAAATGACCTCCTCAACATGTCTTGAAGTTCTCCAGAGGCCTGGTAATGAACTAATCATTTGTTTCAGGTGTGTTGACCCAGGGTGAGATCTAAAACCTGCAGGACACCGGCCCTCGAGGCCTAGAGTTTGACACCCCTGACATAAATGATTGCATTTTCCCAGTTTTGCAGAACTGCTCAAAGATTGCACTTTGTTGAAGTGAAATACAGTTAATTATAAGTTTTTTCAGTATCACTTCAAACGTATATTGGTCATAACAGAATAACAACTAACTTAAAAAAAACAGTTGGTCTCTAATAAAATTAGCAACGCATCAGCATCCCAGGTGTAACTAAAAGAGAAAAGGCAAAGTTTGGGCCAATAACTGGATACGACTGTTTTACAAATGTATTACAAGCCTTGGAGCCTCTTGAGTCTAACATGACTCCCTCTCAGTCCATCCACCATGACTTTGATTTTTTTGTTTTAAGATAAACTTCAAACATTACTTTTTCCGATGTATATTAGACTGCTATTTCCCTTGATTGTATTTAAACAAGCATGAACAAACAATTAAAAAGCTAGAAAAGAGATTACTGAACCAGGCAAATGTTAAGAAACTAATTAAATTAATAGTATTTCACTTGTACAACTGATGTCCATCCACTTATGTTAACAAATCGGGGTAGGCTAAACTATTAATCACTGTATATAAACAGTAATCAATATGATTTTCTGCTCTTCTGCTAGAATTTAAGAGCATACCGACTGCTTTCCCTTCAAAACAATCCCACGTGTCTCTCCATCTCCTTCATCTTTCCTCCTTGCACAGAGGTGCACATGCATTAACAGTACAGCAGCATTATATTAATTGTGTTTAACTCCTGTGCAGGTGGGTTTCTAACCACTTTTTTGCTGAAAACTCAAACACATTCACACCATGACTTTGTCTGCAAAAAATTAATAAACCTTGCAGTTCTATTTTTAAGATTAATCCACATTTGGTGCTCTAACAGAGTTTAGTGTATATGGGAATGACAACTTTGGACAGCAGTGTAACTCTGTGGGACACGACAGAGGAATAACACATCAGGCTCTGGTTACACTGCAGGTCTAATTCTTCACTAGGTCTACAATTTAGCATTGATTAACCTGCCAATTATTTCTTCAATTTACTGCAATGTAGGATAAGCATAACAAATAAATACTACGTTTTTTCTTGAAAATCGAATCCATTATCAAATCACCATTCTATTCATTGCAGCTCTATTTGGAATGCTCAAAGCTACAAGGTTGCCAGATGTGTTTTTAAAGACCAGAGTTTAGAATTCCTAATAGAAAAAGAAGGAAAACTTGCCTCTTTTCTGGACCCAGCCTTCCTTGACGACGTTCTGGTCGCTCATGGTGGCTTCTCCTCGTGACCAGTTCTCCCAGCTCTCCCAGTATGGTGACCGTGAAGGGACAGTTGTTGGAGGGTTAGCAGGACAGTGGGTTTGTCTGAAGCTCAGTCAGCTGTCCGTCTGACCGCTTGACTTATTCTCATCAGACTTTAAATTCTTCCCCTCACTGCCTAATAGATGAATATTTATACTTCTCTTGTCCACTATCACTTACTCTTTCCTCCTCTTGCCCTTCTGACCCAACCTGACTTTCTCCTGCTGCCTCTCTTCCCGTCTAGTGTTCCTCACCGTCTTTACTTTTCTTGCTCCCTCTTTCCCTCCCTCCTTCCTTCCTTTCTTCTCACTCCCTCTTTTACAGTGTTCCCTTCACTCTCTTGTTCTCTCAGAGTTCTTCAGTTTTCAGGCGGTCCAGTAGTGAGTCAGCCTGGAAGGAAACAACGACAGAGAAAGGAGAAAACTGAGAAAAAAAACCCACAGCAGGTCAGTGGATAGTTTCCTTCTCACAGCAAACACAGCAGGCAACCACTCATTGTTCAGAACCTTAGCACGCTTCCTGCCTCCTTAACTCCTTCCAACCTTTTCCTTGTTTCCTTTGTTACATCCCTTGCCAGACAATTTGCTATTTCTTTCATGTCTCTGGTTCCCAGCTCTGTTATTTTTTCATCTTCTCTTTCCTGCATCTTCACTCACCTTTAAGTGAAGGAAATTCACGTATCTCATTCTCTCCTCTCCCATTTTCTATGCCAACTACCATTTAAGGTTGATTCTGTTCATCTGGGCGTAACGTTTTCAGTGGGAAAAATGCTACGTCCAGATGAGCAGAATCAACCTTTCAGGATTTGCTTGCCTGGATGATTGAGCATGCATCAAGTCATCTATCATTTATCTGCTATCAACTTCCTGATGATTCTCATTTTCTTTTACTTCCTTTAGTCCTTTCTCGTCATGTTCCTTCTCTTCCTCACAAACTCATTTTCTTCCTCTCTTGTCCCCTCCCCACTCTGTCCCCCTCTTCATCATTTCTTGACTAGGTATACTAGTTTTTTCTCTTCCTTCAGTTTCCCCATCCATCTCTCCCTTGGCTGACTTTTCCTCCTTCCACACAGAATTCCAGGACCTCCCAGTCTCACCCGTTTCCTTCCTTCCCTCCCTCCCCAGTTCTTACTCCTGCTTTCCTCCATCATTCATTCCCTCATTCATTCTAATTCTTTTGCCTCACTTTTTCAACTCCTGTCGCCCCCTTCTTCTTCACCAGCCCCTACTTTGATTCTTTTTCCTATTTCTATTTCTCTTCTCTCACCTTTTTCATCCATCCTCACATTTTTCCATCCTACCCCTCATAACCTTCTCTGACTACACCAACAGGCTTCTCTGTTCTTAGGTAGGACTTCACAGTTGTGAAAATGTTGCTTGTTTATGTAAATAAGACTTACAGTAAATATGACAAGTTAACTGAGAACAATGGGACATATGTTTCTGTTTCTAGAACAATCTGCATTCTGTCAAACTTATGTCAAGTTAACAACAACAAAAAGGCAGCGGCTACCATTTACTTTAATTCATTGATTTCCCAAAATCAATTTTTAGTCTTGAGTGTGAAAATGTACAATACCACAACAGCTGTTACATTATTTCATAGAAGAGCTAAACAATTGGATAAAACTGTTTCTATATAAAATTTAAATACAGTGAAATAGTTTTTCCAGTTTAACTAGAAAAGGAGTTGGGAGTTTGCATATCATGTCAAAATAAATCAGATCCAGTTAGCTGCGGCTAAAGAGACTATTTCTCTCTGGGGATTAAATAGTCCATCCATCCACTGCAATTCGTCTGCAGCTGGGCTGCAGGGGCACCAGTCCAAGCAGAAGCCCAGATCTGCCTTACCCCAGCCGCCTACTCCAGTTCTTCCGGAGGTTTCCAAATCAGCCAGGGGGTCTTCTCGTGGGGCATGTCTGGAATACATTACCTAAGAGGCACCAAGGAGGCACCCTAGTCAGACGACTGGTTCCTTTCGATGTGGAGGAGTAGCATCTCTATTCTGAGACCTTAATTAACTGAATTCCTCACCCAATCTCTAATAGCCCTTTTCCATTAGTACCTACTCGGGTCAGCTCGGTACAGCTCGACACGGTTTTTAGGGTTTTCCATCAGATGACAGAACCTGGTACCTGGCAACAAGGGAAATGCCCACACAGAAACAACACCGTGGTGCTGAGCCTGACAAAAAGCCACAGACCGAGCAGCAGGTATAACATCGCCTTGACATCCACCTTTGTTCATGTCACATACAAATGACGACACGGGATGTTCAACCATGTTGCTATAACAACACCATGCACATTAAGTGGTACTCGATTGTAATGGAAAACAAGTTATGCCGCCTCGAGTTGCTTTGTGCCAATTCAAGTAGGCAGCAACGGAAAAAGGGCTTAAGGAAGAGGAAACTTTCAGCTGTCTATATCCTCAATCTCATTCTTTTGGTCACTACCCAAGCTTGCCACCACAGCTGATGATGGGGATGCAGACCAACTGGTAAATTGACAGCTTTGCTTTAATGCTCAGCTCTCAGTTTTCCACAATGAGTGTCTCCATTACTGCAGAAGCAGTACCAATCCATTCATCAATCAAACACTTCCCCTACCTATGAACAAGACACCAAGTTACTTAAACTACTCCAAAAAGCAGTGATAAGATTTTGAGGCCATCAAAGTGAAGATCTTCTGCCACTTGGCTCCACCAAATTATTCTGTTCATAAAAAATTATGCACAGTGACAAAGAGCAGGTCCAGTGCTATGCAAGTCAGGGTGCAGTTATAGGTGAAGGCCCTAACAGTCTGATTTCTGCCTTTTGAAACTAGATGTTGAGACATGGAACAACAGCTTTCAGCTGGGGAAGAACCATGAGCGAGTTTGGTTGACTCTTAATAGACCTCCATTGTTGAGGTGTCTGTACAGAGCTGGGGCTGCGAGGTAGCTTATGCCTGTCATCGTGGCAACCTCCTAAGTAGATAGCAGACACCAAATGTGAAAGGAACTGTTGAATTAAAGAAGACGTCCCATAGGACTTTGTTAGATCGTATATTTCCTGAGATACCTGGCAAGTACCAAAAGGCAAAGTGGACTGAAACTCTGGCAGTGACAAAAGCAAAAACTCAGCTGTGGGAAAAGGTTGGTGAGGCCATGGAGCAAAACATTTGATTGGCCTCCAAACAATTCTGTTGAACCATTATACAACTTAGGAGGGGAAAGCCATGCTCTCATGGTGCTTTATACAGTGAGGAAATGGTCCTGCTGGCTTCAACTGAGAATTTAGTTGGGCAATTGAAGGAATAGTTTGAGGATCTCCTCAATCCTGCTGACACAGCTTCCATAACAGAAGCAGAGCTTGAGGATGACGAGGACAACTTGCTAGTCTTCCCTAAAAATGTTACATGCAGGCCGCCATCTAAATATGATTTTGAATCAAAATGAAATGTGGACAGCTGTAAGTACAGTTACTTAATCCACCCGATTTCAAACCAACTTAACACCTGTGGAAGATTTTAACTAGACATTTTAGACAGTAGTTCTGGTAGATTTTCTGAGACTTTTAGAAATAACACTGAGCAGCAACAGATCCATGGATGTGTAACTGACAGTTCTTTTTGTTACAATTAGGGCTGCCACAAATGATTATTCTGATAGTCAACTAGTCACCTATTATTTTTGCGATTAGTCGACTAATCAGATCATCATCCATTGGACGTAAAACGTACAGCTTATTGCACCAGCATGCATCTGCTCTTATATAACTATCATTAGCTTACAGCTTTAAGTGTTTAAGGTATGTGCTAACTAACAATAAAGACAAGATGATAATTTATTAAATTTTAATGAAATTTGCAGATTGTTTTGGTGGGGTTTAATAAACTCAGTCGTCTGCTCCTTGCCATCTAAAATATAACAGGACACTGGAGTATATTCTCGAGCATCTCACACTTCTGATAATCAGTTGTCTGCTTGACGTTTATTCAGCTGTGTAAAAACTATAACTTTAATCTCAGCCAAACCGATTTACTCAGGAACAAATAAAATACAGAAAAAAGCCAAACAATAACATTTTTAAGTTATCTAAGTGACTTATATATATCATGTTTAACATGATACCTTTCAGGTTAAACATGATACTGATGATGCTGCGAAAGACGGCAGTGGGTTTGAAAACGATTTGCCGGGAGTCCGGTGTTCTCACCGGCTCTAGTGAGCCTTGAACCCCGGCTAGCTATCGAGCTATCGAAAACGTCGGAGCGTTTTTGAAAATATGTGGTGTCTTGATAAACTGAGCAGATATTTGAGGTTTACACAGCTACATTCTCGCCTGAAGATATGTTAAACGTTTATTTTGTGACCCAAAAAGAATAATAAGAGTAATATTAAAACTAACTAGCTGCCACCATCGTTGGAAACTGAGCAGGGCCGCGCTATGAATTGTGGGACAGAGCTACTTCTTCTTCGGGGTTTAACGGCAGCTGGCATCTTTGTACATGCAGTGCTGCCATCTTCTGTTTCAGTCCGTTATTACACTCTTAAATCCTACTACTTCTTCCTGCATCTTTTGGGATCTTACAAAGCTTCAAACGTCGCTAAGACTATAAAATTATTTGTCGAAGTAATTGTGACTAGTCGACTAATCGTGGCATCCCTAGTTACAATTAGGGCTGTGCGATATGACCAAAACCTCATATCCCGATATAAGACATCTATCATCCCGATAACGATATAAATCACAAAAATGTAAAATTTTTTGTAAATTCTGTGAATCTCGGGCAGCTCAACTTGCATGAAGTGTTTTCAGCTGGGCGTCGTGTACCTGGAGTTATGACTTTTAGCCGATGCATGAAACGATACATTTTTAGACATAAGTTGTAACAGCCGCCGTTTTCTTTGTGAGTATTTATTACACGGCGTGCTGCAGGGAAAAGCCTGTTCTAACGTTTGAGTCTAAGGTTTATTTTTTAGCACCTAACGCCTCTTTTTTGCTTCTCATCCGTAAACACTGCATACTCTTTCACGGGATTTAGTTTATTTTGAAAAGTCTCAACAGGATCTTGAGCTTTATTGTGAAAGGTTAATATGCAAAACAAATAAACAGACGGCGGAGCCACGCCATTGTTTTACCGTCATGGTTGCTAACGACAACGCATAAAAACAGTTGCTTGTCCGTTCATAGTGTGGTCATATTAAATATAAGAGAAAGAAAGAACTTTAACAAATGAATATAACCACTACAGTGACCATCAAAACGATGAAAAAATATTGCCGTAAACATTATATTTTGCCACACTACAAAACAAACAATAGCGTAAAATGAAACGATAGATGTTTTTATATCGTCACCCGATATATATCGTTATATCGAACAGCCCTAGTTACAATATATAGTTTTAGTTGAATATCTCTATTGGCAAATATTGGCCCTGTTGATTGATGTTTATATATCTAAATGCACGGCAGTATTTTCCAAAGTTATCTCCCCCCGCCCCAATTCTAAATTTAAACATATTTTTAAAAAGAGCAGTTAAAACAAATTGTCCTTTTCCCATAGATCAGAAAGGGAACTTTAAAATCCTTAGCAGCTTCAGCTATTGGGAGTTTTTTCTGCATGCTTGTGAATTTTTGAACAGTTTGTGCAGCCCTACCAAAAACACAATGAAAAAAAAACCCCCACCAGCATCAGCTCCTTGACTCACATTCAGAGGCAACATAGGATCTGAAATAACATGTATGGGATAAATATTTGACATTTAATAGTATAACTTTATTATGCAAAAGTTTGGGTATTTAAAGTGTTTAGATTCTTCTCCATCATGTAAAGATATCAAGAAGGCATCTGATCATCTCAAATTCATGCTGCAGCTCAAACTCAAAGCTCAAACATCCAGCCAGATGCATCAAGCAAAAAGAACAAGGTGTCCTGCAACCGATGGCCCCTACAGAGCCCCAATCTCTACATAACTGATACTTAGACTACATTTACAGAACCAACACTATCAAGTGAAATAATGGATGTATGCATGTTAAAATGTTGAACACGTGTATAGTTTAACACTGCTTCATTACAACAACTATTTCAGCATATTACCTGAAATTACTTTCACAGGTGCATATAAAGACATTCTCCATGATGATGTTTTGTAAATGAATGCAAAATCATACAATTAAAAAATAAACTCATGTTTAGAGCAACTAACTGTGTGCAACTGTAATATAGCTCCTTGGAGCCAAAACTTGTCCCTCAGCTTAAGCCTTAATAAGACCCAGCCATTGCTCTTAACCACTTATCCAATTCAGGTTAGCAGAATGTAAGAACTTATTATATCAATTTATTTGTCAAATTATCCACTTTAAACACAGAAAGATAATGATATCTATATGCTAAATTATATCACCCCAGTGACTATAAACAGAGGGACTACAATTAGCTTTAAATGGTTCTGTAATGCAATCCTGTTCCTTATGAAGATCACACTGAACTGCCTCTAAATAGAGCTATCTGAATGCTCTGACAAATGACCTTAAAGATAATTGTTTTCCTGATCAGTTTTACAGATGCAGTGATGATGATGATTCATAAAGGTTTGTCACTGTAATGTCTCACAAGTAACTGAATTTCCTATATGCCAGTACCCAACATGAGATGAGACCAGTAGGTCCACCTCTGCTATCATTTTACAAGTAATTTAACAATAAAACCCGATTCCCACATCAGTGGCTTCTCTTTCATATGAAAAAACGAACACATTGTGGGTAAAAATCGCATGCCTTATACTGACAATAATCATTCACATTTCAGCATTCAAACAACATACGGTACTGGTTGTGTTCTGATGACCGACTGGTCATGTTGCTTCAATGCATGGCTCACACAAGCACCACTGGGAAGATCCAGCGCTGGAAAACAAATGCTGAGATCTCCAATGACAACAAAAACAATGGCTGACAGGAGCAGGGGTTGTATATTTCAGAAGCCGGCTCAGAGCTGCGGCCCTCGGTGCGACAAACACTCCCCCCCTCCCCTGTCTGTGATTTATTGTTCATGATTGTGCCCTGCATCACACACACAAACAAACAAATACTGAAACAACAGCTTTTGTTTCAAGGGCGTGTGGTGTCATTATCTGTTACATAACAACATCCGCTTGGCGTGCTCCATTATATTTTAATGGGCGAGCCGTGAATAAATGTCTGGCAACGGCTCTTATGCCGATTACTAACTGTTAGTGGCGATGAAATAGCTGGTGTGAGACGGCAGGATGGGAAGGTGGTTGTGTGGTTGGCCTGTGATGGCTCGGCTGGAGGATGCGGGTTAGCCAGGGATGCTAGCTGGGGAGGGTGAGGGGGGTGATGCTAGTGCTAATCTTAGCCGGTCAGCCAGTTCAATGCCTGGCTAGCATAGCTGGCTAACTGACAGTCCGGCAGTCAAGCTGTTGGAAGTGGTGTTATTTCTCTGATGAAACCACTCCGGTATCTATCATCTGCGATTTTTGTTAGTTCATCCTGAACTGAAATGAGAGTCTGTGGTTTATGAAGGCGGGGGGCGCAACGAAGAGAGGTGGGAGGGGGAAAACGGGAGGTTGGGGGTGTAGTTCATAAGGACGATGGGCCGAAGCCAGACGGCCGGTACAGTTACCATTACTGGCCCACCCCTCCCTGCTGCTGCAGCAGCGGCAGCATCCCAGCGCCGCATCCTTCCCAGCCCGGCGAATGACGAAGCAGCAGCAGTCCGCTAACTGCAGCTAGCTAGCGTGCTAACCTCCGCTCCAGGCTCGAGACAAACCCGCTGCCCGTGCCCCCCAAACAACGACTCCCACTCCCCCCTCCTTATCACCCTTTTCACACAAACAATCCAAGCGTCCACCCCACACACATTATATCATATAATTATTTCACCTGGCAGTCGAAAAATGATAGGGATACCCCCTCCTCCTCCTCCTCTCCTCTGGGCACTGGAGCATCCGACGGAGTAACGTCGCTCAGTGTGGATAACAGGAGGACATCGATGGGTCCATAGCCGTGGATGCCGTCTCCAGACCGTTGAAGCCGTAAAGATGAGTTTTCGGGGGTGTATTGTTTTGTTTTTATATCCCAGGCAGACAGCGACTGCGGCGGCGGATAGACACACGAACAGACAGACAGACAGACAAACCCGCTCAACTCCTGCTCCCTCCGCAGCTCCGCCAGGAAACCTCGCTCGGCTCCGAGTCGGCTCGTCACGTTCAGCCAGATCTGACTGGGAGGACTCCTGCTGGCTTCAAGGGCTGTCGGAAATGTGGTCTTTCTAAAAAACGATGACAAAAAAGTCGCAGCTAATCAAATAATTTGGGGTACTCGTCATTTAGTCACAGCCACATTACTTAACTTGAATCAGACAATACTGCTTATGACATGTTGTTTAAGTGGGGGACCAAAACGCAATTTAAAACATAGATTATATTTCAGGAGCTTGGCTTATTTACTTAATTCAAATAGCTGCAGAAAAATTACATGTGAGGTTCAAAGGTAATTATTTATTTGGCATCAAATAATTTCTTCCTGTACTTTATATGTATATGTGTTCAGATTCATTTAAAAGCTCAAAATGCTGCTTTTGTGCAATATTTTTCCACATTCCACCTGCCTTGTCTAGTTTATATATATTAAAATGCAGGTAGAAACAAGCTTTTACTCAAGTCCTAAACTTACATTTTAAAGTATTTATCAACAAATGTAGTCTCACTATCCATTTAGTAACCAATTCTAGAATTAAACTCATAAGAAAACGGAAAATGAAACGTTTTCTTAAAGTTGTAAGTGGCATCTATTGGCTAAAAAGGGGCCATTCTTGGTGTAATTGAATCTCTTTGCTGGACCCTTGTCATGAAACCGTGGATAAAGGCGCTAAAATGATTTGAATCCTATTCGTGGGGATTACGTTGTGGTTACAAAAACGTTTGTGGACTTCCACTGAGCTATTACTTGTAGTGTATTCTTCTCAGTATTCTAACTTTTTCTGCTTTATGTCATCTTTACCCTTTATTTTTATCTTGTGAAAACCCAGGTGTTTCAATTTTTGTTTTTGCACTTGAAAGAGACACTCTCCTAGCGACTTTCCACGTTTGTTTGTTGGCTACATGTGTATGTGGTAAACGTGACTTTACGAAGAACACGTGAATGCAGCATCTGTCTCCTCATGGCATCCTAGGCTTTTGTTGATCCCTGGCTTTTGTTCTCTCTCTCCCCTCTCTCTCTCTCGCTGTGTGTGTGTGTGTGTGTGTGTGTGTGTGTGTGTGTGTGTGTGTGTGTGTGTGTGTGTGTGTGTGTGTGTGTGTGTGAAGGGTTTGTATGTGTCCAGATTCAGTTCAGTTATAATTCATTTCCTATGATTCACAGCAGATATAAGTGTCTTCTTTGTGTTTATATTTAAGTGTATGTTTTGCCCAACACAAAATATGTATTTTCGATAATGTTTTGTTGTTTGTTTGTTTGTTTTGTTTTGTTGTGTTTTAAGAAAATGTATAGCAACCCCCCCTCTTTTCCTCCCCAGCCTTCCACTCAATGGCTGCTTTGTTTAAGGATCCGGTCCCAGTCTGGCTGTGGGAGTGATGCTCCTGTTGCTGGTGCTGGTGCTTTGCATTAATCAATTGGTGTCTGAAAGAACAATTCAGTCTCAGTCTCTGGTCTACAACGTCCATGAGGTCGTTTAAGGATATTGTTCAAAAATGAGATTTATTAATAAATGTAAATTCATTGTACACGTTGATTTTTTTTTAGTATTTTATTGTTAGATCTCAGCACTTGATGCAATTATTATGATTGTGATTATGATGAAGATTGTTATTGTTATTGTATTAGCATATTTGTGAGCATATTTTAAATATTTTTGAAACCTGCTACAGAGCAGGTTAAGATCCAGATTAGAGATCAGCAGGTATGAAATTATCACCTACTGACTAAATAAATCTTCAGAAAATAGCATCAACATTCCTGGAAGGACCTCCAAACACAGAATACACAGCAAGGATACCTGTTCGACCAATAAAAATAATTTACTTTTGATCTGCGACAAGTTGACGCATCTCCTTAGGCTGTGTGATAGTAAGCTTTAATGTTTAAATGGATTCAGTCTGAACTGCAGCCATCACCTTACAAATAATAATCAGCAGTGAGAACGCACTTGGTGATAAAACTATTAACTGAAATTAAAATATTTATTGTGTGCACTAAATCGCCAGAATAACTAAAACATTTTCTGCAACATTTATCAGCATCATTTTAACAACAATATTGTATTTTACTGGTACATTTTTGTGATCTGTAGAGATTTATATCACCATTTGATAATATTTCTGCAGCAGGCGCCACTCATTGGGATTATTTTTTGTGGAAAACAAGTCATATGATCTGTGAAACACGCCTCTGTGACTGGTTAGATGATGTCAACTAATTACTTGGGTAAGTTAGAGTAAGTGAAACCAGATAACACAAAGATACCCTAGGTATGTTGAACTCTCTTCATCTGAACAAGTGTCAACTTCCGTGTTTGTACGCTCCAGGTATTATTCCTGTTTTGGAGATGTTAATATGAATTAAACTGAGGTCAGTTCAGCTCAGTTCTTTTAACGTAGCACCAGCTTACAGCAACATCCATTCAAAGGCTTTATAGGTTAAACAGTGTGATAGCCTGTTGTCAAACTGTAGATAAGAAGAAGATATTTTCATGGGACCAACAGATGCTCTGCCATGACTGATTTGAGTAGAAAGAAAACAAACCGAAAAAAAGAAAGAATGGAAGAAAAAGTGAGACTAAGGACCAAACAGAAGACAAAAGTTCTGCCATTATAGCAAATAATCAACTGGAGTAGAAGTGCTTAGTGGACTGTGGGAGGTCCCAGCCTGTGTCTACAGCAGAATCTGATATTCTTTATGATAACCAACCCAGTCCCCATAATGTAAAAAAAAAAATCGAACCTCTGAACTGAAGATAGAAACATTGTTTTACAGGAATTTGAAGTTCTGGATGAATGAATGTGTGTATGCAAGATAAGATGTCCCACATATTTCTCTGTGCAAATTACTAGCAGGTCAAATTTGAACTACAGGTGTGTGCATGTGTCTGTGTGTGAGCAAGTGAGGGAGTGAGAGAGATTAAAGTTGCTAGTATCAGTTTTCTTTGTTGCCAGAGCACTTAGTGTTGGGTTTCTCTGTCAGAGAAGAGAAACATAGGATAGGTGAGCAGAATCGAGTACATATAAGTATCTGGTCTCGGGTTGATAGGACGAATAGATGTGATGACTCTCTCGTGTTAAGGTAAGGCTGCACGTCTTCCGCTGCTTTTTCAATTAACAAGGCTTTTCTTATGTAGGAAACATATTTCAAAGGCGAAAGTATTAAATAAATGAATTCATTATATTGTTCCTATTCTGTGCTTAAACTCACTAATGTGATTGTTTTTTTATACGCAGGCTTTGACTGCATTTCTTTTGCCTACAGCTATACTTGGATTAAATATGCTGTACAAAATATAGTTATTAGCATTAGTATTGTTATTAGTATTATTAGTTAGTAAAATACTATATTTATATATAGTAAACATACGACACTATGAACATAACTAAAACAGTAACTTCTCACTAGCAACCTCAAGTGGTCAAAATAATCATTACCCATCAAAATATATTAGCACATGACACCAGAATACTGCACACATATATTACTTTAGAGGCTTAAAGATGACTGTATTTCTTAGGGTTGTCATTAGGCATGTTCACAGATTTAAAGGGTTGACTGATGATATAGAAATGCATTATTCGGCAGAGATAATTGTGTCTCCTGTGTTTTCTTCAGGAAACTCTCAAACTTGAACTGTGATAGTGGATTCATTGTTGACCTTCACTGGGATCCGTTGCAGACATTAACTTGGACAGTGATGGCAGGATCCGGTGTCGCTGTGAGGCTGCATGAGTTCAGAGAGTCTCACAACTCCAAAGAGCTTCTCTCACCAGCTATGTTAAAACCAAAGTGAGTGGTCACTATCAAAAACACTCTGACCTTTTGCTTAAGTAAAAGTATTAATGCCATAATGTGTAAATACTTTGTTACAAATAGCCCTCAAATTTACTTACAGTGGGGCAAAAAAGTATTTAGTCAGCCACCGATTGTGCAAGTTCCCCCACTTAAAATGATGACAGAGGTCAGTAATTTGCACCAGAGGTACACTTCAACTGTGAGAGACAGAATGTGAAAAAAAAAAAATCCATGAATTCACATGGTAGGATTTGTAAAGAATTTATTCGTAAATCAGGGTGGAGAATAAGTATTTGGTCAATAACAAAAATACAACTCAATACTTTGTAACATAACCTTTGTTGGCAATAACAGAGGTCAAACGTTTACTATAGGTCTTTACCAGGTTTGCACACACAGTAGCTGGTATTTTGGCCCATTCCTCCATGCAGATCTTCTCAAGAGCAGTGATGTTTTGGGGCTGTCGCCGAGCAACACGGACTTTCAACTCCCGCCACAGATTTTCTATGGGGTTGAGGTCTGGAGACTGGCTAGGCCACTCCAGGACTTTCAAATGCTTCTTACGGAGCCACTCCTTTGTTGCCCGGGCGGTGTGTTTTGGATCATTGTCATGTTGGAAGACCCAGCCTCGTTTCATCTTCAAAGTTCTCACTGATGGAAGGAGGTTTTGGCTCAAAATCTCACGATACTTGGCCCCATTCATTCTGTCCTTAACACGGATCAGTCGTCCTGTCCCCTTGGCAGAAAAACAGCCCCATAGCATGATGTTTCCACCCCCATGCTTCACAGTAGGTATGGTGTTCTTGGGATGCAACTCAGTATTCTTCTTCCTCCAAACACGACGAGTTGAGTTTATACCAAAAAGTTCTACTTTGGTTTCATCTGACCACATGACATTCTCCCAATCCTCTGCTGTATCATCCATGTGCTCTCTGGCAAACTTCAGACGGGCCTGGACATGCACTGGCTTCAGCAGCGGAACACGTCTGGCACTGCGGGATTTGATTCCCTGCCGTTGTAGTGTGTTACTGATGGTGACCTTTGTTACTTTGGTCCCAGCTCTCTGCAGGTCATTCACCAGGTCCCCCCGTGTGGTTCTGGGATCTTTGCTCACCGTTCTCATGATCATTTTGACCCCATGGGATGAGATCTTGCGTGGAGCCCCAGATCGAGGGAGATTATCAGTGGTCTTGTATGTCTTCCATTTTCTGATGATTGCTCCCACAGTTGATTTTTTCACACCAAGCTGCTTGCCTATTGTAGATTCACTCTTCCCAGTCTGGTGCAGGTCTACAATTCTTTTCCTGGTGTCCTTCGAAAGCTCTTTGGTCTTGGCCATGGCGGAGTTTGGAGTCTGACTGGTTGAGGCTGTGGACAGGTGTCTTTTATACAGATGATGAGGTCAAACAGGTGCCATTCATACAGGTAACGAGTGGGGGACAGAAAAGCTTCTTACAGAAGACGTTACAGGTCTGTGAGAGCCAGGGATTTTCCTTGTTTGAGGTGACCAAATACTTATTTTCCACCCTGATTTACGAATAAATTCTTTACAAATCCTACCATGTGAATTCATGGATTTTTTTTTTCACATTCTGTCTCTCACAGTTGAAGTGTACCTCTGGTGCAAATTACTGACCTCTGTCATCATTTTAAGTGGGGGAACTTGCACAATCGGTGGCTGACTAAATACTTTTTTGCCCCACTGTATAAGTAATAAATGTAAATTATACTGCTACAAAATAAAAGAAAGAAATTAAAAAAAACTTGTTAAAAAAAAGTCATGCTTATATCTATACTGAACTGCGTATTGTGTTAGGAATGACAGGATGGCATCGTTTGATGGAAATTAAAATGATCAGCCTACAAAGGGCTGAATTCACACACAGCCCCTTAATTCAAAATGAAATTCTGATGTGGCAGGCTGGATCATTTTGCAGAAATTTCATTGCAACAACATAAATAATACTCAGTAGTTTGTCTGACCCTGACATGCTTGTATAACAAGCTAATAAGATGGCAGATGGTGTCCTGGTGATTTCTTCCCACCACCAAACCGGTCATGCTGAACCATGTGACAGGGAGCACAACGTTTTCCACAGTTTCTCCAGTCCCTGTTACATCTGTCTTAGGTGCGTAGGGTGAGCCTGCGCTTATTTGTGAAAAGCACAGGATGCCAGTGGTGGATCTGCCGATTTTGTATTCATTGTCAAATGCCAATTGGTCTCCACACTGCCGTGGATTGAGCACAAGGCCCCCGAAAGACTGAACAGTGCAAAAGTGTATATATGTAAGTTTCAAAATTGAAAGAAGAAAGACTTCAAAAAACCTTTCACATCTATTCTGCTGCAGTAGTGCAGTAACTATATATTTGGCTAACATCAGATCATTCTTGTCATAAAAGTATTACATTTACAGTAAATCCCAAATATGCAGTCACTGTACTCGGCAGATAGCTTGGATTTGATTTCTCTATCTTGCTGGAGCAAAACTCTACTAGCCCACTGGAGAAAGAAATAACAACTGGCCCTATAGTTAGCTTTCAAAAATGGATTAGAAAAGTCTGTAACCTTATTGATTTCATGAACTTTTACGTGATCAAATGTCATTTTATTATTTTATACTTTTGGAGATCTGAGTCATGATTAATGAAGTGTAGCAATGTCAGGAGTAAGAGCAAAAAGTTTTTCACACAGAATTTTGTTTCTTTTTCTCTACAGAAGATCACGTTTGGGGAGGGATGTGCATGGATTATATCCAGGACAGCTGGGCAGAGTACATACTATCCACTCCAAGGCCTGTGGGTAAGAAACTGCTGGTTTTAAATGAATCTTTGCTGTGGCGATTACAAGGGATTTTTCCTGTATTTCATCAGTGATTTACCTTGTTACAGCTAAAAGATAAAAAAGAAGGCATAAAAGCTTAAAATGTAAAAACAGATGAACAACCTTTTCTGTGATTTCTTTTCTGTCATTATTTGCAAAATAGTTATACTTACATTATTTATCATTCTTTTTCGTACAGCACTTGTATATAAAACATACATGTTCTCAGTTTCAACAAAAATAGGAAAAATGTCAAATGCATAAGCAAACATTCGATCCCAGTGGTAGGTTCTAGTTGACAAAAACATTTTCAGTGATTCAGCACAAATATCAGAAGATCAAATATTCTTCGGTTGAAAAATCAGTTACACTGTTGGCCTCAGATCGGAGGAAAAGGAAAAACAAAACAAAAATATTTGAGGTATTCTGAAGATGCTAATTTGTTTCTGACAATAGCTCATTAAAATGATAGTATTTTACTCTTTTTTGACAAAAGTATTTCCTTTTTCTTTTTTTGTTGCCTGTCCCGTTTGGCTCTTTTGCCATCAGAATTATTGTCTAAAGGCGAAGAAAGATGCCCAATGGATTTACTTTACCAAATGGACCATCCCAGCTTTGCCGTAATGGTCTATTTGATTCACCTTTTATTGTCTATTTTATTTTATTTTCACTTGCTAAATACGGGACAGATATGACTGGGGAAAAGAAAGGGAAAGAAAAACAGCGGAGAAGAGGGACGGGGATAAAGGGCAAAAAACAACAAAATAAGCAGACAAAAAATACATATATCGATCACCCGGATCACCTGTTGAGAAAGAAAAAAGAGAAAACAAGCAGAAGAAAACGAGAGAAATAGAATAAACAACATCACGATGATCTATGGGAATATGACAGTAAATACTAAATATTAAACATTATTGTGCAGCACGTAAGATCGACAGCACACAGTGTGCTTTGAGGTAGGAGCCAAAAAGGGTGTAGTTTGTGTGTGTGAGTCCCCGTGTGTACACCTGTGAGCATGGACGCGCTTGTATTTAAAAGGTTCCTTCATGTAATGATCTGCTAAAGGGTGTGGGGGGGCCACAGCCCCGTCCTCCAGGGCATGAAGCAGGTATGGAGGAGATCAAGACTCCAGACTCCAGAGGCCCCCAGAACACAAGAGACCAAGAAAGACCAACAGAGGGGCAGCTGCACCACCTCCCCTCCCCTGCACCATGGTGACACACCTTTACCCCAAAGCCCTGCATGTGTGGGTGATTGTGGTGGAGCGGGAAGAGGGACAAAAGTATTACTGCATTGGCAGACTATTTCAAATCCCCACATTTTAAAGTTCAAAGTTCTGAGTATTTCTATAGAATCAGTCCTCGATGAAACCCTGAAATCTTTTTGAGCCATTATATGGTCAATTTTCTTGCATTATGAGCCCTTATTTTGCAGCATTCCCTTCAGACAGCTTTTTATACAGAAAGGTTAGGTTTAGTTATCTAGCTGGTCATTGTCTTTATTCAGCTTCAGTCTGTTGTCTTTTTATATTCTTTTTAGAAAGCATCTTTTTTTTCTGGCATGCCTCCCATGAAAGGTCCTGAAATCTTTAGCTTCTTAGAGACATCTTTTTCCATCAAACAGTCTGCTCTTGAGTTCAATGTGTCTGACATAAACCACTTGGAGATGATCTTGCTTAGAGTGGAATAAATATAGCTGCCTTTTTGAACATAGCATTTTTGTTAATACTGTTCAAAAGTGTTTATGTATCTAAATATGTTTTTAAAAGGCCAACATTTTACATGTGATATTTACTTTTGCGGATGATTTATTTCATTAATGCAAAAGAAACATGTTCAGTTTTCACTGTTATTGATTTAACTACTTCAGAAATATATAAATTTTATACTGAAAAATAAGTAATTTCTGCTTCCATGCATGTAGTCTTAGTCAGGTAACTGTTGTGGTTCTCTGTATAATGCAACTTCTCAAGTAACCCCTGCATCTTGAAAATAGACTCCAATTCCACCCTCTTGGACAGCATCAGGTGACAATAGTCGCTCCTTTGCTTTCCGTGAGACTGGAGCTAATGTGTCACTCCAACCAGAACCAAACATGGTGGAGAAAGGGGCCATTACCTCCAGGTACACACCCCACACGTAGGGTGCAAAGAATTGAAAGGACACCCTAAAATCTGCTCAAAATGAGACCACCGTCTCAACTGGCCAGCTGTAGTCCAAGACCGTGGAGTCTGGACATTTCCACCAGAGCGGTCAGCCTTTGAGACAAGCAAAGCTATTAGCATTGACTTTAAGGTATTTATGCTTGTGTTCATGCTATTTTTCACCATGTAACAGCTATGAACACCACAGTGAACAGTCTCAGCACCTCCGTGTGTCTCCAAACCATCAACAGGAAAGCTACCAGCCGAGCTTTGATATTTGCACTCTGAGAGCTTTGAGTGTCCTTCGCCACAATGCGGCAGTCTGGGAGCAGCACCTTCCTCGTTCAGCCTGCCAGGATCATTTTCAGCTGTAGTGTGACACTTTTAAATAACATCTAACTGTATTTTCTGCTCATTCATATTGTAAATGTGATATTCATGAATATGCAATCTTAACTTTACATGTCTGTCTTTGTTTTAATCCTTTTCTCTTGTGGATTACAGTATATTACCGTGTTTAACATTAAAACAAACTCAAATCATTCCAATAGACTTATTGCTTTTACTGCATTTTTGTAATTGGTGGTAATTAAAGAGGGCCACAGGTTTTGTTTTTCATGAAAGAATAGCTTGCACAGAGAGGATCACAGCACGGAGCCAAAGCAGGTAACTGGACAGCGTTTCACTGCGTTAGCGGAGAGGTAAATTAGTCCAGGTAAGTCTGTATCCAAGATGGCCGACTTCTAAATGGCCACCATGGTCACCACCCATCTTGAGGAGTTTGCCCCCTCACATATACTAATGTGCCACAAACAGGACTTTAATATCACCAACCATTCCCATGTTATTACGGTGTATCCATATAAATGGCCCACCCTGTACTGTGATTTGTGGTGTGCTGCCTTTTTTAAGACGCAAACACACCTGTCACACACCACAAACAGGTGAACATTTGGGTTTTGTAAAAGCATGTAACCCATAATCAGTGTCTTAACAATTATCACAGCCACCTGTGTGTCTTTCAACATAAGAAATGTCCTTGTTCCTTAAAGGAAATCATGTGGACAACAATGACTGTAGTAAAACAGGTCGTTCCATTGTTCATAGGTATTTATATAAACTCAGTGCAGATACAAAGAGAGACAGTCTTCAGGCAATTACAGTCAATCAGGTGAACAAACGCGGTAAGGAAGCTTCTCTTAATAATAATTACTTTGCATTTCAGTTTATTACCCCCCCCCCCCCCCCCCACTCTCTCTTTTGCTATAATTTTCCTTTAACTAATTACTTTACATTATGATTAGAGAAAAATGACTGCGGTAAAAAACAACACTATTGCAAAATGAAAATGTTTGTGATTGTATTTGTGATGGATCAGTTTAAAAGCAAACACTGTCTCCTAGATTTGAATTTGACTCTTTCTGTCAGGGTTCCTGGGTCGTTGACCCAGTGCTTTCAGTTTTGTTCATGTTCAGTTTATTTTGCCACTTCCATGTTCTCACTTCCTGCTTTTCCTGTGTCAGCTCGTCTCGTGTCATTAGCCAGATTATGTTCAGCTGTGTACTCACCGGTCTCTCATTATCATCCTCATTAGTCTGTGTATTTAAGTCTTCTGTTTCTACTCGTTCACTGTCATGTCATTGATGTTAATGTCGTCTCTCCGTATGTATGTTCAGTCCAGCCATCCATCCAACCATCCATCCATCCAGCCATCCATCCATCCATCCATCCAGTCTTTCAGCCAGCCAGTCCTTCGTTCCTGCCCTGTTCATCCACGATTCATAATAAACCATCTTCAGTTCTTCACTATCCACAAGTCCTGCGTTTGGGTCACTTCCTCGCCTCCACACACGACACGACTCTTTCTGATTGCACTGTTCATAGTTTGCTGACATTTTGTTTAAATGACCAAAAATATTGAAATTAAGGTACGTTTATTTCATCAGTGCAAATCAGTGTCGTGAAACAAGACAAGAACCTTTTACAAAAGTTAACTTTAGCACTGCTTAACTTTTACTGAATTTAGGGAAAAAGTGTCTCACCTCACTCATGGTACTTAAAAAATCTATAATACATTTAATTAATTATCTAATTAATTAAGTAGACATGGTTTTTTCAGTCAAGAGTTTTCTATGTGTAAACGTTTACAGGACATATTAATAATTTTCTATTTTCTGGCACAGAGTTCTTCTGGGAAGGATAACTTATTTTTGCATAACAGCTGACGTTTCAGGTGTGACGTTCTGATTTTCTCTCACTGCTTCCTCCTGAAGACCATAACTAAAGGAAAGCGCTAACTAACATATAAAAACATAAAACCTGAAGTTTAAAGCAGCTTCTTATGTTCTATTTCTAATGAAAATTTGTGCCAAACTAAAATTACTTTTAGTAATTTCCTGCAGTGTTTTCATTTTCTCTTTTCTGTCCACACAAGCTGCTGATATGAAGCTTGGTTTGCTAGTCCTGCTGGCTGTGGCAGTTCTGCTGCCCAGCTCTCTAGAGCTGGGCAGCAGAGTCTCCAAATGTGAGCTCAGAGACAAGCTTGGAGAGGGTCTCAAACTGCCCAGGAGACTGGAGAAATACAGAGATGCAATCGTGAGAAGAGGTGAGGTTAAATATGACTCCCACGTCAGTTCATGACCTCCAGGGACATCAATTATTTAACTGCTGAGTCAAAACTATGGATAATGGTGGAAAGTAGCCAATTACATTTCTACTCCATGACAGTTTTCAATCAAATATTAAAATAATATATTTTTAATGTTAATCATTCATGTTGTATTATTTGTCTATAATTTGACTTATCAACTGCACAGATGCAGTACTGTGCAATAAGTTGTTGCTATGACTTTAATCCAGAGCTTTGAAGAATCTTCTAATATTAACATTCATCTTTGGTGTTGGGGCTACATATAGATGTGTGGTTGGTGTGAACACACTAGGGGCAGGCCAGAGGGTCCAGTGTATCATATCTGAATAGAAATGCAAGTAAGCCGACTATAGAAATGACAAAATGAGAATAAAGCAAAAAGACAACAAAGAAACTGAAAAGGGTTAAATAGACCTTAAAAACTAAAAGTCAAAATCGAACAAAGTGCAAAAATGCAAAAAATTCCTTTTTACCTTTAAGAGACCACAATGAGACAGAGAAGAGCTCCGTGTCAAAAACACAATAAAACATCTCTTTTAGTTTGCTGTAATGTTCATTTGGCTTCTGTGGAGGGACGCTGGAGAGCCTAGACCGGTTTGCCTACTCATCTGCCCATGAACATGAAAGATAATATGGTGCTTTTGTGGCCTCAGTGACTGGAAAAAATAAACACTAAATAAAACTAAAAGCACAATGATTTTGGAGATTGAATAAAGACAATGAATAGTACTGCCTGTCACCCTTTTAATCTTTTTTTTTGTTTCCTTGTTTGTTCTCTGCTCTTGGCTTGCATGACTGGTTTGCTGCAGTTGTCTGTGAATTGGAGAAGAGGTCTAGCCTGAACACTGAGTTGATTAAGGTCTATGGCAAGCACACGACACCTGAACCTCAAGTGGTTGAAACCCCCTCCACAACAAGAGTCAATGAAATGACAACTGAAGAACCGGCCATTGAAACAACAAACAGCAAATTAGTTACCAGTCCAACAACTACCGCCAACGCAAGATCAACCACCATTCTCCCAGAAACAGCTCTGGAATCAACTACCACGGCTGGCAGCAAAAGAAGACAGCGAGACGCTAATTCAAACAACAATGAGATGTCCATGGCAGAACTGCTCCAGCAGGAGGAAAACGTGTTTGATGAGTAGGAGATGGAGCGAGATGATAACCGTATCATGGATGATAACAGTGAGAGCAGTGAGGTGGTCAAGATGGCAGAAGAGACAAGTGGGAAATGTAAGAGACGATCAGCCCTTTAGAAGAAACACAAAAGGGCATCCAGTCAAGAGGGTGAAAACAGCAGGAAAACGCAGAAGCAGAACACACTGTGATCAAGCCTTGGTCCCTGGGCCTTTATGGGCTCTTCCAGCTCTCTGACAGCCATTTCTGTTATTCTGCTTATCGCTGGTCCAGAAATGTGTGCGGAACCAACTGCACAGGTAACGTAACATTTTTTCTTTTACTTTGCATATTCAAAACAATTTCTTTTTTCCTTAAGCTTTTGCTGATAACGACATAACTGATGACATCGATTGTTTTCTCAAGACTCGTTACTTTTGGCAAGTTTCGATTCAACAAAATCCTCACAAGTCAGATAAAATACTATAAATATCACGTGATGTGTGATACATTAATTGATTGGTTTATTCACAGTACATATATTATACAGCAGTTGGTAATATAAAGTGTTTAAGTTAAGGTGTTGGGCCGCCATCGTGTGTCACCAGTGTAGTTTCATTGTTCTGTGGCATTCAGTGTTCAATTCTTTCCTTTAATTTGCCACACAGCAGATACTTTGGTATAAGATAAGAGAACAACAGTCACCTACTGTGTGTTTTGTTGTTGGTTTTAGGCTTACCATTACCAGCAGCCTTAGCTCTCTAATCATACATACACATACAATCAATTTCATCCAAGCTGTAAATCTGGGAAGCTAAAGTCCCACATTATGTTAATGAAGTGTTAACTATCACTTATACTATTTATAGCATATAAATATCATATTGACAGGTTTATCAAGTGATTACAATCATACTGCTACACGTCTGTCTAGTATTTTCCTTTAAATTAATATAAGTATGATGTAAAATCCCAATGACTGCTGACCGGAATACAATATAACACAAACAAGTCTGTCTAAAGAAAGATGAATGAAATAAATGCAACAAGAACAAAAAAGGTAACTGTTGTCTTTTTCTTTTCATCAAACAGGTTTGTCTTTAGGGACGTCTCACATTCATGTCGACACCAAAAGAATTACTTCCAAGAATGTAACTAAGTTGCTACCACAGGATCATTTGCTTTCACCTCCAGCGAGCTTGAATCTTGGATCTGCACGGTCTCTTGTCAACTCAAAATTATGAAGAACTGTTTTCTTTTTCATTTTAATGATATTGTTTTATTTCAGTTCATTTGGAGCTGTATTTTCAGACAGAATCGCTAGACCCTGTGGGTAGCCTGGGTATGTCTCTCTTGATTTAAACAGTTTGATGATAATATATACGCCTTAATTAGTGATGATATACTAGGCAATCTGCTTTCCTATGATTCCTTTTATTTTATTATATCAAATAAGATGAGCAGCAAGAAAGGAAACAAAACCCGTTCAGTGCATAGGACACGGAAACAAGATCACTGGACTCGTCTCTTCTCTGTTTGAGCAACAGTGAACTAGTGGCAAGTCTGACGTCTGCAGAAGTGCCTCCTGTCCAGAGGAGGTCGCTCTTTCTGTCCTAGTCAGGACAGGCCAGTCTGCTTTTACATCAAACTACAATGGAAAAAAACCCAAACAATAAACAGCATATACAGCATATAAGGCAAAACTGGGGCTTTTATTCAGCACATCCTGAATTCTCTTAGGTAAGCTTTGTTCGTTTTCACACTTCTACAGTGGCCAACTTTGGTTAATGGTAACATCAGTAATGTCAAAAAATTTCTCCCCTTTAGCATTTGGCATTTTCCCAACAATATAATGTGATACTATAATCTAAACCCACTCAATAAAACCGAATTTTCTTAAGCAAACATCAGCAACCGAAAATTACCAGCCGCAAGATTAAGTCTCCAGCTCCACACTCTCATGTGAACCTCCAGTCTCCCTCTCTCTCTTCTCCTCCTGCCCCTGCCAAAAGCAAAGCAAAGCAAAGCATCCCCTTTCTCTTCAATGCGTGGTTAATTGTTTGTCAACATTTACTCATCCTAACCTTCGTCCAGTCTTTGTCTCAGTGTCCGGTTAGTCAAAGATTCAGTCCACATCGTCAGTCCATCACAGTTCAGTCACACATTCACTCATTCACACAAGATATTTGCTGACAGTGGATACTAATAATCAGATTCTCCACCCTCAGCAACATGAGCTCATTCATTTGTTTTATTTGGTTTTTTGTTTTTAGAAAAAGAGTTCTTTATTAACTTAGAACCTGATCAGATCCCCACAGACGGCCTTCTCCTCAGCCAGTTGTAATCTGGAAAACGTCACCTTAAATTTGTTCTTCCGAATTTTTTTACAGCGCTGTTAATTCAATCTTGCAGGCCTGCTTAGAAAATGAGAACAAGAGAGCTGATTATTAGCTCATCAAAACACAAAACATAATCACCTGACAGGATTTCTCTAAGTGCACTGTTACAATTTTAAAGGGCCCATTATAGACATGTCCATGTTTAATAAAACTCCCTCTATTGAAATAAGAAAACAACCCAAACCTAACTGTCAGAATCAACCCATCACTAAAACAACAACCCCAAAAATCTTAATCACAGAAAAGTTTTGCTTACTAATCTAACAATATGTTGTCGGGATTAGAACTTCAGGGCCACAAAGGTTCTGCCCGACTCTTGGCTTAACTAATACTTACATGGTCTGAAATCAGACTTAAAATCACTCCCTCTGTTCATTTTCCCCACATCATATCTCAGTGGCCTCAGATTCTTCAGCGTCCTGAGACTCTGAGGTCAACTGAGATAATTTCACCTGCTAAATACACAGAAAATCTTGTTAAAGCCGCACAGTTTGCACAACATTAATATTCCCATTAAGCCCTTTCTAAAAGAGGTGCATGCAGCATATCAGGGTCAAGAAGCTGCAGCAACACTACTGGTGGTGAAAGGGGAGGGGACTAGTCTGCTGGGTCGTGACCTTCTGCAGAAAATCCTCCTGAACTGGAGGGAAATCAGGTATGTAACGGTAATAGCAGAGTTACTGGGAAAGTATGCAGATGTGTTCAAGAATGAATTGGGCACTCTCCGGGGCACCACTGTGAAGCTGTGTGTGGACCCTTTTGCCCGGCCACGCTTTTTCAAACCACGCACTGTACCATACGCCATGAAGGCCAAGGTGGAAGCAGAGTTGGCGAGACTACAACAGATAGGGGTTATTGAGCCAATAGAGTTCTCGGACTGGGCAGCCCCGATTGTACCAGTGTTGAAAGAGGACGGAGGGGTGCGTATATGCGGTGATTACAAACTGACAGTAAACCAAGCCTCTCAGCTCGACGCCTACCCTCTGCCCCGAGTGGATGACCTGTTTGCCACACTGGCGGGTGGTCGGACATTCACAAAGTTGGATATGAGTCATGCTTACCAGCAGTTGCTGCTGAATGAGGAATCAAAAAAATATGTGACAATAAACACACACAAGGGGCTGTTCAAGTGCAACCGCCTGGTGTTTGGCGTTGCATCCAGTCCGGCTATCTTTCAGCGCACCATGGACAATCTTCTGCAAAACATTCCTGGTGTTGCTGTTTACTTGGATTACATTTTAGTTACAGGTAAAACAGAAGAGGAGCATCTGCGTAACCTTGAGCAGGTGTTGAAGAAGCTCTCAGAAGCTGGGTTGCGTTCGAAGCGCAGTAAGTGTGTTTTCCAAGCCCCTAGCGTGACATACCTGGGTCATCGCATCTCTGCACAGGGCCTGTCCCCGCTGGAAGAGAAAGTGAGGGCAGTAAAAGAAGCCCTGAGTCCAAAGAATGTAGCTGAACTAAGATCATTCTTGGGCTTAGTTAACTATTATGGGAAGTTTTTGCCTGACCTCTCCAGCATGCTTGCTCCCCTGTATGGGCTACTGCACAAAGACAGTCAGTGGAGGTGGTCCCAAGCACAGGAGAAGGCCTTCAGACAGGTAAAAGAACTGTTACAATCGGCACCGCTCCTGGTGCATTTTGATCCAGAGCAGGAGGTGGTCCTGTCCTGTGATGCCTCCCCGTATGGCATAGGAGCTGTTCTTTCCCATCGCATGGAAGAGGGGGAAGAGAAACCGGTCGGATATGCATCACGCACGCTCACAGCAGCAGAAAAGGGCTATTCACAGCTTGAGAAGGAAGGCTTAGCAATAGTTTTTGCTGTGAAACGATTTCATCAGTAGCTGTATGGGCGCCCATTTACTGTTGTTACAGACCATAAGCCCTTAATCTCTTTAGTGAAACAAAAGGCATCCCACCCATGGCTTCAGCCCGGGTTCAGCACTGGGCATTAACACTGTCGGCATACCAGTATCACATTGTTTGTAAGGCGGGACCTGAAAATGCGAATGCAGATGCTTTCAGCCGCCTCCCCCTCCCAGAGGTCCCCGACCAGTCAAACTTGCCCCCAGAAACTGTGTTTTTGCTGGACAGGTTGGCGAACTCTCCGGTCTGTGCTATAAACATCAAAGCATGGACTGAACGGGATCCAGAGTTATCTCAGGTTAAACAGTGGCTGTTGCAGGGCTGGCCAGCAACAGTGGAGCAGGATCAGCTCAAACCGTATGCCAAGCGTCAGCAGGAGCTCAGTGTTCAAGATGGCTGCATCCTGTGGAGTTCCCGAGTCATTGTTCCACCTCCAGGTTGGTCACAGATCATTGAAGTGTTGCATGAGGCTCATCCAGGGATTTCTCGAATGAAAACTCTGGCAAGGTCATTCGTGTGGTGGCCGGGAATGGACAGTGCCTTGGAAGACAAGGTAAAAGCCTGTTCTCAATGTCAGTCAAACCAAAAAATGCCACCACCTGCCCCACTTCACCCATGGGAGTGGCCTGGCCGTCCATGGTCCAGGCTTCATCTAGATTTTGCCGGCCCCTTTTTGGGCCACATGTTCCTGGTGTTGGTGGATGCGCATTCAAAATGGCTGGATGCCCACATAATGCCGACCATCACAGCCCCAGTCGTCACACTCCGGAGAATCTTTGCAACACATGGGTTACCTGAGGCAGTGGTCACGGACAATGGGCCCACGTTCACAAGTGGGGTTTTCCAAGAATTTATGGAGAGAAATGGGATCCGACATATCCGCACAGCACCCTACCACCCTGCCTCCAATGGCTTAGCGGAGCGCGGCGTGGAGACACTGAAAGATGGTCTAAAGAAAATGCCAGGTCTTTCCATAGAAAAGAGGCTCTGCTGTTTCCTGTTTCAGTATCGCATCATGCCTCATACAACCACAGGCTTGTCCCCAGCGGAGTTGCTGATGGGGAGGAAGCCCAGATCTCATCTGGATCTTCTTCGCCCAGATGTGGGAGCCAGAGTCACCCAGTCACAAGGTGGGCAGAAGGTAAGACATGATCTACATGCCAGAGGCTGTGTTTTCAAGCAGGGAGACTGTGTGTATATCAAAAACTTTACGGGTGGCTCACGGTGGCTGCCTGGCGTCATTCACCACAGTTCGGGGCCAGTATCTTTTGTGGTGGAGTTGTTGGATGGCAGACAAGTTCGCAGGCACAAGGATCATGTGAGAGCCCGCACAGATGGAGCTGGGAAGAGGGCTCAGTGTGGTTCGCATGCACATGGTGGAGACAGGGCTGTGGACATTGTGGGGCCTCAGAGTGGTTCACCCGAAGGGGAAGTCGTGTCAGCAGCCCCTGAGATCGGGATTGGTTCTTCAGTATTACCAGAAGGGCTGGTGGAGCAATCTAAGTCACCTGAGCCGAACCCGGCCACAGGAGCTCAGCAGGCTCCTAGCCTGGAGAACCCAGCAGCAGGACTGAGAAGGTCAAAGAGGCAGCACAAGCCCCCTGATAGACTGAATTGTTAAAATAATGTGGTGTTGAATTCTCCCTCTCTTTTCGTACTTATGCATAATTGCTATGTTGTGGGTTTTTGCTTAAGGGGAGGGGGGGGGGGGGGGGGAGTGTTATAGACAGTGTTGTTGTTAATGTATGTTTGGGGGCGTTGCACCCCGGAACCTTCAGAGGTTTTTCAGGGTTCTCCCTGCCGGAATGTTATGTGTGGGACAGTTTCCTGTATGTGTGCGACTAGCTGTGGTTGTTTCTGAAAGTGGTCAGTAAACGTCCTAAAACTGGCACTTGAGTTTCTGAGCATTTTTATCCCGAGGTTATAACAATTTTCATTACCATTTCTTAACACTACCTAGATTTTTAACACATCTCTCTCTCTCTCTGGTTGCACACGCCACACATCCGCCAGTTTCCTTTTATGGGCATGCAAAGTTGTTCACTTCCTGCCAGACACACACGCAAATATACTCGACAGGAAGCCCCACTTATCCGGCGTATAAAACTTACACCGTAAAGCTTTACTTAAGGCTCACCTGTCAGCCACGTTGAATGGTCACGCCCGGGGCCCCGCCCTGTCGGTCAAATGGTGCAAGAAAAGTGGTCCTTGACCACTAGCTATTAACGCGCGCCAGTGCTCGTGGTTGCCAGCCGAACTAACCCTCTCGCCGGAGGACAATGTCCCGCGTCCGGAACAGAGTTGAGGCATAACCCCCAGAACATTTTGCACCCCTGGAAGTCCAACTTCCGTCCTAAAATATTAAATACATTTAAAAGCATCACTGTGGACTCTAACCTCCAGTCTATTATCTGATGCCCGAGTCCAACTCTACTAATCAATGTGGGAATAAAATCCCTTAACCAAATGTCCTAACCTAATCTCTTTTCTTGGCTGACGTAACACACACACACACACACATAACACACCAATTTCAAACATACGTCACAACAACTTTGAACTTCACCCCAAGATTAATCACAATAAATTTTGTCAAATTTCCAGACTTTACTTTTATTTATCCCAAATTACCCAAAATTACCATGGACATGTCACCTGAAATCTACTTAACAGATTTTATAATTTAGTTTAATTTCACCACTACTGAGCCAATTTGACGGTGACGATCATCAACTCGGCGAACAAATAATTTAGAATTCATCCAATATGCGCTGTTTGAGTCCTGCTCTGGGGTCCAGCTTGCCTGCCTGCCACACAGCCCATCATGACAGAACGACGCGACCACTACATGGACCCCGCAGCACTCACCCCGTCTGACGAGCTTCGGGAGGACATCATTGATTCTGTAAATAAGTTATGTGACCTGTGGCTGGATCATCCAGAGGAGTTTCAGCGGGTAGTAGTCAACCCGCTACAGCGACTGGTTTCCGGTCTTCCCTGCCTTCTGGACTCTCTTCACCCGCTCATACAGGATTTCTTTCTAAATGAGCTTCATCTTCACTCCCCAGCCGCTACCACTTACCTACCCAGCTCGGCAAAGGACGTGCTGCCCGGCCCATTGGAGCCATCACCGAGGAGGATGAAGTGATGGCCGCGCCACCTGTGCGTCACCCCACAGCCGGACTTCAGGATGTCAAAGCAGCCGGCTGTGGTGAGTGAGAAACACACTTTTTCTGTTTCTTCAGACTCTGACTGTTTATTCCGGGGCTATTTTTTGTACAGCCTGTGAGGACAGCAGTGTCTTTCCTGCCTCACCTACAACGACTGTCATTAAGACTGCTTTTGCTCAGTCAGCTGCCCAGGCAGAAGCTCAGTCAGTAACTCCTCCACCAGCTCCATTTTCAACACAACCACCCCTCCAGCCCTCCCCAGTTCAGTCAGCAGCCCAGCTGCCCCAATGGGGGTGGTTGTAACTTAGGTGGTAAAGCAGGTCAGCTGCTAACCGTAAGGTTGGTGGTTCGATCCCAGGCTGAATGTGTATGAATATTAGTAAGCACTTAACAACTTAAACAACCGTGTTTGTGTGAAGAGCAGCTAAAATTCTACTTAAGCACAGAAACAAAGTATTTGCTATTCATTACTTTTATTTAGTATTTGTCCTTTGTTACTTCCCACCTCTGGGATTAACCCTGGGGTTGCTGTGCTCGAAGGTAGTTCATTTCTTACCAGAGCAAGTCGCCATGGTAACTTATGCTACAATCCTCACCTGTTAGAGATGAACAGGTATGAAATCACCACCTCCTGACCAATAAGTTCTCCAGAAAAGTGTCACCACTGCTGGAAGATGCTTCTGACCTCTGTGCACTGAGTGTGTCTAATGTTTTTGTTTCCCTAATGAGCATCAGTAATGCATATCAACACATACATATTAACAGAGTGAGGAAGAGAGAGAGGAAAGTGTAATTAATGAGGGAAAATAGAGGGACATAATTATTAAGGGACACATTCCAGTCAAATGAATGGCTACCCAGGAATCAAAAATTCATAAAATCATATAATAGTATCATATGACAAGGAACTTGTTTATATAAAAACAAACCCATTGATTTTCCCTCTTAAATGAGAACATGAAATGAATAATCAGCTGGAGCATGTTGAGAAGTTTAGATGTTGTCACTGAGGGAAGAGGAAACGAAGATGTGCAGACTGACAGAACATTTATGTAGGTCTTCTGTGGCACAGTAATTTGAGACAGTCTTTCTTTGTCTTTCTGTCTTTGTCTGTTTTTGTGCTTATGGTCGACACCCAGAAGTTCCTTTTTTGTTTTATTTTTGTAGAAAAAATCTCTTTGCTTTGTAATGAGATTCAAACAGTTTTTAGAATATATTTAAAAGTAAAAAGCTGAATTCACAACTAGCCAGGCAAGCAAAGACTGTCATGTTCGCTCCAGATTTTTGACTTTTTCTGTTGTAATCGTCCGTCTCGGTCTCACACAAGCTGCCCAGTCGGAATCTTTTCCCAAGCAGTAAAAAGACTCTAATTTAAGTAGTTTTTATATTTCATGCACTTATGATTGTAGAATAAGCCACTGTCAACCTATATAAACAATATATTAACTTCACTTTGTGTGCAGAGTAAAGGTGAGAAAACCTTCAAAGACATTTAAGCCCTTTATAACATCGTACATTGACTAGGCTATTTTTTAGGTTGACTTTGTGTAGCTTGAATTTATCTGTCAGATCATTGTTGCTCTCCAAAAGTTGATTCTGTTCATCTGGATGTAGCGTTTTCTGGGAGAAACGTTTCGTCACTCATCCAAGTGACTTCTTCAGTCTCAGCTGACTACAGGTTTCCTCAATCTTATAAACAGTACATTTGCATAATGACTGAAACCAGCCCACTGAAGGAACAATGGGCTGTGAAGTCAGTTCCTTAATCATAATTATGCAAATTCTCATGACCACTGACCAAAACCCACTGATCAAAGACCACTGATCAAAGACCACTGATCAATGGCCACTGATCAATGGCCATGAGTACCATTCACAGAGAGTTGGGGAATGGCTGCAATCACAGCATTGTTGCTGGTTCTTGTGTTTTGTGGAGACATAACCGTGACAAAGGATCTAGCCCTAACCCTATCTGCAGTCGGAGTCAGTGCTGCAGAAATAGAAGAAGTATCAAAAACAATCATCCCACTTTAAAAGGCTTTTTTTTTTTTTTTTTTTTAAGAAATTGAAATAGATGCTTGCAGTAAATTTTACAGTTTTCACAGTTGACAGTTTTTTTTCCCTCGCTTGTTTTCTCACTATTATTTTTAACCAATGACTTCCTTGTAGGCTTACAATGATGCCTGGGAAATTATTGAACAGCAAACTGTGACTGTGTTCACAACAATCTGCTTGAAGGGTTCTGTCAGGGTTCCTGGGTCGGTGACCCAGTGTTTTCAGTTTTGCCACATCAATGTTTTCACTTCCTGTTTTTTCCCGTGTCAGCTTGTCTCTCGTGTCATTAGTCAGATTAGGTTCAGCTCTGTACTCACCTGTTTCCAATCATTGTCGTCATTCAACCTGTGTATTTAAGTTCCTCGGTTTCACCAGTTCTTTGTCGTGTCATTAATGTTACGTTGTCGTTTGTTCAGTCAGTCCTTCATTCATTCAGTCGTCCAGCCAGCCATTTCCTACCTCTGTTCTGTTTGTTCACTCCATCGCAATAAACACCAACCTTCACCTAACTATCCACGAGTCCTGTGTTTGGGTCACTTCTTCGCCTCCACTCAGCAACCCCTGACAGAATGACACGACCCGTGCCACGAAGACACGTTTTCGGCCCAGCGGACTCAGATCTGTTCGAGCGGCAGGAGGCAGCACTCTCCATTTGGGCGGAGAAGCTTAAGGAGAAACAGCGGCTCTTCGCGGAGCGAGAGCACATCTTCGAGGGAACTCGCCTGGCTCTGGGCGGCCCTCGGAGACACCGCGTTCTCCCACCTGCTGCCTCACCTGCACCGGAGCATCTGCCGCGGAGAGTGGGCGTTTCGCGCCGCGCTTCGGCGGCTCCCTCTCTCGCGGGTCCGCTCCTCGCTCACACGCCACCTGCCTCATTCACCGGACCTTCAACCTCGCCATGGCACAGCGGCTCCGCCTCCCACCTCGGCTCAACAGAGGCGCCCGTGCCGGAGGCTCGGCTGTGTACCCCGCCCGCTTCCTCTTCCCGGAAAAAGCGGCGCACACGCCGCCATAACATGGACTATTTACAGCAACTCCCGGTGGTGAGTTCCACTGACTATTTTCCACCCTCCTCATTTGATTCTCCACCTAAAATAACTAATACCCTCATCTCCGATTCATGGGGAGTTTCCCTTCTAGACGACGATGTAGACTGGGAGGATTTTTTCTGCTCTGCTCCCCCAAAGACTGTAAATAGTGGTGGCAGAAAGACCAGACCAATCCCCAATAAACCTGCAAGTATCACACACCCAGTCACTATCTCCACACCCATTACTCAGGCATTTCCCACCAGCACGGCGGCCCAGATTCAGCCTTCCCCTTCAGCCGTTTCACCACCTCAGATGGCTAGGGCCCAGTCTACACCCACACCAGTACCAGCTCCCAGGAGGAGGGCAGCTGCGACCCAGCCTACCTCCACACCCGCTTCTGTTTCTCGGGTGGGGGTGACTGGTGTCCAGCCACCTCCCATGCGTGTCCCAGCGCCCAGGCTGAGGGCGGCCAGGATCCGACCTGACCCCTCTAGAGACTCAGCTGAGGCTCCCCAGCCGGCGCCCTCACGCTCTGGAGGCACGGAATACCTAACTTGTCCACCGGCTACTTCACCACTTCCTCCACCTCCTGACCCAGCCTTTCACGCCCTCGCACTGTCCCTAGTTAGATTAGCTGACCTGTCCCCTGCTCAGGCACCAGCTTTATTAGCCCAGGCCGCAGTTTTATCCCCTTCAGTAACTCAGTCATTAGCGCAGCCATTAGCCTCGCCAACCTCTGTTCATCCCTTAACTTCCTCTGTCCAGTCAGTCCACTCACCTGCTGTTCAGCCTTCACTCCAGTCCCCTGTAGTTCCGCCTCCTGCCCTCCAGTCTGTCCAGTGGCCGCCCGCCCTCCAGTCTGTTGTCCAGTGGCCGCCCGCCCTCCAGTCTGTTGTCCAGTGGCCGCCCGCCCTCCAGTCTGTTGTCCAGTGGCCGCCCGCCCTCCAGTCTGTTGTCCAGTGGCCGCCCGCCCTCCAGTCTGTTGTCCAGTGGCCGCCCGCCCTCCAGTCTGTTGTCCAGTGGCCGCCCGCCCTCCAGTCTGTAGTCCAGTGGCCGCCCGCCCTCCAGTCTGTAGTCCAGTGGCCGCCCGCCCTCCAGTCTGTAGTCCAGTGGCCGCCCGCCCTCCAGTCTGTAGTCCAGTCAGTTCAGTCTCTCATCCACCACCCTGTTCAGTTTCCAGACCTGCAGCCACAGCACCCAGAGCCAGCTGTGAGCTCTCCCGCTCTCCAGCCAGGGGCTTCCGCGCCCGCCGGCCCAAAAGCTGTGGCTCCGTCACCCCCGGCTCCTGTGCCGTCGCCTGGGCCGTCGCCTGGGCCGGCCTCTGTGTCAGCTTCGCCTGGGCCGGCCTCTGCGTCAGCTTCTGCTTCGCCTGGGCCGGCCTCGGCGTCAGCTTCTGCTTTGCCTGGTCCTGCGGCTGCCGCGCCGTCGCCCCAGCCACGTTCTGGATGTCATCGCCGGCGTGGCCGCCCACCGGACCTGCTCAGTGGCCGCCGCCGCCTTCCTCGCGGCCGCCCTCCAGACCTGCTCAGCGGCCGCCGTCTTCCTCACGGCCGCCCACCTGAACTGTCTCTGTGTGGACTCCATCCCTCCGTCCTGGGCCCCCTCCACCCGCCCTGTTCTGGTCTTTTTCTCTTTTGGCCGTCGGGTGCCGGCCTTTGAAGGGGGGGGGAGGGGGGGGGGGTACTGTCAGGGTTCCTGGGTCGGTGACCCAGTGTTTTCAGTTTTGCCACATCAATGTTTTCACTTCCTGTTTTTTTTTCCCCGTGTCAGCTTGTCTCTCGTGTCATTAGTCAGATTATGTTCAGCTCTGTACTCACCTGTTTCCAATCATTGTCGTCATTCAACCTGTGTATTTAAGTTCCTCGGTTTCACCAGTTCTTTGTCGTGTCTTTGATGTTACGTTGTCGTTTGTTCAGTCAGCCAGCCAGCCATTTCCTACCTCTGTTCTGTTTGTTCACTCCATCGCAATAAACACCAACCTTCACCTAACTATCCACGAGTCCTGCATTTGGGTCACTTCTTCGCCTCCACTCAGCAACCCCTGACAGGTTCTTGACAAATATTTCAAATTAAGCTTATTTTGTTTATCATAATAATCATCATCAAGCATTAAAACGTACTGCAGTTAAAGTCGTGAAAACCTAGCAAGCTTTTGTAAATTAGATTTTGGATGTTGATACATAAAGTACATTTATTTTTGCTTCCTTTAAAGTTTCACTGACCGTAAAACAACTGATGATATTGTTCATGTTATTTGGTCTGTTTACTGGAGGTAAGTTCTGCACAGCAAAATACACACAGGTCAGGTACCTGAATAAGTCTGCAATCTATGTCACGGTCCTGAGACTTTGACCCAGCATTTTGAATTTTTGGACTGTGGAATATGAGGTAATGTTGCAAGTCAGATGAAGATGAGCACTGCTTGTATAATGTATTGTACTTTTGGTTTCTTCTTTTTCGTCTCCTTCCTGAGTGAAGATGATTTGCTCTTCTTATGTTGCTGTTTTGCTGGACGTGTCATTGTTCTTCTTTTTGTTGGATATAAAATGACAGCTGCACTCAGGAATCAGGTGGCCTTATATTTAATACATTCTGTAGTTACTGTAGTAACACTGTGTGCTCAAACACCTGATCCTCTGAAATTATGAATCCTGATGATGTGATAATTCAGCTTCACCTCGTCTGTCCTTTACACTCTCAGCCAGGTCTTTTCAGCTACATGAAGGCATGCCCTATAAACAAGAAAAGAGAGTTTCAGGTAGACGTATCATTTTCTTCCCACACCCTCTTTTGAGCTCAGAAGCCATGTGATATTGGCTACTGATGGGGATAACTATTGTGCACCATTCAGGGAATGGCATTTATCTAAAGTGAACAAGAGATGGCCTATTGCCTGCGGCTCTGCAGATGATATATTCTAAGTCACGTATGCTCTTTGAGTCAGAGACGATAGATGAACTCAAGATGAGGGTACACAGAATATTTCTCCTGGTAGTGCTGGGCTGCAGCTGGGCCGGCGGACGAATTGTGTCAAAATGTGAACTGAGAGACCAACTGATCAGGGCAACCAGCAACCTTCCACAGAAAGCAAAAGATTCAGGACTGGACAGTGAGAAGTTTGTGGCCAAGAGTAAGTGGCAACAATGCACTGAAGTCTGTTTTGAAATGAAATAGATTTAATTTAATATGATTTATTGAAACCAAGGATTGTGACGCATTGTATTTTAGGAATTGGATTTTATATTGATACTTGATATTTGTTTTAAGTCTCATATCGTCTTTGAAAGCTAATAAAATCAAAACATTAGACTTGTAAACAAATTGGGAGTATGACAAGAGTCATGCCTGACATCTTTTTTTCTTGTATATCTTTAATATAAACAGTAATTTGGTGTTCACTTAGGCTACGTTCACACTCCAGGCGAAAGCGCATCAAATCCGATTTTTTTTTACCCTGTGCGACCCATATCCGATCATGGTCTGACAGCGTGAACGGCACAAATCCGATATTTTCAAATTCAATTTCGTATGTGGTACTGAATCCGATACATATCCGATGTTTTAGAAAGCGACTGCTGTTTGATGGTCATGTCGCATTAAATCCGTCTTTTACGTCACCGACACAAGACAGACGCCAATTATTAGCGCCGGAGAAGACATCGCGAACGCTTCCTGGCCATCCAGTGTAGATGTCAGTGAAACTGTTGGGAAGACAACGTTGGAGAAACGTGAACATTTTATTTGTACTGTATAATCTGCAGATTCTGACAGAAATCTGCAACTATCCTTTGAAGCACCGCTCCTCTAAAACAGCAATAAGGATCATTATTAGGTTTTTTACATTATTATGTAAATAACAAAATAACTTAAAGCAAAAATTGGGAAACGTAAAGTCCGAAGTCTTTATATTAAGGCCATCAGTCAAACAATACTGTTGCTCTGGGTCTAAACAGAGCGCGTTGTGTGTGACGTCTTCTTTTGCGCATGCGGCCGCTTTGAGCGTTCACACTAGAGCGCGTTTGCTGTCGCATTTTATTTGTAGTGTGAACGAGCAGACAAAAAAAATCGGATTTGATCAAAAAAATCGGAATTGAGCATTAAGACCTGCAGTGTGAACGTAGCCTTTAAATGGCAAGCTAGCCCAACTCACTCTTCTCTTGCTCTTATGCTTTAGTTTCATTATTAAGGAACTTTAACTGTGGGCTCGACTCTGTTTCCACTCTGAAATCCCATTTTAATGTGAACAACTAAGATCTGACGATTCATGTGAAATGACAAAGCAAACTCTCAGCAACTTATTAAGCACCACTGTGATAGCAAAGAAACATGCCAGATGGCAGCTGCTTTGTCATCTTTGAGAAGGATTCATATTGCAACAGGATAATGATCCCAAACACAGATAAATAAATATTCTTCCTCCAGATCAACCAGATTAATGGTAAAAATGTTAGGTGAAACTGGTTCGGGTTTGTTTAAGATATGTTAAAAGACATGTTTTGAAATGTTGGTGGTGCTAGGAAAAACTAAGTCATGGACTTATTAGCAACTTCTAGGAGCCATAAATATCCAGAGGAAATTAAACAGATGCCCAGTCGTTTGAAAAATATTTGTCAGTTTGCTTCTCTTTTCTTCTCCAGTCGTCTGTTTTGTGGAAAACGTATCAGAATTTAACACCAGTTTGGTCAGTAAGGGGCTGAGAGACGATGGCATTTGGCAGAAGAACAATTCTTCTGGGGACTCGGACGACATGCTCTATGGCATTTTCCAGCTCTGGGATCAGCTGGTCTGTGGTAAAGGCACAAATGAATCACCAAATATTTGTGCGATAAAGTGCACGGGTGAGTATCATTCATTACATGCAAATAAGTACGTTTGTAGATTTTTAATATCTTTCACTTGTTATTTTCTTGAAATTTGATGGATAGAATATCAGATGTAATTGTAGCGTCAAGCCTAGACGATGCAAATTAAAATGAGAATCTACATCTGAACTAGAAAAATATTTTCTTTTTCTCCTTCTAGACTTGATTGATGATGACATACAAGACGATGTCCACTGTCTGATGAAGCTCTTCGTCGATCTGGTGTAGGTCTTTCTGTCTTTTCTATATAATTTGTCGGTATGATGTCACAGGATGCAACGAACCAGCGAAGATCCATGACAACTGAGAGATTTTGTTGTGATCAGATTAGATAGTTGAATGTTTTGTTTGCAACTACACCAATTATTAACACAAGGAACCGTGAGTACTCAGTGAAATTCACTTCAGTGCCTATTTTCACGATTTCCACAGTGAAAAGGGTTTTGGGGCAGCCCATTGGAAGGAGCTGACGAAAGAGTGAGTTATGTCTTTATCTGTTTTGAAAACATGACCTTTAAGATGAACTCTTTGCTTTTACTAATAATGTTCAATATTTAAATATTGAATAGATATTTGTGAGATCAGTGCATATGCTATTCCTAATGAATTGCAATGTTTGAATACATAAACTAATGCAAATCTGTTCTCTTGCAGGATTAAGCTCATCTTGCAGGATAAGTGCAAAGATAAGCAAGCAGCTGAGTACTTTGCTGAATGCCATTAGTGATGAATCTTATGTTAACAGGAGTAAAGTGATTTGTGAAAATAAAATAAAAGTAAAGCATGTAAAGTAAAGATTTAGAGTCGTCTGGAAGAACTGAATCGAATCTAGGAAATGTGGATTGAGATGAGCAGTGTGGAGAGGAGAATACAGAAATGCTAACCAGTGACTTAGATAAGTAGAGATATTAATGACCTATGGCACAGGTACTGCCATGGAGCAAAGCACAGACAAAACAGTGAGACCACACAGATAATAGAGTTTTGAATAGCAACAACAAAACAATCAAATTCAGTTACCATCAAAATATATGTGATGAGTTCATGAATGTGAAGGTGTTAAAAGGAAGAAAGATGCTGTTAGCATCAAGCCATTTTTAAAACAGTCAGCCAGTAGGTGTACTTCCTTTAGGAACCGCCTCGCACACCCTGCCCATCTCTACACAAAACCAGAAAGAGGACAAGAGCAGGCAGAGTGGGAGCACTCATCACCAGTGTGAGGTTGATTACTAAACGTTAGCATAAGGAGACACAATATAGATGTAGGATGTACTCGACAAGTAAAATTCACTTTCAGTTTTGTCAAGAGCCCCGACAGTTCTAGCAGGATGGTGCAGAGCTATCCAACTTGTTCTTACTGCAAGGTGTCAAATATTGTCAGAGGCTGTTGGCCTCACAGAGACGAACAAGGTGTCCTTTAGTGTCACTGCGCTGACAGCAGCAAAAACAAAATCCAGAACCATTTCATGTTTTTATTCACCCCAGTTGCTTTAGAAGCGCCAGTTAACTTACCCCTATGCATGTCTTTGGACTGTTAGGCTGCTGAAGTACTGGATAATATGCAAACTCCACACAAAGGTTGATCCCACCTTGATTCAAATGCAGGACCTTTTTGTTGGCAGCCCTTCAAGGGCTGTAGTTTAATTATTTTTGACCCTCAATAATGAAGACATCTTTTTGTTCAAACATGATATATGACACAATAACAAATGCTAAAAATAATTCTGTGCTTCTTTCAGCCTCGCATATTTACAAATAATACCGCTATCATGGTTTCATGTGTAGTTTTGGGAACATAAATCAGATTTCTACTAAAGATTATCATAACATGTGATCGTGTACATCATACAGTGTATTAAAACCATATTAGAGTAAGCAAATTTGTTGATGTTGTCATTCTGGCTTGTTACCACTAGAGGTCAGTCTTTGTTGCAGTTTCTTTAGCTTCTTCATCCTGCACTTCTACATTTGTCTTTCTCTCTGTTCCACTCTGTCCTTGGGGACACACACATGTCACAGTCACATGTCACAGAGGGGAAAGAAAATCCAAAACAAGTTGAGAACACAAACAACTGTATTCACACATCCAGTAAATGTCTTGATGCATGCTCAATCGTTCACGTATAAGGAAATCCCAGAAAGTTGATTCTGTTTATCTGGAAGTAGCGTTTTCAGTGGGGGAAACATTTCGTCGCTCATTCAAGTGACTTCTTCAGTCTCCAGGTTTCCCCAATCTTATAAACACCACATCCAGAACACCTCGGATTTTGACAATAGAGGCAGATGAAGCAATGGTCTGGTACGATGTTACATCTCTCTTCACTTGTGTTCCAGTTACTGAAGCAGTGGAGGTAGTTTGTAAGAGATTACAGGGCGACCCCAACCTCAGCAACAGGACCACTCTCTGCACTTACCACATTTTTTGCTCTTGGAACTGTCTTCATTACACCTATTTTAGAAATAAGGGTCAGTACTACAGGCAGAAACATGGCCGTGCCACGGGTTTCCCAGTTTCATCGATTTTGGCCAACCTGCAAATGGTAGAAGTGGAAAAGGGGGCTTTGTTATCCTACCATGGAACAGCAACAAGCTTTGGATCAGGTATGTGGATGACACCTGGAGAAAATCAAATTTCAGGACGTGATCACATTAACATGGTGGGTCAACACGGCAAGTTCACCAGGGAGGATATGAAAAATGGCAGGTTGGCCTTCATAGACCGTGAGATTTACAACAGTAATGTGGACATTTAAAAGCTGATGTGTGCCTTAAACCTACAGACACGGATCAGTGTTTAATGTCTGACTCTCATCATCCACTGGAGCACAAACTGGGCGTCATCAGGACGCTACAACACAAACCCTTAGTGATCCCTTGTGTGTTTTCTCTAAACACCGCATCTCTCTGGCTTTTAACTCTTTCGTCCTGACCCCAAAACAGTTTGAAATCCATACGTTTCAGGTTTTCTAACTGTTAAACTGGGGTTAAACTGACCTCCCAGCCCATTGTTCATTCAGTGGTGCTGGTTTCAGTCATTGTGCAAATGTATTGTTTATAAGGTTGTGTAAACCTGCAGTCAGCTGAGACTGAAGAAGCCTGGATGAGTAATGAAACATTTCTCCCACTGAAGATGCTACGTCCAGATGAACAGAATCAACTTTAATAAAGACAGTTAATAAAGACCAGCATGCAATTCATATCATTTGTTCCCTTTAAGTCCAGTTTGGCTCTTGAACAGCTAGATGGTCCTTTCCAGCATCTGTTTACACTGGCATGTGGTGTGTTTGCTTTATCGGAGATTGCTACTGCCCTCTGCTGCTAGAAGAGATATTACATGTAGTGTTGAGGGGAAAAAAACACACAAGACTTGATGTGTACTAAAATCAAAACAGGAGCTAAGAGAAGCTAAAGTTTTCTATTGAGCTGCAGAGTTGGATGATAGTTAAGTTGGCTGGGTCTGATTTAGGACAATTATCACCCAGTGGATTTGAGCTCTGGACACATTTTTGCTTCTATATTTTCTATTTTTATGGACTCTACATCTTTGGAACTGGATAGGCTGGCAGCTCTGCTGATCTTGGTGAGCGTTTCCTCGTACGGTGGAGGCAGGTAGACCATAACAAAGACTCCATCGGATCCATCGGAGCTGGTGCTGGCGTGGCGCTCGGCGTTCTTGGTCAGAGAGGACAGAAACTCAACGCTGCTCTCTGCATCCTCAAGGTCAAGAGTGATGATGTTAGCCAAGCTTAGTTTACTGTGTGAATAGCAGCGGTATATCAGCCCAACCAGGACAGCCAGCAGGAGGACGGAGATAATTGGAAGGATAATGTAAACCACCAGCTCCAAACTTTCTGGAAATCCTAATTGGAGTCCATAAAAACTGTTGTCCTAGAGATCAGCAAAGAAGAATTCATGATATATTTGTCAGCACTGTCAGAACTTCCATATTCATCTATAAGCCCTAACATTCATGTAAGAGATGCAGATTGCTAATGATGTACAGGTAAGTATATAACCTTATACCCCCCCCCCCCCCCAAAAAAAAAAAACAAACAAAAAAAAAACAAAAAAATCCCCAAAAGATTTTATTCACAATAAAACATTAAAAACAAATCAAATGTTTAAACTGGAAAAATGTACCATTTAACCAAAAAACGGCCCTTATTCACTAACAGTGCATAAATCATGTGTCAGAATGTTTCATTTACAAATTGTTGAATTATTACAGTTTGTATTTTATGAACAAATTTGTACAAACAAAAGAAACCTGGCTGTCTCGTAGTAGAATACTACTACTACAACTGCTATAATAATCCAGCCAGCCAGCCTTTTCAGGGTCGCCGGGGGGGCTGGAGCTTTTCCAGGGCAAGAGGCGGGGTACACCCTGGCCAGTTAGCCAGTCTGTCACAGGGCTAACACATAGAGACAGACAGACTTTCGTACTAAGATTCACACCTATGGGCAATTTATAATAACCAGCAGCTGTTTCTGCAGTGAGATAACATTGAATTCGTTTTAGATCAAGCTGTCCCACCTGCACATCTGCAGTGCTGATCACTCATAACCCTGAGACGCTTTGATCCAGAAACAAAGGGTGACTCTACAGCCCTCCAGCTTTGAGAGAACAACGTGTGAAGAAACATGTTCTTCTTACGTCCACTCATAGCATCCCTGATTCCTGTTGCCTCACTTTTTCTAGCAATTAGTTAATGCTGCCTGGATGACCCATAACCCTGCATTTCACAGAGTTACATGTTGGTGCTATATAAAATAAAATTGAATTGAATTGAATTGAATTGAACATATAACTGGTGAAAATTAAATCAGATTAACTGAAAAAAATGAGTTGACTTAAATAAAAAAAAACTTTAATTAAACTGTAGCATAAAAGTATTTATTAAACATAACAGCTGCAACTTTGAGCTTAATGTAAAAATCTGTTTCCTTAACAACCAACATCTGCTATCATCAAAGCAGCAGAGGAGCCAGTAATTCATCTTAAGGTGTTGTGGTGTTATTCCAACAGATGTTGGCTCTGCAGCATCGGTGCTGGAATAACTCATATCTTAAAATTATAACATTTAATTTAAAAACAAGGATACACAAAAATAAGCTAGGCGAGGAATGTTTCTTTCTTTCATTATAATTATTAGTAGTAGTAGTTGTTGTTATCTGGGGGAACTTTAATATAAAGGATTACATTTGTCAGATTTACACAGCTGAACTCTACACACCTGCTGCTCTGATGTTGAAGGAGATCCTGTCACCCAGTCATACGACTCTCTGCCTGCTGGTCCAAACCTCATCCAGCTGCTATCCACTAGCCCCCGCATGATGCTGAGGTGTGTGTGATTGATGTTGGATGGTGAAATATATGTTTACAGAGTAAAGACCGGCTCGAGCTGTTGGTCCGGATGTTTCGGGAGTAAACAAAGCTGAGAGCAGGGCGGAGATGGCTGCTGATTGGGGGGGAGGAGGGTGTTTGGAGTCCGGTGAAATGAGTAAAACTGGGGTCAAACGGTTGGTGGGAGGGGCCACATGCTAAGCAGCTGCTCACATGCTCGCACATGCAGGCTTTATACTCCAGCCGGCCTTATAAGAATATTAAGTATATATGAGCGTGTGTGTGAAAAGCTTGGTTACATAAAAAGGCGGGGCTTCACTTTACACCAAACCTCAGACACATGGACATAATCGAGAAATAAATCAATCTGAGAGCGAAGTTACGCACCTGTTACAAACTATTTGTGTATTACTATTTATTGCTACAAAATTACAAAACATTCATGCATTTATCCATTTTCTTAATCATTTGTCCGAACCAAAGGGTGCTTTTAGAAACATTTGCTAATTTAGTCAAAGTGTAAAATACAATTCCCTTATTCCAAGTTTTGTCAGCCTTAATTTTTACAGCACTTACAGTTTTAAGTCTTCTTTGACAAGCTTTGGACACCTTCATGTGGGCGGCATCGACACCAGCATCACATGTGAAAATCCTCTCAGAGTCTGTTTCAGACTTCACAGATCATAAGAAGTCTTGTGTCCCCCGGAGATGAAGCCTGACTTTCAACCCAGGTTTACAAATCCGCAGACTCGTTGCTCACTCTGGTTTAAATCCCCAACAGGCCTTTGGTCAGGGGATTTAAAGCAGCCATCAAGCTCTGACTGATGATGGTGCTCATACAGATGAGCATGAGCGTGATCACCTGAGCAACTCTTTGTTCTACAATGTCGTGCCTATGTGCTTATATACAACTTTTTTGGAGCAAAGTATCATTAAATATTCTGTTTCATTTTCAAAGAGAGTTTCCTAGTCTGTCAATTCAGTTGAATTCAACTTTATTTATATAGCACTAAACCACAGTCATTCACAGTTGCCTCAAGCCAGTTTATACCGTAGATGCTAGCATGATGGATGCTACAGAGTTTAATGAATAAAAACTTGGTGACAGTCTGTAGGTCTCTTCAGTATTAATAAGTAGTGAAAGTTATGAATTACAAAAGTATCCCATTACATTGTTACATTGTGACATTACATTATTATGCCTTTGTGTTGTCTCATATGCTACATGAGTACTATAGCATAGGTATAGAAGTACCACCTATGTGATAGATATATTAATAGAAAAGTAAAGTGGTAAATGGAGTGGTTCTTATATAGCGCTTTTCTACTCATCTGAGCACTCAAAGCGCTTTACACAACTTGTGCATTCACCCAAGCACATTTTTCTAAGTGCTTCATAGGTAACATTCATACTCCGATGGATGCATCGGAGAGCAATTTAGGGTTAGTATCTTGCCCAAGGATATTTGGCATGTAGACTAGGGGAAGCCAGGAATCAAACCACCAACCTTCCGACCAGTAGATGACCTGCTCTACCACCTGAGCTAAAGCACCTCAAGTACACAAGTAGGAGACTTCAACCTTAAAAACTCACCTGTGTCAAGGCATCATTCACCGAACTGGTGGACTGTGAAGTAGGACCTGACTTGGATTGGCAGGTTAATATTAACATTCAAAGTGTGTAACAAGGTCATCAAGAGGCAAGAGTAGGAAATGGAGTCAAAGTTGTTCACACCTTCACTGATGTACATTTTTTCTTGCAAAGTGCTTAGGGAAGTGTATTTGTGTATGTTTCCAGTTGGGTCCTTGAGTATTAATCTTTCTGTTGGCTTACGGGAAGAAAGTGTTGCACAGTCTGACACTGGGGACCTAAATACTTTAGTCCTTGATGCCAGATGGCAGGAGGCTAAAGCATTGGTATGAGGCATGTGTGGGGTTGTCCTCAGTGCTAGTGGCTTTTCAGATGCAGTGTGTGTGGAAAAAGTCTGCGATGGAGGGGAAAGTGACTGCATAATGAAATAAAGATACAACAAAGGAGGCGCAGAACTGAGCAACTAAAATATCAAATGAGTGTGAAAATATTCACCTAACATACGGGTGTCTCATTTTTAGTAAACTCGTTTTGTTTTTTGATTGTGAGTGCTGTAGATTAAACAATGCTGCATTGCATTTTTTTTCACTTTTATTTGAATGGCGTATTTTTTTTCATTTAACAAATAGCACCCAGTAACATCGGCTGTCCCGCTGTACAATTTAAGATAAATGCAGCTCACAGTGTAGATCAGTGATTTATTTACACATCTGCAATCCAGCTGTAACATCTGTGTAGAGGGAACCCAATGGGATGCTCGATGGCTTCTCTGTCGAAGGGTTTGGGGAGTTGAGGGTGGGGAGATTTAGCAGCGAGTAGGATTTGTCACAGCTGGATTAGTGATATGGGTGTGCAGAAGGCAGCTGTAATACAGGCTCACGTGGAGTGCCGAGTGGTCAGAAATCCAGGAGGCTGGGTTCATGCCTACAGAGGTGGAGCGAACAGTCATGACACCACAGGTTTTTATTCTTTTTGCCAACTAAATGTTACAAATCTTATTCTTTTTAATACAAAAAGTACAAATTTTACAGTTTTTTCTCAACTTCTTTAGCACAATTCTCACAGCAGTAATGTCACTCTCATTAATCTTAGTGAAGCTCATAGATCAGTTAAGGCAGTCCTCATTTATTAGGTATGTCTGTTCAACTGCTTGTTAAGACAAATATCCAATCAGCCAATCAAGAAGGAAATCAAGAAATGGCCAAGAACACCTGCTACGTTCAAACAGAGCATCAGGAAGAGGTGAGATGTGTTGTGCTTTCAGAACATAGTTTGTTTGTAATGAGTAATTATTTGAATTAGTGTTGCCTTCCTATCAGTTCTCTTATGACATCAACAAGGTACAGTCCCGATCAAAAGTTTAAGACCACTTGACAATTGGAAAAAATTCATGTTTTGCATGGTTGGATCTTAACAAGGTTCCAAGTAGAGCTTCAACGTGCAACAAGAAGAAATGGGGGTGAGACAAAACATTTTCTGAGCATGCAATTTATTTAAAAAAAACAAAAAACAACAACAACAACAATTAAACTGAAATGGGCTGTTTCTACAGCTGATCAAAAGTTTAGGACCACACCTCCAAAAATCCTGTTAAACCCAACAGAAATCAAAGTTTCAAACAGGAACTCAGTAATGAGTAGCTCCACTATTATTATTGATCACTTCAATAATTCCTTGTGGTATGCTTGATGCAAGCATTTCCATGAGGTGAGTGGGAACAAGTGGTGAAGACGGTCGATCAAAGGGCATCTACTGTCTGGAACTGTTGTCCATTTTTGTAAACTTCCCTTGCCCCAAAGGTTCTTAATTGGATTTAGATCAGGGGAACATGCAGGATGGTCCAGAAGAGTGATGTCATTCTCCTGGAAGACGTCCCTTATCCTGCGGGATTGTGTGCTGCTGCGTTGTCTTGTTGAAAAACCCAGTGGTTACCACACAGACGAGGGCTCTCAGTCATCAGGGATGCTCTCTGCAACATCTCGACATAGTCACCGGCTGTTTGACGCCCCTGCACCAGTCTTCAGTCTCAGTTGCCATCTGATGGTTTTGGATATTTGGTTTTGGTTTTGGTTTTTATATTTTTGGATACTCCGGCTCAGTGCTGGTGAATTTTTTTGGGTTCTTCCACTTGACTTTTTTGTTCCATAACCGTCAGGATCATTTAAGAAAATCTTAATGACTGTCTTACTGCGTCCCACCTCAGCAGCAATGGTGCGCTCCGAGAGACGCTGCTTATGCAGTTCAACAACTCCCCCATGTTCAAAAAGGAGAAGGCTTTTTGACTTTGCCATCAGAACATCATGACAGTGTGACTACCTTACAGAAAATGTCAATAAACCCACATTTTTGCACAGATTTGACCTTTTAAAGGCATGTGGTCCCAAACTTTTGATCAGCTGTAAAATAGCCTGTTTCAGTTTAAGCGTTTTGTTTTTTTGTTTTTTTTTTTCCAATAAATTGCATGTTCATAAAAAATATGTTGTCTCACTCCTATTTCTTCTTGTTGCATGTTGAAGCTATACTTCAAACCCTGCCAAGACTCAACCATGTAAAATAAGATTTTTTTGCCATTTTTTAAGTGCTCTTAAGCTTTTGATCAGGACTGTACATTTACCGAGAGAACTGCTGGGTAAAGATATCTTGGAACTGGATAACTGGATTTTTCTCATTTCAGACCATTCCATGTAAATGGCTGTGCAGGAAAATCAGTCCTCTTTCTTCCTTATTCTGATGCTCAGTATGAAATGCAGCAAGCTGTCTTGACCATGTCTACATGCTTTAAAGGCTTTGAGTTGCTGCTGATGTAGGCTGATTAGACATTTGGATTATTGGGATGAGCAGTGGAACAGGCGTACCTAATAAAGTGGTTGCAGAAGGTGTGTAGCGTGGCTTTATTTGACTGTACAGTAATTGGTGCTATGTTCTCAGATTTATATATTTTCTTTTTTGTTTTCTGATGCATACAGTTTCACGAAATGGAGATTTTGATTTTCTCCATTTCATCAGTTTTGTAAAGCTGCAGGAAAAAAAATTGTTCAGATTTAATTTTTGTGTCTGAACAATTTTTACTCTGTATTAGGCCTCCCTTTATGTCAGTAAGGTTATAAGAGAAAAAAAAACATTTTAAGGACTCATTTTAAAAAAGGGCAGTGAAAGCTTTTTATTCATTCATCACAGAGTATTTGTACAGCGCTTTTACTAGTCCCCCCCAGGGACCCCAAGGCACTTTACACACCCAGTCATCCAACCATTCACACACTGGTGGAGGCTACAGTTGTAGCCACAGCTGCCCTGGGGCAGACTGACAGAAGCGAGGCTGCCATATCGCGCCATCAGCCCTTCTGGCCATCACCAGTAGGCAGTAAGTGAAGTGTCTTGCCCAAGGACACAACGACCAAGACTGTCCGAGCCGGGGCTTGAACCGGCAACCTTCCGATTACAAAGCGAACTCCTAACTCTTGAGCCACGATCGCCCCAGAGTAGAGGACCTCTGGCATGATGTGGTCAAAGAAGAAATGTGGATGAGCAGCTGACAAATCTGCAGCAACTGTGTGATGCAATCCTGTCAATATGGAGCAAAATCTCTGAGAAATGCTCCCCACACCTACCTGAATTTGTACCACAAAGACTTCAGGCACTTTTTACAAATCAGTTTCACTGTTACTGACAGTTTGTTGTTGTGTTTGCTCTTTCAAAAAGTTTGAAGTACTCTGATTGAAAACACAAATGCAATGCTGCACAGTACTCAAGAAGGTGAACGATCTAGAGTTGTGACTGAGAAATGTTTCAATGAGTTGTCAGATTCAAGTGAGAAGTGCATCGACGCAGTAATAAATATCTTTAATAAATATCTTTAATAAATATCTTTCGTAGTGAAGCGTACAGAGAACAAACAATAGTGTATAAAAAAACAATAAGAAAGGCTAATGTGGGTGAAAAAATGTGTAACTAATTTGAAGGACTACAATTAAGAGTAGTCAGAAGAATTTTTCTGCTGTGAGCATTGCACCAAAGCATTTAAGACAAACTGTGAGCAGCTCTGAGAGCAAAAAGGGATTTAATTTACCTACTAAAGTGATCGATGAGTGCAAGTCAAGTCAAGTTGCTTTTATTGTCATTTCAACCATGTACAGTACAGAGTCAACATTCCTCCGAGACCCTGGTGCTACATATGACATATAACAGACAAACACAGGACTACGTAGTGCCTGTAGCTCAGGTGGCAGAGCAGGTGGTTCGATCCCAGGCTGCCTCCTGGCTGCATGCCAAACCCCATGTTGCCTACTGGTGGTGGTCAGAGGGCCCGGTGGCGCCAGTGTCCGGCAGCCTCGCCTCTGTCAGTGCGCCCCAGGGCAGCTGTGGCTACAACGTAGCTGCCATCACCAGTGTGTGAATGACTGAATGTAGTGTAAAGCGCTTTGGGGTCCATAGGGACTGAGTAAAGCGCTATACAAATGCAGGCCATTTACCATTTTACGTAAAGTAATGTCCAAATATTGCTAAACACTAGACAGAAGAGGAGAGTGTGTGTGTGCGTGTGTGTGTGTGTGTGTGTGTGTGTGTGTGTGTGTGTAAGAAAGAGAGAGATGCTTGGTAGTGACATATATGAAGTTATGTGTGTGTGTCAGTCCACTGTCACTGAGTGTTCAGGAGTCTGACGGCTTGGGGGAAGAAACTGTTTTGCAGTCTGGCAGTGAGGGCTCGAATGCTCCCGTACCTCCTTCCAGAAGGCAGCAGAGTGCAGAGTGTGTATGAGAGGTGTGTGTCGGGTCCTCCACGATGGTGGTGGCTTTGCGGATGGAGCAGGTGCTATAAGTATAATATATGAATGAAAGCGTTTACACATTACATAACTGTAAACTTCCTTCTACTTGTACTGCCCACCTTCACCCAGTACGTGACCTGCCCAACCAGAGACTTTTTTTTAAATCTCTAAAGCAATTAATGTATATTACCTATATTTAATAATAATAATCTATATATACTTAACATTATGCACATAAAGTGCATAATGTTTACACACACACACACATATATGTGTGTGTCTTTCTCAGTCCGCTTTGTGTTGCTGACATGTAATTGTCTGATTCGATATTTTGCATCAACGAGCTGCATACTTCTGTAGACTTTTTGTCTGTTTTTGCACATGCACATTTGCTTTTTTGATTTCAGGAATTCTCTAAAGTTTCAAATAAATCCGTTACATTTCACTTCTATGTCTGAACTGTTTTCTTAACTTTTTTTTCCTCCACAATAGGCATTTTTTTTGGAGAACAAAAAATGGTGCCCAAGTCTTAAAACGTTGTTGGTGTTAAAATGTTTTCATTCATTGATCGGAGAGCTGATGTGAAAAGGGTGAGTCTATGTTGTGAAAAATACCTGTGTTATGAAAACTGTTTTGAGAAAAGCGCGTCAAGTGATCGAGAAAATGTGTGCGCTGTCTAAAGCTTTTGTTTTGAAAATACAAGTGCGTCTTCCGTTGACGTCGCCTAGGTGTTTCCAGGTAAATGTGGTCGGTTGTATGCGCTTAGACACATGCCGGAGTAGGAGTTGTTAATGATGTGAGTCCGTATCGGCAGATTTGTGGTGAAATATAAAAGATTTTTTTATAAACTGGCAGATGAGAAATTACACGTGTTGTTGTGACAAGTCTGTTTCTCGATGAGGGCAAGTTGACGTTTTATTCGTTTTATTTGCCTCCTGGGCTCTGAAGAGGAAGTTTAATTTAAATAGTCGCTATCACAGCCTCGAGGTGGGAACGATGTCTCTGAGCGATGAGTTGACTGTTCTGCTCCTTCTGATCAGCGGGGCTTCTGCTGTGAGTGGTATGTAAACCCTTTTAAGTACATTCCTTAGAATCACTGTTTTTTCAAACCTTGGGTTCAATAAAATTGACAAGTTTATACACCGAAGACTACGTACAAAGTTGATCTGTTTTGCGCTGCTTTAAGGGCAATCATTAATCATACGTTCACTTAATAAAGTTTTATTTATGTCACCATGTCATTTAAAGTTCCTGGCATGTGTCTAACGAGCTGAGCACAAAAGGACATTGTTGCACGTGACAAAAATATGGTGATAAAAGTAACAATCAAACTGCTACAAATATGTAAAGACTATGACTTAAAAGTTATTACAGCACCCAAAAGACGTGTGAAGGTTAATGAAATTGGCATGCTAAAAGCATAGGTAACATGTGCTTATGCAGTGTGCTGTCACTTTTCTAATACATTTGGATAATCAAACACTTTATCCTCTTTGAATCTCTTTGAGGTGAGACATTTGAAATCTAAAGGAAAATCTTTTATTAAATTAATTCAATTTAATTGAACAAAATGTCACACTGGTCTTTAATGTCACCTGTTGGAGTTTTGGACCTCTCCCCCTTGATTTCTAAGATGTTTGAGGGTTTTCTTATGTGTGTTGTCCTTTCCAAATTTCCCCGACAGTGGGACTTGTGTTGACCAGGCCCTTCCATAACCCTGAATGTATTTTTTGGTTGTTGTTGGGAAATTAAAATGGGAATTTTGTGCTGTTCTTGAGAGCACCTCATCTATTTGACAGGTGATCTCTCATTATCCTCAAACACTTTCTGACATGATGTATTCATGGTTAAGGGAATAACTGCAAGCTGTCCTGTTCCTAAAACAGAACATTTACAGCCTTTGACTCATCTGTCCATAGCACGTTCTGTCAATACACCCGGTCTTTTCCTGTATGGTTGCTGGAAAGCTGTAGTTTTCCTCAGAGTTCTTTTTGAATAGCAGATTTTTCTAGTGAAGGTTGGATTCATGCCCCTTTTTTCTGTGTGTACTATTACTCTAACAGTTACAGAGCTACCTGTAGATGTCTTGCTGACATTTTAAGCTCTTGAAGATTAAAGCATCTGCTGTTCTGATGAGTTTGCTTGAGCAAGCAATGCTGTTCAAACTGGACGTCTTTTTTTGTTGTTGTTGTTGCCACACACCCTTTCTCTGGAAGACTGCTCCAGCCATTATAGGCAGGACAGTGTCTGTGAGATGTCGTTATTATTATTTCAAATCACTGTTTCTGGGAACTCGTGTCCAGATCTGCTAATTTTAATAGCAGAAGCTAAGTTGATAGCGATTTGTTAATGATTTAAGGAAAAGATGGGTGTGGGTGTGTTTGAGAATGTTACGTGTTTTTAGACTTTGTGATACAACAAAAATATAAAGTTATAAATGTGATCAAGGTCCAGGCTGCTGCTGAGGGCTGAGGTGATGTTCATATGATTGTGGCCGTTTTACAATCAGTTTAATTAGTAATCAGGTAGCTCTGTCCCTGCTTGCTTCAAATCTTTTCACAGAAACTTTTAAGAACAGTTTCATTTAGTGGAAAACCTTTTGCTTAAGTTCTCATTTCCCTCTTAGATGCTTTGTCGTTCTATTTATAGGAACACAGCTAACCGGTCCTGCTGTGGCGCACTGACATTCTTCAATGCTGAACCACATATCAGCTAATTTTGATCAACTGCAACACTAAACTTCCCTTATAAAACAAAGGTCAACTATCGGCACTGTAAGTGTTTGCAAACTGTATGTGAAAGAGGGTGAGGTCTTGATAAACCTGCTCTGTACCAGCCACAGTGCGTATTCCCCAGAACTGAACAAGTCAGTTGATGACATTCCTCTGATGTCCTTGTCCTCAAGCTTTAATTCATCAAATCAAATACGTGTATGTTTGTTTGTGGTTGGTTTGGTGGCTTTCACTGGAATTTCAAACATTATAATTATTATATGACCAACGCAGGTCCATCAAGAAAAATGTTTTCTCTGAAAGTTGACAGGCCTACACAAACAATCTGACCTCCAGCACATCCTACACATTTGAGATGAGGTTGTTTGAACTGCAGTCATTAACTTTCAGTGTGTTCACATCAACATCACTTTATTGTTTTTCTTTTTCAAAGAGGTCTCAAATATCACCTGCAATGACGAACAGTAATGTGGGAAATTCTTTGATTTAACCTTGTGTTGGGCCAAGTCATCATTAATGATGACCGCAAAAAATACCCCCTGACCCTTTGACCCTATGGTATCAGAATATATGTTTGTTTGTTGTTTTTTAGCTTTTAAAAGGTTTACAGCTGCACGTTAGGGCAGTAGTATGAATCAAGCATTAGACAGCAGACAAAATCTTTAAAACTGATCATTTCTATAGTCGTCCAACTTTCTTAAACACGGGACCGTCTCATGTTTCCACCATCCGTCATACACATGAACTCTGTGCAGGATTATGAAATAACATCCAATGGGATCGTAAGTGGCAGGTTAATTCTTGCCCTTTTGGAATGATTCATTCATTTAACTTTAGCTGTAACAACTCATATTCCTAGATGTACAGTAATTTCCCATAATAGCAATAGAATAATAGTTCTACTACTTTTAATAGGAAATAAGACAACCCCCAAAAAGAACATAAAAACTGGTGTACAGGAAAGAAAAATGGAAACCCTGTTGCTCTTCAGTGAGTAGAAGAGTAACTCTGTAACTATGATCTAACTAACAGTTCAATCAAAGCTCTATTACTCTACACAGTTTCACCTCAGAAGTCTCTCACAACATTTAAACATTTAGAATAACAATCTCAAGGCCTGGATTCTTGACTTTCTAACTAACAGGAATCTGAGTCCAGATTAATAGAACTCGTTTCAATCACAGGGATGTGTGCTTTTGCTATTATTTATCCTGTACATAGCTATGTGCCACAGCAGGTATGGCAACAGGATCATGTTAAAAGTATGCAGATGACCCTGTTGTTAGCTGACTCTAGGACAAAGCGATCAGCTGCAGCACAGTCTGTGATGACTTTGTGAGTGGTGTGATGAGTTGTATGTTCAGGTAAACGTATTCAAGACAAAAGATGCCGTTAAATTTAGAAAATATACACGACAGGTCAAGTTAACTGAAGGTCAACTGCACACTTAACTTTGAAGCAAACTCTGCAGCCGTGTGTGTATTTATTCTTTTTTAAGGCGCCTGACACCTTTGATTGTTGTCTGTGGCTGATGGATGACTCATCTACTGCAGATGGAGTCGAGGAACTTGAACCTGAGCTGTTGTCCTGTGAAGCACACACTCGTGATATTTTTCAACAAAGATTATACGATTTTGCAAAAAGTTCAAAGACTGATAAGTTGTTGATACCAGCAGTAAACACAATAAGCTCTAAAGATTTAGCAGTTTTATACATTTTGGTTGGAACCTGATGTGGAAGTGTTTGATACTGGATGTAGTTCTCCAGTCACTAAACACTTTGTGCAGTGTATATTTTCCTCTGGACTGTAATGCTGTTTATCTAACTAAATTACTGTTGTGTGAAATTTGTATAAAAACGCATAGAGATGATCTTTTCTTGAATATAATTAGAAAGCCCACAAAAAAATAAATGTCAAAGTTTCTGTAGCGCCTACTTTCTGTGGTCCACACAGTGTCATTGTTTTGGTTGGTAGTTATGGACAGCATCATGTTCCTGGTGTAATTAACTTTCACTATTTCTGCTTTAAAGTTATCTTTGCTTTCCGAGTTTGGTTTTCATTTTGCATGGATCAGTAAAGGCTGTAAATGTACCTTTTCCGCCCACACCAAACGTTTTTGACAATTACCTTTGGATCCTTGTTTTGCTTAAATGTTGATGTTCACGCCCTTTAAGACTCAAAACAGGTGAGACAGCTACTGAGTAACAACGTGAAATGCTGGAGAGAAACCAGAAAAACAACAGCTTTATCTGCCATTGTAAGTTTACCTTGAGAGAAAGTATGTGTTAACACTCCCTCTCTTGTGAAATCCGACACAGGAACAGCGACACGGTAACTGCATAGACTGTTCGTGTCTGTACAGATCTGATTGGCTCCAATGATAAATGTGTTTATCCAGCTCTGACAGCACGTATGAAAGTTTAACAAATGTTTTCTTTGGTATAAAACTAACAAAAAAACTGCATCCCCCTCACTAACAACATCCACCCCACTAACAACATCCACCTCACTAACTACATCCCCCTCACTAACAACATCCACCCCACTAACAACATCCACCCACTAACAACATCCCCCTCACTAACTACATCCCCCTCACTAACTACATCCCCCTCACTAACTACATCCCCCTCACTAACTACATCCCCCTCACTAACAACATCCCCCTCACTAACAACATCCCCCTCACTAACTACATCCACCTCACTAACTACATCCACCTCACTAACTACATCCACCCCACTAACAACACGCAGCAAGCAGAGGTGTGGATATGATGAAACTTCACTTCCTGTGCGCAGATTTCCCAGAAGAATTTCCCAAACAAAACAAAACAACATTTAGGTGGCAGGTTGTTGTTGTTGTTGTTTTTTTATGTCCCCTTAGCTCTGAGGGTGTAACCAGGCAACCCTACAATAAGTCTTGATTACGTGATTCAACCATGTAATGAGTGTAAGGGCCACTGATGCAGTCAGGTGTTTCTATTATTGTGTCCACCCCATTTATAGTAATGATGGTAAGCTGAATATTTCTCTCCTTCATTTCTTCGAATTTCTGAAAAGTTCCCAATGAAAAATAAAATCTGACTTCTGGGGGAAAATCCTCTGAACGGGATATATGAAATAAATGTCTCTTTCCTCTTTTTCTTATTTGCAGTTTTACCTCCAACAAACGTGAGAGTGAGCTGCCAAAATGTAAAGGTCTCTGTCGGCTGGGATTACAGAACCAAACCACAAATCTTTAGAGGAACCCTTCATCCATGGTAAGAAAAGAGCTTTTATAATACATTATGTTCAAACTTATTTGGATTTTACTTTGTGTGATAAAGGTGCCTAAATGCACTGCTGTGCTTGTTCTGTTGCTTTGTGCGCTCCAGTTTGTCAGCATTAGTGATGGGTCGTTCGCGAACGAAATGGCTCTTAGAGCCGGCTCTTTGAAGTGAACAACGCGAGCCGGCTCCTTATTGGGAGCCGTGAGGTTTTTTCCTTCTTTCTCTCACCCTCTCTCGCGCCCTTTTTCCGCTAAACTCCGCACGCGCGGCCTGTACTTTGCGCTGGGCAGAGGGGGGAGGGGCGTTAGTTACACTCGCAGCAGCACAGGAACAGAGCCAGAGAGAAAGAGAGTGAGGGACAACAACGTCACATTAGAAAGGCATAGTAATCATCCACTATTTTCAGTTGCAGATGATAAAGGATTCAGAAATCATGCAGGCCCATATGACAGAGAATGTGCATCTTCTTTTTGTTTTAATATTTTAATTTATATTTAATTGTGTTGTGGTTTGCAGTGTTTTGTGTTGTTTCACGTTAAATTTGTTTAAAAGGAAAAAGCTGAAAATTTAAATAGTTAAAAATTTAAAATGTAAATAGTTGTTTTTTGTATTATATGATTTATTTATTACATTTTATGTGGAGTGAATAAATAAAAGTATATTTATGGTGGACCTTAGAGACAAAGCACGTACAAACTCCAAAACACGTAAAAACTCAGAAGCACGTACAAAAGACAACAGAAGTGCTCCAGGTTTCTAGGGCGCAGTGTTGAGCTTTTGTTTCCTAGTGGCTACACAAGCCAGGAAGTATCAACAACCGGATTTGGTGTGTGGTAGTAACAGGTAAATGAACTTTTTTTTTTTTTTTTAATTATTTGAATAAATATGAGTGCTTGTCTATAAATACACAAACAATACACACATGCTTTCAATTGTATAATTTAAGTGATCTGGGTAGCTCTGTTTTGGAAGTTCAGTAAACGCTAGAAATGTGTTTTGGAGTTTGTATATGCTTTGTCTCTAGGGGCCATATATAAACATATATAAATAAAACCACTTTTTTTTAACATTAGTAATTCCTTTTCTGCATAATTTTATATTATTGTTAATGATTAAATAATTAAAGCAACAAAGCAACTTGAAGAGCCGGTTCGGAGCCGAAAGAGCCGGCTCTTTCTAGTGAGCCGAGCCGAAAGAGCCGGATCTCTAAAAAGAGCCGGAAATCCCATCACTAGTCAGCATTAGACTCTGGAAACACTTTTTTATTTTTGAGAAACTTAAACTTTCCTCCACTATATTTAAAGTATTATTCATGGGATTAATCTGTCTTTGTTCTTTTGTTTTTTATTTAGGAATTGTACATTTGAAACCACAGATCACGAGTATGACCTGAGCAACTGTATCTGGAAATCTGGGGATGAGAGATATCTCGGGTTCATGTATGTCACTGTAGCAGCTGTACAGGATGGCATCAAGTCTGAAGCTGAGAAGTCAAATACTTTTTCCTTTTCACGGACAGTCGACACAAAATGTAAGCAATGCTGCTAGTAAACATTTGCAGAGCCTGGTTTAAGTGAGAGAGAGGTGGAGATTAAGCTTAAATATCTCTTCTTCTTCTTAGGTTCTTTAGAGTTCCCTCCTGTAAAACTAGAACTGAAGGAGAAGAAGCTCACAGTAAGTTTCCAGAATCCCCTCAAGTTCTACAAAGAGATGGCACAGAAGGACACGCATGAATACCAAATCGACTTTACAGTTAAAAATGAACAGGTAAGGGGTGGCTGACATATACCGCTGAAAATTGTTGTGTGTTTTTATGTTTTTTGACAAATGAAACCGTGATGATAATTATAAGATGTAGTGATTTCATTTTAAGCCTTGCATATTCTTTATGAGGAAAAGAATCAACACATTAATAAACATGAAAGCTGCATGCCACCTTTTAAGAGACCGGTTCATGTGTTTCAACGTGTTTATTGGTTATAACAGAATACAGTTCCCATGCTCAATCTTTTACGTCAATCATTTGATAAATGCGCAATAAATGCAGGCTATCTGCTCTCCAAAAAGTTGATTCTGTTCATCCGGACGTAGCGTTTTGTGGGAGAAACGTTTTGTCACTCATCCAAGTGACTTCTTCACTTCACTTCACTCCCTGTACCGCTGCTATACTGACATACGCTTCACTTGGATGAGTGACGAAACGTTTCTCCCACAAAACGCTACGTCCGGATGAACAGAATCAACTTTTTGGAGATTTACTTTCCTGGATGATTGAGAATGCATCAAGACAGGCTATCTGCTATTTAATGGACCATGTCACCTTCATGATAAGGCTCAAATGTTTCTCTGGGTCTATACAGATGGGTTTTTTTCTTATTCCTGACAAAATGAGTCTTGATAGTGAAGATTTTGACCAAATTCACATCCTTGTGCTCTGGGAAGCAGTTATGAGTCTGTAAGATCATTTTCAGGAAGCTTTTTGGGATGCAAAAAACATTTTCGTGTCTTTTATTGCAGACAAAAGTTTGCTGGTTGTAAACTACATCTGAAAAATTGAGTGACAATATTAACTGCCTCCTGGAAGAAAATCAAGAATAAATATGTTGTATATTATCTAGTACTTATTTAATACCTGGAGCCAGACATGATTTTCGTAAACACTTGTGGGAGCAATCCATCTGTTGGTAATAACGCACTAATGCGCTACGTGTCACAAACACCATAATCTGCATTATTTCTAGTAATTAACTTGAATAATCAAGACATTAATAAATTCCTCTGTGACTTTCAGGGAGCCTGCACAACGTCATGCACAGATGAAAAAATCTGCCAATGTAATACTGTGTCATTCAAAGAGGGCGTGAAGAAGTGCGTCAATGTGAGCGGATGGTTGTTAGTCAGGACCGGTGCTCAGCAGGTGGTGTTCAAAGAGACAGAGACATGCATGGTATCACCTCCCCAATGTAAGTGTTTTTATTTTTATTTTTTTATTGGAGGTGTGGGACAGAGACTAGTGGTTTTAGGACCAACACAGTTGAGAAACTAAAGGCACAGGCACATCTGTCAACAGGAAGTAGTTCAGTATTTGCACAGGCCTCATGCAAACTCTGGGTGGGAACTCATTCATTCTATTATTGCAATGTGACTAAAGGTCCAGCTATTCATGAATTATTTTTGTACTCTTAGTGATTTGCATCTCATACAATATCCAGATTGTTGGTATACAAACACTGAAACACTGACTTATGTAAACTATATTATTATGGTGACGCCTAACCAGTGTTGGGGAGTAACGGAATACATGTACCGCCGTTACGTATTTAAAATACAAAATATGAGTAACTGTATTCCGTTACAGTTACAGTTTAAAAAGGTGGTATTTAGAATACAGTTACTTTGTTGAAATAAATGGATTACACGGCGGTACTTCCCTGTTTCATATTGTGGCGGGTCAGGACTGTTTGGGTTTTGTTTGGACAGCTACGTTCTGTTGTTCCAGGTGGCAGCGTTACGGTTGCCATGGTTACAGGGTGCAGCTCTCTCTGTGTGTTTCCTGGGTGAGAGAGGCCTTTTTGTTGTTGTTGTGCTAAGCTAATAGGCAGAATGCTACAGATATAGCTCTAAAGAATGTAGCATCATGGGCAGTGTAGTCCGTGCTGCAGGGAGAATGGACTGCCATACACGTTATGTGTCTGTGAGCGAGGGAGGGAGAAAAAGGAAAAGTACCAGCTGTCATCAAGCAGAAACGGGAGCTGGAAGCATGTAAATATAATAATAACCACTGCAGCCAAGAAGAGAGCCTGACGAGCCCAGCTGTAAGTAAACTATTAAGACTCGACTGTACACCGTGTTCGTGTTTTCCTCTGAAACAATAAGTTCCGTTGGAGCAGCCTTTCAACGCCTCTCTCTGTCTCTCGCTAGCAAAGTTGACCCAGACAACAAAGTAAAGCTAGTTTTCGGCTACTAGCCCGACACAGAACCCGAGGTATTAGCCAGAGGTCCCTTTACTACGGTTCGGAGCCGCGGACCTTCAGTGACAGTAATAAATCACAGCAATAGTACATTCACGTAGTTGTAAACAGCATGATAATATATTAAGTAATCCAAAGTATTCAGAATACGTTACTCTCTTTGAGTAACGTAACGGAATACGTTACAGAATACATTTCGGGGCATGTATTCTGTAATGGAATACATTTTAAAAGTAACCTTCCCAACACTGCGCCTAACAGTGTTTGCTGCAAATTAATTTCACTGTTTACCAAAGTTTTCATGAAGCAGACCTAGAAGGAATACTTGGGGAATATTATACTATATTATATATTTAGGGGCATCAGATTTGCATAAAGAGAACAGGTTGGCTGGTTGGGTCACGTTTTAACTGGTCAAACTTTAATGTAACATTGCTGAGATCTGGGGCTTGTTTTTTGTTTTTGGTGCTATACTGGTATGAAAAATGGTCAGAATTTGCTAGCATGACTACATGTTAAATAGATTTCCAAAGGACATTAAGTTGTAGATAAAACATTCTTTTAAGTAGTGTCTGAGATGTTTGAATGCTCTGCTCTGCATTCAGTCATCATAAAGCCATGTTTTCTACATGATTAACTTGATGGGAGGGCATTCAGAAGAGACTCTTTTTGTTATGTAAACACCACAAAAATCAACATAGAAGCTTGAAAATATCCGCTGAGTACTAGAGTTAGGGGTGCAGAATGTCCTGGCAGAACACGTCTCTAATTTGTGAGCACATGTCCTGAGCATCTGTTGCATGTGATCGCACAGCAAGCATCTCACTGGGGGTGGTAGATCGATAGTAACTGCAGGCTGAAGATGTTTAAAAAAATGCAGCCCTGTATGAGTTTATGGGTTGGATTTGTAAATTAGAACCAACTGATGTTGTTTTTGTTTAGTTTGGTTTTAGCTTTACTTTGTGCCTGAATTGACCTTTTGTATGTTTTGTTTTTTTAGTAGGTTTCAATGAGATGATACTCGGAGCTGTGCTGTCAACCTTGCTTTTATTTGTTCTCATTGTGGTAACAGCTTGCATCTGTAAGCTAAAGGCGTGGACATTTAACCCCTCAGATACTCTACCTTCATCTCTGGTAAGGTGTCAAATAAAAAACTAAAATAAAATAAGCAGGACATGATGTTGCTTTAGCTGGGTTTTTTTAACCTTGTGCCAAATGTTTTTTCTGTTCCTGTACCTTGCAGAAGGACAGTGCAGGGAATCAGAGCAAGCATCCACCCAACCCAACCAGACCACACATTAGTCGAATCTCTGTCGAAAGCTTAGACTGCAGTCAGGACGACCCCGAGGAAACTGTTCTTCTCAAGGACACCGGTCAGCCTGCAGACAACAGCAGTGCTGGCTCTGACTACAACCCTAGCAACTCCTGCTACGCAGAGAGACCGCATTTGGACAGCAGCGCTTCTGACAGAAGCGGGACGGATGATGACTCTGGAGACGACTCGGTAAAGACGGAGTGTGTTTCAATTGAAGAAAGGTCTGCTTATGACTGCCCACATGTGATGATGGACATGGGTGGTGGAGACATGGTTACAGGTTACACTGGGAATTAAGTCATGACTCAGGTCATCAAAGGTTAACAATCTAAACCCACCTTTGGGATGTGAGTTTATAACAATATGAAATCTTCACTTTATTTTTGCCTTTTGAACATATTGGGCCAGTGGTTAACACTGCACTGACAGACTTGGTTGTCTCAGGGAAGCAAGCTGGACGTCTTTGTCTTCCAGCTGTTTTCTGTCTGGTTACAGAGGCAGCTAGCTGGATCTCTGCTGGTTTCTGCCCCTGCATCAGATGCAAGGATAATAGACAACTTTTACATACCGTCTTTTAATCTCTGCTGAACATATATGTCTATATATAAAGTGATCTGGCACAATATTAAAATCACCTGCCTATTATTGTTTCGGGCTCAGCAGTGCTATGTGACAGTGTTTCCTTTCACTGTGGAGTGGAGCTTCTCTGCTTTGTGCTTTTTTCGCTACATGCTGCAGAGAAGTGATCAGTCTGGACTTTTTTCAGTGCAGTGAGGTGACTGACTGATGTAGATAAATCCAAAGGAGGTTGTTGGAATATTAACTACTACTTTGATCCATTGAAAGCAGTTGCAGTGAAAGGTGCAAATATCTACTGATTGTCAGGGGCAACCATATTATCCAATCTAAAAAAAATATAATGTATTTGCATCTTTTTGTATTGTATTGCTTCCATTAATTTTCTAAATTTGTGTTGGGGCTTATCAAAGCAGTGTCATAGCGTGGCTGGAGCCGATACCAGCCGACGGTGTGTGTAAGACATTTGGGACAGGAGCGTCCGTCCATCTGGTCTCTTAACTTTATATCTAAGACAGTGGAGCCTGTCTGAGACTCACCCTGGGGGAAAGTCTGTCACGAGGCCAGTAGCTCAAATAAAACCCAACTATCTATAACAGGATAAATAAACATGATTGTTTTTCTGTCTTTTTGTTGTATTGACCCTTAAACACTCTTAAAAATGCTTTAGAGCCATTGTAAGGGTTTTGCATGAATAGTCAGAGATAAACCAGGGATTTTCCACTCCTGACAGCAGAACTGCAGGTGTCACAACTACCTTTCAATGCTGCTGACGGTGCCACACCTGTGCTGCCTGTTGTTTGGAAAAACTGCAGCCGGCAAAACCTGCTCTGTAGGCCATGGGTTAGTGCCTTTCTTCTGCTTGCCTCATAGGCACGCAGGATTGTTGTTTACTTCAGGGTTGATGTTTTGTTTTTTTCTATGATGTGGGAAGTGTAAAATATTGTTGTATTAAAGGTATTTTTGTACAGCTTATATGATCATATTCTCTTTAAAGGTTGGACACTGGAATGATTTTTTAATTTTTTATGTGCATTGACCAAGAATGTTTGCTTCCAGCATCACTAATAACATGAAAACGTATCAAACATGAGTTTTTCCTCTGACTGAAACATGTAGGCCTGCTCTCTCCTCTTTATTGCATAACAAGAAGGAATGTAAACACATTTTATCCTGTGGGGATGAGACGGCACGTTAAAATCGGCAGGAACCCGGAAAATTGCTTCTGTCTTGTTTTGATCATTTATTCAGAACTTTTATGATTTTATTGCCAGCAGTGACGACTGTTTGTGGCTGGGTGTGACTTGAAGTGTTCCAGTACAAATCAAATGTAAGGGGATGCATTACAGGTGAAAAGAAGGAAAGAATTTTCTAATATAACTATTAATCTTCCATTGTGGATTACTTAAAGTAAGAATATTTGTAATATCTATTTTCTGAAATGTAATGATTTTGCATTATCATACATATTTCTTCCACGACACTATCCTGACCAGATACAGTGCTTTTTTTCATTTTGCTCATATTTTAGTGTAAATGCTAACGTCAACAGTTGCCATGCTTTTTATTAATAAATTGAGTGGATTGCTGTTGAAGTGGACATTTGAACTGGCCAGAAAATGTGTTTTTGTATTTTTTAGTTTTTGTGAGCATTATTTAAGTTTATATAATATCACATTGAAACTTGCCAGGATAACTTCTTCGATTATGATCCAACCCACAAAAGTAAGAAATACTGGTGGTTGCTGTCATGTTTTATTTAAACTCAAGTCATATATTTGGATAAAAACACCAAGGGTCTTACTTGCTCACTAACTTGCTAAGGTTAAATGACTAAGTTACATGCATAAATTGTAGGGTACAATCAAATACGGTAGAAAACACATAATCCTGCTAATTAATAGACTAATAAAAAATTGAACTACTACTCCAAACTGAAGCAAAAATGTCTTGAACAGCAAGCAATCATTTCTTTATATGTTTAAAATTCTTCAGACTCATTTATTTTAGATCATGGTTCATTAAAGCTTTAAAAAGGCAACACTATGCAAACAACTTGGCAAAGAAACCATTTAAAACGTTGTCTAGGCACTAGTAAAATACTTTTTTTTTGCACCACTCGGGTGATTTCCTAAGAGCAATTAGCCAATAACTTGCCATATTTCAGCATGATGTGTTCTTGGAAAACAAAATACCCGCTCCTTTTGAGAAACTGAACAAGTGACTAAACCAACGTGACAGGCCTGAAAAGCTTATCTGCAGATCAGCAGATGAACCCATGTAAAAGTAATGTGGTAGTTCAGAGCAGGTTAAACTGGTTTGCAGTTCAGTGGTGACGTTTACAGTAACGTAGTAGGTTGAAGTGCTGCGTGGTGTTCACTGTCAGTGTAACAGGGAACATGTAAATTTTAACTGATTATTCAGTCGCCTTCATGTATAAAGACAGCATGATACATGATCTGCTCTAATCCTGTCGAAGTCAATTAAATCTGGATGTCAGAGCAGCACAGCTGATCACAGCCTGCATATAAGAAATCCACTGGCCCTATAGAAATAGAATCAATAGAAATTACTGCAACTTAAATCGAAGTGATTTTTTTCTTCGCCATACCCACTTTAACTCCTGACTTTAGTCATTTTTCTGTTTAAATATGAAGGCAGAGACACTCGTCTACAAAGAGCCTTTTTTTAATTTCCTGTTTTTCTCTGCTTGTGTTTCACAAAACTTTACTTCAGGCTGAATCTCACATTCCACCAGTAAAGATGTGAAATTGTTGCAGGTTAGGTGTTTAAAGTGACAAAATAAAAAATAAAACTCAAAACCCTCTAAATTGTTGTTTGTACTCCACCTCGTTATCCTTATTTGTTGCTCACAGCTCAGTTTAGACACGTGGCTAGCAAACAAGTTGCCATAGCAATGTTAGTAAAATTTGTGCTGCAGCTGATCCCTGTTTTGCTTGATGGGCGTCAGAGCTCATCTCTGTTTGAAGAGGAGGACAGCACTTTCTCCTGTTTCAACTACAGAGCTTCATCAGCCCCTGCTGGTGATTAGTTGGATCTACAAAGCACAGAAGGACTTAGTCTTGTGTAGCAATCAAACAGTTTAATTGTATTGATGTTGGTTTTTTCTTTTAATTATGCTAAATGTGTCGATATCTCAGCCCTTCAGTGAACACCTATGAATTAGTACAAAATGTAAAGTTTATGAAATGCACAAAAGATAAACATCTTGTATTTACAGTAATAGTTTAGAGATGTGTTAAATGTGTATCTTGAGTTCGATAAAGCTTATGTGCCTGTGCACAATGTAAGCTTATTTCATAACATCATATAGTGACCAAATTACTCTGATTATAATCATAAAAATGCTCAGAAACTACTCGTACAAACTCGGCTCTTCAGACCGGACGCATCTCATTCACTATGAGACAAACAGGCTCATAAGAAAGTATCTGTACAACTAAAATGCAGACCTGTTAAACATTATATACAGTGTTTTTTTTAAATTGATGATAATCATATCTAAGCAGCATATTAATTTTATTATGGTTAACACAGAATCATCCACCTTATCACCTGTGGTAAAAGTACAGCATGACAAGACTTAAAGAAAGAATCTCAAAAACCTGGATTAAAGTATTTTTAATAAAGGCGCAAAATTCATATTTGACAGGCATGACTGAAGCGTGACAGCCTGTCCTTCAGTATTCCTTCAACAGCACGATATCCTGAGCCGGATTACTGGAGATGAAATTAAATTTTTGCTCTTTCCTGAATGAATTGGATGATTTGGGGAAACCAAAACTTCCCGACACCCCCCTCCTCTCATTTGCCATGATTTCCTGTTCTGTCATCCACTGAGGTGAAGAGCAACATGTGACCAGTTGAAAAGTCAGTGTAGGCACAGGCCTGGCAGGCAGCTGCTAAAGCTTCAGGCCTTGAACATTTGTCCTCAGGTTCAACATTTGCTTCTCCTGTCGGGCTTTTTCCTCCTTGAATGCGATTTTATTGGCTTTCTTTTCAACTCTTCTTTCCTAAAGAAAAATACAATAAAATAAAAAATATCAGGAATCAAAATGTAAAACTGATATTCTACAAATGTCTTCATGGCATAATCACAGCTTCCATTCTGTGGGAAGGCTTTGTAACATCACATATTTCATCATTAAAATAAATAAATAAATAACTGAGCCTAGTCAGCACAGGATACCAAAGTATTTACCCCAGTTTGCACTTGGATTAGACTCATTTCAATGACTTCTTCAGCTCGTTAATCTTTGGCTGGGTTAAAGAATTAGACCTTTGTCATTCTGACTGTCAACAAATTCCAAGAAAAGATCAAAACCAACATTGACTTATTCCTCAATAATCTGTCTATCCCCAAACAGGCTCCTCGCTCTCAATTTTTATAAATACTTCATAAACACTTGGTCTAAAAAAACAGCTGGTCAGTGCAGTTTTATTCTGTTAAAAGGAGAATATTTTCAGCAGTGTACTAATCCACATTTGGGGCTCAGCAGTACAGAGAGACTAGGTCAAAATTAACTCATGCTGATGATGGAGACCTCGCTGACCTGCTCGTGTCAGGTCACAGGTGGTGTGATTTCATCATTTGGTTCCAAACTGTTCAGAGGCAGGGACAGACTTCCTCACCTTACGTTCTTCCTTGATAGCCTGTTTCCTGGCCTTCCTCTCTCCTGTGCTCTCCTCTTTGCTTCGAGGCTGAGCGGAGACACGAGGCAGGTCTGTGTCGTTAATCCTCGTCATGCGCTCTGCCTGCTTGGCTGTGAGGCCTCTGGCTGGGAGCACGTCTAGAGGGATGCCCGTCTTACTGGAAACGCGGATCGGCTTTGGCTAAAGACAGAGAGAATTCAATTCAGACCACACGTGAATAAACATAAATAATAAACCTTAAAAAAATGACTCAAACACATTTTCTAAGCGTTTTTATAAGAGCCTAGCCCAGCTGTCTCGCTCTAAGACAGCTGGGATAGGCTCCAGCACCCCTACGACCCTGAAAAGGATAAGCAGAAGCAAATGGATGGATTCATAAGTCACATTACTGACAACAACCACAGGATTAAAATGAAATAGATTCAAGAGTTTTTCAGAATTTTGAAGCGTTTTCAGTGGAGAGACCACTAAACATTTCTCGCTACGTCCAGATGAACCGAATCCACCTAATAATCAGGAAGATCGAGCATGCACGGCTATATTCCCTAACATTTGTAAAAAAAAAAAAAAAAATTCCAGTCTTTGTTTTTTACCTTTTGAGGTTCTTCGATGACTTTGGGTCTGTTATACATGTTGGAGTATGTACCTGGAGGAGAAAAGAAATGGATAAAAAGATCATCTGTAGAATAAAGATATTACACTTCCCACCACTACTGAACAATAAATTCAACCAACACCATAAAGTAATCTCAACACAGTTTGTTGGAGCTGCACTCATCCAAAAGCAAGACTTCCAAAATAATTGTTTTACATTATTTTGCACAAGTCTGTAGATTCTCACTGTTGTACCATCTCAGACATCCTGCCAATGATCTGAGCCAAAGGTCTCATATTTGATCATCACTCCATAAGACCTGCCACTGATTTTCAGTCCAGTTCTTGTGTACTTTGGCTTTTCTTCACATTTTTTGACAGCCATCCTTCCACTGAATCCAGTTCTAATGAGGCTAAAAACTAGATGGTTCAACATAGGAGCCAGATGCATCATTCAGGCCTTTGTTGTGCTGTTGTTTCCTTTGTTGTTCACATGTCCTTTTCCCTTAAGATATTAAAGGCACTGCTCACCACACTATGTCATACCAAGTTTTGGCTGATTATGCTTTGAAAAATCACGCTGCTGGTACAATAAATATTATTTTATGCCTGTCAAACTGTAGTATCTATGGCATTTTTGTAAATGCAACTAAAGAAATGGGAAGTTGTTTCTTTGAAAAGGCTTGTAGTGATTATATCTTTAGGCAAGAAGCAACATGCCTAAAGATATCATCTGAAGCACTTTTGTCATTTCATTCCTTCAGTTAGGGGAATTTTATAGTCTTCAATGCTTCACAGGTCAGTGTTAAATTTCCTTTTCTTTTTTTTTAAACCACCGGCACGTCAGCAGGGCCATTTCACAGCTCCTTTTAAATGACTGTAACTCTGTCAGTAAGAAGAGAAGCTGAGCTTTACAGGGATATTTGGTTTGTCATGGTAGCACAAAGCATTCACAAGGTAGTGCTGTCTGAAGACAGGGAAATCAGCTCTGCCTACATTTCACCATGTGCGCTTCACATTACTCATTTAAATGGTTCCTGAACAAATGATTTTGCATCACCTGGGTGATAAAGGGTTCAGAGGCTAAACACAAAAAGACATTCCTATGAAAATGCTCATGTACAATCACTGAAAATGAGTGAAAAACTAAAGAAACACTTAGAAAACCATCAGAGAATCAGGAGAACTTGAAAAATTACATAAAAAAGTGGACGTGAAATACAAAGAAATGAGGGCTCAAGACTTTTACGCAGTAATATTCTGCATTTAAATATCTCTGGAAAGATAAATGTGTTTGTTTGTTCTCCCGAACGATGTCACAGATCAAGAAATCTGTTTAAAATGTTAAAAACTTGGATGAATAAAAGAGAACTTTACATAACATGATATAAAAACTCACTGATGATTGTTTCACAGTCCCACTTCTCTTCTGGAGCTTCAACAACAACGGTTTCCATCTCTTCTTCTTCATCCTCATCTTCCTCCTCCTCCTCCCTCACAACAGGAAGCCCTTTGGGACCTAAATCTTCCGGCCTCAGAGACCTGATCCACAAAACAGAGGGGAAAAAACCCACACACATTAATCAAATAGATAATTTAAAGCCGCACCACTAAAAGAATGAAATATCACTCACTCCTTCTCTTTCTGTTTGAAGTAGTCTTTGAGGACTTCATCCAGACGAACACTGTCTGGTTCGATGAACCCTTCCAGCTCAGTGTTGTCCAGCGCACCGATCTCATCATCATCAAATTGTTCATAAAACTGAAACGGCACCATACAGGAAGTGTGAGCTTTCATGTAGTGTGAAAAGACATAAGCTGAGTCCCAAAACGTCGGCTGCATCCTCCGGAGGCCGCATTTGAAGGCCGATTACGTCACAGCCAGGCGACGAAGGCTGTCCCAATCAACTCCTTCAAATGCGTCCTTCATTTCCCCGAATTTGAAGGATGGGTCGTGTGTGTCCTTCGTGGCACACCATATCCCAGAATTCATAGCGCGGCCCAGCCAAATTTCAGCTGCCAACAATGGCGGCCGCTACTAAGTTTTAAAATTACTCTTATTAATCTTTCTGGGTCACAAAATAAACTTTTAACATATTTTAAGGCGAGAAAGTACCTGTGTAAACTTCAAATATCTGCTCAGTTTATCAAGACATCGCATATTTGCAAAAGTGTGCCGGAGTAAATCGGTTTGGCTGAGATCAAAGTTATTAGATTAAATAAAACTTTATTAATCCATCGGGTTGTTCCTCCGGGATTTTCACACAGCTGAATAAACGTTAAACAGAAAACTGATTAAACAGAAGTGTGAGACGGTTGAGAATTTACGCCAGTGTCCTGTTATATTTTAGATAGCAAGGAGCAGACGGACGAGTTTATAAAACTCCACCGACACAGCGGCGACGCAAATCTGAAGGCTAGACCGTCCCATTTCACAGCCTCGCACTTCCGGCCTTCTCGGTCTTTGAAGGACCCGGCCCACGTAGGCCGCGAAGGCCGGGTCCTCCGAAGGATGCAGCCGACATTTTGGGACACAGCGATAGAACTGAAATAACAACAGAAAGGAGCACATTTACTTCTTTTGTGTTCTGTGAAGCACATCAGCACCCAGCAGTCGCTCGTTACACACCAAATGCTCTGAGGATGTGATCAAGGCCACCGGGTTTTCTCTCTTCAACTACTGAACATTTGAAATCAGTACTTAACTTTCTGTAGTTGCACTCTGTTTATCTCAGGTGCTTCATTTGTCACTTTTACATGAAGATGGGGAGAGTTCCTCACAGAGAAAAGACTCGAATGCAAAAATGTTCACCTTTTCAAAGCGGTCGTCCAGCAGGGTGAGCTGCTCGTTCCTCCTCATCACAGACGATGTCAGCGAGTACTCAGTGAAGCGACTCTTCGTCTCCTCGTCCATGAACAGAAACTCTCGACCGTCCGCTTCCGCGTCCTCGTTGCTGGAAAAACCGCCTTCAGAGTCAAAGTCGCCTTCCTCATCTGTGTCCTCCCACTCGTCATCATCATCATCATCATGACCGTCTCCTCTATCACAGGTTACACAAATACAAACAATTACAACAGGATATGACAGAATTTTTGCACTGTATTAAATATATTCATTAGGTTAAATATATTAAATACTGGCTGTGCCAGCTAACATCTACATGCACTCTGAACACAGGGCTCGCAAAATCGCTCGACCAAAATCTATCTCAGCCCCGCCCGTCGGATAGATTTTGGTCGCCCGACCGGAGATATCGCTAGCACCGGGACGTCGGGCTAGCGATTTTGCGAGCCCTGGACTTCCTGTTCTATTCAAAATGGATTGAGATACAGCTCAAGTTTTAGATTGGGGTGTTTTGATGATCAGAAAATACTTTTCTGATTGTGTTATAAAAGTTAAGGCACCAAAAGTCACATTTAAACAATGTTGCTGTAGCGAAAATGAATTTTTAGGCATAGAAATCAGCCTTGCAGTTACAGTTTCATTCGGGCTTTACAAAAGTCTCTAAATGTCTAGAATCACAAATCTGGAATAATCTTGTTTTTATAAAATACATAAATAACCTTTGAGGAATAAAAAGAAAATTTTGACTATTGAAATTCTTACTCCATGTCCACAGCTCCAGTCCCACTGTTTGCTCTGATGATGAAATCATCGTCCAGGATGTTGTTGGGGTTCTCAAAATCAAAGTCATCGTCGAGCGCAGCTACAATGTCCGGATCCATGTCGAGCCGGGGTCCTGGAGGAAAATGTATAAGACAGTTTCACTGTGACGTCAGGAGCTGAAGGTTGGTTTTAGGTTGCATCACATGTTAGAATTAACACATTATCTTTAATATGAAACAAAGTATATTTATGTAAATGTCTATATTATTATAGTGAAACAAAATTTTACACAAAGTATCGATGTATTGAGCTCTACGCTGTGCTCACTTTACTGCAGAAGCAGAAACGGGTCACGGAGAGGGGTTCGTGTGGGAGTCGTAGCCTGTTGGTTTCTACTGTTAACTGAAATTATGAGACAGTAGTAAAGTAAAGTAACGAGTAGTATAACGACCGTCTTTCTCCAGGGAGTAATTAAGTAACATACTGCATTACCTTAAAGTATTCCGTGTATCATGTGTTATAACTTTATTTTTATCAATGACCAGAACAAAGAGGGGAAATAGCAGACAACATGTAATTAATTTGCATGAATGTAATGTCTTTCATATGTTGCGTAGAGATGGTGGCGACTCTCAAAGTGGAGCCAATGAGAATCGATAAGTGATATCGATAATGGAATCGCTAAATTCTTATCAATTCTCATCTCTAGATATGACACCACAAACTGACTCCCACCACATGACTCTGCAAATAATTTTTGCATATTGTGTTGTAATTTGCATGTTTGACAAGCACGGATCTAAAACAAATGTAAGTTCAGCAACACTGATCAATCTAATAAACTTAAACCTGCTCCATCCTTCCTATTCTGGTATTTTACAGAGTACTTAGCAGAAATATTAAGCAACCTAACTAATAGGGTTGCAAACTCCCAGCAAAAAAAATAGGGAACCACCCCCCACCCTCCACCTCATGATGCTTAATTGACGTAATCAACTTTAATTTGATGCAGTGTGGAAAAAAAATGCACAAAAATCAATTATTTTTCAAGAATAATTAAATAGATTCAACATCTTTCTTCAACAGAATTGCAGACTGCACAGATGGTACTTTCCCCAAGGAAAAAGTAGTATAGCTTACTAGGGTATATTAGACTTAACAGTTACTATATACAGTAATGGACTTCTATACATTTTACATCAGATTAAAACTTTGGGTGTAAGATTCAGATAATTATTTATTAAAAACTAGACATTTTAAATGAGAATAAAAAAGAAAAGTATGTCTTTGTGCCCCCTTTTCCCTGTTAATGCCCTATCGGCCCCCCTGGCTAAACTTTGCTAGATCCGCTCCTGCACACTTACCAGCCGTCAGCTACGTAGAAAAGCATCCTGGTGTAGAAAGTAATAATAAATAAATTCTAACAACAGCTTATCAAGGTTAAACGTGCTGCTGTTGTTCAGCCGCTGGTTTCCTCTTTCTGGTGCGAAGTGGGCCAAAAACGAAGCAGAGAGACGGACTCTCGACAGAAAAGACGATCAGCTGATCATTGATCAGTTTCACGATTGAAGTAGCAGCAGGAGAGGGAGGGAGAAGGTTGTTAAGTTCTAAGCAAGTTTTAAGCAAGTTTTGTGAGGTGCTTTTCTGATATTTAATGGATCGATTACATTTTTTATTTCTCTCCGATATCCGATCCAGTAATTTAGGTCAGTATCGGACCGATACTGATACGTAATATCGGATCGGTCCATCTCTAGTAATTAGTGTGGCAAATCTTGAGCGACAACATTCAGACAGTATTTAATGATGATTTATATCCAAGTTATTAAGATAACTATTCTTTTAGAAGCTTGATAAAAGGTCCTAAAACACTTTATTCCATTTTAAGTGATGGGTTGTTTACCTGAAATGGGAGCAGCTTTGTTCAAAAGTCCCACCTTCTCTTCAAACTCTGAGGCGAACACTGAAGAAGGCAGGTTGATGGAGGCGGCCTGCTCGTTGAACAACACAGGGATCATTTTAGATCAATTCCTCAGAGTAACTAGATGATGCACAAGTCTGTTAAAAATGTTTCACAGCAACTCACAGGATTGTCCTTGTGCACGATTTTTCCCCCCTCATTCTCCTCCTCTTCATCTTGGAGGGAAAGAGGCTGTCTGTCAGAGTACACGAGCTCAGATGGGCCCGACGCCTCCTTCAGGTGCTGAAGGTAGTTATAATCATCATCAAAGAATACGCCAAATTTCCGCTGCTCCTCACGCCTCTTCTCCGTTTCCACCTAAGCAACAACAAACACATGATCACAGCATCACATTAACAAGGCATTTCTGAAATGAAGTGAAATATTAGCCACCGGGTCGTAGCCCCTTTAGTTTGACCAAAGGAAATCAGAGCAGAAGAACGTGATTAAACAAATACAAAAGAAGAAATAACAACTCTAATTATGACAAATGACTTTGCTGATTCCTTTTTAATTGTGAAGTCCTGAACAGTTTAACCCCCTTTAGGGTTCTTAAAAACCAATAAAAGATAAAAACAGCTATAAAATCAGACATTAAACACACATCCTGTGAACATGAGTAAAAAGACTTATGATCAGAACAGCAAGGTTGTACCTTTGTGGCAGGCAAGAGGACATGCTGTGGCGCTTTCTCATCTGCAGCCAGAGGGTCCTTTTGACTCCTGTGGACGAGGTGAAAGGTCACAGCCTTCTTCTTGTCAATAAATGCCTTCTTCTTTCGATGGGGCTGAAAGAAACAGAAAATAATTTAATTCTTCTTCTTTCCTTTTTTTTTTTAAACTAGACTTATGCCAAGCAAGACACAAGCATGTTCAAATCTATCTGATTTAAGATGATCGTGAAAGTAACAATATGCTGAAAAGGCCTTGAGTCACTCTTCCTTCTTTAAATTTTGCTAATAAAATTGGAAATAGGTGCAGGTTTTTATTGAAACAAGTGCAAACACACTCGGAAACACACCAAGAAGGTGCACACAGGCTTTTCTCCCTGCTTCCCTTCTTTCTGAGTGGCTTCTTACATCCATCCTTATTACACTGAAAACAGTAAGTGGACCACCTGAAAGGTTAGATGATAATAATAATGGATTGGATTTATATAGCGCTTTTCAAGGCACCCAAAGCACTTTACAATGCCACTATTCATTCACTCTCACATTCACACAAGAGATGCATCTCTTGTTTCAGGCATTTATTAGATTTTCACCATTTTCTTAAGGGCATGACTTTCAGAAACTGTTGATCTGATGTAGTGTCTACAGATACAATTTAAAATTGGTTCTTTCTGCCAAGATGCCAGTTTTGTGTAGTCAAAAATGTGTTTCATCCTTTGAGTGAAAAAGCAGCCGGAGAGAAACTTTGAAAGACTTCTGAAAGCCTAAATGCCCATTACTCAAGACCTCTTTCAACAATACAACAAAGTCTGGCTGATTCGAAACAAAATATAAACAAACTAGAGCTGATTCAATGCTCAGTACTGTATTACAATACAAATACAACACCGTGGGGATCGTCACGCAATAGTGTTCTCAATAAGCAAACGTAACACGGATTCCTTACGGGCTGGACTGGACTGGGACAAAAAATCGGCCCGGGCATTTTGACTAGAGACCGGCCCACCAGGTGTTATAGGAAAAACCATAAAGCCTTTGAATGAAAACAAACGCTGTTGTCACAGTGATGGACACTGTCTTGTTGGTTTATATGTATCAATGTAATAAACTTAAACCTACACCATCCTCCCTATTCTGGTATTCTAAACAGTACCCGAAAGTAGACTGCTGGGTTGAGTTAACCTCCTGAACTATCTACAACACATGGTGAAAACCTGAAATTAAGACAGAGAAGACTAGAGGTGAGACATGATCATTACTGATTACTGAGGACAGATTTAGATATATTTTCATAAACCATTCATTTGCCACATCAATAAACAGCATGGCAGGGCAAAATATTTTTTCTAACATGGCAACCTTTAAAAAGTGAAAGGAGACAGAAAGACAGGCGAGAAAGAATAAAACTTAATTGACTTTTTGATGGCATTTTACACACAGTAAAATTTTGTTTGTTTGTTTTAAAGACTTGTTTTTACTTCAGTCAACTAATATGTTTTCCCCTCACCTACCTACCTACCTTAAGTTTTTAATCCTACTGTAGTTAACACCTATAACAACTTCGTTTTGTAATGTAGTTGCTAATGCTGTGTGAGATGCCACTTTATTACTTACGTCCAACTCTTTGAGCAGGGTACAACAAACCGCTGACAATGTTTTAGAGACTCTTTTAGATCATTTGAGTTCATGGGTAAACTCTCTAGCTCACATGAATAGGATTAACAAGACACTTTTTATTTAACTTATTTTTAAGTTTTCAATGTCTACTTCTAATTATAAAGCTATCACAACCTCTCGCTAATCAATTTGTTTTACCAGTTTCTTGGGGAATTGGCACGTTAGCCACTGCTAGCTAACAACATTAGCTGCCTTAGCCTAGCAATATCTTACCATTTTGTTATAGAGTCTCTCCTGTTTTCCGACGGGTCAAGCGAAAAGGTCTTCAAATCTCGATTCACGGGTAGCTGCTACAACATGTAACCGTTTGAATGCTCACTCTTTCTCCGTTGTTTATACACGCTGCCTTCACCTTCACCACGCTGATGCTACCATTACTGGAAAGAACCATTACCAAGCCTAAGGGGGTTATAGGCATCGATATGAAAGCACTGATATGCTACGATAAGGTTTTCTTTCCCACACAAAATAAATAATGTTGTAAAATATTTAAAACTATGTTTATATTTATAATATTATTCGTGATTCCTGCGTGTCATGTATGTGTAATTTAATTCCACGACATTATGGAGTTAGTATATTCCAATATTTTTTTCCCCACGCAACTTTATTTATATAGTGCCGAAAAACAAAATTATTTTTCGGTCCTTTAGGGGTCGCCACAACGTATTATATGTGTTAGTGATGAGCAAAGGAAGTTTTTATGAAACACTGAAACGTTCAAAGCATTTGTGCCATTTGTATCAAGGTTTCAAAACAGTTTTACGTGTCTCCACAGTGACATCTGCTGGACACAATGTGCAGACAGGTGTTCTCAATAGTGCACTTACTATATCGACAATTATTATTAACACTTGTTCTGGAGAAACCACCGTACAAGCAAAAAGAAAAAAGAAAGACAGAAAAGAAAAGAAAAATGCTGTTATCGTTGAACAATTCGTTTCAGCAAATACGATTAAATTCTCATGTTAAAATACACAAGGCTTTTTCATGTACTAAATAATTCAGTGCAACGCACGACAAACCAATTTATAAAGAACTTTAAAAAAAGATGGCTATATCTATTGATGAACAGGTTTTCAGCTTTTTTGAGGCTGAGCTGGCTTCATTTCTAGCAATTTCCTTGAATAAGAAACATTAATCTTCTACTCCAGCGGTCCCCAACCCGCTGGAGTAGAACCAACCCGGTACCGGTCCGTGAGTCATTTGGTACCGGGCCGCGAGAGTTGAGGCTCAGGTGTGAAATGTATGGTTTTCAGGGTTTTTATCGGTTTTCAGCGTTATTTTGTTATCGTTTTTATCGTTTACTCGGTTTTCCTGGGTCTTTTCATGTGTGTTATGAATAAATCTTCTTTTTCTCGTTACCGGTACTAGTTTTATTTTGTTGTATTTATCCGCGACACCTTAAAGGCCGGTCCATGAAAATATTGTCGGGCATAAACCGGTCCGTGGCGCAAAAAAGGTTGGAGACCGCTGTTCTACTCTACTCTGTGCTCCACCCTTTGTTCAGTATTTGAATAATCTCCACCTTGCTTCGGCTCCAAACCACACATTAGGTTTCACTACCGTTAAGTAAACCTGCTTTTTCACTCTTGCTGCTGTCCTTCTGTAACCAGTCAGCCTCGGCACTATTTTCTACCTGTACTCTCTTCTTCAGTGTCTGTTGCTTTGTGTGGTTGCGACTCTGTCTCGCATACCTTCACATACGCAGGTATGCTTCCATCTTTTTCACTACAGATCACAAAGCTGTCAAACATCGTTGTCAAGCTGCCTGACCTCGTCTGTCAGCCTGTTCATCACCACTGCAAACAAGAAGTAGCTCACAGCTGATCCCCTTACCGACCTAGCAGTCACTTCTACTGTCTCACTGTCATCATACATGTCTTGCACCATCCTCACATACTTCCATACATCCTTGTGCCACTGCTGACTTCCTAAAGCAGCTGATTTTCAAATGAAGGCACAGATATGCCCTCAGTATGTCTTTAAATTTCTTTATTTCTTTCTTGTGTATAAAATTATTGAGGAAACATGAATGAGACACACTGTATGCATTCTCCACAGCTCCATCAACACACACTGTAGTTGATACTATAAAGTAATATTTTTTATTGTGTGTGTGTGTGTGTGTGTTAGCTGAGTCATATTTCAGTGACTGTTTGGTTGGTGTGACCACACCTTCATTCAGTTCCACACGTACAGTTTGAGTCGTTGCGAAAGAATCCCAACAACACAAGAACTGAAAGCTGTCACTCCACTGTCACAATATCTCACACAATAGAAGTAATGTCTACTTTTTAGTAGAAAAAAAGAAAATGTCAGAGCACGGAGTGTTTTGCAGTTTTCTTTTTTGTTTGGTGTCTTTAAGAAAAGACAGAGAAACCTTGGCTAGATCCAGTCACTGTGCACCAGGAGGTGATATTCCACTTTCCCAGAAATTGTTTGGATACAAGAATAGCAGTGCAAACATTTTTGTTTTAGATCACTCTGGTATTTTTCCATGTCTTATTTTAAGCATTACTGGTTGTCAATTAGGCAGCACGGTGGTTAGCACTGTTGCCGCACAGCAAAAAGGTCCTGAGTTCAATTCCAACATCAGGCCGGGGTCTTTCTGTGTGGAGTTTGCATGTTCTCCCCGTGTTTGCGTGGGTTCCCTCCGGGTACTCCAGCTTCCTCCCACCGTCCAAAGACATGCAGCTTGTGGGGATAGGTTAATTGGAAAAATCGAAATTACCACTAGGTGCGAATGGTTGTCTGTCTCTGTGTGTTGGCCCTGCGACAGACTGGTGACCTGTCCAGGGTGTACCCCACCTCTCGCCCTATGACAGCTGGGATAGGCTCCAGCCCCCCCCCCCCCCCCTGAAAAGGATAAGCGGAAGCGAATGGATGGGTGGATGGTTGTCAATTAATGAATCCTGGTTTTCCAGTTCAATCAGCAATTTTTGTCTTTCAAAACTTATCTCTACCCAATTTACACTCCAGGTATTCTTTACAGTGATTTTCTTGTATTAAGGTTGTTTGTCTTTATTATATTGATCCATTTGGTGGTTCTCTCTTCAGTGTTAAAGTAAAAAATAAGCACATTTTGTGTCCTGAATAAAATGTTGGAATGTTTTAATTTGAAAACTAAATGATCCGTGTGTATGTTTAATTGTAGTTTTCCATGTGACGTCATAGAACAAGCTTGCCACGTAAGCCTGTACTAAATATCAACAGCTATTTGTATAAATCTATTTTATCAAATTACTAATGCAACAATGCAAAAACAAGTAGGTCCAAAATCTGGCTTGAGTAGTCCTCCAAAGAAATTCATGAAAGAGAAAACACAAAAGTTTTATTTTAAAACGATTCCCACTCAAGCAGGGAGCAACAAACCAACAGAAAATAAACCAATACTTTGTCCAAAAGCTTAAGTCAACACAATTTAGTTCAAACACTATGACAAAGCATGCTGCAAATGAAAGTTTCTGCTTTTGCTATATCCTTGAAGTCATTCATGTGCGAATTACATTCTGCTGATGTGAACCGATCCGATTCATTACATTTTTCAGGGGTGGAACCGAGTGAGAAGACAGGCTTCCTGTAACAGCTAATTTTCAAGTTCAGGCACAGACAGGTTCATTCATTCATTAATAGCTGCAGTTAGCCTTTTTCAGTTTTTATCATAATTAAGTTAAGATGCAATCAGCTAACAGAAAAAGGGCCTTAAAAAAATCCTCAAATTTTTAAGATTTCTTCGGTGTCACAACAAAAGGGAATTGACAGTTAATTTGAGTTTTTTATGTAAACAAAAACAGGACGCATGTATAAAGGCACTCATGTTGCTGCCACAGTGAAGTTAAGTTGTTAGTCAAGAGTCTGTTGCATGTGATTGCCTTGAAAGTGTAAGAGGGTCAGCTGCTCCTTTAATTCTTTAGTTTTCTCAAAACTACTAAAAGTCAGACTGATTTGCACAAGCAGAATTCGACTAGACGAGTGTGAGATTGATGCAAACTTGCCAGGCAAACACTCTCATGCACTCGGCTGCTTCACAGACCCAGCTGTCCTACATTTGAGCTCACAGACTCGTACCGTGTCAGAGGCAGTGAATACCTACAGATGGACCCATGACCAAAATTATAAACCACTCCCATTCAAAAACATTTGAGCTCAGACAGTGTTTTCACATTACATTTCAAATAATAATAATAGCACAGAATCTGAATCACGGCGAAGTTTAATATTCACAACATTGCTCTTAAAGATGATCTGCTGCGTTTTGTTCCTCCGCTGGTATCCGTTTCAGTTCCTCCTCACATGTTCATCGACAACATCAGGAACTGTGAAGCAAAGAGGAGAAATTTCAGTCAATTTAACACGACCGGCAAAAGCATGAAGGCTGTGAATGCTACATCCTAAATCTGGTTAGTTATTGGGAGATACAGGAAGCATAAAATCTCTGACAGCCTGGATAAACAGATCCATCAGGTATGTGAGGTACAGTACAGTAAAAACTCAGGATTCATGTTTGGCGTGTTTGTGGTTTTACCTGCATGATGTTCATCTGCACTCGTCCCCTGTTGAATTTGTCCATAGCCTGGAAAGCTCCTGGATAAAAAAACACAGCGAGAAGTCTTCTCTCTGCTCTTTATGTATTTTTGTACTTATTGTGATCCTTGTTTCCCAACATGCAAACCGATCTTTCAACATAGTGTTTTGTACATACTGAACATGTTCTCCAGACGGACAATGCAGGTGAGGTAGTCATCAAAGTCAATTTCGTAGTTCTCGTCAGCAAACCTGAGGCCCACCAGCTGCAGGAGCTGGTTGTTCAGTTGCATGCCTGCATTGGCGGAAAAGCAGCAGTTATTTTTGAAACTTTGATGTTCAGATAAAAAAGATTTAGACTCAACTTACCAAAGACTCGGGACAGGCATTCTCATTAGATGATTAATTAAAATCATTATTGTAATGTTTGCAGTGTTATAATTACTGCTTTGATTAAGAACACACTAAAATATACTGCTATACTATATCTACTAACATTTTTAATAATAATATTATAAATAATAGTTACAGGAAATGTAGCTGGTGATATTACACGTACATCTTATGAAACAACTTTATTTGAAACAAGTGCAAATTCAATGAGTATTAAAATAGGACAAAGGTTTGTTCAGTCACAGAAACTAACAGGTGAGAACAGAGTCAAACAGAGTTTTATATAAACATATATACGATTAATGTGTCTTGAATCGTCTTGAAAAGCGCACATCGGTAGCTGATCACATTTAATTGGCACTTCACTAATCCCCCTCAGAGATACACTGGCAGATTTTAGCAGAAAGCCAGTGTCATCAATAAGGACCACTCACACCCTCAACACTCGTTTTTTCCCTTCCCTCTGGGGCGATCGTGGCTCAAGAGTTGGGAGTTCGCCTTGTAATCGGAAGGTTGCCGGTTCAAGCCCCGGCTCAGACAGTCTTGGTCGTTGTGTCCTTGGGCAAGACACTTCACCCGTTGCCTACTGGTGGTGGTCAGAGGGCCTGGTGGCGCCAGTGTCTGGCAGCCTCGCCTCTGTCAGTGCGCCCCAGGGCAGCTGTGGCTACAATGTAGCTGCCATCACCAGTGTGTGAATGGGTGGGTGACTGGCTGTGTAAAGCGCTCTGGGGTCCTTAGGGACTAGTGCGCTATACAAATACAGGCCATTTACCATTTTAAACACTACAGGTCCATCAGGTGAGAGATGGAGAAAGAAAGACGGGCTTGGGAACTCTCACCTGCGGCTTTGAGAGCGCCACGAAGCTCATAAGATGACATCTTTCCTGACCGGTCCGTGTCAAAGGATAGAAAGAGCATCTGTAACAACGGACGTTTGTGGTTAATAGTCTGAGCAACAAAGAAAAGTGCTCCTCCAACTTTCATCACAGGGTTCATTTACAGTTTTCCAATATAAATCAACACATACAATCCACTTCTTCATCTTTTCCCAGAAGACCTTAAACTCTTGGAACTCTATCTTTCCCGTATTGTCCACCTGGTTTACTGTGTCAAGAAAAAAACCTAAGAAGCATTGTGGAAAATAGCTTACCCCCAAAACCTTCTTTCTATCACATATAAACAAACACACACAAAATATCAACAAAAATTCGATAACTTTGTCTTGTGATGGAATATGGACATGCTGGCATAAGTATCACTATTTTAGTGAAGCACACATTAGAGCAAAGTACGCATGACTTAATGTGACAACTTATTTATGTAACACAACGACAAGCATAGAATGAGTCAGTAACTTGAAAGGATACATCCATAAGATTGATGATACTGTGACAGGTGCTGAGACTCAGGCCATCAAATTTGATCTCTTTTCCTGAAGATAAAGGATTAAAGTGGTAATGATACAAAAAGCATGGCTATATGTAATAATGCAACACAAAACCCGAAGTTTATGAATCATCTCTGACCATTAATATAAGGCATCAAGATGTGAGGAGAAAATGTATACACTGTACACAAAAGATAAACAAAGTATTTTGCTATGTGATACTGACCTCAGGTGTTTTAAATGTATTTAGTTCAGTCTTCAAATGATGTTTAACATATTTGCAACATATGGTTCATTGAGTGTGGCTTGTTATTGTATTGTTTTTGAAAGTTATTTAGTTGCTATTAAGCCACTAAAACTTATTATTTATTTTTGCCACAGTATCTTACTTGTAACACTTTGATTCTTGTGTTGGCAAAATCCAATGTAGGCTGATCAACCTCTCCTTTAGATATCACCCTAAAACAATCTGTAGGAAGGAAATTTGCTTTTTCTGCTTGCTTTTCTTAAATAAATAGACAAAAACTCTTAGTATTAGCTTCACATTGTCATGGTTCTGGGTCATTTGACACAGCCTTTTGAGTTTATGGTGTTTTGTGATTTTTTTGTATTATAATGCTTTAGTTTCCTATTTAGTATTGAATAAGTCCTGGTCTGCTCTGTTTAATATTTATGTAATATTTCTCTTTTCCCGTCACTGCTCATCCCTGTGTCTCCTGTCAGAGTCTGTCATGTTCTCTACGGATGTTTCCTTGGTTATGTCTTTGTCTCCCCTTCCTGTTTACATGTCTCCCTGTCTGCCAGGTGCGTTCATGTGTGTTGTCCATAGCTGTCATATGCTCTGGATTTGCTCCTCACTTATGTCTGTGTCTCGCCTCCTGTTTCTTCTCTGTCCCCATGTCAAGTCCACGCGCTTAGTCTCTATGTTTCCTGTTTTATTTTGATAGTCTCATGTTCCATGTTCAGTGTGTTTAGTTTTGCTTCCCCTGTGGCATCATGTTCATTAGTATCAGCTGTGTTCCCCATGTGTTTGTTTTTTATGTCTTGTGTTCCAGGAATCGATGCATCTCGAGTCTAGGTTTCAAGTTCAGTGTGTTTTCATGTTTAATGTTAATTTTCTTTGCCTTGGTTGTCTTTGCCCTTTGTTTTGTGTTTTTCTACCGGCCCTATTAAATGACTATCAGTTAAAATGACGTTCTGTTCCACGCGTCTGCTTTTGGGTCCACACCTTATCTCCATACAGTCTGCATCCGCGGACTGTGACACACATTCTAGGAGAAATTACCTGTATGTCTGACTTTCAACAAATATCAGGCGAACAAGTTAAGCTTCAAACATCACAAATGTAGAACTTAATTGCAGGAGATATGATGACTGCATGAAAATGCAGGAAATGGACTGAAAAGTAAACAAAAACCAGAAACTTTCATTCACTTACTTCTGCTGAGAACACCATTTAGCATCTCCTGAAGCTCTCTGACACAAATGGCCTGATCCTGTAAAAATTATAAAGTGGAAGAGATCAGTGAATTCTGACTAAAGAAAATTGCAAATAAATAAATCCATCCATCCATTCGCTTCCGCTTATCCTTTTCAGGGTCGCGGGGGGCGCTGGAGCCTATCCCAGCTGTCATAGGGCGAGAGGCGGGGTACACCCTGGACAGGTCGCCAGTCTGTCACAGGGCCAACACACAGGGACAGACAACCATTCGCACTCACATTCACTCACACATTCACACCTAGTGACAATTTGGATTATCCAATTAACCTATCCCCACAAGCTGCATGTCTTTGGACGGTGGGAGGAAGCCGGAGTACCCAGAGGGAACCCACGCAAACACGGGGAGAACATACAAACTCCACACAGAAAGACCTGATGTTGGAATTGAACTCAGGACCTTCTTGCTGTGCGGCAACAGTGCTAACCACAGTGCCACCGTGCTGCTGCTGAATGAATGAATGAATGAACAGAAATAATCATCATTTGCAGATCTGAGCTCCTTGTCACAAATATAACCAGCTCTTTTCCAGTATGTTTATATTGTTATCTTAATATGTAATTTTTTCATTAAAAATAGATGTTGATAAAATAAATCACGTAAAGCTCATAAAATTGTTATAATTTAGTTTTTTTTGTTGTTTTTCTGCAACATTCATACTGCAGAAAAAGCCTCATTCTTCTTCTTTCTTTTTAAGCAGCTGGCCTTTAATTGTGGTTTGGAGCTACGCGTATTGTTTATTGTGGGTATTTTTTCACAACAGCTGTGCACTTAGTGTACTGTAAAACTAAAACAACGAAGGCTCAAAATTACATTTCAAAATTCCAGAAATGGTAAAAAATATTTGTGGAATCATAACAAGTTGAAGCACTTTAATTATTTAATTTGTTTTCATTGTAAAAAGGTGAAACTTGATTTGAAAATGTACAAACTAGACAAACTTGCTCTTATAAAAACACTACTCATCTGTACAAATGAAGGATGCTGTAAACACTGTTACCCCAAAGCTGAAGATGCTTTTCTTACCGAGCCAGCCAGCTGTTCAAACAGCCTCCTGAGGCCTTTCTCCTCCTTTGTCTCCTCCTCTGGAGGGGTGGGCATGGGTGGCTGATGAAACAACACAGGCTCAGTATAAACACATTCAGCTGCTTGATTGACTGAACAGGTAATTGAGCTTCTGGTTATCTACTTACGTCTGGCAGGTTGGCATCAACGTTGCTTCCCATCTCTCTGTGAAGAAAAGGCATAGTGTAACAGTTAGTGTAAGGCTTGAAATGAAATGAAACGAAATGAATCAGGTTATTAAATAATTATTCCTTGATACCCAAATGTTTTCTTTAGGTTTGATATTGCTTTAACTTTTTGTTTTCGCTCCAGAACCAGAGCTGCACACTCACAAAGCTTCAGCCTTTGTCTCAGAGAAGACACGAATAAGAAAGTCGGCCTCGTGGTGGGGCTGGAAAGTGGTGGGAACCACCAGGTAGTTTCCAGGAGGCAGCGTGAAGCGTTCTGCGATTTCCCGCATGTTGATGTAGGTTCTGCTGCGTGCCTTGGATGCATTGTAACGGAAGAAGTCTTTCCCCACATGGTCCTCGCCCTCTGGAGCCTGAACACATCGGGAGAAAAGACATTAAATTAAATTTGCAAGTAAATTTGTAACAAAAGAAGAAAGTAAGTAAATACGAAGGAGCGAGACAGAAGTGCAAGGATGACTTTTTAAAAATATAACATATTTTGAAATGCAAAGAAACTATATCACTAATAAAAAACACACATCCGTTTTACCAATGTCCCCAAAATTTTTATCACTAAGAACTTCTTCATTTTTAAGGCGGATGATCTGATATCCTCTTGTTGGTGTTGTTCCCAGATCATCATGAAAATGTTGT